>NC_142244.1:113840871-114440871 GCF_052056855.1 Sturnus vulgaris
AAAAACTTCATGTAGAATCTCTCCTTTCTATGAAGTATTCTCCAAGAAGTTCTCTTCTCTTTGCCTGTATTTATAAACACTTAGTTTATAAGTGGTTATAAAGCACAGGAAAACACTGCAGAACTGTATTCACTCAGATGACCTCCACAGTAACAAGAGCAAAAATTCAAGATCTATGACAGTCAAAACCAAAACCCAACTCTACTCATACTTTGCTCATAAAGCACTAAGCCTTAAAGATCAAGTAAAAAAATCAAGGACAGACAACTGTTTATAAAATCATGTTGCAGTACCAGAGTGCTAATACTGTAGATTTAGAAGAAAAGGTAAAACTCATGTCTTCCTAATAAATTTAAAAATAATACTCTGACATTCCTCATCCATTGTTCCAGTGGAGGCACTCCCAAAATATTAAGTGTGCCTGTAGATGCCTGGCCTGTACAAGTCTGTAAATTATACAGGGAGATCAATTTACCTACCCAGTTACAACCTCCTGGCTGCTCCAAACTAAGCAGCACGAGCCACTTCAGACTATAATACACAGGTGAAATTTTAATTGCTTGGTTTGCAACAAGGAGGGATGTGGTTTACATTTCTTTACCCCTGTTTACATCTCCTGGGAACTCCAGGGAACAAGCTCCTCTTACCTGTGAGCACATAATCGTACCGGTTGACTTTGTTCAGTTTAAGTCCTTCGTAAAGTTCATGAAGCTCATCTGAATTCAATACCTGACCCTTCCAGTGGGCATAGCCTGCAAAGCAAACACCAGGTCATTTTTCAAGAGATGGATTTTCTGTTTCAGATCACACAGATGATACACGTGGAGGAACCACATCAAACATCAGCACCAGGAAGCGTTTTCACCTCCTCTCCTGTGAAATGCTGCTGCTGAACAATTTATGTGCTCAACTTCTCCTCAGCACCTCTGCCTCCCAAAGGAACTGGAGTGACTACATTGCAGTGTGAGAGAGTCTATTTACCAGCAAATCAAGCTGGGCACACACCAGCTCCTGCCAGATTTCTCATGGAGCTTTTGCAACTATCCCTTTCCTGTGTGGAGGAGGAAAACATATGTTTTAGACTTTACTAGAGGAGGGTGTCAGTATAATCTATTTTTGTTATTTTATACTATATATATAAAAAAGGAAATATTGACAGTTAGATGACAGTCCTAACAGGCTTATAGATCTGTCTGGACACAGGCCTGCACCCTTCAGATACAGCACCCACTGGTGCATATCAGAGAGTGACCACAGCAGAACACTGCCATGGATGCTCTTTAAATGTACAGTGTCACCTGACAGGCTTTCTCCCAAAAATAGCACAGCTTCAGTGCTGAGGAGAATCCTGGAGGAGGAAATGAGTAGCAGAAAGACACGACAAACAGATAAATAATATCCATATACTCTCATCCTTGAATGATCTCTAAGAACTGCAAGCAAATATGCTCAGCTGAGAGAAGCAGATGGAGGGTGGAAGTTACTTGGGATTAACTCAACTGATTTCAGCAAACAGTGGACCAAGATCCATGGAAGCCAATTTCAAGAGAAAAAAAGTATCTCCCTTAACAGATTGTAAATATTTGTTGAAAAATGTAAATGCACTTTGCACCTTGTCATCAGAGCCTGCCTATCTGGATGGCACTGACCACTCCTTTGTATAGAAGAATGAGGCTTCCTCCAGGATATTAAATGAAGTATGCACAAATTAACTCTTTCAATCTCCATTAATTCAGAGTTTGTTAAAAAGCTTATCTTTTATTAACTGGAATTAGGAAAAGTGAAAGGTTAAGTGAGGTATTCTCCCATACCTCTCCTGTGTAAAGACAATTACATTTTGTTTAATTTCTGCTCTTGCAGTTAAAGAATTCTGTGATGAAAACTGTTGGCTTTGATTATCACTCTAAACTGACTTATTAGAGTGACTGCCAAAAGGTGCCTAGAGCCTGGGATAAGCACATTTTTCAGTTTTCCTTCTTATGAATGCAAATACACCCACGGTATGGTGAGCAGATGGATCATTTTGCTCTCCTCAGCTCACAAAGGCCAAGCCTCTAAAACACGAGTCCCTGCCAGCTGGCTGGGGGCCTGACTCACATCAGCCACTGACTCCCTCCCAGGAAAATGCTTTCCACCAAGTCCCTGTGAAGAATGGCACAAAGTAAGGGATTTCTGTACCCACTTGGCACAGGCACAGCCCCAAGTGTATGAAGAACCCGAGTGCACATAAATCCAGTATTTCGTTTATTTAATCCATATGCAGGTATTTGTTCTGTCACATCTACAGCATCACAGAGAAATAATCTGTCCTCTCCTCTCCCCTAGCCTCTGTAGCACTGAAAAGGGACACAACAGAGTCCTTCCATTGTGGCCACCAAGGAAATTGGGTGCACTTTTCACCCAGAATCAAGGCAAAAAATGCTGGCATTTGTCTTACACACGGCCATAAAAATAACTCTGATAGACTGCACAGGCAACCTGGACACTTTCAGGAGCCATGGTTACACAGCCCCTGTAAATTCACTACTCAAGCAGAAGTTCACCTTCCCATGTCAAGCTGTCTTAAATGGTCAGCGCACAGGGTTCATGTTACACTGATCCTCCACTAAGGGAGAGAAACAAATACAAAAACTCAACTTTAGGCAGCAGCCCAGCTTATCCCCGGAGTTGGTGTCACCCACATGGGGTAGGGACATTGTCTGAAACCTGCAGCAATGACTTCCACAGGTAAGGTGAGGATCCTTTTAATTACCTGGTAATGGGTAATAAAACATAAAGTCTAACCACAGCCAGAGTTAAAAACAAAGCCCCAGGGAAGCTCTCAGAGAATTCCCAGCTATTGACACATTAAATAAAGAGAATGCCTTCACTGGACCTGCAGAGAACTGTGATGTTGACAGGAACTGAATTATGTTCACATAATCATCAAACCAAATCAAAACTGGCAGCAAGATGTGAACCCCCCTGTGCCCATTCCCCAGGATAATTTCATGTAACATGACAAACGAAAGGGGCAAATCCCATAACCCTGCATTTATCCCACTTCCCAATATAATGGAATATAATGGAATATATAGTGGAATATAACACCAAAAAGCAGAAAGACAGAAGAAAAAAGCCAGTTTTTAAAAAGTCAAAAAGGGTTTCATGAACTGGAGGATGAGGTCACAAGGAAGAGGGACTATCTTGAAAGGGGAAAGGCAAAGAAGGAAGAAAGCTGAGTCTTCCTTGTTTTGGGTACAAAACCACCAAATAATTCCCCTCAGAGCTGGTCTGAGAGAGCAGAGAGAACCCTGCAAATCATGACACACCTCTTCAAAACTCCACTTGGCTCAGAATGCATTAGTCTCCCTCATCTGTCATAATTTTAAACACACAGATGAACGTAAACACTTAAACAACCTTATACCCCTTCTGTCTGTGTTATGATCTTTTATTGCAATTACATATTATCTATTTGCTTTTAGCAGATAAGGAAATGATAATCAAGTGAGATACAATGCCTCATGTCACTAAAATGATGAACAAATTCATCAGTCTCCAAGGAAATGTCTTGGTTCATTTGTATGAAAAATATATAAAATTAAAAAAAAACACAACCAAGAGAGCTAATACTTCACCCAAAATGAATTTCCGTACTTGTCTTCTTCTGCTTTTTTTTTCCCCTTTGGAGTGTATTTATAATCCTCTTAATTACTTTTAAAAACAAGGATGAAAGAAAATGAGAGTACCAGGCATATCAGAAGAAAAAAAAAAAAACAAAACCAACTGACCAAAAAGCAAAACAAAAACAAGCTACCATTTTAGTACAGCAAAGCATGTAAAATTCTTTTGTTTTCCAGCCCAGAACATTCTGTTCTGAGGTTTCAATTCCTCCTGTGGTGCTCCCTGCAAAACTATTCCAAGTGGCTCCAGTAACAAAGAATTTCACAAGGGAAAAAGGAAGAAAGTTGGAGTGTTTAAGGCTCATGATGGACAAGCAACCTGGGCCCAGCTGTGTCACAAAATTCACATTGCAAACTCCAGCAGACAACCCGGTCTGAACACATGACTCACCTGTAGCTACCAGGAGGCCTTCAACAAAACCAGAAATTAAGCACCAAATTCCCCAGTGGATTTTTTACAGCTGGTCACAGCGTGGGAGTAAAATGCTACCAGTGTCAGGCACAAGTGGAGATCTTTTCTTTCTGCCCTGCACACACAGGGCTGAGTGAATCACCTGGGTGGGCAGACTGTGCAGAATCACATCAAGACATAATTGTCATTTTTCATGTGCTAGACCTACCAGCCAACCCAACCACCTACTACACACCCACTAAGTGGAAGTCAAACGTGCTCAAGAATAAAGGGAAAAGCAACAGAAAAAAAAACCCAGGCTGTTTATTCCAGAGCTGTTTCAAAGGTAGGATTTGGATGGCAAAGTAAGCACTTAAAATTAACTTACTTAAAATTACTTAAAATTAACCTACCAATGAGAAACAAAACTGGAAATCACTGAAGAATTAAAAAGGCACCCCCCCAAAAAAAACCAATTATAGAATTAAAAATAAATCTAGATTTTTATTTTTGCACATCATATGAGGAGATGCTTCTGCAAACAGTATATTAATATAGGAAAAAGAGCACAGTCTTAATAGGCTGCATGACAGCTTCTTTTATTTGTATGTGAAGCATGATGCCACTCAAGTGTGAGTCACCTCTAATCACTAAAGTTCCTCACGAAGCAACATGACAAACTGTTCTCCCAGGGGCATTGATTCAAAGCACATTTTCCAAATTTCAGGATGATCAGAGACTAAAGAAAGCTCAATTTTCTGAGCAGGAGTCAGCAGAAAGACGCCTGTGGTATCTTACTTATTTGTAGACAGGGCAAAAAAAGAGCAATAATGATTCACCAAATCTGTTAGTCATAAATTCTCTCTGCATTTTATTTGCTGCTAATTCCAAATTTAAAAACAGGCAAAGAAGGAAAGAAAGTATACCATGTCCAAAACCCCACACGTTCTTCCACCTGTGTTCCTCTGGCATTTTTTCAGAAACTAAAGGAGGAGTTTGTCCTCCAGCTTTAATGATGATGACAGAAATGGTTCTTGTAAAATTTTCTTTTCCTAAGAAAATCAAGTTACCTTCACCCATTCACCCAGCACAAAATGCCTTTGTACTACAGGACAATGCCAGACACAAGCTCTGCTTCCCAAAACCATGAGGTTGTGTGGCAAACTTTGGGATTTTGTTACAGATTTAGTAAAAAGAAAAAGAAAAAAAAAATCAAAATTACAGAACCACCCCCCCCCCCCAAAAAAAAATGTGACTCCTAAACATCAGGAGTAGTTCCAGTATTTCAAAGACTTGTGATATTTGAGATATTTTTATGTTTGGGCTTCTCATTTCAGTCTTCTTGTGGGAGGAGGAATCACTAATTTATTTTTCCTTCCACTGTCTGCCAAACCTTGAATGAAACACTAGTAAACCTTTCCTTGGCTGTGATACTATTAAAAAAAAATTTAAAATCTTCTCTCTTTTTTGTTTCAAGAAGCTGGTCACCTTACTGGTAATGTAATTTTCCCACCTTCAGACACATTCAGTTTATGGTCAATAAAACCTCTATTAAGCTCTTTCAGTGCTCTATAAAGCTGATTTAATCTTGAAACAGAAAGCCAACAAACACCACATGCTCATGCATTTCAAGCACTGCATAATTTGACATGAAAAAATTGCTTAATTTCTGGAAGATTACAACAGTTTTACCTAGTTATTGAAAGTCAACAGTAGAAAATCCCAAACTCCAAAACCAAATACATTCTTTACATAAACAGAAGTCACACCTAAATATCTTTGAAAAACACAAGAGAACCTTTGTACTGTGCCAAAGGGTACAAGCAAAATAAGCAGATTTTTACCTAAGCCAGGATAGGCCTCATTCCCTTGTTTAATTATTACCTCTTTTGTGCCTTTCCTCAACAAGCAGACATAGCTTTCAAGCCACCTTTGAAACATTAATTTTTACTTCCCAAGGTGACACAAAATTCCCTCCATGACAGGCATCTTACAACCTTTTGAAAGCTGTAAGAAGTTCAACAGAGTAAGAGCCTGATCTCTGTTCCAAAAGTTAGTAGTAGTTTGTTAACTCGTAATTTATATCCCATTTTTATAATCCCATGTAGTTTATTAACAGAGCTGCACCTGTAGAGATATTAGAAAAGTACCTAAACTTTTTCCTTCTTTTTTCTTTGTCAGAAACACCTCCTGCTCTATTCCAAGATGTTAAAACTGGAATTTGCTCCCAGATTATTTTCTGAAGACAACTACAGGCTTTCTCTATCTCCCCTCAAACAAACTGCCACCACCAAAGAGCACGTGTGTCTCCAGTGATCCAAAAACAGCAAGTCACTTGGAGCTCCCTTATGGGTGAAAGGTATTGCTAAAATAAACATTAATTTCAGCTTTCTTTTAAAAAATAAAGTCCTCTAGCAATGTGAGTATTAGGAAATATGAATGTATTAGGTGAGTGCATTGCATTCAGGCTTAGAGCTTAAATAAGAATATATCCCAATGTATTAACACTCTTCTTCCCACCAAAATGAGATTTTGGGATACTTGACAGTACCTGGGTGGGCACATAGCAAGGAAAACATTGCATCTACCTCAGTGTTTTTCTGATGTTTGGGTTGGTAATGTGACTATGACTCTCACAGAATCATAATTCACAGAAAATAATTTTGAAGACTCCATTATTCACATGCCTGGCTGTGTAAATGTCTGTATTTGTGTTATTTCACTATCTGACTTAATTATATTACTGCCTAACAAAAGAAACTCACACTCTGCAGGGCAGGAGGGGACATTACCACATCCATCATTTCAATGCCCTACTTCCATATCCAGGCTTCTGAGAGACTTGAATCAAAACACGAAAATTACATTTCCATCCTGTATCATGAAAATGTGAGTGAAAACACAAGACCAATGTCCTGTCCCCTATCATGGGATGAGATGAGCCCCATGCTGAGTGAGTTCAGTGGTTGTGCAGTATCTGTAAAATTTTACCTGTGTGGTTTGAAAACTGGACAGAGTTCACCGTATCAACTTCGAATCCCAAAACCTGTAACAGAACACAGGAATATTCCTTTTACTAACACAACTTCGTTAATGCATTACCCACATCACAAAACACTGGGAAGAACTCCTTGCCTTCCAGTGCATACTTAAAAATCTTGGGAGCCGAGTCAACAAACATGCAACATAAACAAACAGCACAGTGCTCTCCTACAGCAACAAACAGGGAACAAAAGTGCAGCTGGCAACAGCATCAGGAAAGCCCAGCTCAGGATCCTCAGGCTGGAGTTCATCTGGGGATAAGGACACAGAGGCTGGTCCAGCAGCAAGCACTGAAACCTTGAAGAAAGCCTTGGTTGCCCTTTCCTGGCAAGAAAAGAAGTACAAGGTACTAAATTAATGCACAATATGGAGGGATGATGCTGTTGGCATTCCAGAGAGACAATTTTTCCAAAAGAAGGACAGAAGAATCTTAAAAGGGATCAATATTGCAAGCCATACTTGGATGTCACAACCAGTTCCTTTACAACTAGAAGAGAACAGAAAGAAGTCACAGAGGATTAATTTGAGGTATGATTGGGCAATAAAGGGGAGAAACAAACACAGAACAAAAAAAGCCTAAAGCATGCTCTGAAAGCCACCTGCTACACTGCATTACCAGCAATCCAAATACTGAAATACCCAATAATTTCCTAGTGTAATCAACAAATATTCTTGTTGCACCAAAATATATCAATAATATGAAAATAAGAGCATCCAATCAGGAGAAAACTGATGAGGATTTTTAACCTGACAATACCTGTTTAATACACTGCTAGTCAAGCCATTTTTAGACATTTTTGTGTCACGCAAGGAATTCTAATGCAAAAGTGACATTAAGAGTCTGACGTGGAGCCTTTGTTTCCACATCCAGCTTGCTCTGAGTAAGAAATCTCCTCAAAAGAAGTGCTGCTATGTATGGCTCAGTGACTCATACTAGGAGATAGCAGAAATGATGCACCACTGTGTGTGATCCTCTTTCAGGCAATTTGCTGGGAGGGGGGATGAGTGAACAAAGCTTTTCTAGTCACGTTTTCCAGTCAGACTCACGCCTCTCCCTTTTTTTTTTTTTTTTTGTCGTGAAGGCAATTCCTTTTGCACAGATTCAAACCCTTTTGGGTCTGGTGCCAGACATCAGGTTTTCCCTGTGATAAGCTCTTTATTCCAATATCTACAAGATGAAGCTGAGTGCTTGTCACAGGTTCCTTCTGCCTGCAGGTGCTACTCGTCTGTTGTTTCACAGCTCACGTCCACACAGGTCTTTGTAGAATAAATCTCTTATTTCAATATTTAATAAAGGCTTCTGTTCCTTCCTCACCAGAAAGCTAAGTAATTTTGGATTAATGGTACACAGAATGGTGGGTTACCTCAACCTGACCAGGTTCAAATTAAGCTCAGCACCTATGCTCCCCCCCAGGTTCTTGTTTTACCTTGGTGGATTTTATTTTAAAGTCCCAGGAACTGAACGGTTGAGAACATGACAACACTGTTATGACCTTAACTTTGATGTCTGGACATGCTCTTCAAGGAAATAAATAGGAATATGGCCTCTAACCAGACTATCACCCTATAATCAATTTCCCTCCCTGTAATGAACAGACATAAGTTGTTACTTCCTGAAAGTACCTAGGCAATAACTGTGAATTAATCCATTTCTCTGCAATATTCAGATCACGTCTCTCCAACTACTTAACCCCTGAGACTCCAGAACACACTTAGTGTGCTTTGCTGACTGATCAGGTTTACACTCAGCGCTTCAGGGAGGGAGAGCAGGCACAGCTGCAGGCAGGGCAGCTCTGCAGCATGGTCAGCACTGTTCCCCCAGGTGAAGGCCACCAAAACCACCAGTCCTTCTCTTGTGTCTGCCCCAGCACTAGTTACCATTCGATTATTTGATTTCTCAACCAGGTTTTCCACGGGATTAAGGGGTTTTGGTTTGTTTTGGCCAGTTAATCTGCTTCAACCAAAAGATGGAAAAGTACAAAGGAGGCCACATGTCTTAGTGATGGATAGGTGCCAGGTTAGCTTGGTAAAACAGCAAATAAAATGCTTTGGAGAGTGGATGAAAAGCCACAGACAGCTCAGATTCTGCAAGGGACCTTGATATTCTCCCTTTTCTCATCACTTCAAAACAGGCTAAAAAAACCCTTTAAAGGTCTCCATAAAAATCACTTACAGGTTTTAGTCTACTCTGTCACAGTTTCCAATTTCCTCCAAAGTTTTGTTTTGAATAAACAGGTATGACTGAAATCTAACACGCCTAATTCTGAAACCTGATTCAACCCTCAAAATAACTCACAGTTACTCCAAAGCACTTCCTTTTATAAAGGTGTTTACTAAGGCCTAGGCTTAGCATTAATAGCAGAATAATCAAAAAGAATGTTGAAGCCATGTTAAGCCAGGTTGTGTTTGCTTTCAAGGCAAGCTGCACTGAAAAGTCCTATAGAATTTAGTAACCAGAAGACAATCTGAAAACAGGATTGAGATTATAAAAACAGCTTTTCACAGCAATCACCTCTTCTAGGACTGGAGAAAAAACTGTGCCTTTATTTAGGTTTGCATAATTCATTTTAACAACCTGGCAGTTTCTAGTAGATAAGGAAGTGTTTTCTTCCTCCAACCAACAGTAAAAACCAGTGTTAGTGATGTCATCCTTCACACCTAAAGGACATCAGAGACAGTTTCTGATGCACTGAATGATGGACACCTTCCTTGCTTACAAAGGGAATTTTGTTCAAAAGATGTTAAATCTTTTTAATACATACTCATACTTTTAATTCCTTGGGCAAAGCTAACTAAAAGCACTGTTTTTGAGGGGTTTTTTAATTAATTAAAAATTTCTACTCAAACCAGAGGTTAAATAAATACTAAGTGAAAGTTAACTAATCAGAAATACATTATTTAGAAAACTGAGATCAGAGCAAATTAATTGAATTACACAAATCATACTAAAAAAAAGGAATCAACAAAAGTAGCAACTATGACCTGAAAATATGTATTTAGTAGGATATAACAATTTTCCTACTGTAATAAACCAGTAAGATTTAACCTTTTCTTCAGAAAAGTACCAGAAGGTAAAAATTCAGAACAGGACTAAATTCAATAGATAGAATTTCTTGCTTGTGTACACACATGTGTTCCTTGTACCCCGTGTAAATAAATTGAAGCACTCACCCCACTTGGATTTTGCCTGTGGCAGAACAAGTCGTATTTGATCAGCATCAGGACCAAGCTTACAAAGAAATGCACTTTTAATGTTTAATTTTTGCTTTTCTACACCAGCTTTAGTCCATACCTGTGCTGCCTCCCCAGCAAGGGTCCTGTGGTGATATTGCTGCCTCTGGTTTGGGAAATGGAGGTGACATCAGACACTCTGCAGGTGTCCAAGGGACACACATCCCCTAGGCTGCCACCATCCCCAGATCTGCATGATCTGCTCTCCTACAGACCCTCCAGGAGACAACAATTCCAAATTTCCACGCTCTGCTGTCACTCTGTGTAAATATCATTTGCCCACAGAACTGGAAACCTTGGGCAAATCTAAACCCAGAGCCAGTGTGGGTAAGGACGATAAGTGCTCTTCCAAGGAAAAAGATGACTGAATCCATCCTAAATCTCTCAGCCTGCAGTCTAAGCACATGTCAAATGTTGTTCTTCTTAAGACCCAAACCATAGTTGCCTGGATCACATCATACAGTGACATTTACAATTGAAATCTTAAAGGAAAATGGAAAATTCATCATATTTTTCAAGTATCTTATTTGAAAAGAGGCAGAAGTGTTATACTTCTAAAATTAAATCATAAAACATTAAAAGTGGAGGAGTTCTGTGCTTGGAAGGCACAGTTGGCAGATCTGAGTGACACATTTCAGAAAAATATTTGCAAGACTAAATCCAAGTACCCACACCAGAGCAGAACACGTGAGAAGAAACAATCAGCATGAAGCACATTATGCATGACATCAAATTCAGCCGAGTTCTTCATCACAGGTAACTGAAGGAAAGGAACAAATGTCATCCAGTTCTTCCCACAAATGCTTTCCCAGCCTTGCAAAGAGAAAGTGGGAGCAGGGCAGGGACGTGGTCTAGAGAACTATCCAAATGCACCTCTTTAAAATAGCAAATACTCAAGAGAAAAATCAGCACACAAGAAAGGAAGAGACTTCAAAATGCATGGACAACCTCTGAAGGTGTTGGCTCTTTTGGAAAAGAGGATAGACAGCCTAGTTTCCCTAAAAGCACAGAAGTCATTTAAGCTTAGATCCAGCCATTAAATAGCCAAGAAATGGGTCTCCTTCAGGATTAAAATTTTACAAGACATAGCAGCTGTTTCACCAGTGGAGCAACCTAAAGGCCTGGACAGATAGAAAATGTCTTGAATTGGGTAAGTTACATAAACAGCTGGAGCTCAGTTATGGTTTACTTCTAATCATGCAACCCTTTGGACTTTGCCACTGTGCTGTGTTAATTACAGCTTTGTTTAAAATTTAGTCTCCCTTCCCATTCCTTCCAGAAAACATTTCAACCACATAAACACTAAAATGTGTTACTTCATCACCACGAGAAATCATTGCCTAAGATTGTCAGAAATCAAATATTACAAACCTACATTCCAGAGGAGAGTCTCAGTTGTTATGTAAAGGAGAGGCTGGAAAACCATTTCACAGGATGGAAAACTGTGAGTGTAGCAACAGAGAAATGAGCAGGAAGATTTTCAAGCAAATGAAACATCTGAAATTCAGTTTCAATGATTGCCAACCTTTATGTTTGTATTTGTGTAATCTACATTATGTACCAATGGTCTGGAGACAAATAAAGGTACCCATTTTTACCTCCTAATCCTATCTGGTATCTGATTATTAACACCACTTGAGTCAGAAAACTGTTAACTTCAAAGATTAGCTCTGCTTCAGAGTAAATATTAATATAATTTCTCATTTAATAATTTTATTTACTCTGAGAAATGTGAAAAGCTGTTAGTGAACTGCTTCTGTTTAAATTTGTATTGTAGCTTTATTGCAGAGGAAAAAGGCGCTATTTCCAAACGTGTCACACACTTTGTAGTACTGAAGAAATTCTCCTTTTTTTATTGTTTGTATGCAGTTTGGGGAGGAAAAAAGTAATTTTTTAAGAGAGAAATACCTTACATCTCCTAAGTGTGTGAGAAAAACTGTCACTTGAATTACAGAAACATCCGAACTGAACTAAGCTTTAGTGGTTTCCAGGTACTAAACATTAGAAAAAACAGCAAAAAAATCCCCCAATTTCCAGTGCATTATATATGCATATTCAGAGAAAGGGGTCTTAGAGGGGGCTGAGAGGCTCTGGGAATTGCTGTCCTTGGAGGTTTTCAAGATCCAAGGAGGATTAACCCCTGAGTAGCCTGGGCTGAACTTGGTGCTGCCCAAGCTTTGAGCCACAGGCTCCTGAGGTCCCTTCCAGCCTGGGCCACTCCAGTGATGCAATTACCTACAAAAACCTCAGTTTTATCCATTGTAGACCTCCATGTGTAAAATCACACAAAATACCACCACTGGCTCCCCAGCTGAAAGTTCTGGTTCTAAGAATAAAGCTCAGAGGTGCTCTATGTTTATACTATTAACTATGCCAGCTTTGACAGTAAAGATAATACATCCTTTGCTGTTAAATGGTCAGTGGACCAATTTAACTAGAATGCTTTAGTTTGTACTTAATTTAAACAACCTTAGAGAACAATGACCTAGTTCTGCAAGAATGAAATTCAATTAAAATCACCTCTCTACTCTGCAACATGGCTGGTATATATTACCCTCTTAGGGCACTGGCTTTGTGCCTCCAGTGGCATTTCATTTTAAAGTTTGAAATTAAAATCACAAAGCAGTAATGCAGCTCAAGTTAGAGGAAAAATCTGGAATGAGGAAAAGGCAGAGGGAAAATAAAACAGAACAGTGTAAGAAAATAAAAAACCCAAAGTTTGTTTATATTGTGTAGACCTGCATACACGGTTTCTTCCATAGTATTTATGTTCCTGATTCATGTTCACAGGTTGCTATTTACATTTCATGGAATAAAGGCAAAACCTCCATCCAAACTCTTCAGTTCCTTCAAAGTTCTTAATTTTAGAAAACATTAACTTTACCATATCAGAACTCATCAAAACAAATTTTCTCAGTTGAGTCCCCAAACAAAACAGTTTGTAAACCATAAATTCAGGGAAAGTTTCAGTAGTTGAAGTAGTAAATCAAGCTCAGCTAGTCATTCATACAAATTATTTTATTGTGAGCACAAGGCATTTTGTGTTTTTTTATGATCTGAGCTGCAAATGTGCCACAGGTAAAAATCTCACAACTCTGAAAGATGAGTTTATCTCTAAGGGCAACATAGTTCAACAGGAAAAGGGCATAGAAAAATGGTTAAAAGTAAGAAGGAACAAGGTTTTGCTAGTCTGGAGGAGAACCTTTGAGACTGCACTTCTGAAACAAGGATTTAACTTTCAGGCATCCAGTTCTCCCCAAAATAAATGCAGCCTTGTATTATAACACTTAAATTCCTTGCACCTCAACTCCTCTGCTTTGTAGCAAGATACTCTTTTTGCAAGTAAAACTTTTATGGAAAAAAGAGGACTCTTCTTCTAATTAATATTCAAATGATGAAACATCCAAGCCAGCCATGTCCCATCCTTTGTGTCAACAAATGGTAATGGACTGATGAGTTAGAGCAAAGTAGGAGTAAATACTAAAAAAAGTGAGAAGTTTAATATGCATCATCAAATGAACCAAAACCATTCAGCTCTCTCAGCCTGTCCTTGTAAGGGAGATGATCCAGTCCTCTAATCATCACACTGTGAAGTTGCATCTAATTTTCAAAAATTAATGGCAGCACATGACAAGCCATGAGGCTCTACAGAAAGAAAAAAAAAAGTCCTCAGCTTCAAAAGCCAAACTTTCCAAGCACTGGGGAGTACTTTGATTTATATTATTTAAAGCACACAGCAGCATTTTAAAAAACAAGTGAATACTTAAGAGCAAATCCTACATTTCAAATATATACAAATATACAAATTACAAATATTCTCCCCATCTTGATCAGTTTATTAACACCCTGTGAGGTTTATCCAAACAGTAGCATCAGTCAAAGGACAAACTTTTATACCACAAAGATGTACATAAACCAAGTGGTTACCAAGACTTAACTAGACATAATTTATGAGGAATTTTCAAGAAATCTTGTGATAAGACTCCAAATTGCTGACTTTTAGCAGTGCATATGTACAGTTCACAAACTGAATTAGCCAGGAATGGCTACATTTATATAAAAATATTTCTGTATCACATAAACCAAATCCATTCTATTCCGTCCAAGTTTTTTTATATATATTAAACCCGATCTTAATTGAAAGACACTGAGGGAATTAACTTTACTATCACTATTAAAATTACCGTGTCAAACAAGGTAACTGAAGTTTGGAGTGGTTTTTTGCCAAGTAATGGCAGCAATACTTTCCAATAAGAAAGTCTCTGTGTCAGGCCATGAATTGCTCTATGTATCCATTATATTACAAGCTGTTTGCATTAATGTCCTACAATTTGGAACTTCATCTCACACAGCCATCACTGCAGCTCCAGTGAACATCACTGCTCCACTGTATTCCTCTGGAGATGGCATAGAAACATGTTTTAAAAGGCTGAATTTCTGTAATGGAACTAATTTGGAATGGGAGAAAAAGGAAAATTTCCCAGTTGCAGCTTGCGTCTCTCCAGCTCTTTCACTTAATTGCATCTCCTTCCATTTGCTACTGAACCAAAAAACATACATTGTACTGGGTGCAGAAAAGTAAAAACACTAATTCAGTTTGAGAAATAGGAACTTGGGAAAAAGAAAAGGCATGTCCTGACAATTAGTGAAGCAGGAATAATTGCTGGCGTGGGCTGATAAACCAAACTGAAACTGCTATTGACTAACCCCATCTCTTTATTCTCTGAGCTTTTTATAAAGCACACCAAATATCTAAAAAGAACTCTGTACTTATAATATAGTTGTATTTTAGTGCAGCATTTGACAAGGCACTGCAAAGAAAAATCATTAGGATATTGGGGATATTGTGCCAGGATAAAAATATTAGAGCAAATAAACTGGGGACAGAGATGCTGGACATATTATTGGTGATTTATGAACACATCACCTCAAATTCTGAGGTTAGAAATAGACAATTACAAAACAGACAGTAAAAATATACAGCAGATGACCTTGAGAAAAAGGCACCATAATGGAAGAAGGATATGAAGGTATGAGAGTGCATCCAAAGGAGGGCTAAGAAGATGGTGAAGGGTCTGGAGGGGAAGGAGCATCACCTTGTGAGGAGCATCTGAAGGGACTGGGGTTGTTCAGGCTGGAGAAGATTGAGGGGAGACCTCACTGCAGTCACAACTTCCTCATGAGTGGAAGAGGGGCAGGCACTGATCTCTGCTCTGTGGTGACAGTGACAGGACCCGAGGGAATGCCCTGAAGCTGTCAGGGGAGGTTTAGGTTGGATATTAGAAAAAGGTTCTTCCCCCAGAGGGTGGCTGGGCACTGAACAGGGCTTGTTTCTTCAGTGAGGCTCCTTTTTCACCTGTGATCAACTGCATACCCATTTTCAGGATTTATAAGCTGACTTCAGCACTGGGCACCACAGAGGACACTGTAAAGACTGGAGCAGAAGAGAAATCCTCTTCTGGCAGAGCAGACTACAATTTTTGTCACAGTGCTCTGGCAAATTGGTACTCACTGAGAATTTGCTGATGGACTGCTCTAGCTGTAATATCATGACCAACTGAACAGAAAAGACTAGAACAGCCTGAGACTGCAGTGAATCTGTTCTCATATAATTCCTTGATTTTTCTGAAAAGGCTTGAAATGCAAGTACTTATCTGAATCGTAATTAGGCCAAATTCAAGATTATCCAGTAATGCCTTAAAGATGCTTTTCCAAAGGAGTCTTGGAGACACAGGAGTACTTCACAGCAAATAGCACAATGTAATTTTTCTTTGCACCTGGACAGACTGATAGGCATGCACTACTAACAGCTCAATGCAAGATACTCAGACAACATAAAATATATCCCCATATCAAAATTCCCCTCAGCCATTTTATTCAGCACGAAGAAATTCCTTGTTTTACATCATGTCCATTTCCTTAGGCTACTCAAACAAACAGCCTCTTGTGGCTGCAAGACACACACCCTCCTCAGCACTACTCCCTGCATCACAACACTTCTTTTAGCTCGTGATCCAGACGACTGCAGGGTCAAAAAATTTGTGGCAGAGCTGCTCTACTGACCTTGCTATGGGCAGGAGGCCACTCCTGCCATGTGGAGTGGTATTAAGTGATGGATCTGCAAGACACCCATTTGTACAGGTTAAGGCAATTGAAAGACAAGAAAAAAACCTTGTTTCTGCTGCTGTTTTCCCCTTCATTCTTCTCACTAAAGGACAAACATAAAAATACCAGAATGAGGTGGTGCTGGGGGGCTCTGCCTGCCTCCCACCCAAGAAAGACATTCCACCTGAGAATCTTCACTGTTAGGCAACAGTGACTTCAGATGCTGATTTCAGACGGAGAAGTAGGTTCACTGCAGATTTCAGATTCATCATCTTCGTGCTGCTTCCTTCTACACTTGGATGTAATCTGACAAAAACACCATACTGTCACTGCAAACTCCTGCCAGCTGGAATCCTGCAGTGCTACACGAGGAAGTTTGCAAACACTGATAAGGAGAGGCAGACACAGACAGCAGCAATAGGTTCAACAGGCGTGGAAATTCTCTCTTTTATTTTAGTGAATGAAATGGTGGAGGAAGATCCTACAGCACATTCTTCTCCTCTGATTTTTACTTTATTTTCAGTCCTGCTGTTCATATTTTGGCTAGCCAGGGCCCTAACCACCAGTCCATCAGCAAGGTGTGGGCAAGCACATTTTGTACATCTCCTACGAGAAAGATTTGTTTTATCCAGCACATGTTTTATGTGGACCTCTTAAGTAGATTATGAATGGATCCCACTGTCCTACCAAAGGTTTAGACATTAAATTGCATGGTAAGAGACACCTGAAGAAACTGAACAGGAAAAGCTCCCTGAAGGAGGTACCACATTATGTGAAGATCAGACTAAGGCCATGCACAGGAAGGATGAAGCTAATAGAGAGTGGATGTCTCAGCACCTCCTTCAGACTAAGCAGATGTCTTAGAGAACAGTAATCTGAAAAATGTTTCCTTCAGCAGACAGCAGGTGCAGGAGCCTGGGGCTTGCTCCTGCCCTGGCACCTCAGCTATGCCAGAACTGTGTGTGGGGCTGTGTTAGGGAACTGCATCAGGAAATTGGCTCACAAAATAAACACTCACTTTATTCTTTTCCATTTTTGCCAAGTTATTTATTACCTGGATGGCTTCTCAGAGCAGTTTCAAACATGGCCTCACAAAATGACTTTCCTTGGAGCATTGAAGTGGACACAAAACAGTGCAGGTGGAAGGACCAGCTGGCAGCAGCATTTCTCAAAGTGGCTTCTCTACTGAAACCAGCAGATTTCAGTACCCTAGAGGACAGGTGACAAAATAAAACTTCTCAAATTTAACACCAGTCTGCCATGTATTTGTTTGGTTCTTGTATGAATGGGCAGATGTACTTCCATTAACTACAGGGAGAACAAAGCAGCTGGGTTTTTCAAAAACTTATGTTTTAATTTTTGGTAAATGCTCAGAGTTGTGTTGATGGCTTCTCACAGGTAGTGTAGTGCTGTGAGCCAGGGGCTGTATGCTGCCAGAAAAATCAGAGTAACCACAGTGAAGATGGATGGAAAAAGTGTTTTCCTTCAGTGTAACCTCAAGCAGTAGTACTCATCATCAAAAAAAAGTCATAAAATACAAAGATTTGTAAGGTACACAGATTTGTAAAATACATATATTTATTTTTTCTAGATTTAGGCCAGAGTTTACTAAATACATAAACATATGCTCCAGTGTAAAATTCTGCAAAACAGTATTAAATTTTGAGAATTTAGCCAACATTTTTTTTCTGCTGTAACTCATTTTCTTTCTCTTTCCCCTTAGGGAAGATGGAGACAGAATTACCATGTTGAGCAGTTATAAAGAAACATGGTAAAATTCAGGAAAAAACCCAATTTACTTTGTGTTAAAAATAAGGAGAGTATGAAAGAAAACACTCTTGGCATTATTGGCCAGCAATCTGCCAAATGAAGTAAGAGAAAAAAATGTTGCCATATTCTGATATTTTGGGACAGATCAGCATTGCACTTCTATGGATGTTTCCAATGAGCACTGCTCTTGAAGAGTGTCATGGATTCCTCCCTGCAGCTCATTAATGTCACTACAGAAGATACCCACACAGATCCTCTTCTGAGGTAAAACATGAAAGGACCCTGCAGTGCAGAGAAAGGGGAAAGTTGTGGCCAGACTGGAAGAGTTCTGCAGGTCAGGAAAACCATTCACTGCTGGTTTTGGGAGCAACTGCATCCAGAGATCAGAAAGCAGCCCTCCAGCTTTTGTTTTGCCACAGGGGAGAGACTTTCCATTTTCCAGTGTGTGCTCTAGCACCTCCTCAATCCCACACATCCAGCTGGCTAGAGATGTTTTGCATTCCCAAGACAGCAAAGTTAAATCACCATGCAAGGATTTCTACTCAGCCCAAACTACTCCATATGCTTAAAATTTACAAAGGACGACAGAGGGTGAAGAGAAGTTTGTTTTGTTTTTAAATGAACCACAGAAGAGGTTTTGGGATTTCAGTTCTCTCTCCTGCTCTACGGATAATTGTTCCAGATGATAGGGGAACTGGAGCTTGGAGGTGTCACGGATGAATTAACATGAACAAATACGAGTTCGGAACAAAGGCTTGAAAAATTTCAGGTAGTTCAGCACAGTAATATTTTTTTAGCTATGATAAGTCACCCCACTGCTGCCAAGCCACAAGATGAACTAGTCTGGCTTCTCCTGGGGCTCATATTATCTATCAGCACAGACCTCCCTGGCATGTTTCAAACATTATGCTCATCATATATATATTTTTTCTTCCCTGTACATATTATTATGCAGCTGAACACTCTACTGCATATAGTAATTTCAGAAGAATGGACATTTTATGTCCCAAGACTAATGTCCAGCTCCTCACATTAACCTTGCCTCACCAACTGCAGCCTGTTTTCCATACAACACGAGCAGCTGAAGTGGAACTTCCACTTGCATCTGTTCAGCCTAAAGAAGCTAAAAATACCTGCCTGGTATGTGCTCAGTCAGCCATGGATAATGCTTTATCCCTTATCTAAAACGACTAAATATGCTTTTCAATGAAAAGTGACTATCATTTTTGGATATAAATAGAAAAAGTGAATAGTAAAAGACAACAGTTTACTTAAAGGAAGATTTTAGAGAGCTATCAGTAACTTTGTATGTCCCCCGTTTTTCTCAAGTGTATCTTTGTACAATTCACATATATGTATATAAATTTTATTATTTCAAGCTATACTTTTGTTTTTAATATACTTCCATACATTTTAAGATGAAATTAACTTTAACTTGAAGCTTTTCTTCTTTCCCCAGAAAACTGATCACTCTTCACTCTATCATCTGTCCCTTTTTTATACAGAAAAAAATATTCTCTTATCTGGAGATTTAATTTGGAGCAGAAATAAGACACCAAATACTGGAAAAATTTAAAAAATCTCTAAGACTTGAAGACAGAAAATCAGGCCATTCCTAATAGAAAAATGCCTTAAGCAAGTAAACACTTGCTACTGAGTCTCTGAGTACATTATACTCCCCACACAAACAGTGCAAATCCACCTCTAGGCAAGGTTTTCCAGTCTTTTAATAAGATTTGCAATTTCTTGACAGCTCCATTTTTTTTCGCAAAGACAGTGGGTGAATCAGGGTAAAGTATTTTTACTTCCTCTCAAGTCAAATATTTGCATGTACTTGTAGACACCAAATGGGATCCTCCTTCATCTTTTCCCTTTGCTGTGTTGAGACAGATGAAAAGATAACATTTCTATCAAAAACGATTTGTTCACTACACATCACTACACACACTCCAGTGTAACTATTGTGTCAAATACCAGCATATACATGGTTCAAACTTCCACAATTTACTATGAAAAAGGCAGCAAATTATTTATCACCATGTTTTTGAAAAGTTTAAAATGCCAGCTGGTCAACTGGCCCCATACACACACTGCACAATAACTTTTAAGGCGTCTTAAAATGCTTTTTGCAGCTTTACAATGGTGTTATGCAATCAGCATGTGTGAACATCCCTCAGCATTTCTGTATTTTCATGACTGTATTTTCTGTATTTTCATGACAAAGGCTTATTTAACTTTTAATGCATCTTAAAATGCTTTTTGCAGCTTTACAACTATGTTATGCAATCAGCATGAATGAACATCCCTCAAAATACAGCATTTCTGTATTTTCATGACTGCATTTTCATGACAAAGCCTTATTTAACAAGCTGCCACTACTGAGTGACTTACTACTGTGAGGAACAGTCAGAGACCCCACAAATACACAGACCTGACCTTGGATAAGGATGGTTTAGTCAGTCCCAATCTGCCCATCAGAGGCTCTGCCCAGCCATTCAGAGTTCACAGCACATCTGCAGCCCCAGCTGAACTTCTTTTAGGCAGGTTGAAATGACTCTAATTTTTCAACCTGATTATTTTGCATTAGTAGCTGAGAGGATTCCATTGGGAGTTCAAAGAGAAAATTGAGGTCTCCTTGTTTAGAGCTGTGCACAAACCTAAACTCCTATTGTTAGGTAAAACTGAGACCCCCCATAGCCTCAGCCTAGTCTATCTCAAAGCAATGTTAGGAGCTGAGAGTGACAGAAACCCATTGTTGTTGTCGTTTGTTGTTTTTGAGTAATAATCTACTTTCTTATCCCCTCGAAGTCCTGTCCCACTCACTTTCCCTCCCAGCTTACCATGCAGGTGCAAAGTCCATCCCCTACAATCTTCTGAGAGGTTCAAAGCTCTCCCAGTGCACCTGAGCTGGGTTCATCTGGACAAGCACTTCTGGAAAGGTCTGGTAAAGCCTTTCCCCAGAAACCCACACTGCCAGGTGGGGGGAGCCACCTTGTCTGGCCTTTTTGGATTACTGGCCTCACCTTGTGCAAGGAATTCACCAGACTTTTGCAGCTACATGTGCTCACATCCACATAAGAAGCAAATGCTCTTTAAAACACAGCTTTGAACAAGCCTTCCCAGAGGGGTTGTGTATTTTTTTATGCCTTGGGTTGTTTTTTTAATTCATTCACCCCTTATCTACCTTTCTTAAAAGAACAAAGTTGGGGGAAAAAAGCATGCTTCCAGAAACTTCATTTGAAGTATGATTCTAGAGCAGTAATTGTTGTTTCAAATATGCAATTTAGGACAATCTTTGGATATTACAAAGACCAAATGCATTCTTTCATCTTTGTATTTACTTTTTGCTAAGGTTTAGGTTTTTTCAGCCTTTGATCGGTAACAAAAATAAGGGCTACCCAGTAAGAACATTTCCTATTGTTACTCTGTAAAGACTTTTGATTGATTCATCCTTCTTCTGACTCATACTATTAACACAATAGCAGGGTTTGAAAAAGAAAAAGAGTCATCTTAAATAAGAGATGTACTTTATTTTTCTACACAATCTTTAAGCCATCTAACTGTACTTTTCAACAAAATAAAGAAAATAAAGTCTTAAACTTTTTTTTCTAAGGCAGTAGATATTAGCAAAGATCTACTGATACTGCTTTTGGTCTCAGCATACACAGGACAAGGCAGTTCAAGACTATCCCTAAATATCAAAGAAATTTCTGTGCTGACTGAAGTTGTTTTCTCATCTTTTCTACAATTAAGAAGCGCCTAAAACTGCAGACTTACTGTTTTCATTCCAGAAGAGAATTACTGAAAACTAGTCTGAGAATCATCATTCCTTTTTAATACCTGGACAACTATTTCCATTTAGCAGGGGGAAAAAAGCTAAAAAGAAAATAAAAAATAGAACAGATTTCAAAAGGCCATTTTACCCCGTATTGTAAGAACTGTTTATGGTTCTACAGTTCAGGACAGATAATTTCATTCTCCAGATCCAAATAATTAATTGTGTTTGTCTCAGCTTTTAGGTCCATCTTCAAGGTAAGCAGATATAAAAGGCAGTCAGGAATTAAATACTCAAAATATTAGCATGATTTTCTCAAATTCTGTGAGAGTTAGGGCAGAACAAACAAACAAACAAACAAACAAACAAAGCCACCCCAAACCATCACAGTTACTGAGACATAAGCAGAGATCAACATTTTCTGGTTTGCAGACAGGGCTATGAACAATTCCAGTGGCAACCAAATGCAAATGTCCAGTGCCCAGGTAAAACTGGCAGGGATTTTTTTCATGCCCCTTCCTTGTACTTTCAAAACTCTTTCTTGGAAGCTCATGGAGGCCCCAAACACTGAGCATACAGACTGACACACTGATTCCCAAGAGCTGATATTATGATGGGTGCAGCATACGAATCTTAAATTTCTCTGTCTACCAAAGTTTTCCTGTAGGTCAGAACAAGGTACCTCTGCAGAAGACAAATCACCTTGTCCTTCTGGATTCTCTGTGGTTTAAGGATTGTAATTCTCTGCTTGCCAGTTCTGCTTCCTTTACTTATTGCCACATTCTGCCTACGTAAAAGGTGGGGCAGGAAGGGCAAGCTAAAATTATATTTAAAATTAACAGCTAAGAGACGTCTCCTAGGAAAAAAAACACATATGATAAAAGTGAAGTTGAATGTCATGGTGACAATACACATCATCAAAACTATGACAAATCTTAGTCAACATTAGAAACATTTAGAAACTTTTTTTTGTGTTTTAAAATAATTTATCTGGCTCACAGTGGCAACTCCCCATGTTAATGTACACCCCATTGCTCTTCCTCTCTTAAATGCTGGACAATCATGAACCACTTCCTGATACTAAAAGCTCAGAATATATAGCCGTGGAATAACTTAAGACTATTTTAAAAATAATTCAGAACTACCTTCAGAAATTTTTAAAGAGATTGTAAGACCATGCAAGTAAAAACTATTTAAGCTCTTGACAAGGCAGAATTCAAAGCAGTGCTGAGGGCAGTTCACTCTCTGGCAAATCCAGGTGCATGTTTCCTCTATAACCTATTAGATAATCGAGATTGTCTAATTATTTAAATATATTTTAATCTGAAATTATATAAAGTTCTAACATTTCTCTCTTAGCTCTATTACTTCCATTATTATAACTGCTCTAATATATGGTCTAACTCTGTTTTGCTGTGTTTGCCATATAGAAAGTGTTTACAACATACTTCACAGAGGAAGTCCCACATACTTACATTTTAAATATTTTAGCTGTTACTCTAGTGGAAGCCAGACAAAATGCAGCCAACTGATTAAAAAAAAGATCTTGAAGAATTATCTTCTGTGCAGACTGCTGGCTATTGATAGTCATGTCATAGATCTCCACCAAAGATCAGGTCATGCAAACACAAGTATGTTTTTTGGATAAGTCTGTAAAGAATAGGTGAAACCACGCCAGGTTTTCTATCTGGATGCTGCTGTCCAAAGGCAGATTCCTGAACTGTTGTGTCAGGATTTCAGCCCATCAGACCTCACAAGCACACCGACACACATATCTACATACACACTGCCTTGCAAACTCAATACTGATGAGCTCCAAAGGGAGCCTCACTTAACTGGTTCAGAAAAGTAAAGAGAATGGGAAATAACAGCATGCCAGACCTGCACCCATCCTCAAGAATAGATACAGGTTATCATTTATATGGCTATAATAAAACAATATAAGTGAAAGACTCTGGTTTGTAATTCTCCTCATAGAGAAAAGCAAAGTTTCACTTTGGGGCACCTTGATGTTTTGATGTTCTAGCAAAACAAGGGTTTAGGCGACTTTCCAGCAAGCACAACTTCACTAAGGGCTGCCTACATAGGATTTGCAAGTGCAGCCAGTAGTGGCAGGAGTTTGGCTGCTCCCCAAGTAAATTTCTTTTCCTCCCACTCTAGAAACTTCTTGTTACACTACACACTGAGGAATATTACATAGTGTGAGTGCAACAGCCTCCTGAACAAAACCAGCTACACCATCAACAGAGGTTTCTTAAAGTCCAGTAGTATTTTATACCATCATAGCCAAGGAACTAAAGACACTTTCCAGGAACCCATTTGCCAAGGTACACAGCTCATGTGTCACAGAAAGGTTAAGCTACAGAAAAAAGAACCTTCGACAGAGAATTAGAAGGGAGAGAGAGAACAGTTTAAGAGACTGGAGATTTCTGGAATAAGTACTACTCTGTGCTCTTCTGCTACACAGAAATTGAAAGGGTAAGTACAATTTCGAGATCATTTTGTTAGGAAAGGAAGGACAGCTAGCCTGCAGTTCATGACAACCTTTTTGGCCTGGAACTCTACATATCTGTATTTTTCCACAAGGCTCGGGTTACACAGGTACATCATCCTTCACCATATATTAATTTTCAAGGGACTTGGTTACATTATAACTGGATGGTGACATGGGGGTGTGACACTGGCTTGGGGCAGACGTAATCTCACTTGCACAATTTATGACAGTACATCATCTCTCCTGCCTAGTCAATTGAGTTCCACCATCGTTTGGTAAGCACACACCGAGATAACCAACGTCACAACACGGTGTTCTGGTAATGAGGTTCTTAGAGAGCTCCATACAGACACGCGTGTCAAGGCACAAAGATGGGCAGGCCCCAAATGAGCCCTTGGGGATGCAGACCCTTCACAAGAGCCAACAGCGCGATGGGCAAAGGTTCACCAATGTTTTCCCACCACCGGCGAGATCCAAGCAAACAACCCCGAAGGCAGCACATGACAGCCGTGAAGGCCAAGATCCAATTACACCCCGGAGCCCCGGGCCATGTCAGGCAGCTTCTCTGGCCCTGCCCTGCACACGCACTAAGTGGCCCCTACACCCCAGTACAGCTCCCCCAGACCATCCGGGGTGCGGGATCACCCAGCCCGAGGGCAGGCGGGGTTTAGCTGGGTGCCACCACAAGGACACCGCTGCCCGCGTCCCCGGCACGGGACACGGCGATGACCCTGCCTGAAGGGGCAGGAGCCGCGGCTGGATACCCGCGCCTGCTGCCGGCAGCGGAGCCGAGCAAACCCGGCAGCAGCGCCCGCGGCTGCCCCTCCCGTGCCCAGCCCGCTCGCCGTGCCACAGCCCCGGAGCAGCTGCGTTAACGGGAGCGGCGCGGAGCCGGCGGGAGGCGCAGCCGCAGCGGGGTGCGCGGAACCCCGGGACGGGCACTGCCGCCAGCGCCGGGCCGGGCGGGGAGGGCTCCCGTGCGGGCATCTCCGCACCGTACCCTGACCTTACTCCGGCTTGGCAGGAGCCGCCCGAACTCGCCGGGCAGCGCTGCCGTCACACCGCCGCGCAGGGAACAGCGGCGGAGCGAGAGGAGGAGGAGGAGCAGTAGGTCCGCGCCGCTTACCTGCAGGGGGAAGGTGGCCGCCTTGTTGCCCACGTAGCCGCGGACGACATGGCTCTGGATGGAGAGCACCCGGCACTCCGGCTCCATGGCTGCGCCGTGCGCGCCTGCCCGCGCCGGGCCGAGGTGGCGGCGCCGGGAGCAGGAGCGAGGGGCGGAGCGCGGGCGGCGTGACGCGCTCGCCCTGCCCGCCTGTCACACACCCTCCGCGGCGGGGAGGGGACGGCAGGGGAGGCGGGCACCGGCCGGCCCCGGATGGCCGCCTGCCGCCGCGCCCGCTGCTCGGGGCTGTGTGCGGGGCGGAGGGGACGCGGCTCTCAGCCGTGGGGCCCGCACACCCGCCGGCGTCACGCGGCCCCGCGGCCGCCCCAACGGCACCGAGCGCCGGGCCCGGCCCGCTCCGACACCTCGGATACGGCGGGAGCGGCGGGCGCCTCGCCCCGGTACTGCTGGAAGGGACCACACCCGGGCGCCAGGACCGGCCCAGGGCACACAGCGCAGGGTTGTGTTCATCTGGCTCTGGAATATGTCCAGTGAAGGACATTCCGTAGCCTCTCTGAGCTGTCTGTCCAGTGCTCGGTCACTGCACAGTGAAGTTCTTCCTCGTGCTCAGGTGGAATTCTGACCATCAGTTTCTGCCCCTTGCACCATGTCCCCTTGCTGGGCACCACCAAGCTAAGCCTGGTCCATCCTCCAACAGCCCCCTTTTAGATATTTATACTCATTAATGAGGTATAATACCCATTATTATTATTATTATACTCAATATTACTCATTAATAAAACCCATTTATACCCATTAATGAGATTCCTCTCACTTGTCTCTTCTCGAACCTGAACAGCCTCAGCCTTTCCTCATGAGAGAGATGCTCCAGTCCCCCATTCATCCTCATGGCCCTCTGCTGGATCTGCTCCAGGAGCACCATGTCTATCCTGTCCCGAGGAGCTCAAAATTCGACACAGTAAAGGAGCATTTTCTATCTGAAAAGAGGTTGTAGTGAGGTGGGGTCTAGTCTCATCTCTCCACACCTACAGTGAGAGGACTAGAGGAAATGGCCTTAAGCTGAGACAGAGTTGATTGAGATTTTTTTGCCGTTTTAGGGTGCTCAGACATTGGATTAGGTTGCCCAGGGAAGTGGTGGAGTTACTTATTCTGCAGGTGTTTAAGAGACGTCTGGATGTGACACTGGGTGATGTGGTTTAGTGGTTCTGGGGTTACACTGGTACAGTGGGATGGACAAACCATGCTCTTCTGTGCCATGCCATGAACCACCCACATCCCACGGGAAAGCCAGGGCTGGCACAAACATCCCACCTGTGTGACAGTTTCTCTTCCTCAAATGTTCAGAAAGCCCTGTGGAGTCACAGATGCCACAGCAATGCCTGGAGGTGGCACGCTGGCCCAAGCTGTGGGTGCCTGACAGAGCACCACCCTCGCAGCTGGGTTCTGAAGTGAGTGCAATTGTGTGTTATTGACCCAAAAGAAAAAAAAACCCTTTGGAGAGCTGCCAGAGAGTAAAAGAAGATGTATGCGTTGGCTGGCAAGTGCTACAATACATCAAGGCTCTGCTGAGATGGGACTTGGTAATGTGTTTGCGAATTTCATCATCCTCTGGCCGTTTGTCATTATTGACAGTCACAGGTTCAATTGCAGCTCACAACAAGAAATGGCACCTGATACCTCTTGTTCTTTGTGGATAGCTTTGAATAGACTCTTGAAATACCATGATTATTTCTTAACAAGGTGAAAGATTATTTTCCTCATCATAAGTAATCTGTTGGAAAATGGGGGAACATACTGTTCTCTCTTCAGTTGTCGCTTGTGTTAAAAAACTTAGGGCTTATTCTAGGCTGGCCTTACTACCAACTGTTGCTTCAGCCCTTCAGTACATATTTTTTTTGAATTGCAGAATTCAGTGCATCTCCATGGAGGGCCAGAGCAATGAATTACCTGCATCATGTACACTCCCTCTCCTCTATCTTAGATGACAATTGTTGGAATACAGATTTTTTTTTCTCTTTTCCCTGGTTTTAATCCTTTGCTCACTATTAATGCTTATTGCACCACTTTGACCTTGTAAGCAAAGATACACACATACTAGTTCTATGCAGTATTGGTAGTTTCTTTCTAATATTCTGAAATGTCCAACAAAATCCAGTTCCTAGAATATTTTTTGCTTACCCCAGAAGAGTATCTGAAGCTTCTCTGGATGGTTTTTAATGAATTAAGGCGTAGAACCTGCATACACAGCATGTGTGTGGCTCAACAATATCCAGCCCTAACATATTTCAAAGTATGGGGGAATTTATATGACCATAAACTAAAAAAGTTGCCACAAGGAAAATAAAAGGCCAGAAAACAATTCTCCTTCCCTTCCAGAAAGCAGCTCATCTAAAGATGAGTACACAATTTCTGAGCAGTGTTTTTTTACAGACTTTGCTGTATTTATTCTTTAAGAAGTCAAGCCTCTCCCTCATAAAAAGGACTATGTGTCTCAGAAAAAAACTGAAGCTAATCTTCAATTTCATAGTGATCGTGCTTTCTACTGTGCTATCCTTCTCAAAAAAATAACTCCCAGGTACTCCTCCGAATTTGGGAATTACTAAGGCTGTTCGAGGAGCAAATAACTGTTCAATGGATGACAGAAGGATTCATTAAGAAAATACGAAAAAGGCAGGGCAGGTTAGATCAAAATGTCAGCAATAGAGCAGCTGTTCTCAGCTTCCTACTACAGCTGCTGCTGTACAACTGCTTGGATGACACCTCCTCAAGCTCCTGCCCTCAGTGGACTGTGCATGGAGTTCTACAGTTTATTTTCTTTAAGGTAACCTGACCTCTCAAACCAGAGCCCCTTGATCAGAGCAGAACATTTGTTGGAAATAATGAAATTTGAGGAGACGTTTATCAGAATTTGATCCAGAAAGAGTATAGTCAAAAAGACCACAGCTTATCAACAACTGGCAATCTTTCTTCCACAAATGTTCCTCCCATGCTCTCATTCTACAACTCACCAGAGTGTTTCTCACATCTCCCTCACTCTCTGCTCAGCCTGGCAGTGCACCACAAACACACCCCGTGGCAGACCTGAGGCAAGAACACACACAAGACTTGTCCAGCCAGCAGTTCTGGAAGATACACATCTTTCCCTGCCTTCCTTGCTCCTGGGCAGACAGGGCAAACATCCTTCTGGGCCAGTTGTTGCACAGGCTGCTGCCTTCCTGTATCTGTGTTGCTACCCTTTGGAATTCCAGCTCACTATGCATGAAGAAATTGTGAGATTACAGCGAATAACAAGCTTAACATAGGTCAACAATGTCACAATATTGCAATAAAGGTAATCTCCTTTTGGATTGCATAAACAACAGCAGAGTCTGCTAGATATAGGAAGCCATCCTGGACTCCTCAACACGGTTGGGTCTCTGGGGAAGTTTCCAGTTCCAAAAACTGCCAAGTTTTTGGAGTGGTGTTTTATTCAAAATGGAACAATGACAATGAAAGGGGCTGTAAGAAGGGTCCAAGGCTCAGGACACACAGCCTAGGAGGAAATGGTTTCTTTAGCTTAGTGAAAGCTCAACTCTAATGACAGCCTGCAAATACATGCAACACAGAGCTGTGAGGGAGCAAAAGGGAATAACCCAATTTCCATAATGGAGGGCTTGTTGCCATTATGGAAGGAATTATGTAATACACAGGAAGAGATTGCTTTAAAAAATTGAAGAGGTTTCATTTTCAGTTTGTTTGTTTTTCATAACTACTGGAAGAAATATTTTATAAATATTGATAGCTATGTGTAAATTTGTTTTGGAACAGTGGACAGACTTTATATACCAAGGTCTCCTGAAGCCCAGATTTTTGATATAAGCACAATGGGAAAGATATGGGGCTGCCAAGAATATGATACACTGAGCTTGATAGAAGATGCATAGAGAGAGAGGGCTTTAAATCAGATTTTGTGCATTATATATGGACTCTGTAAATCATCATAGATGTGACAGAAAATAAAAAGGTCATAGTTACATGAAAACAGTAGCAATACCCACTCCTTTCTTCATTAAGTCTTGAAGGTGGCAGAATTGGACCATCAGAAAGTAGTAAATAGAATCATAGAATCTTATAGGTTGGAAAAGACCATTAAGGTCATCGAATCCAACTGTCCAGTCCACCACTAAATCGTGTCCCTAAGTACCAAATCACATCTCTTAAATACCTCCAGGAATGGTGACTCAGCCACAAGCAACCAGTTTCAGTGCTTGACAACCCTTCCAGTAAAGAAATTTTTCCTAATATCCAAGCTAAACCTCCCCTCTTGCAACTTGAGGCCTTTTCCTATTGTTCTGTTGCTTGTTACTTGGGAGAAGAGACCAACCACCCCTACAATTTCCTTTTAGGTACTTATAGAGAATGATAAAGTCACCCTTGAGCTTCCTTTTCTTCAGGCTAATCATGCTCAGCTTCCCCAGCTGCTTCTCACAGGACTCATTTTCCAGAGCCTTTCCCAGCTCTAGTGAAGAGTGTACCAGTCCAAGCCACAAGCAGCCAGGTTTTTTTTCCAGAAGAATTCCATGGGAGAAGGTGTCAAAGGCTTTGCTCACGTCTAGACAACATCTAATTGTGCATTTCTCTGTCAGAAAAACCATCTGGATTTAAGATACTGATTTTTGCTTTTCAGTTGAATATTTGCTAAGACAGATTGTAAAGTACCAATTTATGATGGTGATAATTGCCATAAAGTATTAGCAACATTTGATGTAGGAGGGCACTGTTATCCTTGTTTCATGCCAAATTTTCACTCGGCCTCATTAAAGTGATTAACTTTGTCAGGAATTGTCAATATTAAGGGTTGACACAATCAGAAGATCAAGTGGGCTGTGTATTCACTTACACTTTGACTCAAACCTGTTCTCTGTCACTGACTTGCAAAAGCTCTATATATTCTTAGCATTCTTGCCTCCAAATGTCAGGCCCAGTCTTGCAATCCTCACATCCATTGTTTTACTGAGTTACATGGAACTGCTTCTGGGTTAGCATCCAACGGGCTGGGTGTCAAGCTGAGAGACAGGTCAGTGATAACCAAGTTCTGTTTAAAATTGCATTGCTGCATTGCTGCATTGCTGTCACAAGTTGCCACAGCTGAACAGCACTGTATAGCATGGCATTCTTGATCTTCATCTCCTTCAGAAACTGAAAATACAGCTTTTTATAAAAACATGCAGGACCACTACGCTGGGCAATTCTAAGCTAAAGTACTCCTTATGCTGGTACAACTCCCCATAACTATACACAAATATTTTGGCTGCTGCTGATCTGCACATATTGGTTCCAGTGTCTCTTTAATGAAGCAGTTGAAGTTAATGAAAACCAGGAAGCCTCCTTTGCTTGGCTAAGGGAGCTAAAGTGCTTTGTATTAGCTTGCAGTTTTGTCCTGAATGCTTGCACCTTTAGAGCCAGTCCTATTCCACTTAGTATTCACTACCTAATACTGGGGAAAGTACCTCATTGTCAGGAGTTTAATTCCACTTATCTCTTTTTGTCCTTGAATTATAATAATTATGATTAATATCGTAATTTAAGGGGTAGCCAAGTAAGTGGAAATACCCCTTTGCCAACAAATGTATTTTCAGCAGCAGAGCAGAACCCTGCTCTGGAAAGCAAAGAAGTAGGAGATGCGAGCAGTTATGGGGTGACACAGTACAACATGTGGTTAGGACACCAGCTTTACAGAAATGAATACAAATGTTTTTGTGTTGCTTCATTTTTAAGGCACTTTTGGGGAAAACGTGAAGAAATTTGTGATATTTCATTGCCTTTAATTCTTCAGTTTCACGGACCCTTCTGTATCTGGTTTTTGATCTTTAACCTTGAAAATTGTTTGACTTGGATTTTGGGTCAGAAATTCTGCAAACACTGCATATTTGTTTTATGAAAGGTGATAACAGCTGGAAAAGAGCAAGGCCTTTCCTGGCAATGGGAATAAACCTCTCAGTCATGAACTGCATCTCTCAGCAGTTTGTCCTGTGTGTGTCTTGCATCACATGCTGTCGTCTTGCAGTCATGAGTCACTTGCTTCAGCTCCCACTGCTCGGGGATATCGCTTGGCAAAGCTGCACAGCTTATTCCCTGGGGAAATGTGCACACAAAGCAGTGGGAAGCCAGGCCACTGCAGTGCTGGAAACAGAACAGATTTGCATTTGAGTTCAAGCTGCGGGGTGTACATGCGAAGTTGACTAATACCACATCTATTTCTAGTCCTGTTACCTGGGAAATGGTAATTTCATTTTGTTCTTTTCCTTCAGTGGTTATAAAGATATTTTCTACTTTAAATTAACCTTTAAAAATCTGAATGAAATACAGTGAGTTCAGACATGAGCTACATAATTTTTACAGCTATTGTAATTTCACTAATTAGCAAAAGAGCAGTAACAGAGCACATATTTCAGGAGTCTGAGAGACGCTGGTTCTGTCCCAAGCTGGAAATTCCTTCTAATTTACTCTTGGTTTTGTCTGTGTTATTAGGGGACAATTCTCCCCACTCCTGTCACTTTGACCATTGTAATCAGTAGCAAAGTCTAACCTATAGAGTTCTGAAAGTTTCCTGGGTTTTGATCCTTAGTACAAAAAGAAAATAGTAGAATAAAATCAGCAGGCATTAGTGGCGCCAGGATTTAATACCAAACTTTGAAACTTGCAATCTCAATGATTTTTCTCCAGGGCAACTAACAACCTCTACAATTAAATAAGCTAAACTGATAAAAAAGATATGAAAATTGCACGAGATAAATGAGCAAAAATGAAGAGTTGTCATCTGGCTCTGGCAGATATTTGAGCTGTCTAACATTATCAGCAGCAGTGGCAAGTTCCTTGGGTAGATAACATCATTGTCCACAGCCCTTTAGAGATAATCAGCAAAAATGTGTGTGCGAGCCCTGAACATGCCAGTGGCCAACTGCAAATTCCTGTTCCTGGCATTACAATGCAATACAATACTTCCTACTCCTGGCAAGCAACTCTGTACAGCTCAGGCCCTCAGTGGCCAATTTTACAGCTTGTGAACAACAAAGAAATTTCTTGGCCTCTTTCCAGAACAGGTTCCTGAGTGGATTTCTAAGGGAGAAAGACTTAGCACACTCTGCTTTTTGGTGGTGTACCGGAAGGCAGTGCAGACCTTGTGAATGATTCCTATCCTCCATTTCAAAGGGGTTAATTAAAGTGTTGAGGGCTTTATTTTCAGAAATAACATTATTCCATGACAATATTCTGCAAAGGCAAGTACACATTATTGGATTAGACAAGTGTTTACAGTTTTAGCCTTCATTTTAGGGTAGATGGCTCCCAGATGTTTACCATAGTGGCAAAGCCTATGAAAACATGGGTCAGCACTGGAAGGTGCTGCCTAAACTGAGACTGGAATTGGATTCCCTCAACAGCCTAACTCTTGGCATTTCCAAGTTTTTTCACAGATTTGTCTCAATGAGGCAGGATTTAGTCAGAGACTCTCTCCTTATTCCCATTCCTTCCTGAAGAGAAAATTTCGTCACAGAGAGCTATTTTAGTATTATATCCTCCTCTGAACAAGATCGCTGAGAGGGGTCCAGGCTGGAACCTGAGCAAACAACATTAATTGAAAGCAATCAAGAGCAGAAGAAAATTCTAAGGAATGACACATTCACAAATTTTATTTGACATAGAGAAGTCTGGCTTTTTCGGCATTAAGAAGGTCTTGAACAATTATTTCAATCTTATTCTGTTCAGTTTAATTCTTTATCTCACTGACCTAAGTGTGCATGATTTTGCGTGGCTCTGCCAACAGGAGACCTGTGGGTTTGGAGAATGAGCTATGCCGGGGATGAGAAAGTACCTGGATGGCGACGGGAATTGTGTGCACTGGCTGCATGTGCAGCTGCAGTGGGGAATGAGGGGGGTCCCTCAGGGCTCTGCCTTGGCCCCGGGGCTCTTGCATGGCTTCCCCAATGGCACAGGCAGTGGATCCAGCTCACCCTCAGCACATTGACAGGGGATGGGAGAGATGAGCAGGGCAAGTGACACTGTAGAAGGACAGGGCCATGCAGAGGGATGTGAGCAAGCTTGGGAAGTGAAAGCACAAGAACCTCATGAGGTTCAAGGTGCAAGGTGCTGCAGCTGGGCTGGGGAAGTTGCTGAGTCACAGAATCATCAAGATTGGAAGAGACCAGTGTCCTGGGTTACAATGTAAAAATGTGCCCAAAAGTATGTATTCTATCAGCATCTGTTGCAACCAGGTGGGGCAGTGATTTTATCTCTGGAGGGAGAGACTCTCTGCTTATGGGCCATCTGTTGAGAACCAGGTGAGGCAGTGTTCTTGATCTTTCCCACAACCCATCCTTCCTCCAGGGAACTATCTCCTGTCAGTGGGCCATTGAGTCCCAGTGCATGACTGATAAAATGACATCATCCCATTGGGAGATGCTCCAGCCACGGGGAGGAGCCAAGCATTTCCTACCTAGATAAAAACGGAGATTTGGAACATCAGAGCAGCCTTTGTCCACTGGATCACAGAGGAAAATCTGACTTTTTCACTTCATCACCGGATCTTTGGCAGAAATCTGCATTCTTCTGCAGGAGAACTGCTTCAACTGAAGCATCTGGCACTGCAGGAGGACTGCAGCCACCATTGAATGGGACTGCTACCAACACCCTGACTGACAGGGTGTCAGGTTGTATCCTGACTCTGTCAGTGGTTTTCTTTTGTACTGTTGCATGCATTTTATTTTTTCTCTTTCTTCCTATTAAATTGTATTTCTGACTTGGAGTCTCTCACTGGTTTTGCTTTCAACCCAGTACAAGGGGCAAGACCATCCAGTTCCATCATAATCGCAGCAGCTCCATCACCAGCCTGAAGCCCACGCCAAAGTGCCACATCCCTCCAGATGGCCAGGCACAGGGGTGGGGGCATGCAGGGATGTGTGCGTGGGATGGGTGTGCTGGACACAAGTGTGAGAGTGCAAGCAGGGGCTGTGTGCAGAGCAGGAGTGTGAGCACAGGTGGGCTGTGCAGGACACCGTGGCGAGTGGACAAACAGGCAAGGCCCCATTGCAGACAGCTGAAGCCTCACTGCAGTGTGGGAGTGTGCAGGGAAGGCCTGGGAGTGTGCAGGGCACTGTCCTGAGCTTGGGATGTACTGGAGGGGCTGGAATGTGCAGAGCTGCAGTTGGCAAGGCTGCCTGAAAGCCTCTGGGGAAGGACTGAGGGACAAAGCAAGGGAGAAGGTGTCACTGTAGGAGGCTTCTCTTGGCCACTCAGCCAGGAGGTCAACACTAAAAAATGATTCTTTAAGGAACCAAGAGACACCTCCAAATCAGCCGCCCTTGTCCTTGTGGAGGAATTCAGCTTGCCCGGCGTGCGCTGGGAACGCCACACAGCTGGTCCAAAGAGCCCCAGCAGGTTCCCCAAACAGCTGGACGACAGCTCCTCGGTCCAGGGACTCCTGGAGCCGGCTCGGAGAGGAGCCCTCCGGGATTTGTTGCTCGTTCCCAGAGAGGCTCTCGGGGCTGACGTGGGATTGTCTTGGGCGCAGCGACGGCGCAGCCGCCGAGTTTCAGATCTCTGCTGCTTTGCCTGCGCCCGTCTGGCTCCGAGATGGGCCAGGCACAGGTGAGCACGGCCGGAAAAGCAGCAGCTTTTAGCAATGCGCCCAGGACAAAGCTGTTGTCCCAAAACGGATTCTCTCAGCCCGTGTGCAAGAAGCCAATCCCCACACAGAGTTCAGGAATTTCCTTTATTTACAGTTCTGCACAGAAACAGGTGCTGGGTGGCAAATCCACAAAGCCAGCACAGGGACTATCAAAACTTGTCACTATTTACATATTTTAGCAAAAAAGGGCATTCATGTTCATTGGCTACCAGATATATGGTTCTCTCACTAATTTCACATATTATTTCCTTTTAAAATTATTTTAAATTTTTGATAGCATTGTATCTAAATCCTTAGATATTGCATTAATATATGTGCAATATAGAATGTTCTATATCATATTTATGATATATCTTATATTCAAAATACATTACGAATATTAGCTATAGATACTATAAATATTAAATGATATGGAATATTTTATTAGCATGTTGTAATAGTATTACGTTTTTTAATATTTATTAAATATTACTGTAATAGTTTCTGTTCTTATTAGCAAATATTATTAACTGTAATATATAATTAGCTAATATGAATATCTTAATGTTTTCTTCTATTGGATATGATTCGTTTGCTTCTTATGCTAACCAATCTTTCTCTATGGTCAGTCTATTTTTTTCTTTTGGAGAGGCTCCTTTTTTCTTGCTGGGTTTCTGGGGTTCACTGGGCCAGGAGTCGGTGGTTGCCACCACCCTGTGCTTTTCCCCAGCTGGGGCCGACTTCAGCACACTTGCTGAGTCGGCTTTATGAGTTTTGTCCTCATGTGGGAAGTTCTGCCAGATGTCCTCGTGGCTGTCACTTTGGCATCCTTGGTGTCCCCTGTGAGCAGGAGCTCCTTCTCCCCGGGCTTTGTGCACCCGCCCTTGGCTCTGACATCACTGGCGCCTCTCAAGCCCTAAGCCTCAGCCAGGCCATTCTCCTGACAAGGAACTGAAGTCCCTGACCCCTGGACATCCAAGGCAGCCCGTGTGACAGCGGGCAGGCTCCGGGCCAGCGCTGGCAGCGGTCAGGGATTGTCCGGCTGTGGCCTGAGGCAGGGGCAGCAGAACAGCCCCCGCAGCGCCCGCAGCGCCCGCCTGAAGCGGGACGGGCGTTCCTTGGGGGGAGCCGGCTGCTCCCTGAGGGCCTGGGATCCTGCCTGGGGAGCTGAGGGGCCTGGGGGGCAGCAGGGGCTGTGCAGGGCAGGGCCCTGGCTCTGTGCCCCTGCTGCCTGCACCTGCTCAGCCAAGGCTGGACAAGCTGCTGCCTTGGCCGAGTCCTGGGGAGCAGTGTCGGGGTCCTGCAGGAGCTGGGGGTACTTGGGGTTGACCCAGATGGTGCGGATGGTGATCACTTCCCAACCCTCCTGCAACTCCTCTATGGCTCTCCTGTCTCTCCTTTGGGACAGCTCTGGGACTTGTCTGACTTCCCCTTCGGAGAGCTCTTGGCCAATGAAGGGTTCCCACTGGGGAAACATCCTGTCACTGCTGCTTTCTTCTTGGGACAGCTCTTGGATTCCCATGTCCAGCCACTTGGACAGCTCTTGGTGTCTCTCACATTCCCAGTGGTGCAGCTCTGGGTCTAACTCGCCTTCTGACAGCTCTTGGACTTTTTTGTCGTCCTGTTTGTAGAGCTCTTGGCCGTTCACATCTTGATTTTGGGAAGGCTCCTGGCATCTCACATCTTCCCCATGGGACAGCTCTTGTTCTCTCTCCAATTCCAGTTGGGACAGATCTTGGCATTTCTCATCTTCCCATTGGAACAGCTTTGGGACACTCTCATTTTCGCACTGGGGCAGTTCCTGGCCCGAGTAGGGTTCCCATTGCCTCTCCTGCGTGGCCAAGTCACACTCCTGGGTGTGTGGCCCTGGCAGCTCTGTCCCCCCTACTGCCCCCTCTCCCTGCTCCCCGAGGGCTTCCAGCAACCCAGGGCAGGGACTGGGGGGACACAAGGGGCTTGAGGGGGAAACGGGACTGGGGGAGCAGCAGGGGCTGGGGGGGCATAAGGGACTGTGTGGGGCAGGGCCTCCTCCCTCTCCTCCGTCCCCTCTCCCTCCGGGGCTGGCCGTCGCCTGGGGCGTCATGCACAGGCCCGGCTGCTCCATGGCAGGGGGGGAGTTGGGGTTCATCTCCTCTGGGAGGGTCTGCATTCTGCTCTGACACAGAGGCTCTCAGGGGAGCTGCTTCCTCCTGACAGGGCGGCTCTCCTGGGACTGAGCACGCCAGGGCTCTGTGCCTGTTATGTGCCCCTCTGCCACGTCACAAAGGCCTCCATGTCCTGCATCCCCAGCAGCCCTGACACCACGGGCCTGTGTCACAAAGGGCCACAGCCGGCACCCCTTCAATGCCGACCCCACTGGAAGTGGCACAGTGCTGGCACTGGCACTGGAGCAGCCCCGGCCCTGGGCACTTGTAGCCCCTGCTGTGCCCAGGCCCCTGTGAGGCTTTGGCCCACCCGACAGCCCCAGTCGTAGCCTGCAGAGCCCTGGCTTTGGAAGCTGGGCTATTTGGGCCACTGGCCAGATGGACACGGCCAAGGACTTGTGTGCACTGGCTGCATGTGCAGCTGCAGTGGGGGATGAGGGGGGTCCTTCAGGGCTCTGCCTCGGCCCTGGGGCTCTTGCATGGCTTCCCCAATGGCACAGGCAGTGGATCCAGCTCGCCCTCAGCACATTGACAGGGGATGGGAGAGATGAGCAGGGCAAGTGACACTGTAGAAGGACGGGGCCATGCAGAGGGATGTGAGCAAGCTTGGGAAGTGAAAGCACAAGAATCTCTTGAGGTTCAAGGTGCAAGGTGCTGCAGCTGGGCTGGGGAAGTTGCTGAGTCACAGAATCATCAAGATTGGAAGAGACCAGTGTCCTGGGTTACAATGTAAAGATGTGCCCAAAATATGTATTCTATCAGCATCTGTTGCAACCAGGTGGGGCAGTGATCTTGATCTTTTCCACAACCCATCCTTCCTCCAGGGAACTATCTCCTGTCAGTGGGCCATTGAGTCCCAGTGCATGACTGATAAAATGACATCATCCCATTGGGAGATGCTCCAGCCACGGGGAGGAGCCAAGCATTTCCTATCCTAGATAAAAACGGAGATTTGGAACATCAGAGCAGCCTTTGTCCACTGGATGCCAGAGGAAAATCAGACTTTTTCACATCATAACTGGACCTTTGGAGGAAATCTGCATCCTTCTGCAGGAGAACTGCTTCAACTGAAGCATCTGGCACTGCAGGAGGACTGCAGCCACCATTGAATGGGACTGCTACCAACACCCTGACTGACAGGGTGTCAGGTTGTATCCTGACTCTGTCAGTGGTTTTCTTTTGTACTGTTGCATGCATTTTATTTTTTCTCTTTCTTCCTATTAAATTGTATTTCTGACTTGGAGTCTCTCACTGGTTTTGCTTTCAACCCAGTACAAGGGGCAAGACCATCCAGTTCCATCATAATCGCAGCAGCTCCATCACCAGCCTGAAGCCCACGCCAAAGTGCCACATCCCTCCAGATGGCCAGGCACAGGGGTGGGGGCATGCAGGGATGTGTGCGTGGGATGGGTGTGCTGGACACAAGTGTGAGAGTGCAAGCAGGGGCTGTGTGCAGAGCAGGAGTGTGAGCACAGGTGGGCTGTGCAGGACACCGTGGCGAGTGGACAAACAGGCAAGGCCCCATTGCAGACAGCTGAAGCCTCACTGCAGTGTGGGAGTGTGCAGGGAAGGCCTGGGAGTGTGCAGGGCACTGTCCTGAGCTTGGGATGTACTGGAGGGGCTGGAATGTGCAGAGCTGCAGTTGGCAAGGCTGCCTGAAAGCCTCTGGGGAAGGACTGAGGGACAAAGCAAGGGAGAAGGTGTCACTGTAGGAGGCTTCTCTTGGCCACTCAGCCAGGAGGTCAACACTAAAAAATGATTCTTTAAGGAACCAAGAGACACCTCCAAATCAGCCGCCCTTGTCCTTGTGGAGGAATTCAGCTTGCCCGGCGTGCGCTGGGAACGCCACACAGCTGGTCCAAAGAGCCCCAGCAGGTTCCCCAAACAGCTGGACGACAGCTCCTCGGTCCAGGGACTCCTGGAGCCGGCTCGGAGAGGAGCCCTCCGGGATTTGTTGCTCGTTCCCAGAGAGGCTCTCGGGGCTGACGTGGGATTGTCTTGGGCGCAGCGACGGCGCAGCCGCCGAGTTTCAGATCTCTGCTGCTTTGCCTGCACCCGTCTGGCTCCGAGATGGGCCAGGCACAGGTGAGCACGGCCGGAAAAGCAGCAGCTTTTAGCAATGCGCCCAGGGCAAAGCTGTTGTCCCAAAACGGATTCTCTCAGCCCGTGTGCAAGAAGCCAATCCCCACACAGAGTTCAGGAATTTCCTTTATTTACAGTTCTGCACAGAAACAGGTGCTGGGTGGCAAATCCACAAAGCCAGCACAGGGACTATCAAAACTTGTCACTATTTATATATTTTTAGCAAAAAAAGGCATTCATGTTCATTGGCTACGAGTATATGATTCTCTTACTAATTTCACATATTATTTCCTTTTAAAATTATTTTAATTTTTTGATAGCATTGTATATAAATCCTTAGATATTGCATTCATATATGTACAATATAGAATGTTCTATACATATTTATGATATATCTTATATTCAAAATACATTACAAATATTAGGTATAGATACTATAAATATTAAATGATATGGAATATTTTATTAGTATGTTGTAATAGTATTACGTTTTTAAATATTTTTTAAATATTACTGTAATGGTTTCTGTTCTTATTAGCAAATATTATTAACTGTAATATATAATTAGCTAATATGAATATCTTAATGTTTTCTTCTATTGGATATGATTCCTTTACTTCTTATGTTAACCAATCTTTCTCTATGCTCCGTCTATCTTTTCTTTTGGAGAGGTCCTTTTTTAATCTCTGGGTTTCTGGGGTTCACTGGGCCAGGAGTCGGTGGTTGCCACCACCCTGTGCTTTTCCCCAGCTGGGGCCGACTTCAGCACACTTGCTGAGTCGGCTTTATGAGTTTTGTCCTCATGTGGGAAGTTCTGCCAGATGTCCTCGTGGCTGTCACTTTGGCATCCTTGGTGTCCCCTGTGAGCAGGAGCTCCTTCTCCCCGGGCTTTGTGCACCCGCCCTTGGCTCTGACATCACTGGCGCCTCTCAAGCCCTAAGCCTCAGCCAGGCCATTCTCCTGACAAGGAACTGAAGTCCCTGACCCCTGGACATCCAAGGCAGCCCGTGTGACAGCGGGCAGGCTCCGGGCCAGCGCTGGCAGCGGTCAGGGATTGTCCGGCTGTGGCCTGAGGCAGGGGCAGCAGAACAGCCCCCGCAGCGCCCGCAGCGCCCGCCTGAAGCGGGACGGGCGTTCCTTGGGGGGAGCCGGCTGCTCCCTGAGGGCCTGGGATCCTGCCTGGGGAGCTGAGGGGCCTGGGGGGCAGCAGGGGCTGTGCAGGGCAGGGCCCTGGCTCTGTGCCCCTGCTGCCTGCACCTGCTCAGCCAAGGCTGGACAAGCTGCTGCCTTGGCCGAGTCCTGGGGAGCAGTGTCGGGGTCCTGCAGGAGCTGGGGGTACTTGGGGTTGACCCAGATGGTGCGGATGGTGATCACTTCCCAACCCTCCTGCAACTCCTCTATGGCTCTCCTGTGTCCCCTTTGGGACAGCTCTGGGACTTGTCTGACTTCCCCTTCGGAGAGCTCTTGGCCAATGAAGGGTTCCCACTGGGGAAACATCCTGTCGCTGCTGCTTTCTTCTTGGGACAGCTCTTGGATTCCCATGTCCAGCCACTTGGATAGCTCTTGCTGTCTCTCACATTCCCAGTGGTGCAGCTCTGGGTCTAACTCGCCTTCTGACAGCTCTTGGACTTTTTTGTCGTCCTGTTTGTAGAGCTCTTGGCCGTTCACACCTTGACTTTGGGAAGGCTCCTGGCATCTCACATCTTCCCCATGGGACAGCTCTTGGTCTCTCTCCAGTTCCAGTTGGGACAGATCTTGGCATTTCTCATCTTCCCGTTGGAACAGCTTTGGGACACTCTCATTTTCGCACTGGGGAAGTTCCTGGCCCGAGTAGGGTTCCCATTGCCTCTCCTGCGTGGCCAAGTCACACTCCTGGGTGTGTGGCCCTGGCAGCTCTGTCCCCCCTACTGCCCCCTCTCCCTGCTCCCCGAGGGCTTCCAGCCCCTCAGGGCAGGGACTGGGGGGACACAAGGGGCTTGGGGGGGAAACGGGACTGGGGGAGCAACAGGGGCTGGGGGGGCATAAGGGACTGTGTGGGGCAGAGCCTCCTCCCTCTCCTCCGCCCCCTCTCCCTCCGGGGCTGGCCGTCGCCTGGGGCGTCATGCACAGGCCCGGCTGCTCCATGGCAGGGGGGGAGTTGGGGTTCATCTCCTCTGGGAGGGTCTGCATTCTGCTCTGACACAGAGGCTCTCAGGGGAGCTGCTTCCTCCTGACAGGGCGGCTCTCCTGGGACTGAGCACGCCAGGGCTCTGTGCCCCTTAGGTGCCCCTGTGCCACGTCACAAAGGCCTCCATGTCCTGCATCCCCAGCAGCCCTGACACCACGGGCCTGTGTCACAAAGGGCCACAGCCAGCACCCCTTCAATGCCGACCCCACTGGAAGTGGCACAGTGCTGGCACTGGCACTGGAGCAGCCCCGGCCCTGGGCACTTGTAGCCCCTGCTGTGCCCAGGCCCCTGTGAGGCTTTGGCCCACCCGACAGCCCCAGCCGTAGCCTGCAGAGCCCTGGTTTTGGAAGCTGGGCTATTTGGGCCACTGGCCAGATGGACACGGCCAAGGACTTGTGTGCACTGGCTGCATGTGCAGCTGCAGTGGGGGATGAGGGGGGTCCTTCAGGGCTCTGCCTCGGCCCCGGGGCTCTTGCATGGCTTCCCCAATGGCACAGACCTGGCCATAGACTGCAGCTCTTTCAGTTTCACAATTTCAGATCTCTGCTGCTTTGCCTGGCCTTGTGCGGCTCCCATGATGGAGCAGGCACAGCCCACCACATTTGGAAAAGCAGAATCTTTTAATTATGTGTCCGCACTTAAGCCACACTGTGTCACTTCCTCGGGATGTTGCACAGACTCTGGGCCAGGCTCTTCATTAGTTTGTGCTCTTTATACTATCAAATAAAAGTAAAAGACAGATAGCAAGTTCATGGCAGCAAGAACAACTTCCTTTGTGCCTTCAAGTGTCCCCCCAGCTGCTACCCTCTCCAAACCTCCCAAATTCACAGATTTATCCAAAATACAATGTCCACAAAAAATATGGTTTATTGGACTAGATTAAATGATGTAATGCTTAGACACAATGCTCTTTAAGAGGAACATAAAATGATACTTTTTTTTCCTGCCTCTAATGAAATCCCAGTGCAGGTAATTCATGACAAAGCGCACTGGACACTTTCCAAGTCACACAGCTTTGACAGACTGTAAGACATATTGCATATCGCATAATTGAAATAGAATTTCAACTTTTTGCCTTGCTGAATTAATCTTGTGCTTTTGAGTTCTCTTGAAGCTATGAATTATAAACTATTAGAGCTTGAGAAAGTTGATCAGATTTGTAACAAAAATGCAGAGAATCATTAAAAACCATTGTCCTTTAAAAGTTAGGCCATATTATTTTTGACTCAGGGCATGGCTAGCAGCTAGGGAGCTGGAGTAACATTTAAAAAAACCCCATTAAGTGACATCAAACAGGGCAGATGAGTTTTCCTTTCTCTTTTCTTATTAATACACCTCTCCTCAGAATGCCACTCTATCTGTGCAGTGGATATTGTGAGTTACATTTCTTCTTTTTTTTTTTGTCTCTTCAATGTTTATTGGCATTGTCACTATCCAATAATTTGGGTAACGTATTCAAATGTAACCCAGCAATGCTGAATAAACTGTATTGACAGTGGTTGGGTTTTGTTTGTAAAGTTGTCCTGAATGAAATTCCGGACGCCACTGAAGACAATACCCACCTCACAGGTATATTTACAAAACATTGCAGCAATTTCGTGGCACAGATGGATTATGGATGCATTGCAACAAGCAATCACATCACTAAAATTTTACATAAAAACCTGACTGCCATTTCTGCCCTCTCCATTTAACACTGTGGGCAACAAAACAGTTGGACAAGCAATAGGTTCAGTGGATCTACAATCAACAGAAAAAGACCCAGACAATCAATTCATATCCATAGTAAGTTATATGTATTAAAACCAAAGCAAACCCCAATGTGTCTGGATCTTGGATTTTTCTGTGCACACCAGATCCACCACGTGATTGTTTGCATCTCTATGCTTGGAGGAACGTGGCATCTCCAACCTGAGGCATTCACAACCATGCACATACATATGCATACATATGCATATTCCACATGAGACTTTTCACCCACAAGACAAAGTAATAGTACAACATATTGAACAGGCTGTTACACCCTACTTACCATCATCTTGTCAACAAAATCCATTATGCTAATATACAATGAGCTTTTAAAAACATAAATGAACAATACTTGCATAAACAAATATCATTAATTTATCAAGGTATTCTCCAGAGTTCTTTATTGATCACAGAAACAGATGCAGCCTAGACCAATACCAAAACCAAATGAAATTCAGTCCTTCACTGTAAATGAGAAAAGAGCAAAATTAATTTCTGGCATTACCAGAAACCATGGACTGTCACAAACTCAGTGAGAGAACTGGGACGGATTAGAATTGAGCAGCTGAGACCAACCAGCCACCTGGAAGTACCCCAGTATTTTGAAGCAATTGTAGATGAGCTACAAAAGAAGACTTTCAATACCGTTGCTTATGAGGAGTAATCTGGCAGAGGGCAGACAATATCAAGGACTGGTAAAAAACAGCACTGAAGTATGCAAATATGTCACAACATGTAATTCTGCTGGCAGAAGTAGCTAAATAAACATTTATCAGTTTATTTAACTGATAATACAGTTATCCTAAGACAAGGTAATGAGGCAGGTTCACCTTCTCTCTTACAGGATCACAGGAATAACTGGTGTGAAGCTTCATGAACAGCTTTGCTCTGGCACCAGGCTGTGGTTCCAAGCTGAGCTCTAATGTAGACATCTGCTGCAAAGCCTTTGCCTCATTCATATAAGGAAAATTTCCAAAGAAAGATTTCAAATCTTCCAATTGTATCAAAAGACATGATTTTATTTTAATTTACTCTCCCCCTCCTCAGTGTTCCCATCTAAATTATATAAATGATCTCTTGCAGCAATGCATCTCAATCTTTACCAACGAAGCAAATTAAAAACAAAACACGCCGAGTAGTAATAAAATATTCAAATAAAAACTGAACTCCAAGAAATGCCAAGTGGACATCTGATTCTACATCAAAACCAAAACCGAGCTGCACGGGCTGTAAAGTTTCACCCTGTACTGAGAGGCACCAAAGCTTTCAGAGAGATGTGTCCTACCCAAAGATGCACTACACCCATCTAGCTCACCTCAGCCCAGGCAGAAGTTCATGCACTGAATGAGGGCTGAGCTCTGGCACAGAGGTGCTAAAGCAGAAAACCAGGAGTCTTGTCAGACCTTCAGGAAAGGCAGCAGAGGGGGCTGGGGGAAGACCTGGAAATATCAAAGATTTCTCCTGCTCAAGAGCACGAATTTCAGTTCAGCGAAGAGAAGGAGCCAGCTCATGTGTGTGACAGGCTCAAGCCAGCTTTGGCACTCAGGTTACTGAAAATAATGTGGTGACTTGTCCCCGACTCAGCAGGCTGTGAAGGTTTATTTGCACCAGTGACCACTTGAGCAACAGCTAAACATTTCTTATCCTAAGGAAAGCTCACTTGCTAGCTGCAAAGCTACCCAAGTCCAGCTATTATTAAACAGAGACATGAGGTAATAATTATTTCCAGAAGAATTAACAGGATGCCAGGGCTGACACATGAAAAATGAGAGTAGAATTTTAAAATACATGATCAAGTAGGCTTAAAATTTGCATTGCCTTTTTCCAACTTAAACTCTGTCTAATGAAAGACAGTTTAACAGCATGAAGTGCAAGTTGTCTTATACTGGCTCAAAAATAAAAAATCACTGGAACAATCAAACCCTGAACATTCCTTAATTAAATGGACAAGTCTCTTGGGAATAACATGGGCAGAGACCATACTTTTTCTAGACCAAACCTGAGCAGAGATTGGATTTTGTTTCTTTTCTGTAAAAAGACAAAACAAGTATTTTAAGGTAGAGCTGAAGTGGTTTCAAAATAGCAATGACCCAGGTCATAATCAGAATTTTGTATATACAATTTGTATTAACTTAAAAAAATAAAGAAGTTCAAAATACCTCCAGAGAACATTCTAGGTTAGCAAAATGTCCTGTACAAAAGTAGGCCACGTTTGTTGGTTTAAAAGAAGTTCACAGCAGTTGATCTCTTCTTAGCTGACATATTAAATGGTCTCTTCATTTGGGGCTCTTTTGCTGGGGTCACTGAGGGTGACTTCAGCACCCCATGACGAGGTTTCTGTTCAGGATTGAAAGCCACACGGGAGGGTCCTTCTGGGCTCACTAATATGCTTTTGTCAGTCTTTTTAAATTCTGTTGAAAAACAAATCAACAAGTTAAAAAGAAATGCAACCCCTGGAATAACTGGGCTTGTCAATCAACTATTGAATTTCCCAGCCTTAGAAGCCTGAGTTAGATCCTCAAGCCCAGCAAGGATCAGAAGCCTAAGACTTCGCAGAGAAAAGAGATGGTGGTGAAGCACATCTCTCAGCAGAGCCCCTTGGGGAACAGGGTCTGCTGCAATCCACTGTGAACCCTCCCTGTAGCTCCACAGACCACCAGAGACGCTGGGCCTTTTTCCCCAGACACAAGTGTTCCAGCTATCCTGAAAAACACCACACTGGACTTTAAAAGATGACAATGGATAAGCAGTGTCTCTACTCTGCTGAACAGCTCTACAGCCAGCAGGGAGGCATTTATTTTTCATTTTGTTCAGATGTGATATACTAACATGAAGACGTTTATCTAGATACACTGTTCTCAATTTGAACGTGACCTATTGCACACCTCAGAGAGTTAAAAAGTAGCTAAATGAATACATGGGATATAGTTCTATCCTACGGATCAAGACAATTATTTAACAGGGAAAACACCACCTGCTTACAGAAGGGAAGTGACCTTTACCTACTCATGGCCATTAATAAACCACGAGCAGCCAAGATAAAAAGCAAAGTTTGCTACTACAAAGTCTGATTTTATCAGCATTGTCAGAACCTTTGCCTTGGCAAACAGAAGTGAGCAATGAAATCTGTGAAGTGCACGTGTTTCCAGAGGAGCCCTGCAAACAGGCAGCTCAGGAAGGAAAGTTCATTACTCTGCTGCAGTTTTCCATCCATGAGGTTCCTTCTGTAGGTCACTAATGCAGCACCCTGGAATTGCTCAAGTCTAGCTGCAAGGCTGAATGTCCTAAATGCTACCATCTCCTCTGGAGAGGAACTTGGGGAGGGTTTGTAAACTAAATACAAATATTGAGACAAAAAAGGAATAGAACCATCCTGTTTTAGAGGTGTTCCACAGGTGTGTGAGTGTGTACAGCTTCCCCATTCCTCCCATTCCATAGCAGAGACACTGTGGAGACACACACACATATCAGACTCACCTGCAGTCATGTTTTTATTCAAGCCAAATGTGACTTTTTTGGAGCTGGGTGTCTGCAGTTTGTTCAGCTACAAAGCAAAATAAAGACATGAAATAAAATAAGATTTCTGAGGCAATGCTTTGAGTTCTTCCCCCTGCACCCCACTGATGTAAAGCAGCCTACTTCTTCCTTCATTTGGTTTAGAACTGCCCCAATCCTCTGGCACTTACTGCTGCTAAGACAGCATTGTTTTCCTAGCCAAAAGCAAACATATTCCATTTGTGCAGAAATCACATACCCTCCTTAATGTCATTATGTAATTCAACAACAAACAGGAAGATATTTGTGTGTTAAACAGATTGGCCCCACCGCACTCAAACTACTAAGAGGACTTGAAAAGCTTTAAATGTTAAAAAGCTCTAGAGAAGAAGGCAGACTTTTGAAGACCTGCAGTGTTGCCACTCTCCATAAATGAGAAGAAATGGAGGCTCAAAGTCCCTTTGCAAGACTGAAATCAGTTTATATTTTTGCTTTCTTGTGAAATGAGCAGATTCAGAATTGTGTATGTTCAACAAGAAGGCTGAAAGCAGAGGGGAAGGAAGAAGAGATTTCAGAGACATCTATAACTAATTTTCTGAAACTCTGGAGCCATGTGTGACTCTGTCTACAGGAAAATGAATCAGCATTTCCAGTTATATCTGCTTATGTTAGGAGACTAACAGGGAGTGGAAAAGACAGCACCAGTGAGGTCACACCCTTTGCTGGGGAAGACATCTGTCCCCAGACTCAGCTGCTCTTTGTGAGATCACCTCACCTGCAGGGGTGTCCTGGTGGAAGAGATGGTGCTTCTGGCTTTCCTGAAGAACACTGCCTTTGGTACAGTTGATTTTTCAAATTTTACAAAATCACTTCCTGGTTTTGCTTTCTTTTTCTTTAATGGTGGCAGAGCAGCACTGCTTTCCTGTGAAGGAGGGAAAGGGAAAACGTGCTTCAGTACAAAGTACTGTAGTTAACTAATACCTAGTGCTGTTACCAGTGCTGACCACACACTTACATTAGTTAATCATCAGGTTCAGCTCCCAGTAGGTAATTTTGCAATTAGCAAATAGCATGACTGAAAGCAGAAGTTTAAGGCAAGCTCAAGTGCAGAAATAGGAAAGTCACTGCAAACCACAAATGAAGAATTTGCAATAGATTTGCCAAGCCATGCAGAGTGCAAACAATTTATGTTTTCTCCATGTGCTCTCCTGCACACAAGTGATCCTTTATTTTCCTTCATCACAAGCAAAACTCTTCTGTGGTACCTCTGGATGAATAAGATAAATAACTAAAGCATAAACACAGCTTTGGGGTAAAATGGAGACTTTGAAGAAAAAACCGGAGTATGAAATCTGACTATACTTTCAGAAATTCAGCTATTGGGTAGTGCTGCCTAAAATTCATACTTTTATGGCATTTAAAACAATTCTTGTCTCCAGTACAAGGCAATTCTTAGGACTTGCACTGGCAGAGCTTTCTACTCTGCTGTCTGTGGAGTGTGGTGAGGGGAAGTTCAGTTATGCTTTTCATCAACCTACAGACATGGAATTCCAAAGGCATTCACTGGCAAACTGTGGAAAATGTACAGCAGATATGGCCTCTTGTGTTATGAAAATCACTTCTGCCTCAAATAAAAGGAAAAACCGCAAGACTTTTAGTTTTCTGAATTGTAGAGACAACTCTGAAATAATGCTGATCTTGACTTTTTTTTTCCCCCTTCTCCTCCTCCTCCTTCCTCTGAATATTTGAAGCTAATTCTCTGGAGGTGTGTGTTGTCCTTGAAATCAAGAATCAAAACATGCCCCTCATTTCTGGGCACAAGGCCAGGATTACATAACTAAAATCAGGAAATAAAACAACATCTTATATCTCAAGCAATGAAAACAAAATTAGCAAAGCTTAATTTCCTCTGCATTTGTGCATTTTAGTTTTACCCTGCCCTCTTCTTTCTTCCGTCAATATTCTCCCTCTCCTCCCGACTCAGTTTCCAAGTTTCTTTCCTTGTCTCAATCCCTCTCCTCCGTTTTAACACACACACTCACACAACTACATGGACTGAGCAAGAAAAAGCAAATGCCATAATTACTCTGGAATTCCACATGAAGAGTGACCCAGTAGCCCATGCCCTGCTGGCCAACAGGCCAGTGCTGGGGTTGTGCTGCTGCCTTTCCCTCAGTGCCCATGCTAAGCTATGCCAACAACTCACTTCCATGAAGTTTGCAGGAACTTCTTATCTTGAATCTATCACAGGTCTTGGAACCTGCTGGTCACTTGTTGACCAACACCTTGAGACAACAGGAGACAAACCCAATGGCTCCTACTTTGGAAGCCCCAGAGAGAGAGCAATGTAGTTTGAATAGTGGGGAGAGAGAAACCTTTTGGATCTTCCCTCTCAGCACTTCATCATCAAAAAAGAGAAAATGTCAGTTATTTTATTACTGTTTTAACGAAGTTTCAATATGAATTTTTTCTCCTGTGAAAGCCTGAGTAGTTATATCTCCATATACAATGCTGCACTACTTAACTAATCCTACAGTTTTAAATTTAAGTTAAACAGAACTGAGCTCATAGGCTCATAACAAGTTTGAACTTTTTTGTACTCATAATCTCATCTGTGCTTTATGAATTTTTTTCCACCAAAGTGAGACTGTCAGCAAGACTTCCAAGAATGTAACTAAACCCCCGAATGTGTTAAGAGTGAATATGTACATGGGAAATGAGCAGTTAAAAAGAGTTTCAGTAGCAGGAGAGGGAAGAACACCTGCACTCTCTTTCTTAGCCACACTGTCAAAACTATACACTACAAAAAGCTTTTTGACTGTCAAATCATTGAGAAAAACCAACTCTATTCTACCTATGACAAATAAGAAAACGGGGAGTGCAAGATAGAGAGGTAAAAAAAATAGATTGTTCCCAAACTGCAGGGCATATATTTTTGAAGAAGACATCAGACCCTCCTAGTGAACAAACACAGTATTGTCTTACAAAGAACTGGACCATTCTTAAATGTGATCACACAGCCACTGATGACATTAAAGGTCACAGTGTCATATTCTCTATTTCAATGTCTATTCTCTTTCCCCAAATACTTTCCCCAGGTTTTTTAAGATGGAGCAGAGAGCAAGCAAAAGAAGCCACTCCTGGGATTGCTGAGGGCAGTTTCACAAGGAGCTGATCCTAATCTTGTGTGCTGCTGCTGCAGAAGGGATGTTCCATCTTCCCATTTCTCATTGTTTTGTCAAAACATGACGCTCTTTGTGAGCATGCTGTAAAGCTCAACCAGAGACCCAATGCTAAAAGAATAATCAACCCAGGGACCAAAGAAAAAAGCAGACAGAAAAAGACAACCCCATCTTATCCCTAACATCCCATTTTTCAGCTAGATGGGTTCTTCCAGCTGCGTGGCTGGTACAGGATTTAGTGTCATTGTACAGGAGGGTGTGACACTGTAGCAGTGTGTGGATTTCTGGGGAATCAAGCTCTTTTTTTGGTGACAACGCATGATGACATTAGCAAGCAGCCCATGTAGCCCATGCAGCCCCATGCTCAGAAAGCTAAAGTCAAGTCTGAAAATGAGCCTGGCAGATCCTGAAGCAGGCAGAGAAAAGAATGAGATGTACATACCACCTTCTTGCTTTTCTTGCATACAGTCTCCAGAACTCCATTGGCTTCAACAGAGTTTAGCACCTCTTTCACTTTTCTCTTCTTTTTCAGAGTTGCTGCGTTCTGACTGGAGACTTTCATCCCTTCCAAACCAATTAACTTTGTCTTCAGTGTGACCTTTCTGGAGGGTGCAGATTCAGCCCCTGCCTTTCTTGGCAGGGTCCCTAGCAAGCCTTCTTTGCTGGTTTTCAGGTCAGTTTGCTGCACAGGGGGATCCCCATTCATCAGGACAGCCCCTGCTTTCTGCTTCCTTTTCACAGCCTTAGGAGGTAATGGCGTGACAGATGGGCTGACATCCTCTGCTGCACTGGCAGTGGCTGGTCCATTCTGACATGCTGGTTTTGCAGGAACATTCTGCACTTTGGGATTCATTTTCTTTAACTGACTCTTTTTACTCTGTTCTGCATCAGTCAGACTGTTCTGCACACAGATACTATGATTTTCTCTGGTGCCAGTTGCTGCATTTGTGGTTTCACTGGCCTCATTTACTAGCAATTTCTTTCTCTTCCTCTCCTTGTTATTTTCTGGCACCTTTTCCTGGCTAGAAGCATTGGATCCAGATGTTTCAGCTTTTCCCTCCTCAAAGCTTCCATCAGCTGCTCCAGAATCAGCACTTGGGCTGTCCCTCTTCTTCCTTTTTTTCCTCTTCCTCTGGGGAACTGATGGCACCTTCACACTTGACAGCTCTTCTTTATCCTCTAAATCCATCCCAAAAAGAATGCCATAACACATATATGAAACACAAAGGTACTTACAACAATTGAATTCCATTCTATTTTTGTTCTTTTCTTTTAAAATAGGTGCACCATTTTCCTGTTATCAGCCTGCACAACAGTTTCACTGTTACAGCTGCTCAGGACACTGCAGTATGATGACATATGGCCTAATACTTTGCTAATTTTGCCTTGTCACAGGTAAGATCTTAACCATTCCCTGTGGCAACCCCATCTTTCCTAGTAACATCCCTAAAAAGAGTTGTTATTACCCACCTGTTAAGCCTATCAGAAGGGCAAGCTCAGGGGTTCAGTATTCCAACATCCTCAAATTCTTATATTCTAGTAATCACCCTGTTTTAACACTTACATGTTTCTGCTTTCCTACAGTAAATGCACCTGCTCAAATGAGCAATGCAAACAGCTGCTTCCAGTTCTGCATTTGACTGAAATTTTTAGGTGATGCTTGCCTCAGAACTGAGAAGAGAGCTCCCCCCACTTTCAAAGAGAATTTCATTTCACATTTAACCTTCATCATAACAGGATACAAATCAGCACATCCTGAACAACAGTGTTGCCTTCCTCAAAACAGCTCATATCTGACACTTTGCCAAACTGCAAAAGTCACTGCAGATTGTTTCTCTCCCAAATATTGACCTTGCCTTACCTTTTACTTTTTCCAGCTCGTTTTGCTGCCAAGGCTTGACAGCTTTTTTCTTTCGCTTTCGCCTACTAGATTCATCATCATCTTCATCTGTTGAAACATCTTCAGGAATATCTTGGGGGAAGATTCCTGTTGAGGAAGGATATGGTATCAGAAAACTGAAAGTCCTACTTCTATGAACAGTTATGCTGTTCACATACAGCATAACTCCCACAGAAAGAAAAAACAGCTCCTTTTTCCCCACCCAACCTTAAAGAAAAGCATATGAATGATTCCTATTTGTTTAAGCAAAAATAATCATCTTTCATTTAAGGACAAAGTACAGGATTGCTCAAATTGTGAAAGCAATTTGGCCATCTTACAAAAAATGTGTAATGTGTCTTAATGAGTTCTTAAAAACCCACAAAACCCCCAACATAATATTCTTGAAATATTAATACACTTTAAAAAAGAGGGAAAAAAATTTCAATACACATTGTATGGAACATTATATATAATTTAATAGAAAATAACTACTGTCTCTGCTCTCAGTCCTTACCTTCTGCTAAGTCCTGGAACCTGCAGGTGAGAGGAAGGGAGAAAAAAAACCCAAAACATTATTACCCATTCAGTACCAATAATAACACTAGCAAAACAGCATCACTGTACTTATTATGGTTTTGTTAAAATAGGAACAACATATTTTTGCAAAAGAAGTCAACAAACTCCAGAAGAGATCTGCCTCAGAAACCTTCAAACTCAAGCCAATCACCAAAATTATCGAGAAAACCGCAATTTAACACTTTTCCTGCATCTGTTCCTTGCATCACACCCAACCTGATGTCACATCCTGCAGATCAAACCCACACTGGGCAGTTGTCTGGTACCAATGAGGAACAGCACGACAATGTCACCAGGACAAGAGAGGCCGGGCACAAAGAAAATCAAAGTAGTTTAGGGCAAGGTGTATTTCAGCAGAACTCACTTTTTGACCAGCTTGTACAGCCGCTTTCTGTTCAGGGAAGGTATATTTTTCTTGCTTGCAAATTCGAAGATTTTGTCAGCAACAGCCTTGTAATCAAACTGTTGGAGGAAAGAACAGCAGAGCTGTTCTTAGTTTATCCATGCAAGATGACCCAGTGCAACTCGTGTCATGAATATATGAAGTATTAAGTTCAATAGGTAAATTGTAAAAATACACATCTTGAAACAGACACTTCCTTTAAACCCCAAATGTTTTCCACTGTTGAAGTTTACACCCCCTTCACACACTGACTTGTACAGGTGGCTGCTCCATTAACAGAACAGCTGAATCTCTTTCTCAAATGTTCCTAACCTCAATTCTTACTCAATAGAGAAGCCAACCCACTTCAGAACTCCCATAAATATTTAGCTAAGTATCAGATTTAAAGTGTGCCATGTCCTAATTCTTGCTTAAAAGGCACAGATGCATGAAGTGTATCCACCTGCATGTGTGTTTGATGGGAGAATTTGTCAGAATCACTACACTGTACTGGCCCTGGGTCTAGAAAGCCCAAATTGTAACATATTACCCTCTATCCTATGTATCCCATCATCTATGTTCGATGAAAATCAGGCTGATTGCTTCCCACCCTCACTGACTTGGCTTTTAGCACACTCATTTTTTAACTCCTGAATCAGGAAGGGAAGGGCAGAAAAAAGAAGGTATGGGAGAGGAAAGAGGAATTTATACATGGATTTATTTTACTACCACTCACAGAATACACGACATAAATAACACCTTACTATAAATTAGAAGGAGATTAAAATTTTGTAACATGTTTATCCATTACCCTTTACTTCTGCACCTCTTGAAATGGATAGGGAAAAGACAGCAGAAATACCAGTAACAGAGCAAAAGAGCCACAAACCTGAAGAACAGTCCCAATCCCATCATCAGCATTTTCATTGATATCCTCTGTTTTTTCAGAGTTCTGTGCTGATTTTCCTGATAGACATCTGTCTGCTGTTAAAGAAAAAAGACTGAATATTAATGCTTTGTCTGAGATAGTGACTCCGAAAGAACAAGCTTTATTAAGTACATTTGAAGGGAAGAGGGGAAAACACAATTATCCTTACAACACCCTGAACATGTGTTTGACTGGCTCAGAGCAGAAATGTATTTTTAGGAAACAGGTTCTTCCATCCTAGCAACTCTTACCAGAGCAATTTAGAATTTCCTCCTTACCTTTGGTTTTAAGCATCTCTTCATTTTCCTGCTTGCCTTTTTCAGAAACATCCTCCTCATCACTGTTGGTACCCAGCTCTTTCATCAGGTCCTCGATGGCGAAGGGAGACTGATCCACGATCATCTCAAAGACACCAGTGGCCACAGCATGGAGCACACGCCGACTGTGGCACAGGAGAGCAGGGTGAGCCCAATGCACCATCAACACCCTCCCCTCCCAAGTTAAAAAAGTGGGAATTTGAAGGAAAATGGATGAGAAAGAAAGTGGAAGAACACTGAGCTCCTCACATGATGAAAGCGAACCTGTTACTCCCTAAACAGAAGTCCTTTAATCCAAGCAGTGTCCTGCTAATGTGCCCCTCTTAAATGTCACTGTTTATATGCTGACCTATATTACACTGCAAAGAAGCAGCTCAGCTGCTCTATGCATGAAAAATTAAAATAACGGGACAAACGAACCAACAAAGGTTGATATAGTTCTTATAAATTGAGACCATCTATAGCTTTGATAAACACAAGTTATCTTCAAATGACTGTGCACATTGCTGGTAAAATACCCTTCTTTCTCTACATTCCGAAATTATGATTCTTTCATCCATTTATTACCATATTCAGAGTTTCTTCTTAAAAAATATTTATCTTTTTATTAAACTTACTCCTTTGATTTGGCGGCAATTTTGCAGAAAGGTTCTATGAACTTGAGATTCTGGTCTGCTGTGAGCTGTTTGATTAGAAAGAAAAAAAATGTGAGTACAGAAAATACTGAAATTCCTTGAATATTGTTGTTTATACAGGAATTGGTGTTGGGGGGATCTTCTTTCACCATATTATCTAATTCCAACTGGCAGAGGTATCCAGGGCCTTTTTGTTACCACTGCTACCACTAACTTCCAGATATTCCCTGGAAGGATTATCAAAACACTGACTGCCTTGCAGACTTTATTCTGCTGAGTACAGAAATATAACAAAGCTTCTTACTTTAGATAAAGAATCATGAGGCAGAGAAAGCTTAAATAATTTTGTGTACTTTCCCAAAGGTCTGTAGAACAGTAAGATTTGGGTTTCTCTTAACTGGGCTGCTTGCACCAAAACCCTTTCAGCTACAGTAGAGGTAAAGAGGAAGACCCTTCCCTTCAAAATCCATTTTATGAGCATCATCTGTGGTTTCAAATAGTCTGGAGGACGTGCTCCCTGCTCCAGGCTTCCAGTGAGTGTCTTAGCTACAGCTGAGTGACTGTGGAGCAGCAGAAATTATTTGGGCTCCAAGTGCCCACACTTCTCTGGTGCAGACTTCTTTCTCTCTTGATCCACAATCCAGAACCTCAAAACCTGCAGGCAGGATTGGTTTGAATACTGACTGCAAGGAATAGGAATGGGAAACTGCTGGCAGCTTTGTCCATTGCAAGGAGAAGAAGTACCAGAGGCCAGAGACATGGGGAGGCAACTGAGGAGGAGCCTGGGACAAATGTGGGGCAGCAGGAAGGGTGGACGGACAGGAGAGATGCTCCTTGGCTTTGCTGCTGCAAAACTCTGCACCACTGGAACAGCAAAAAACTCAGGGCCATAAATTAACTGTCACAGCAACACACAGCAGAGCAAGACAGATGTCACCAGCAAAACAAACATCTGGATGTGGAGGGTAAACTGTACAATGCACAGACAACAATAAGCAAGTATGAGACTACTGTAAAAGCTCACTTTCCTCCTCTACTTAGGTGTTACACAACGAGCCAAGAGCAGGCTTTATGTCAGCCTTTGCAAAAGCAAAGACAAGAAAACATGTACACACAAGGGAAATAACACTGAGTCCCCTCTGAAACAAACAAATGAGAATAGTCTATAACTTTTCTATCACTATTTTTCCAACCTCAATTTGGAGCAGCATAGCAGTACTCAGGAACTTGAGAGAAACTACCATATTCCCACTGTCAAAGACATGAATAAAAGTAAAAGCATAACTTTTAGTAAGTCACTTTCTTCATGCTTACTCAGTGTTGTTATATTTAAAACCATTAAAAATTACATACTCCAAAAATTACACTTCTTCTAAGATGCTTCATGCCACAGTTAACATCAATCAGGAATAAAATAGCAAAGTATTTTCTAACCTCCTTTGCACCAACTTTAGCCAATTCATCCAGATAGATATCAATGAAATGGAACTTTATCCCAGTGGGAGAATTGCTGTCTGGGTCCATAACTTCTTTCATTAATAGCTGCAGCAATGGTTCAACTAGACTGAAAAAAAAATTATAAAGAGAGAAAAAAAGAACAAGATTTTCATATTAAATTGCTCATATCTTTGCCTTGAAAACAAACTCTTGTCTTGACAACAACTCCACTTCTTTACAGTTATGGGCAGCTGTCCAATTTGATTTTTTTTTCCTTCTTTTTTTACCCTGAGGCCTATCATTGCTATCTTTCAGGAAAGTGAAGTTTTGTATATTCCAAGCTTTCTCCCCTGGTGTTCTTTGGGACCTGCTGCAATTTTGCCCAGAACAAACATTTCCAATCCCAAAGAGAATTCAAAACATTGAAAACCTGTTAACATTCCTTCAGTTTTACTTTAATACACCTTTCTTCAAAGGTATTTTGAAAGACAAGAGGGAAGAAAGTCATGCTAGGCAGCTTCTTGGCTCCACTCAGGAAGAAAAGGCAGTTCTTGAGCTCCCTCCCTCTGCAAAGACAGGAATTATGATCCTCTCTTCCCACACTGCCTCTTTCCAGTGAAAGATGGAGGCCAAAGCCAGAAGAAACCTTGTCAGAGATCAGTTTGGGTGACCACACTTGATCAAACCCCTCCCACACCTCCTGCTCCTGTCAGGAACATTTTCATCTCTCCAACTTGAGGGCATTTACCCAGTGCAAAATTAAGGTGGAACAGGAGGGATGGGGTGTCCTTGAGCTCTGCACTCCTTTCTGTTTTCACAAAAACATGCCTGTGTGCATCCCACATTTCAGAGGGTGAGAGAGAAACTGGGTTATCAAGCACTTTCAATTAAAAGACTTCAATTTCTTCATCCATTTAAAGACAAGCTTAGAAGTGGCACAAGAGCTCTAGACAGAGCAAATGACTGCAATTATTTGCCTTTTAGCAGAATATGGAAGAAGCACAACCAAAACCACAGATGCTTACAACAAATAGGAGACTAGTTTACAATTAAGGGGTTCTGTCTTATCAGAAAAGTCACCATGTCACCACAGTAAAATAAATACTTTTAAAAGTCAGAGCCAATCAGAAAAACACAAACAAACAAAAAAATTCTTTTTTTTGTATTTTCTGGGATGCAGGTTCCCTGTCTAGTCTCTCTGTAGGTGATATTTCATTGATAGCTTTTCTGGCTACATTAGAAAATGAAATACATTAAATAATGTATTTAATTTAATGACATGTAACACCTTACTATGTTACTAAACAAAGTGATATGAAGAACAAATAAGCCTTAATGTTAAGACTTCATGACAGTGGCATCTATGGAAAAAAGAATCTATTAAATGAAAATATATTTGAATACAGGTATACTGGGTGACTTGCTTATGATACAACACCATCCAGAAATCTGCTTACCCCTCATCCCATTCATTTCTTTTCAGAACTTCAAAGGATTGCCTCAAAATCAGACGCATCAGCTGCAAAGCACAAAAACATGTTTTTTATGAAAGCAGGTAAAGGAGTCACTGTGACTGTAGTATGAACTGATTTCTTGGTAAACCTCTATAGCACAAAGTGGAAACTGCCACACATGAACATTTTGACACATTGTCTATCATGTAATGCAACAGAAGGGTGCTGTGAAGCAAAAAAGACAACAAACTATTTTCATATACTAAGCACAAAAAATCCATGATAATTTCTACTATACAGCTTTCTCTTGATTCACACCCCTGATTTCTTCATTAAGTGCTGCCTTCATCTAAGAAAAGCCACAGCTTAAATTGGACACAACAATATGGGACAGGTGATAATAATATAATTTACTTGAAAATTGCACTGACAGTCACATGTAAAACAGCCACATTCATCTGGCTCAAAACACTTCACTTACTGAAATAACTTATATCTACTAATGTTGGGAAAGAAAAACCACCAGTGAATGTGCCTGCAATTAACTTCTTTCAAAGAAGAAGATAATGGAATTCTTTTCTTTATGAAGGTATGCCTTTTAAGATTTTACTTCCTGTTCTGTTTCCTATAGAAAGAATTCTGGTTATTGAATGTACTACAGTGGCTACTTTACTGGTGGAAACTTGGGGTTCTAGTGCAGATCATGAAAGAGTCTTTAAACGGTCTGATCTAAACAACTGATGTTGACACAGTGCCCTTTGAGACAGTATTTATATTCTAGTGTAGAAATCAATGAAAAAAATCACTATGTTAGAAGGGAAAGCACTCCAGCATGATATAAACTGTACTGGCTTTTAGATTCACGCAGTGGTGAGTTAAAGCCTTTAAAACAAACATCTCTTGCAATGTGTCAAGAAAATACCTTGACTTCTCTTGCAATACACACCAATGCATGTGCAGACAGAGCTGCCTTCCAGCACACCAGCACCCACACATTTTCTGGGAGAACACCACCCAGACAGGTACAATTACCATGTAGTACTTGTCCAGACGCAGATTGTCAATCCCGTTCCATTCCCGGTTCATCGTCTGCCAAAATGTCTGGATGAACAGGTGTCCTGCCAGGGAGCAAGGAAAAACACCTGCATGTGTGGCACAGTGGGCTATTCTGCTAATCTGAAAGCATCTCAAGAAAGGGATGCAGTTCCCTAGGATTCTCGAGTGACAGGGACAGAGCTGTGGGAAGACAGGCTTGACACTGGTACAAGAATCAATTAAACTTGAGAACAATACAAGAAAAGGCAGACAGGTACTTTTAAAAACAAGTTTAATTACAGGGACAGATTTGTATCTATTTTGTGCTATATACACACAAGTTTGAGCAAAATATCTGTTCTGCACCCATTTCCACCCATGCATTTTTGGCATTGACTGAGTACTCCATTTCATAAGCATTTTGAATAGCAGGGGCATAACAGCTCATGAAATAAAGTTGGTTTTAAGCAGGAAATACACAGAACAGTCTATGCAGAATGGAGAAGTAAGGGGACAAGTTTGTTTTGCTACCTGTCCCGAAAAATCCCACTTGTATCACACAACTTTTCTCCTGCAACAGGCAGAAAAATCCTGCAGCTCACGCTTGCCTTAATGCAATCACACAGACCAACTGGACAAAAAGGAAAGAAAAAACCACCAAAACAGCCCCTCTATCTGTCTGTCTTTATTCTGGCACTGTGATAGTGGAGTCACCAAAGAGGGAAGTACCCTACAAAGGATTAGGTAATTAAATAGCACTTACGAGCCTCTGTATTCTGAAACACGTGGATAAGCTGTGAGATATTGGCTGCAAGTTCCTCCTAAAAATAAACAAACACAGTTAGGGTAGTATGTTTTAGTATTTGGTCTCTTCACCAAACACAAAACCAGCAAACAGCAAGAAGTATGAATTTCATGAAACATCTCTCAAAATAAAAACTACTCTCTCAACAGCTGCTTTAGTACTGCAGTTATCCTTGTATTGGGACTAGGCCAGCTGGAAGAGAAGTTTCAAGGTTATCAAAACCTGCTCAATTTACCAGATCTCTGCACAAATCATCTTTCTGACAGCAGATAAAATTAAATTAGGAGAAGAAGAACCCCATGTATTTGAATTAATAAATGATGTAAAACTCATGTGGTGCTGCTCTCTTATAGGTCCCTCTGGAAGGGTGTGAATTATGTGTGAGAGTAACCCTGTTCATGCAGACAAGTGATTTGAAAACTGAGGTTACTGAGAGCTGCTACACCAAAACCAGTATTTTTTGGAAAGCAGGGAGACAAACTAGTAGAAGTTGACAAAAATATGCAGTAAGTACAAAGTTGGTAGTAGAGGAAGTGCTACTGAACTAACAAAGGAAAAGGAAGTGTGCAACATGCACACTAAAATCTCAACAAATGTAGCTGCAGTTAAGGGCAACCTGCTATTACTGCTTCAGTTACACAAAATCAACATTTCATGAAGAATTTGTTTTAGCTTTCCTTTTAAAGGTAAACAGCTACACCTGCCCTTCAGAAGGTGACTCCAAAGATGATCTGTTCATGTTCAGATCACCAAGTTACAGTCACCTCTTCTGCACGTGCCACAGGTGGGCTACAGGGGAAGGAAAAAAAAAAAAAAGGTAATTTTCCCCATTCTAAAGTTGTATGTCCTAGAGGGTATTTTGGAGGGGCCCACTCAAGCAATTACAAACCCAATTACTATACCTGAAGCAGAGGTTTATCCTGCATCCACATACAATAGAAAAGGCCCTTCCATATTTTCAGCAGTTCTTCCTGACTGAAGCCACCTATGGTACAGAACAAGTCTGAATGAAAGGAAAAAAACACACATTTCCACCAAAATACTTTCATGCAGTTCCCTCTGCTCCCCTTTTTCTTCTTTGTTTTTGCTATTTTCTCTGGGTTCCTACTGTAAACAAATTAATTGGAAGGCAATTTGGAATAGAACAGTGATTCAGTGACTGTAAGCTTCTACCTTTACTGAAACAACGAAGATTCCAAAGCAATCACAGGTAAGATGAATACCAACATAATTCTAATAAATGTCTTTGGCATATTTTAACACCAAGTCTGAAAAAAAAATTTAATGAGAGCATCAGAAATAGTTTTACAAAAGACACGATGTTTTTAATTTTGTTTTGCTCTTTTTAACAAAGTCTGACTTTATGAAGCGTTTTACTTTTTACTAGGGATTTGTTTTGATAGAATAACTTCTAGCAATCAACATATTTATTTCTACATTAAACTTTATAGTCAAAGAGCCTGAGCAACTATAACAAAAGTTTTTCTAATACAGTTAGTCTTGGGATATAGTAACACCAGAATTTTAACAGCAAAAAAAATATTTTCACATTCCAGAAGTAAAGTACTACATGGAAAGTCACTACTACCTGCTCAAGAATAGGATATTTCATTACATCAGCTAAATTTCTGAAGTAAAATTGTAACAGTACATTGTTTCAAGGCAGTTACAATGACCTACTAGAGCTATTTTCAAACTATGGCCTATTAAATATGCCCAAGCAATCTCATGAAAAATTACTTTGAAAAGATCATCATCTTCAGAAAGCTCAGATTTGTTCCAAAAAGACCACTGTCTCAGGGGTCTGCCAGTCAAAAAGCTTGAGACCCAGTGCAAGATCTAAATGTGCACCTTCTCCTTGGACCAAGTCATTTGGAAGCAATTATCACTCAGAAAAAAACACCTGCAAACACATTAGTCCTGCTTGTTTAAAAAGAAAGAGAGGAAATATGCAAAATGCTATGTAGGAAGCAATGTGTCCAGTAATATTAAACATTAATTATAAATTTAACTTAGATTTGACAGGACTGTTATGATAAAATACAAAACAATTTGATTCACTGATTTAATATTCATTGGAATATTAAAATTAATAACACTTCTTAAGGGAATTATATGTGATGTACTGAGTGGTAAGAAGCAATTTTAACCTCACAGGCAGCATTAACCCAACAGAGGCATCAAACAGAGGCATCTCCTCCTACCTATAAATGTGGCTCAGGAGTTCACAGAACTGAATCACTGAATTATTCAGGTTGGAAAACACCTCTCAGATAATCACTGCCAAGGCCACCACTAAACCATGTCCCCAAGTGCCACATCTTTTAAATCCCTGCAGGGACATGGACTCCACCACTGCCCTGGACAGCCTGTTCCTGTGATCTGAGGGAAGAAAACACAGACTTTCATGGGATTGCTTTTCATATACACAGGGCTTTTTAAAGTGTCCTAGGCAGTCCTGTGTCCATTTGACATAAGACTCTGACCAAAAATTAGAGCAATTTTCTTATCCTAGTGGCTCAAAAAAGTAGTTTTAAAACTGTGTTTTCTGTTTTTCAACTTTATGTGTTGTCCCCAGCCAGAGCTGGCAAATAATAACCATTAAGGTAAAGTTATTTTAAAACCTGAATGCACTATATTAGCAACCACAATGCCCAGAACTAAAGGCCTTCTATACCTTAAGCTTATCCTGACAAAGATTTTAGAAAGGTTTTAGGGCTTGAATTGTAACTGCCCCTATGCACAATAACTCTGTTCTATGTATTGTGGGAGCTGAGATTAACATGTTACAACCACTCACAGCTACTTGAATGCAACCCTAAACAGCATTTCTGTTTGGGAGCTGGGCTGCTTTGACACTGCTATCATTGAATTGGTTGCAATTTTTCCTATTCTAGATAACTGCAATGGACCAGACACACACAGGCACATTTCAGTGGAAATGACATAAATCCTTTACAGATCCAGGCCCAAGTAAGTGCAGCTCTGTTTGACAGGAAACCCCCCAAAAATCTTCCTTCCCTCTTTTACTAGAAGTTATTTCTGTTCACTATTCTTTCATCAATTCATTTGGTAGTTCAATGCCTTCCACAGAGTTTAACTTCTTGCTGAAAACGAAGAGCTCTGGCTCTCTGAAGAAGCTCCCTCAGCCTTAGCACAGACCACACAGAGCAAAAAAAATTGTGTTTGCCTGTCTATCTACAAAACATCTGATAGCCCTGAACATCAGGTGAACTCCAGCACTTCTTCCAAAAGTCAGCACACTCTCAACTCCTCACATTAGGGCATCTTACCTGGGTTGCCTGATGTGTGAGCCTCATCCCTCTCAGCATACTGGATGGGTATAAGGCTGCTAATTAATAAATAACTTAAAAAAACCCCCTCTCTCCTGAACATGCTTTTGCTCCAACCCCGAAGATGTTAATCTTTGTTTCAATACTACCAGTTTGGATAGTACTTAACAGCAAGTAAATCTAAGAGCTCTGGAAATTAGTCACCCTTGTTTCCTACTCATTTGCATTCCACGGTGTGCTGATTTTTACATGCAAAAGGTTCACAGCCCAGCTGAGCAATTTCCCTGTGATGGTTTCATAACAAGCAGTGCCTGAACCTGCAGCTTTTACCCTCACTTATGGTACTCCTGTCCTTCTTCTGGCTGCTTCCACAAACTGCAAGGAATCTGCACTTTGCAGTGAGAGGCACAGAGCACTACTGAACACAGAGTCTCCCTTAGAAAGTCTCCAGAGCTAAAAAATAGAAAGTACTTGGGAGGTACGTGATGCACACTGTCCTAGTCCCCAGGCAATCCCTAGATCTATGTTACCTGTCAGGAATGGGATAATGATTGTTTGGCTCCCTGGCCTGACCCTGTAGGGCTTTCTAGGTGTCCTTCCCTCTGTCAAATGTGGTTAGTGGGTCAAATACTACTTGGAAAGGCAAGAAACAATATTCATTCTAGTCTTTTCAAATAATTCATTGAGGTCCAACCAGCTGCAGTTTAGGTCTTGGGGTCAGCTCTAGGCTGGTTCCCCAAAGCCACATATGTAATATATACTAATATATAAAATATAGACGTAATATGCAATAATATATAATTTAAATATATGGGAATAAAATAATGTATAAAAAAGCTCATAAAATATGTATTTTATATATAAAAAACATAAAATACAGATTATACATTACATTATATATATTATATATAATGTAAGGTATAGGAATAACATACATCCATGTGGAAACTGTGCACATGAAGCACTTTCAGGTGCAGGAAGCCTCAGACTGGCCTTCCCAGCCTCAAACCGACTCCATGGACACAACTGAACTCTCAGTTCTAAGGTGCCAGTATACAGCTCCAAGCAGAATTTTTGGAAAAACATTAAAAAAAAGCTTTTGATACCATGAAGTGGAGGTAACAGGTAACCCAAACGGGTTACACAGAATCAGCTGCAGTTACACAAGCGCTGAAACATAACTTAGCTTTCCTCGATTATTATCCTGAATATCAGTCATGGAAACAGACAGATTACACCTCCCAGAAACAACAGAAGATAAAACTTTATGCTGCATACACCGGGATGTTTCCAGCCTGGATCAGTTCAGTGCATTAATGTGCACTGAACATTTACTGTTCCTTGGGAAGGAGAGCACACGATCCATCCTGCTCCCATCCCGGATTTGTTAATGCTGCCAGCAAGACCCTCCCTGGATCCAAGCCGATCCTTCCCGAGCCCCTCCAGTGCCCGGAGACTTTTCCCGAGCGAGGATCCACGACTCCCTCGGCTCCCGGGTGCTGGGGCGAGAATAGGTGTGTATACACTGTGAAACAGACGCGTAAAAGTAAAAGAAAAAAATAAAAAATTAAAAGGCCGAGAAGAACCCCAGAGGAGGCGTGCCGGGCTCAGGGCGCACACGTGGTGCTGCTTCCTTCCCTGCCCACGCCGTCCGTCCGCCGGGGCCGCCGCTACCCCCGCCAAGGCACCGGGACCTGTCCCTGTCCTTGTCCCTGTCCCCAGCCCGGTCCCTGTGCACCCCCGGACCCCCCGGTCCGTACCGGCGGGCCGCTGGGTCCGCACGCCGATGTAGCCCCGCAGCTTTTTGAGGGCGCGGTCTCGGATGCGCTTCTCGTTAGCGGCCAAGCGCTGCGCGAACTGCACCTCAGGCGGCTGCACGGCCGCGGGAGCCATGGCCCGGCCTGGCTCTGGCTCTGGTCCCGGTCCCGGTCCCCGGCCCGGTCCCGGCCCGTTCCGGCCCGTCCTGCCCACGCCAGGCCCCGCCTGATGCCGTCACGGGCGCCGGGCTGTGCCGTCACGGAGGGAAGGCGGAGCGCAGGGATGGGCGGAGCGGGGGCATCGCAGAGTTCGGGGCTCACCCATGGGAGGCGCCGGCCGGCACCCCACAGACCACAGAGCCATGAAGGCTGGAAAAGAACCCCAGAGAGCATCGAGGGCAATCTGTGACCGATCAACACGCATGGCACTGAGAGCCACGACCTTCCTGAATCCAGGGCCCCACAGCTGGACACAGTACCTGAGGTGTGGCCTCACCTGTGTTCAGTACAGAGCCATCATTATTGTCCTGGTCCTGCTGGCCACACTGCTGCTGACACAAGCCAGATGCCATTGGCCTTCTTGGCCACCTGGACACACCTGGCTCATGTTCAGCCTCTGTTGACCAGCACTCCAGACCCTTTTCCTCCGGGCAGCTTTCCTACTTTCTTTCCGCAGCCTGGAGCTGCAGGGGTTTGTTGTGACCCAAGTGCAAGACCGAGCAGTTGGCCTTGTTGAACCTCACACCACTGGTGCTTCCACCCAGCCTCTCCAAATCTCCCTGCAGAGCGTCCCTGCCCTTCAGCAGATCCTCAATATTCCTTCCCAACTTGGTGTCCCTCCCTGGAGCCTCCAGCCCCAGCGGCAGCACAGCGGAGCCGGGCTGCACCTCCCCACAACCCTGCCTTGCTCTGGCCGTCCCCAGCACCTCGGTGTTGTCCTGGTGTTATCCCAGTATTCTCCCGGTGATATCCCAGTGTTATCCTGGTGTTATCCCAGTGTTATCCCAATATTCTCCTGGTGTTGTCCCGGTGTTATCCCAGTGTTCTCCCGGTGTTGTCGCTGTCCCGGGACTGCTCGGGGCGGGGCGGTGGGCGGAGCCTGGTCCGCAAACCACGCCCAGACCACGCCCCCGAGCACGCCCAGCCAATCGGAGCTGGCGTAGCCAAAGGGGGCGTGTCCATGGCGTGTTCCTTCCCGCCCTCACGCCCTCTCTCCCTCCCCCCTGTCTCGCACGACGCCGCTGTCGCCGCTGTCGCCGCTGTCGCGATGTGGCGCAGCGCCGGCCTCGCTGGCGACGCGCAGGTATCGCGAGCGGCTCAGAGCTGGCTCTAAGGCCCAGCGGGGAGTCCATGCGGGCGTGGTGCCCCGAGGAGCAGAAGGAGCGGGGAGTTGTGTGGTGCTCCTGGGCCTCACGGGGCCCTGAGGGGGCGATGGCGGGGCCGCAGTAGAGGGGAGCGTGGTGGGCGCTGTAGAGCGGTGCCAGAGGCACCCTGGGCTGGTGGGGAGTGAGTGGGGATAGTGCTGGCAGCGATTCCTTGCTGGGAGCTCTGCCCTGTTCGGCCCCTCCCGACTGGCAGAGAAGGGGCATTCCCTTCACTGGGCTCAGGCCAGGCAGGACATGAGCTCCGGGTGACTTCACCCCTGTGAAAGAAGTCAAATCTCCTACCTCCAGGCACCTGCTGTTACTGTAAGGACTGTACAGAAAACTCCTGTTCTCCTCCGGCTGTATTTGCTTTTAACATACTCTTGTAGTGCAGAGAGATGTGAAGAAGCTGCTTAAACAGAGAAGATAAAACTTGTCTGCTGTAACTGCAGCACTGCAAATACCTATGCTTACAGTGGGAGCTACAAATGAGAATTTCTTTCTTACTGCATATCTCTACGCCAATGATTGACAGTGTGTTTTATTTGAATTCAGCTTCTGCTAGTGGACAGAGATATTTTTGTGTACCAAATTTTGCTCTGTAAGTCTGAGCACTACTGAATTCTCTCTGTCATTCATGGTTGCTGACGTGCGGATGACATTCCCTAAAGACTCCTCTTCCCATGTGTTTATTCCATGCTTTCTTGAGACCTAGATGAGTGGAATTTTTCTAGAGTCACCTTGTGGGGTGCTACTTGGCTTTAGGAACCTTGCCATAAGCACTTCCTAGATGCAACTTGGAGCTTACACTTGAAAGTAAAGCAAAATCTTTTTCCATACCTTCATTACAGCTCTGAACCTGCTGAGGTGGGACTGACCTGTCCCAAAACTCTCTGGAATTGAAAGACAGCTGGGAAAGAAATAGAGTAGGAAGCAAAACTGAAAGGAAATGTTCACTCTGAGGAAGTAGGAAAGCAGAAAGAATTGTAGGGAATGGGTGGAGAGGATTACTTCCATTTGTCTTGTGTGTCTGCTCTTGAGAGGACTGTGGGGATGGCTCATTTTGGTTTGTTAGCCTCTTCCCTCTGGAATAAGATGTGATGCATAAAAAATCTTATCAGATCTATTCTCAGTGCATTGCAAAACAGTACTAAGATATAAATTTGCTTTTTGAAAGCATCTTAAGTGATCAATGTTTTAGTCAAAACATGTTAAAACTTTATTTTTGTTGGTGTGTAAGTATCAGCCTTTTTAACATCCAACAGAGTGCACATATATGTACATCAGAAACTGGACTTCATGGACTTTTGTACAGAAATTGCTCTGTAATTTTAAAATTAACACATATTCTGCTGGAATATTGAATGAAAACTATTCTATTGCTGTAGCTTGGCAGGAGAGGAAACTAGGAAACATTTCTGTCTTACCTTGGGGTTAAATTATTTATGTGACATTGGGTTGCAGATGACTGCAAATAATTTTTGTTCTTCAAAAAAGATAAATTGGTTTAAAAACTGTGCAGTTTCTTCCAAAAGAGTTGTTGTAATTTTGGACTGAGGATCTTGCAAATGTTTGAATTAATTAAAAAGCTGAGTAATCGTCTCCTTTATGACAGTCATGAAACAACAGCTTGGTGTATTCTGCTCACATTTTAAAATGTGAGTGTTAATTTTTGCAGCGTTCTCAGATGCATTGCACACATTTTGGGCGAAGAAACATGCAAAGAGGTAATACTATTTACTTTGGGCCACAGTGGCAAAAAGTAAGATTACAGTCAAAGAGCCAACCTCAGAGATTTTTGGGTTTGATTGCTGGATAGTTCTCTTCAAAAAGTTACAAATTTGTGAAATGATGTCACAGAGAGGAATATTTTTGTCCAAGAAAAGAAATTGAAGCAGAAAAGCATTGCAGGACTGTAACAGTGTCTTTGATTGGTTGTTGGTTTGTTTTTGTTTTGCTTTGTTGTTTTATTTCAGAAGGCTGAGACCAAAGAGGAATTCGTAAAAGTTAAAAGGAGGGATTTGGAAAGGCTGACAACTGAAGTTATGCAACTGCGGGATTTCTTACCCAAAATAGTGAATGGAGATATCTTGGGAACATTCCAGAAGCTGGATGCTATTGAATCAAGTGAGTAGCACCATCTTAGAAGCTCTTGCAGTTTCTGCCAGAACTGCTTAGAACAAACTGTTGTGCCCCAGAAATAGTTGTAGAGTTTGTGGAGCTATTCCAGACTCAACTGTGTTGTTCAGTGACTGCTTCAGTAAATTAATGTGTTTGTAGTGAAGAAAATTACAGGCTGCCTTAGGAATAATCAGACATGTCAAATTAATCTTTAAAAATATTTTACTGTGGCAAAAAACATATATAGTTCAGGCAGTAAGGGAAGCTGTATGAGGAAAAAAAAGTGTTTTCCCTTTGAGAAAAAGCAAAAGCATTTTGTTTTTCAAAAGGTCACTGCACAGAAAAAAAACCACCTACAAAATAATGGTAAATAGCAGTGGGTAAAAATCTGAAGGAAGAGGAAGAGTGAGTTAATCTTGTATTTGGCCTGTCTTGTTTTTTAACTTGTGTGCTTTACTAATAAAAAAAAAAAAGGTTCTATAATAGAAGTCCTTTTACTGCAGTCCCCAAAGTCCAGTTTTTCAATATCAGGTTTCTCTGTGCATTATTTCTTTCAAAAATTACCCCACTCCCAACATGCCATCAGGGCCAAACAGGAGTCAGCTGCATCCCTAGACTGTAGCTTACCTGCAGCTGTACAATTTACCTGGATTTGGGTTTGCCTGAAAAGACATGGAACAAGCACTGAGATTACAGAATGTGTCTCTTCTAGAATATCAAGTGGTAAGTGGGAAATTAATTTGCAACAGCCAGCTAAGGAAGAGCAAGATAGGGGCTCAAGGCCTGTGTCTGACAATATTGGGGCAGAGCTTCCAGCTGCCTCAGTGATCCACTCTTTGGGAAAATTCTTCACAAGCAGTGGATAGGATCTGGAAGTTTTCTCTTTCTGCTGTTGCAAGGCGTCAGGGACTGTTTCCAGTTGTGTTAAATGTTCGAGATCCTCAATTAGTTTTTACCTCCTTGTGTTGAGATCCCTCTCACTGATCCTTCCTGCATTCCTTGTGGCAGGCAGCAAGGAGACACTGTTGGGGCCGTCCAGAGCCAGGCTCATGTCATCAAAATAGGGGTTTTAAGGCTCCTTGAAATGTTCTGCTGCCTGCCCAGCATTCTCTGGGTCCTCTAGGGCAGGACCTGAAGCTGAGTCAGACTTTGATTTCTCTTGAGTCTTTCTCCACAGTGGAGATTTCTCTTGCAGGTAATGAGGTAATGTGAATATTTATTCAGGCTCTGGCCATCGTGTGCTCCTACAGCTGCACAAGTCAAGTGGAAATTTTTGCTTCTCCAGTCTTCTCCTACCTCTGCAGCATGAAATAAGGCAGACTGAAAAGAGGCTTTGCAAATCACTAAAGGTTGGACATTACAAGGACACAAGCAGCCCTCACTCTCAGAATGGTGCTCTTTGCTGCACACATCTTCTTGGTGTGGCATGTGAAGCTCACAGGAGTCCTGGAAGCTGCTAGAGGTGTTTTTTCATGTTGTTCTTACAGAAGCCTAATGTGTGATTTGTACATCTCCGGACTTCCATCAGCTGTTGCAGTTTTCTGGGTCCTGTTGAAGTGTCTCCTGCTCCTCAAGAAGTGCAGATTACAGTCAGAGACTTTCAACACCTGTGGCTCATTCAGTTGTGAGACTGAAGGAGTCTCGGACAGCTTTGAGAAACCTTGAGATCTTTGCACATTTCTCTGGTGGGTGTAGGTCAATAGACACCCATTTCCTCTGGCTTCCTGGGCTGATGTCTGAGATCTGAGCTGGCAGTGCTTTTCAGGCTGCTGTCAGGGTCTTCATTAAGATTTTTTCCTGGGTAATTGTTCATTTCAAAAAGAGGGTTCTGTTTTGTTCTTACTACCTTTCTGACAGGAAGAATGCTTGGCTCCAGGAGTCTTAGAAGTATACCTCCAGCAATTTTCCTGTATTGTTATGGATATGTTTAGTGGAACTCTCTCCACTTGGGAAGTGTTAAGAATAGCATTTAACATTGATCTAGCATTTGGATCAGTATAATTGGAATTCCATCACTTGGCATTCATCCCTATTGTACTCATTCTCCATCTCCCAGAGCTTTGAGATTAGATCTCTGGTCCAGAAAATCTCCTGGTATGACCTGTAATTTTCTGTGGATGAGAAAGAGTCTACCTCACATCTGAAATGGGAGCCTTCTCTTCTTTCCTGTGTCCTGTGTCTTGTTCTGCTTTTGAGTCTCTATCTTGGAATCATGTGCCACTTCCCAGAGTCTGATTTACCACTGCAGTGGTGAAGTTACATATTTCTTATTTGAAATGGCACCTCCATACAAAGTTTTTTTTTTTTTTTTTGCTCGCCCAAGTTGGTAGTGAAACTTGCATCTTTCTCCTCAAAGCAAAGGCTCAGCTGGGAGGGCTGACTGGGCATAGCAGGAGAGTTTCCACAAATGAGGAACAATTAGAAATAAGTCTCTTTTCAGCAGCTTCCACTATTATCCTTTTTTATCCCTTCTACATAAAACATTGTGATACCTTAGAGGATGTTAGCACATCTTCTTTTATCTGAAGCCCTTTTAAAAGTCCAGGTTGCATTGTGTTAACACTCAGTAGTCAGTATTATTCTCCCTCTGGCTCAGGTTTGGTTCCAGGACTTTTGAAGTTTGCTGGTGAAGGATGTGGCATCTTTGTGTCCCTGCTGGCTGGATTCAGGTTGGATCCATCCTTTCAAAGGCTGGAAGTGATTCTTCTCTTTCTGGAGAGCTTGTTTCCTTGACAGAGATTTTTACTGGATGAACTTAACCTGGCAAGGGCTAAACAGGTTCTTGGCCTGCTGTAGGTGAGCAGAGCATATTCTACTCCTGCTCAAGACATCTTGCTCTCAGCTTCTTAGGACTCACACTCCCATTGTCAGAAGTGCACAAGACTGAATTTTCTTCACTTGACAGAAGGGAAGTTTCTTGCCATTGATGAGAGTTATCCTCAAAAACTCAATTAATCCATTCCTCCATTCTTTTTCTTTGGACTGCAGGTTGAAAAGAAGTGAGTTGCTCAGAGAGCATGTCCTGGCGCAGAGAGATTTCTCAGCAGTGAACCCTTGCCTTGCCTCTTTGCTTTTTGCTAAAAAGTGTTGCTGGCTTGGAATCTCACAAAGCCTGAGTGGAAATGTGTTCTACCTCTTAACAAAAATGAGCCACAGCTTTTCTCCTTTTATACAAGCTGCTCAAAGCAATATGTGCATATTAAGATGATAAACTTGTCAATTAGGACCAAAACAGGAAGGTATTTATTTTCAAATTATGTAGACTTACTAAGTAGAATGCCAGAAGCCAAGTCCTTTGTTTAATAAGAACATATTTGGATAATATTAAATGATGTTGCCTTTTATGATAAAATTTGATATGATTTTTGGTAATTACATTAGAAAAATACTGTCATATGATTGGGGAAGTATTTCAAATTAGTTAAGCCAGAGACCCAACTGTCGTGTTCAAGGGTATGGTGTTTGAAGTGGGGTGTAATTTATTTTTTTTAAACTAACCAAGGTTACAGTAGATGCTTTTTGGAACTACTTAAACATTCCTTTTTTCAATATAAATACTAAGAATCCAAAACTGTCTGTTTAAAGTAAAATACAATACACAGCTGTATTGTATTTGATTTTAAAAAAGTAAAGTAAACTGAACTGTATTTCAAAGAGAATTTTTTTAAACAGGCATTATGCTGGTGAAATGGAATACTTTTAACTTGGTTTCTGTTCACTAAAATAAAGTGTCTAAATTAGAATGAATTTCTGATAACATCAAAAATTCAATAACATCAGAAATTGATTTTATGAGGGAATCATAAAAATGCTTGTAACTGATATAATGTTTAAATAGTTTATAATCATAAAATCACAGAGTGTTTTGGGTTGGAAGGGATCTTAAATATTATCCAGTTCTAACCCCATTGCCGTGGGCAGGGACAACTTTCACTAGGCAGGTTGCTTATACTACTATATAAATACTGTTTAAAAATATTTGGAATAGTTGTTTTTCATTCTTGCTATCCATGTAAGTTGTAAATTGTAGATAGAAACACTCACTTTTCGTTTACTGTTGGTATTTTTCTTATGTTTTTAATATAGTCACTGACTGGTGAAATTTCACTCAAGGAATTTTCATAGAAACCACCATGAAAACAAAGTAGAAAGCTGACTAAATTTAAAAAAATCTTCTCAACCCTCGGTATTTAACAGCTAGATGAGATTCTTTTAAATCACATCTTTCTTTGCTTTCTCAGTTGTTGCCGCACAGCAAGTTGTGAAGTTCCCGTTTAGCCGCAGGGAGGTGATCTCACACAAGCAAACGGCTGAGGCACCTCAGTAAAGTCGCACTTGGTGGATTCTCTTTGCGTTAATGCAGGCCCGATGACCATCATGTGTTCCTTCTTTCTTTTATCTGATTTATCCTGTCACAGACCTGGAGAAGAAGGAGGAGGAAATAGAGCAGCTGAGAATGGATTGTGAACATTTCAGAGCCCGTCTGGAAACGGCCCAGGCAGATTGCATGAGAGAGAAGAAGGTAGATGAGCTCCCAGGATCTTGATATCTGTGTGTTTGAGTTTTAATAACAGAAGCAGTAATGATAAAATTTTAATTTTCATGTCACAAAATGAATACTCACTCTCAGAAACAATTTGGGATTTCTATCCAAATAATCATCATAGCCATATTAACATGTCAAAGTAAAACACTGGGTATTTGGGAAGATTGTGGCTTAGCTGGAATCAAAAGGTCCTCCACGGAATCAGTTATTGTGAATTTAACATTGCTATAACATATTTGCAAATAGGACAATTGGATATAGTTTAAGCAGTGCAATGTACAGAATGAAAGCAGCCTCTCTTGGTTTGCTGTGAGCTGTGTACCTTTGTTTAGTGTTAATAGTCTTTCTCAAAGCAGCTATTGATCCAATTGCCATGTACAGCTGAGAATCAAACAGCAATTTCAGGGCTCCTCTTGGTCTGTCAATATTGTATTTAGTGATTATGAGAGGGGAGATTCTTAACAATTAAGGAATAGCAAAGACACTGACTTCTCAGACTGTGAAGCCATTTGGGTTCAAATGAGTCTCTGTGAGAATCAGTGGTGATTATTTGCTGCAAAAATTAATTTCCTTGGAGCCATCTTCAGTAGTCAGCAGTTGGGGTTGTATGGCTGGCATTTGCCAGTCTTGTGATTGCACAAAGACAGATGAACCACAAAACTTACTTCGTTTTTGAAAAGGAATAGTGAAGAGTTCAGAAATGCACTTTCAGTGCACATCTGCATAGATGAGACACTCTGGAATGGAGTCTGATATGATGGAATAGTTGTCAACCTGGATATTCCTTATTTCAAAATAAATATCTTCTGGGGTAGATGTTGCAGTTCAGCAATAGGTACAGAGTTCATTTTACTGTGCACTGATGTCTTCAGTTGCAGGATAAAATCCTGTAAAATTGAATGCTGTTGTTTTAGATATTGATGAAGTGAGTCCCATCCGTGATTCTTGTTAATAGTGCAAAATAAAGGGCAGGTGCTTTGGGTTTATGATTTCTTTTGGATGAGTTTTACTTAAAGCTTGGATAGTTTACTGGGAGCAGTTGCTTTGGTGTTTCAAAGCTCTTCTCTTCATGTCTTTGCTGTTGTGCAGTGTGTGGCAGTTGTCTGACTGGGTTCTGTTAAATTCCAGGAAGGTGTATTTCAGTGGATTGTGCTCGTGGTGTTGTGAAGTCCTTTAGCTCTTCAGGATACAACAAGATAGTGTGTGTATATGAGTGATTTTTGCCCCTGCTAATTACTTCTCTGGTGTTTTTCATTTGGTTGCTGTTCTGCTCTAGACATCCTTATGTGGAGTTTCTGAATTATTTTCTACATATTTATCTTCTGAAGGAGAAGAAAGTTATTCACTGAAACAAACATGGAATAAATGCATTTCTGGTTGAGCAGTGTCCTTTTCTGAGGCCATCATAAATCAACATTTTGCATTCCAAATTCTCTGTGCAGGGCTGTATCACTGGTTAGGGAATTTCTGTGCTTTCTGAACCTGAGCAAAACTTGAAGTGCACATGTTATTCTTGGCTGTCTCCTTTGCCTGTGTTTTTGCAGTTCCATACTTGGGCACTGCTGTGTTCTTGTGCCTTGACCTTTTCCTGAAGATGGTGGTGTTGCATAGCACAGGGATTGCTGGGTGATGTGAGCTCTTAGCAGTGTTGCTTCCAGCCAGGTTATTTGCTTTTGCAGGCTCCGTTTATTTTCCTGGCTCTTGCATGTACTATTTTGTTTTTCTTGCTTCATATCTTTGTTCTGATGTTGCTTTTGATCTATTAAAAAATCTGGCTTTTTTTCTGCTGGCTTTGCATGCTTGTTGGGGGATCTAGATTTGGTATTACTGGGTTTTATGTCTTACTCAGTATTAGCATCCAAATGCAAATAAAGTGTATTAAAGATAGATTTCCCTAAGACTAGGACAGTGTGGAAAAGACAAGGAGAATATAGGGATTAGGCAGGAAGATGCCTGAGAACATTTTGTGGATGCACATGGTGGCAGAAAAGCTGATAGACCTGGCAATGCGTCATGTAAAAGATGGAATTTGGCTAATTTGCTTAAAAACGATCAAAGTATTAAGAAATAAGGGACTTTTCCTGGGAGATTCTGCCTATGGGATCAGCAGCAAGTGTCAGTCTTTTGCAAATATGGGTGAGAGAGACTCCAGAGAGTAAATACACAGAGAAGTCTACTTGAGAAATTAAACTTGAACTTTACAAATCCTCACCTGCCTGTTCATCAGCAGCAGTGCAGATCAGGCTGGTAGGTGTGATCAGGAGGCTCAGTAGGTAGTTGGTGACAGAGCAAATGCAGCTCTGTAATGGTTGATACCATATTATGTAAATTTTCAGATGAGTTTACATTTCTATGCTTTACAAACCCTCAACATGAAGCATTGAGGTGAACCCCAAAACCAACAAGGTACTTTAAGTCTTGATGACAATATGTGGTTGAAAGTCTTGTTCTGTTTAGTTGCTTTCAAAACTGACATAGGAAAGATTCCTTCTCATTTCCCCATACCTCATCCTGACAGCCAAACACTGGGAAAGCTGAGCTGGGAAAGGTGTTTTCTGCAGTGAATTTGAAAATACCATGTTTCTAAAATGGACAGAGTAAGATCCTTCTGTTTTTGACATTGTGCAATCTGTGATTCTTTCTCTTTCAATACTTGAATTAGCATCATTTTTCTGGACTGGCCTTAGTCTTTTCCTGCAGCACTGTCTAATATCACCCTACCTGGAGTTAGCTGGGAGCCCTCACCCACCCTGAGACAAACTGCAGAATCCCTGCCTTGATCTCACTGTCTGTGTTGGCTCTAAACCGACAAGTGCAGCAGCTTTGCTACTCCTGTGGCAGCTGGTAGGAAGCCAGTGAGACTTAGAATACTGCCCAATTCCATGATGTTCTTCAGCCAGCTTCCCATGTGATTGGAAAAAGTACTGCCAAATGGAAGTTGAGCTCTGGTTCTATAGGGTTGATCTGTTCTCTCTTTATGCTTTGTGGCAAGAACCACTTATCAGCTCACTTAAGTGATCACAGAATCATTGTCACAGAATAGTTTGGTTTGGTAGGGATTTTGGAGTTATGTTACCTCAGTCAGCCCCACTGCTGTGGGCAGGGACAACTTTCACTAGATCAAGTTGCTCAGAACCTCATGGATGCACAGTGGTGCCTTGGCTTTTGCAATGGAAGGTCCTCCAAGCTTCAAACCTTAGGCGTTTTTTTTGGGGACTCTTTCTTTGCCACTGCTGCTCAGGACTGTGCCAACAGAAAAGAGTTGGAAGAGACAACAGTATTTTTCCTAGATATCCAGCAAGTGTTCCACATGGGCTAGAGCAGAAGCCTGTTTTGAAAAACAAAACAACCCTCCCCTCCTGTAAGATATTTCCTGTATCTTTTGGAAGGTGTCAGGGAAGGCTGGCCTCTGATGCTGAAATCCCCTCTCTCTTGAAGAGACATGGAGCTGTTTGCTCAGCAGGGGATGTCTCCTATCAGGCTTCTCTAGGTGCCACTCAGTCTCGGTGGGTCACTTGGTGTGACCTTGTGGACACTTTCTGGTTCCTGTCAGCCTGCACTACTTAGAGACAGCTCAGGAGAGAAGGAAAGTGTCTGCAGCTGCTCTGGGTTCCCCTCCATTTCAGAAATGGCCATGATTGTGTTTCTTGTTCTGTCCCTTAGCCTAGAAACTTGGTGTGGGAGACGTGAAGTGCAACCAAAATTTCCTTACACTGTTCCAGGAGAAACTGGACCTGCGGCAGCAGCTGAACGAGGCCAAGCAGCAGCTCCTGCAGCAGGCAGAGTATTGCACAGAGATGGGAGCAGCAGTGTGCACCCTGCTCTGGGGGGTATCCAGCAATGAGGAGGCTGTGAAATCCATTCTAGGAGGAGTAAGTATGGCAGCTGAGTAATGAGCCCTGGGAATGCTCTCAGGCCTTTAAAATAAGGGCCTTGCTGTGGAACACACTTTGAGGATGTATTTCAGAAACTGGACAGCAAAAATGTTTTCCTGTTGGCACATTCTTTGGGAACCATCCATTTTTGTTTAAGAAGGGTTGGAGCTGTGAAGTGTCATGAATAAATGCAGTAATTATTTCTTTTGTTACCAAATGGGGGTTATCTGTTTTCCACCACACACAGCTGAACTGAAAGCAAGGCTACAGTTAGCACAATGTAAATATCTTCACAAGCTAACAGAAGGAGAGAATAGTTCCTGGGCACATGCAGGAGTTTCCATGCCTGTGGAGAACTTGGAGGAGCTATTTCCATGCAGAAAAGACAGATCATTTGATTCTCAACTTCTTTAAATCTTTCTGCTGCCTTAATACATAAATGACTCTTGGAAGTTTAGAGATCCTCACTGCTCATGGATCATATTAAATCATCAATATTAAACATGGGCAAGTAGATTATTTGAAAAAAAACCCCAAACCTAATACAAACCACGAAACCAAAACAAGAACAGTTAATGGCAATGGTGTTATTGCAACTATCACAATTTTGCTGCTAAGTGCAGCTGATGGAATTAGGAGGGGCTAGGGCAACAGGCCTGACAAAAATATGATTTTCATTCTTGACACAGCCAACATGAGAAGGAATTGCTGTATTTAATCTGAGTCAACTGATGCCATGGTTTCTTTTGGCTTGATTTTTCAGCAGCATGATGAACAGCTGAATGAATAGGATTAGTTCATTATAGTAAGTGGTAAACCAATGTGTTTGTAAGAGTTGTTCTAGTTGAGTGTTCCAAAATACAATTACAACTTCATATTGGATATTAGAAAGCTGTACAGTGATGCCTTATTAATTATACCTTCTAATGATTCAAAATCCAAGCAGCAGCAGTTACTAGGTAAACATCTGTAAAACACTTTATAAAGCAGTTAAAATGTAAAGAACAAGGCTGGTTGTTGAAAGCAGTCTTTAATATTATTATTCAGTTGAATTAGTTAAAAACGAAACTATTGCCTGAAGATTTGTTTGAAGGTAAAAAACCCAACTGTGAAGATGCAGTGCTTTGGGGGTTAGGTTAGTTTGAAATGCAAAATACTTGTCTTAGTAATTTCCAGCAATCATTAAAGCCTTTTGAACTGCTGTACTTCTGGTGAAGATCAGAGCAACATTTGGGGACATCATTTTCTTGGGATGCTGCACATACCACTGTAAAAAACGTGCCTGAGCTTGCAACAAGATTCCTAGGAAAAGCATAAATGGATTGTGTGGCATTGTGTCAACCACAGATTGCAACTGGCAGTGAGTCAGATCATTAAAAGATGATGAAGATTTGTCATACAACATACTTGGTTTGGGTTATTTTGGGACAAGCTGTAGAGCTTGTAGCTTCTTCCCTCCTCCCCTGAGAAGGTGCTGTGAACTACGGAAATGTGTGAGAACATCAGGGGTGCTTTGAAACTGTTGCTGATATTTGAGCACATGGGGAAGGTGGCATCAATTCAGAATCATGTCATACCTTACAGAACAATGCTCAAGCTTTTTTCAGTGTTTGAAGCAATACAGAAATAGGTCTTTCTTCCAGTCCTGTAATGCAAACGGACTGAAATGATGTTAGTGACTAATGTACATTTTGTGTCCATAGGGGTTGGGAAAATAAGAACTTAAGCAGATTTGAAATGTGACAGGTAGTTCTCAAGGCAGTAGGGGAGAGATGCCTGCTGGTTTTGCCCATGTTCCTAGAGAGAATTTGAAGAGACATCCAGAGAAGCACCATGAGAGCGTTTTCAAGGTTTCCTACCTACATGTACCGAAAAAAAGAAGTAAATTAATTCCCATGAGAGTATTTTGGATGTCTTTCAAAAAGCTTCAGCCAGGTATGACAAGCTTCCCACACGGAAATACAACCTGGAGGTTTGATTTCAGAATAGCATCAAGGCTTGCTTCAACTTGAGAAATCTTGGATCCTACAAAGTGTTTTGCTACTTCAGTTGTCTGATACGGTGACAAACGACTTTATATTTTGTGGCAGCAATTTTTCATGTTACCTGGAGCTTTCACACAGGAGTTGCACAGACAGCAGAGGGTTCATTGCACCATCTGAGCTCAAGCACCTTAATGGCTGCTTTCAGAGCTGTCCTTATCTCAATGCGTGTGGGTGAGACATTCTTCAGTCCCATGAAAATGCCATCAAGTTAATAAGAGACTGTGCAGAGCGTGCAATGCTTGCTATTTATAAACCTGATGGGTCTGTGCTGGAGCTCAGCACTACTTAAGTAGTGGCTGTCTTGAAAGGAGGATCAGCAGAGGGGACACCTCAAAAGGCTGGCAGATAGAAGATTTCTCTCGTTTCCAGTGTTTTCTGTGCAACATATCAACTACTCAGGGTGCTTTGTACCCTCATGTTCCCATGTGAATTTATACTTTCATAATGACCTGTTGGGCTCTTCCTTTTCTCTCACCCTCTTGTTTCTTGAGCTTGTGTAAAATTGCCATCTTTGAGGAGTGGTGTCCATATAAAAACTATACCCACCATATGCAGAATTGCACTTACCTTCTTCCTCTTTCTCCATGATCCCTTCATTCCTGTTGTTCTGGGGCCACAGCATCATTTGTAAAGGCACTGTGTTGACTGAGCCTGCTTTTTGTCCCCTCTTGCTGAAGTCACCCCACAGGAATGGTACATCTTTAATGTGGTGAATGTGCAGCAGTGGAGGAGTAAACAAATGTTACCACTAGCTTTGCACATACTGTGAAAGCAGCAATTTTGCAAAAAATATTTTATTAATTCACTTTATAAAATGAATAAAGGTTCAGGCATTTCTTGAACTCTCTCATTGGGCCACTGTTGGGAATGACTAAAAGTTTCAGCTGCTTCATGAAACAATTGAAAAAATTATTAAAGACACTGGGAAACCCGACATTATGGGCTCTCTGCCACATTATTTTGGTTATGAAAGCCTTCATCTGCTGTATGAAATAGAGTTCCAGCAATGTTTTACTAGCCAGAATTACCAATAAACAGAAACAAGTCTCTCTGTCCTTCTTTGTGGACTCTGCACCTCAGGCCAAGCTCTTTGACTGCCCTGAGGTTTGTACCAAGTGGTGCTCCCTGAGCTACCTCCAAATGGAGCAGGATTGCAGCTGAGGGGAAAACTGTCCCATAATCACAGCCTGTGCTCTGCTGTGGTGATTTTTTATTTTCTTACACGACATGGTTGACTTAAGTTCAACCTGTGACCTAAAGAGACCTCCATTTCCTTTTCCAAAGAACTTCTGCAGACCCTGTTACTCTCCATGCTGTATTGAGCAATTAATGAGTCCTATTAGGATACATTTGAATTCTTCTTTTTTTTTTTTTCTGAGGGCTTCATTGTTTTCTTAGGAATTTCATGTTAAGTCTCCAGTCTTCAGTGGATGTTGACAAAAGCTACTGTAGTAGGCCAGGTAAACGTAAAACACCTGGTGCAACTGCTGTAAAAAAGAGAGATAATATTCTAAATTCTGAGAATAAGCTTTACTTCTGCTGGCTGATTATATATTATTGTGTTCTTAGGAGGTAGATATGCAGTAGTTCAGTTTTATTTAGCATTGAGTAGTTTCCTGTTTTCTTCTAAGGTAATGGTTTCAGATACTAGGGGATCAAACACGTCACCCAGTCGATACTTGGTATTTTCTGTTTTCTTTTTTTAAATAACTGGATATTTTAATAATTTGGTAGATTGACCAGTTTTACTGTAGCATCTAATAATTATAGTTGCTATAGTGTGTGTAATCTTTCTTCTTCTCCATACTTGCAGAGTAAAGCAGTAAAGTTTTTCACAATCACTGCCCAGACCATGGAGAGCTTTGTGAAGTCGTTAAGTGAAGACATGAAACAGCAGGATTTGGATTCTGAGGAAAATCAGTTTGTATTAGCTTTGGCAGGGATTGTAACAAGTAAGTTAATGTTGTGTCTCAGAATAGCATTCCACACCTACTGGGAATGTGTATTGCCTCACAGAAGCTGCAGTGAATACAGCTTTTCAAAGTTAAGTTGTCAGTGTTGATATCTTGGGTGACTTTCTGGTTTTCTAAAGTTCTGGCAAATTTTGTTATTGACGCTTCTGTGCTGCCTGTGGCATTGTTAAGGATTAGATGGGTAAGAGCCATTGAGTTCTGAAATTCTATTGCAACCCTCAGTCTGGAGTGAAACAAGTACCCTTGTCCCAGTGTACACATTGAACAATTTACTTTGTGAATCACCAGTGATGCCAACATCTACAAGATTACAAATTGCAGATGGTGCAAGTAGATCAGCCTCAGTTTAAGGCATGGACTAAGGATTTTCAAAGAGCTTAAAAGTTTTGTTACTGTCACATACACTGCACTTTCACTGTATAAGAGAAAGTTATAAACATGACTTCCATACTAAGTAATTTTTAGGGCCAGAAAATAAGTAAAAAGCCACATACCTATTGTAGAATGACTCCACTTGGTTTGGGAGGCTGTGAGGCATAAGGTTGATACCTCATCTGAATTTCTGTGAAACTGTAACTGTCAAGATGAAACAGGTGGATATTGGTATAAATAAGTGAATCCTGAGTGAACAGCTTTTTTGAATGTGGGATTTGTAACTGTTGGGGTGTCAATAAAAACAAAATAATAAAATTATGTGATGCATTATGCCAGTGTACTGAGTAGGGGGCAGGTATAAGGGAGAATAATAAAGGAAAGTCTGCTTTGGAACAGTAGCCTTTCAAAATAATTTTGTCTTTTGATTTGTGCTTGAATAATGCCACACTTGCAGAGAGGTAGGAAAATAGCTTTTGAGTAGATGTTCGTAAGAGTTTTGGTTGTGTAATGTGCCAGCTACATTGAATTGACTGGTTGTAAAACTCTGCAGTCCTGTTCCTTTAAAGTGGAACCTATGATGATCAGCTTTGTTTCAGTCACACATTACCTGTGGATGAATGCAGCCTTTTGTTTCACAATTTGTTGTGTTGCTGTTGAAACACTGGGCATTCTGAATAAGTGCTTTGATTACCAATGCAGAATTTTGAAGGAGCTTGACCAATGTTTGTTCAGTATTTGCTCTGTAGGTGAATGTAGTCTGAAGTTTATATCAATGCCACAGTTCATTCTTCACAGCTGACCTGTCTTTTTAGTGGTCCTGGTAATTAGCATAATCTTTGTTTCAAACATGATTTTTGGTGATGTTTTGTGCTTTCCCACAGATGTGGCTGCGCTGGCGTGTGGCCGTGAGTTCCTGGTCAGTTCCAGTCGGGAATTACTGGACACAATGATGCATCTCCTGGGAGACATGAAGCCAGGACTCTGTAACAAATTTAAAGTGTATGTTGACTTCTTTTACCCCTTTCAAATGAAATGTATTATCTTGCAGCGCAGCTCAAGTGATGACAATAGTTTTCCCACTCTCTCTTTCCTTTCCTGGAGAGGAAACAATTTTTGGAAGCTCTTTCCCAGTAGCATTCCTTGCAGATACACTAGGGTTGACTACAAAGTTTTATCCAGGTTTTTTGTCTCTCAGGAAATCTCTTAAGCACCATAATATTGTAAAGGTGAGTAGGGATGCCCTCTTCTAGCTTGGGAGGGGGTCATGAGTTTGGTGTGAAATAAAGAAGGTGTGAGGTCAAGTTTTACAGCAGAGAAGATGTGGGAAATGTGAACTCATTTTTATTCCTTTTAATATGAAGTGTAAAATGTCACATGTCCTTAGTGAAGAAAGTGAGTTTTGAGTCTGCTGAGAGCAAAAATTAATTAATGTTAGGCTCTTTAGCAGCCAGACTCATCATTCCCTTTAGTTTATAAGAGGCAATGTCTGAAAATTGACCTTGCAATACAGCTTTAAAGGCAGGGCCCTGTTGCACAGTTCAGCTACTGCAAAAATGCTTTTCAGCTGATGGAGAGATTAAATAAACAATTGTCTTTGCCTTTTCTCCAAGACCTTACAAGCTGAGGATATATGGCTTTGACTGAGCAAATTACTGTGGCTCAAGTGGCTCATCTGCTGAACTGTGGGCACTGGTCCTGTATGCATGGTTCATTTGTTCCTGAAGGTGCTTTGATCCACTGTGATGGTTTTTTCATAAATACACAAACAATTCACACCCCAGGCAGCTGTCACAGCTCAAGTGACAAACAGCAGCCCTGTGAGCTACAGTAACTTGACCACATCCAGGCACACATTTAGGCAGGTTGGATGTGCTGGTCGTGAAATCAGGCTCGGTCTTCACTTTGGAGAGGTTTTATCTTGCCTAACCTCAGCTATCAGAGAGGGGCATGTCAAGTATTTGCTGACTGGCTGGGCTCTTTCTCACAGTCCCTGGGAGGAGATGGTGCTGTCAGGTGATTGCTCCTGTGAGGGGGAGCAAGTTGCCCTCTGAAGGTGTTTGCCTTTCCCTGTTCGGGGGGTAAGGGGAGAGCTGAACTGCCTGTGCTGTAGAGAGTGCCTTGATAATTTGAGGTCAGGTATTTACTCTGTTTCCCAAGCATTGGGTTTGAAGATCAGTGGTAGGGATTTTCTGATAGTATCCCAACTGAAAGAATTGTATGAGAATCTCAATTTACAAAAGAAAAGGTAATTTGTGCCTTCATGTGTATAAAAAAATCAAACTAAACAGAGAGAACAAAAAAAACAACCCTGAAAAGGGGATCCGTACTGTTTCAGAATTTCTAAATGGGATAACAATAAAAGAGGACTTTGAGAGGAAGAGGGAAGATATTCCTACACACACACTCTGAATTTCAGGTGGATATGTGTCTATGGGTCCAGATGAACTATTTTTGATAATTTTATATTGTATTAATGTAATTGGATTTAGGGGATTTCTTTTGAGTTTATATCTTGGGTTGCTTGTTGTTATGCTTCAAAATCTGCCTGCTTTGCAGAAGAATTACCCAGGGTGTTGTAAACTTGGCTGCCAATACAGCACTGCTTGTAAAATATACCTAGAACAATCCTGTGAGGTGGCAAGGAATTCAACAGGGGCAACTTTGTAGGCTAATAAATGGAGGGAAGCTTGGATAAGAGGTTGCTCAAGGTGGTTAATAAGTGAGAAATACTAAGCATATGTTACAATGGCTTGAATGCAGTGCAGTGATGATATTTTCTGATATCCCACAGAACCAATTTTTTTTTCCTTACTCTGAACTTGCCATTGGATTAAAAAAAAAATTGCTATATTCTGACGTTAGAGAGCAAATGCCAGTAAGGACATTTCTTCATGGCCTTGTCAGAGCATGAGGGAGCCTAATTTGCTCATATGTTTTAGTGCAAAATGTTTCCTTGTGTTTGTCTTTCATGTCCATAATTAAAAAAAAAAAAAAAGTCCTTTTTTTCATGAGCTCTGTATGGGTCTTGTCACTTCTCAGTTTGAAAAACCTGTTACTAACTAACACTAGATTTTTCTTTCTTATCCTTTTGAGGAGTTTTGCAGTTTCCCAGCCCAGAAAAGAAAGGTTTTGGGGGGTTGGTTAATTTGTTTTTAAATTGTTCTTTTCATGTAAGGTTCTTTTGCTGCTGGTTAACCTTAATCAGAATTTCCATAAGCAGATGTGTCAGAAGAGCTCCCTTTTCTCCTCTCATAGGAAACATAAGCCAGGACAAAATGAAAGGCATCTGTGAGACAAGGATATGAAAGTTGCCATAAATTCTAATGCACTTCTAAATTCAGGTGAAGATGGACTCTGGATTCATCATAAACAATGTTTACACATACATTTATATACATATTCATGCAGACAGATATATTTTTAAAACTACACCTCACAGATGAAAATGTCTGGAAATGCAATGTATTTTTCTTAAAGCATCACCATAGCTTTACATGGGAGAACATCAGTTTATAATCCAATTAGTTGAAGAAACAATTAGGCTGTTAATTTTAAATCCTGTGATTGTCTTTTGCTTAGTTCTGAGGTTTTATGATTATTTTCTAGCTTTTCTTTTCAAAAATATTTTTCATTGCTGTGTGACAAATCAGGGGAAACTGTGAGTCCAATTCTAATGAGCTGATAAAGAGAGGAAGAAGCTGATAACTCTTTTCTAGTTCTAGCAATCCTGTGTTCTATTTGGATGAATATATAAACAAAAAAAAATTACAGGGAGAACCTGTCACTTACTCCAAAACTGCTGTGATATCCACTGTAGCCTGTGAGTATGGAATAAATATATCCCAGGCATCAACCTGAGCGCTGAGACTGAAATCTCAGGGGTGTCCTTGCCTTTCTGAAATAGCAGATGTGAAAGACTTCAAGTTTTCTTCTCATTGGTGTGGGGTTTATTCAATGTTTGTAATTATTGCACAGTCAATAAACATTTACATAATTGTAGCTGTAATTTAATGGTTCAGAATACTCAACTTTGCTTTTGTGGCAGTTGAAAGTAGCTGGTAAAGAGACATATTTAAACATAATAATACATTTTATATACTAATCCCATGTATTAACAAGACAAGAAGGGACTTTAGCTGTGCATTTAGTTCTAGATTTTAAAGAAAGCATTGACAGATACAGTAGTACAAGATGTTAATTAAATTTGGCTTGTCTAAGTAGGAAGATTATGAAATGCATAATTAAGACTCACTCCAGATTTTAGAAAAAAAACACCAGAAAGTATTGTTTATCCAGTAATCATTTATGTCAGGTTTGCTTCAATAAGCACTTCTGCAATTATTATTGCAAAAAATATTTACTAAAATGTGCTGATACTGGAGGTGAAGATGGTTATAAAGGGCCTGGAAGTGCTTCTCTATTGTGCCTAGGTGAGTGTGTTTAAATATGATGTTACATATTAATATAATACATATTAATATGCCACTGCATTGGCTTGTGGGGTGCTCCAGCACTCCAGAAACCTCAGCACCTCCCTGGATCACCACCACCAGTCCCTTTTGTCTGCACAAAGCAAACAAGTGAAATAAAAATACAAACACAGCAGTGCCATTTTACGTCACTTTATTTCTAACTGCAAATGTCAAACAGATTAAGGGTGAAAGACATTCTCAAGAAATGTTAACATTGCCATTATAAGATGATGGTTTATTGATCATTTCCATTCTGGCTGATTATAGGTAGTGCTGTGCTCTTTTATCAGGGCTTGTTCTGGAAGCCCAGAGCTGCAGGGGCTGGATGAAAAGCAGTGTATGGGCTTTACCAGCTGCAGTTTCACATCCAGAGCACCTCTCCCTGCTTGGCAGTGGCCACTGGTGCAGTAGATTCAATAAATCTGCTCTTCCTTCTTTCTCCTCCTTAATAACTGCAGTGATCAAAATCAGAGCACATAAATGACACCTCTTAAAACTCAGTTTAGCCTGCAATGGGTCACTGCCTTTTCTGCTTTCTGAAGGTGACCACAGAGTGTCCAAAAGTCAGTGGTGGCATAGGAGCTGAGGCCATGAGACCTTGTTTGAGAATTGGATGTGTGGTGTGAAGTCCATTTGGAATTATCGTTTCCCTTTTGTTTGGACATGGTGGCAGTGCAGTTTATCTCAGGCATGAGACAGAGCAGGTGGCAAGCTGGCTCCAGAACAGAGAACATTCCAGCCCCTCCCTGAGACCTTCTTACTCTTTTCCATGTGTTTGGAATATGTGATTTAACAGTAGAAACAAAGGTTTACATAACATTGCTTATACATAATTAGAGATTTATCTCTGTTACCGAAATATAAATTATTTGCACAGGCTTCTGCATCAGTACATGCTTGACACAAATGACAAAAAATGCTGAAGCATGCAAAGGAATCAAAGGCCCTTACATCTCCTTTCTTTCAATTTTAGGCTAATGCTAATGTCACTTTACAATGTGAGTATCAACATGAAAGGCTTGAAGTACATCAGTGAAAGTCCAGGTTTTATTCCCCTGCTTTGGTGGCTGTTGAATGGTAAGTTGGTCTAAGAACCTTGTCAACTGTGACTTCCAGGATTTTGTAGATTTGCAATGGATGTTGCAAATAATAAACCAGAAATTTATACCTGTAGCCTGATTAGCTTTTGGCAGAATAAAAGTAAACATAAAGGGCAGATAGCTAGAGGGAGAAGATGTGCATTTCCCACAAAATTTTTGGCACTGTATGTAATATTCCATTAATGTAAAATTTATGGGTGGTAGATTTAAGAATAGGGAATGGAGAAATTTCATCAAGTGGTTTAAACAAAAGCCAATTGTGTCTTCACATACCAACTTTAAAATAAATCTTAAGAGGAAACTACGTATCAGTTCACTACCATTAACAAAGGAAAATGTTCTCACCTGGGGGGAAGAAGCCAAGTCTGTAACTTCACTGATCCATTACAAAAGTGTTCCTTTCTTAAGAGAGGCCTTGTGCTCTCATAGGATTTGGAGCTCCAGGGCTGGAGAACTATTCCCAGCTATGCCTTTGGCCAGTGCAGGACTCCAAGGACGTCAAGGACTTGTGTTGTCACTGTCAAGTACATGGGTGACATCAAGGCTCTGCTCTTTGGGAGGTTTCAAATCCCTGTGCAGGAGCCAGCAGGGATTGACACTGGGCTGGGCTGGCAGCTGTGTGCCCAGCTCGTGAGGGACAGCAAGGGGACAGAGCTGTGACACTGCCCTGCCTGCACTTTCTCAAGATTTATGAGGAGATTTTGGTGTGCAGATAGGACTGGGGAGGTTAATTATCCCTCTGTGCTGCTAAAGCCCTGCTAAGGTATGACTGCTAAATACTTGGAGCAGCAGAAATGAGAGAGATTGCATCTGTTTTTTTCCAGACATTATTTTGATGCTGAATTTTTGAAAAAGCTTTGGTTAGGGTTGGTAAACAGAAAGCTATTTGTATAGCTCATGATTCCCTTAACTGTTTTACAGAAAATGTAGCTGCTCAAGCTTTTCATCAAATAATTTCCTGCTGTGGAATGCCACAGGCTCTCTCTTCCAAGGTCTCAGGAAATGAAGTAATCCTTGTAAGGGAAAACACCCTTTCTATAGGGTTTTTTAATATATTTTGATAAAAATGGGATCCTCAGAGAATATCAAATACATGGTTTTTTGTTCACTGTGCTTTGAAATTTTACATGTCTTAGTCCAGGTTTTCCTTTGAATTTATGTTGGCTAATATACACATAAGCTCTTCTAGCAAAAATACCAACCCAAAACACCCTTAAAGAATCCTGGAGATCTCCATAGTTTTCCAACATTTAATCTGTCTCTACTTGGAAAATTCAGCACCTTCCTCCCACTCTTGCTCCTCTCCTGTTTCCCTGACCAGCATTTTCAGATTCTGCTAGCCATGATTCAGCTCTTGCACACCTGGAGCTGCTACAGTATAAGGTCCTGTTTTTTCCATGCGGGAGAGTAGAGCACTATCCTGTGCTGGCAGAGTATCCTGGATGTGCTGCCTGCCTGCAGGAAGCTTCTTCAAAGCCTGTTTTGATTAAGGCTTATGACATGACTCAGCTTTCCAGTTTTGTATGCTTTTATCACCATTCCCACTAAGAGAGGCCCCAGAAATCATACTCTGATTTTTTTTTTTTTATTTTCAGAGAATCATCCTGTTTGCTTTTCCATTGTCATTCTGCAAGTGTCCATGACCTCAGCCTGTACATCAGGCCCATCTCTCTCCCACTGCCTTGTATGCAGCTGATAACTCCCTCAAATTCCTTCTCTGAGTTCTTAGTCTCTCCCTATCCTTGTCCCCTGAAGAAGAATGTCCTTCCCATTAAACGAAGAGAGAAAATAATTGACTCGATTGTCTTTATTTCCCTTTGAAGTATCTGAAGCAAAGAGGGATTTGTCTCAAGTTGTCTCACAGCATTTTTGAAGAGACAGAAATGTGCCTCGATGTTGAATACACTGATTGGAAGAGAAAGAAGGGGGAAGATCTAATAAAGGTTCCTAATGAAGTAAGAATGTTAACAGCAAACTGTCCTGCTGTCTTTGGGAAACTTGGATGAGCTGGTGTGACTTTGTGTTCACTAACAAGAGTTCTTAATAGCTCTTTCTGCTGGAGGCTGTACTAATCATAGGAGAAAACCAAGTGTTTGACACAATTTTTGAAGATAATGCAGGTCTCTGTAGTTTTAACATTTCTTGAGGTGGGCTGTCTTTTTCTTCCTTATTTTTCTGCCTTTTTAAAACATTCTAAAAGATGGACACCCTGTAATAACCAACACTGATCACTGAATCCTCTGTGTAGGTATCAGCTGTGCCTGCCTACACCTTCCCAGCCTGGTGCCAGCATAAAGCACATGAATGATGACTCAGATTTCTGTCTATGGAGCAGCTTGTGGGATCAATAGAGTTCTCCTCTTGTGGAGCACCATTTGTTTGCAGAGCAGCTGTTCCCATCTTGGACAAAATAGGCAGCTTTAGCTTCCTCCATCAGCTGCTGTCCCTGTGTTGGTGTCCTGGCTGAGGGTTTCACATAACTTTCAGATTAAAGAAGCCCTGTCCTCAGCCACAGAAAAAGAAGCCTATATTGGGTAGAAATCCACCTGAGATTTGTCAATATTTTTTTTTCTGGTGTTTTCCATCTAAAGATGCAATAAGACATCCATTCTGTAACTCCCAAAGAAGTGGATTGGAACATTTCTCTGCCAAGGTCTCTTGAAGAATAAGAAGTAACAATCAGCTCAGGTATTAATAATAAAGACTAAATTTAATGTTTTTAATTTTTGATCATGCAGAACATCTGCCAGCAAATGAGTGCTGGAGAAAAGGAGTCTAGGCTCTTCTCTACTTTCTCTATTTGGTTGAGGATTTTTAATTGATTGGGCTTTTTAACATTGTGTGTCTTTATTTTGTTTTTTTTTCCCCACTGTCCTTTTCTTTGAATGCAGTTAAAAAAAAATTTTTCTCTTTGCATACTCGAGAAAGCATGGAATTCAGAGACACTTTGTCAGTGACATTTCTTGTCCACAGCTGGCAGATTGCTCCAGGTACTTCATTAAACAAAACATAAAAAGAGAAATAAGACTGATTTTAGATCTTGCCCTTCAGTTTCCTCCACCACAGTTCCTTGTGGAAATCCAACCTTGTTTATCCAAATTCTTTGTAAATTATGGTCTCTATTAGAAATGCTTGGATGAAGCACATTCTCACTTTACTGCCTGTACGCTCAATATTTGCTTTTCATGACTAACTCTGAAGGATTCTAATGCCTTGCTCCTCTGTCTGAATTCATTATGGCTGTGAGAGCTTTTGAAATTTCAGGTTATTTGCATGGCTGCATGTTGTTTAAAAAACATCTGGACAAACAGAACCATCATATTTATAAACGTATGTCTGTATTAAAATAAATTTTGGTTCATAAATGAAAACCAGTCTTTCAAGTGCTAAAGAATTTCATCCTCTTGTCATAGAACCATAGAATATGCTGAATTGGAAGGGACCCATCAGGATCACTGAGTCCAACTCCTGACCCCACAAAACATCTCAAGAATCCCACCCTGTGCCTCAGAATGTTGTCCAAATGCTCCTTGAACTCTGGTAGGATTGGGACTGTGGAGCTTCCCTGTGGAGCTTATTCTAGTGCCCAGCCACCCTCTGGCTGAAAAACCTTCTGATATCCAGCCTAAACCTCCCCTGACTCATCTTCATGCTGTTCTTCAGAAGATGACATTAATCTGAAGGAGAGGATTGCCCTTTAAGGCCACATCCATTTGGGTGAATGCAGGGATGTCAGCTCTGACGCAGAGTTCCCTGAGCCTCAGTTATCTGGGAGGCTGGAAGGGAGGCCAGGGCAGTCTCATGGAATGTTTGCCCTTTTCCATACTCATACTTTTCCATACTCGGCTGCTTGCCCGGATGGAGCTCCGGGCTGTCCTTGCCATCTGAGCAGGAGCTTCTTGACAAGGTCCTTGCCCTGCCTAACAACTCATGCAAATTGATGTTCTGTGAGGAGCAGTGTTACCCACCAGCTACAGAGCTCTGTGCAAACTCCTGTTCACTCTCATCCCCGGAGTAGAGGCCAGGCGAATTGTGACTGAATTGCTGCTTCAGTTTGGATCCTGAGAGTCTCTCTCCAGGATTTTCCTGTCAAACGTGTCTGTAGGAGAGTGGGGAATTCTCCTTAGCTGAACTCCATGTGGGGACAGCCCCCCAGCCAGGGAGGAGACTGGCAGAAACCCAGCTGTAATACAGGAGCTGGGACAAAAATTTTGCAGAGAGAAAATGCATTTGTGTCTGTAATAATTGCAGCAGCAAAGCTTGGTCTTTTTTTCTACTTTGGTGTTCTCCCTGCTCCTTCCCCTCAGAGCATCTTTACCACAGCATTTCTTGTCTCCTCAGACCTATCAACAGCATAGAAATGTCTGGAAAACTCTGCTGCTGCAGATGCTGCCTCAGTTCTGCCAGCATTGGCAATGCAAAGGAATCTTACACGGGGGAAGCCGTGGCTGTGGCTGTCTCTGTTGGACACAGATAATCTGACAGGCTCATTACAAGGAAAGGCTGAGGCAGAGCTCTCCTTCCTGCTGGAATCAGGAATTGAATTGAAACATATCTACAGCAGTGGTGGGAAGCTTTTGGAATTGTGAAGTCATAGAATGGCTGGTTTAAATTGGAAGGGATCTTAATGAGTATCTTGTTCCAACCCCCCTGCTGTGGGCAGGGACATCCTTCCACTAGACCGAGTTGCTCAGAAGTCCATCCGGCCTGAAATTTGAACACTTCCAGGGATGAGGTATCCACAGATTCTCTGGCCAATTTGTGTCAGTGCCTTATCACACTCATAGTGAGGAATTTTCTTCCTAATGTTTAATCCAACTCTCTTTCAGTTTAAAGCCATTGCCCCTTGCCCTGTCACTACATTCTTTTGTACAAAGTCCTTCTCCAGCTCTCTTGTAGCTCCTTTAGGCACTGGAAGAGGATCTGAGATCTCTCTGAAGTCTTCTCTTCTCCAGGCTGAACAGCCCCAACTCTTTCAGACTGTCTCCATAGCAGAGGTGCCCCAGCCCTCTGATAATCCTATGTCCCTCCTCTAGACTTGCTCCAACAGATCCGTGTCTTCCTTATGCTGTGAGCTCTGCAGGTGGGGTCTCACCTGAGGAAGGCAGAGGGGAAGAATCCCCCCCTCCCCTGCTGCCCATGGTGCTTTAGATGCAGCCCAGGACACTTTTGGCTTTCTGGGCTGTCCGTGCACATGGCCAGCTCATACCAGCCTCCCATCCACCAGCACCCTTGAACCCTTCTCCTCAGGACTGCTCTCAACCCCCCAGCTTGTGTCTGTGCTTGGAATTTCCCCAACCCGTGTGCAGGACCTTGCACTTGGCCTTGTGAACTTCTGTGCTCATGTACACAGGCACAGCTGTAAACAGTGTGCTGGCAATAAATCTTGCATTCAGGTGGCCAGGGGATGATGGGGCCACGTGTAAATTGAGTTCACACAACTCCGAGCCAATTGTGGATAAGCTGTTCAGCACTGATGTAATGCAATTACTTAAACACTGCTGTAGGGGACAGTTCATCTGAGAGCTTGGTGCTAATGACAGATGTGACTAAAATCCGTCCACGTTATCAGCTGCCTTTTGTCACAGACTGAAAGCCAGTGACATCAAACTGAGCTGGCAGCTTGCAGGACGTCAGCAAACTCCAGCAGTTTCAACACCTTGGTAAAATTACATCAGCACCTTATGATGTTGGTAGCTTTGTGCTATGCCTGTGATCCTGGCTGAGGCAAGCAGCTTAATTTCTCCCCCTCTGCTCCAGAAATAATGGTGATAGTTTTGAAATTGTAGTTGGAGATGTGTGTGCTGGTGGTTGGGAGGATGTGATGCACTGATTTGATTACAGCTAAAGGATTTTTTTGATCTGGTACAAACAAAATGTTACTCAGCTAGTGTAGAAATGACTAAATCTGGAAGCTGTTGACATAAATATAATGCTGAATAATGAAGATTCCTTACATTTCTCTGAGTGCTTTGTAGACAGGGCTTTTAGAAAATGTCCCTAATGATATTGGAGACAAGAGAAACATTTCTCTGGTATTTTTTTTTAATCCTCTTAGGAAACATGATTATCCTCAATAAGTAGTATTCTCAAAACCACATGTAATCCTCAGGGAGTGTATTTTAAGGCATATGTATTTATTTAACTCAGAACATCTCAGAATACATTCAATACAATGGCAATCTGAGGTTAAATGTGTATTAAGTCATCTTCTGGTGCAGGATCATTTCCTTCCTTTGCTGGATGCCCCCATGCCTAATCTGTTCTTCATTTGAATGACTCAAGCTGTTGAGCTTCCCTGGCTGCTGCTGGAGATTCTTCCTAGAACCTCCCTGCTCTTACTGGAAAACATTCCTGTTCATCAAGCTGGAAATCATTTCCTCATCTCCTACAGATCTTCATTTTCTTGGGTCCCCTGCTAAGGCTTCCCCTGATCGATTCTTTAATTTCTACAGCCTTTAAACACTTGCAGATAATACTAATATTGATTCCTGTAACAGTATTAATAACAAAGCTCTTTTCATCTTACATATATGAAGCTTCCCAGCAGTACTGCAAGCCATTAAAAGTATTAGTGGCTTTATTTCATGGAGGAATAATGTCACACAGAGGAAGATTGTAAATGAACTACATAGATTTCATTCCCCAACGCTTCTTTCTTCTTACCTATTTGGGCTGTAGTTTGTGGCTGCTATTACTAATGAATAAGTGTAGAATAATACTAAGAACAGAAAAAGGGGGAGGTGTTCTGTGCAGAGTTTGAACAATACATCAGGCAAAAAAATAGGCATTAAAAAATAAACAGTGCATGGAGGCAAAAAAGGAAGGGAAGGGAGGACAAATTCAAGGCTTTTATTCATATTTTGATTAGGTCAGAATAAGTCTGAAAATCAAAACTTGTACCCAGCTTTTTTTAAAAGGATTCACTGAAGTGTTGATGGCCAGGAAATGGGGCATGAAGTCTTGCTGTGAGGCTGAGCTGCAGGATTTCCCCAAGAGTTACGACTGCTAATCACTCAGAAAGTTGCACTGCTGGTACTGCTGAGGATGATGATGGAAGGAGACTCCTCAGAGCCCTGAGCCTGGGTGTCAGCAATAAGAGTGGCTGTGGCATGGGTGTGCAGCACTAATCATGGGGATTTTATTGATCCGACATGTTTAAAATTGTCCAGCATGCCCAACAGCTAAGATTCTTGTTGCACAGAAAAGGAGAAAAAGCACATTACTTTTTGGGTTTGGACAATACCTGTGTCCTCAGATTATACCCCACTCTGCTGGTTTTCCAGGAGAAAGTAGAACTCCTTTCTTAAGAGGTTAACACATGATTATTTCCATTTAGGATGGAAGATGGGGGAAGAGAGAGAGCGTGCCTGGCTTTTGGGTGTAGATCAGATATCACAGTCTTTAATATTGTTCTTCAGACTTGTGCTGTTGGGAATTATTTAAAAATCCCCATCTCAGCAGTGAGTTTCATTCTGAAATCCAGAGTCTTCTTCAGTGTCCATCACATCCTGCTCTCTGCCCCCCTGGGTGCTTTCAACCCTTATGCTTTAATGAATAATTCTCCTCAGTCCTTTTTCAGGTCACCAGTGTTACATGTGAAATAAGCCAGGAAAGGAAAGAACTTGCCTCAGCCCCACCAAATACCTCCTCCAATCTCAGTGCACTCTGGTTCATCACTGCACTGGTTTTATGCTCCTTCAGTGAGATTTTGGTCTCTCTGGTGATTTTGTGCTCAAAGTGATCTGAATTAATTTTCTCAACCTTTCTGTACAACCCTTTATCAAAAGCTTGCTGAAGACTAGGTATGCTAATGAAAAACACATTAAAAATGCATGGGCACGTGGGACAAATAACTGCTTCAGCTATAAAAATATATTAGATGTTTTCATTTGGAATATGCAGAATAGGGAAGTCTTTCTACCACATGCTTTTTATAAAGCTGTAAACCACTAAATGCAAATGGGCTGTTGCAAATGATTAAAATGTAATGCTCCTAATGTTTCAGTAATTAAAAATGCATCCTGTGTTCTTAGCAGTAGAGTTATTACATGTCTTCCTGGCTTAAGTCAGTCAAAGGTCTTTGCTGCATTTCCCTGGCACATTCCTGAGCAGCAGTGCTTCAATACCCATTTCAGTTTTGTGCAGACTGAATTGAACACTTGGAAGGTTGATATGTGGTTGCTAGAAAGTTTTATAAAGATTAATATTTTATTGTGCTTTGAGGAAATCCAAAGCCCAATATAAAAAGAAGTTAAAGAATAGTCTGATGATTTACTGCAGATTTGATTTGTTAGTCTGTTTGTTTTTTAAGTCTGAATAATCATGGGATACAGTTTGTTCTGCTCTTAAATTGGATTGCATCCAACAGTATATCCTGGGTACTGACTGGATAAATTGAGGTTGATAAATTCCCTGCTTTACAGCAGTTTCAACATCTGAAACACAAGAGAAAGGTTCCTGATTCTCCCTCCCTCGCAAACACTGCTGGGCAGAAGCTGCTGAGGGAGGACAAAAATGTGATTTTCAGGTACCTCCTAGATCCAGCCAGCCAGCAGCAAACGGCACCGGCAATTCCAACACTCCCATTATTCCCTGCCTGCCTGGCGGATCCTTTCAAACTCTCTCCTAACAAAAGCACCGGATGCTTTTCTTCCCTGCTTTCAGACCCGGACACAGAGGTTTGCCTGCACTCCCTGCGGCTGCTGCAGTCGGTGCTGCTGGAGCCCGAGGTGCTGGCCAGGTCGGGCGCCGAGGTGCGCGACTCGCTGCCCTTGCAGCGCATCATCGACCTGTCCCAGAGCCGCCACGCAGAGCTGCAGGCCCTGGCCAAAGAACTCCTCGAGGACCTTAAAATATTGGACTACGAAGCATAGAAGAGCTCTACGACACCAGCCAATTACGTCTTTCCTGTGTTTTTATGATGCAAGAGTTGTTGGTAGGCTCGACTTGACAAAAAAGACCTCTGCCTAAGTTTCTCTGATAAAATCTTTTTCAGGAGTTCAAATTAACAGCAAAACGTCATACTTGGGAAAATATGTTGGGTTTTAGATGCCCAAATAAAACCTTGGGTGATCTGGTAGAGATGGGGCAGGCTTATATTCTTTGAGCAGAATTTTATTGATAATGGGTTTCCAAAATGGTCTGTGGTTGTGTTGTGTATTTCCTGCCTAGATGGGGTAAAATATTCTCATTCCTTGATAATAGTCCATTGCAGTGGTAAATAATCCTTTTGGTCCATCCTTAAGAATTACTGTACTGTGAGGAAAATTCTGTTGCCTTTCATAAATCTTCTGTGTCAGAATGCACCCCAAGTTCCAGTTTTATTGCTGTTATTTCTCACCTCTTTCTATTGTAATAAAAGAAAACTGAAGTTCTGTAGCATATAACGGATTCTGCTTTCAAAATTTGTATTCAGATTCACTCTTTACTGCAAGTCAAGCTGGTCTGTGGCTGTCAGGCATGCTAGAAACTGGGCTATTGTTTTTAGAAAAGCCCTGAGAAGGGAAATAAATTGCTGCTGTCTGTGGTACCCGGTTGTGTGCTGAAGAGGCTGAAATGAGCTGCTGCTCTGTCGTGTGCAGCCTCACATCCCCTCACAACCCTGGGGTTTGTTGGAGCTTCTGAGTGCAGCTTGCTTACCTCAGGGGTAAATACAAACACTTGGTGCTGGATATCGGTAGAATTTCTAATGTTTTTAGAAAATGATAGCATTATTTCTATGATGTCAGAAACAGAGCCAGTTAAGTGAGGCTATTCAGGGGAGCAGCAAATGAGAAATGCAGTGCTGTGGCAGCACCTTTTTCCATACTAAAGTTATTGCACCTCATCTGGGAGCCCAGTGTGTTAACAAAATACAATATGGACTTCAAATTACAGAAAACGTGAAGTAAACTTCATAGGATTTAAATATTGTGATTGGCAGACAGCTTTAGAGGGAGACCACTGTAAAGTGTGTAAGCTAAGGTATAGGGCATCTCCCTTTAGGCTGTTTGCAGAATGATGGATGTTCAGAGTTAGAAATGTAATAAATCAGCTTGAAATTACTTGGCTCAGATGCTGCAGATGGTAACAGTCTGGTTTGGGGCTGTAAAGGAAGATTAAGATAGAGATCTCACATACACGGGTGGGTTGCACAGGGTTCTGCCATGTCTGATTCAGCACTACACTGAATTTACCAAGTGCAGATTTGTGGAAGGCTTTAAATCTTCTGTTAAGTGTGCTTTCTTTGGATTTGTTTTCTTATCTTGCTATCCTAGTTAATCCTCCTAGAGTTTAATCCTAAAGGGATCAAAATGATAATTGGTAGTTTCCTGGAATATCAACTCATGAAAGTGTTCGATTTTAAGAAACACTGAAGGGCATCATCCACTTTGCATTGAATTATCTGCTCACAAAAGTCTTTCATCAAACTTTGGAAGCCAGTAAGTAACAGGAAAAGAAAAAAGTAGTTCTGTGAGCAGGAAAGCTAATGGAGCCTCATGACTTTTCTTGAAAATTTCCCTGCCCTTCCCAACCTGAAACCAAGACCTTCCAAGGATCAGAGTGGTGTGCACAAGCTGGGAGTGATCCAGGTGCTCACAGCCAGGTCAGTAAACTGTGGTGAGGGGCCAAATTCAACCTTATGAGAGGCACTGGCAGTGCATCTGCACCTCATTTCCATGTGAAATCAGGAAACAAAGAATTAGGACTGTTCATCTTAATTGTGTGTCCACTGGCATGGTCAGCCATGCTCCAAGTGGTGATTTGAGATACAGTTTTCCCCAGCAAGCTGCTCAGATCTGATGATAAGTTCTTTAAGTGTCTCCCAGTTGATTATATTTCCAGGTGTAACTTGCCATGACTGTTTATTCAGAGCCAAGTCATCGATGACCCACCAACCTTGAGAAAGTCTTTTTTCTGTACAAAGTGTTTCATTATGCAAGACTGAAAAAATAAGAAAAAGTCAGCTCATCTGTGAAATACAGTGTATATTTAAAAATGCTATAGAGGAAAAGTATCAGAAATATCAGAGAAGAACTTGTGTCAAACAGTTCTCTAGGAAAGTCTGTGATTTCCCTAAGCTTACTATTTCTAGGTGTTCACAATTAATTGAGTTTATGGAAAAGAAAAAGACAGCATTTGAGTGAAACTTATCACAGGGAAGCAAATCCATAATACATTTTTGGTTGGAAAAAAAAAGTGTCACTGGAGTCAAATGATGCTGAAATAAGGTGAGTGGATCAAAGCCAGGGATAAGCCTGACCCTTTAACATTCCAGAGTATTTGAAACGTTCAAGGTGTCTCATATGTTTTAGTGGAATGAAATGGACATTAGTAATTGCAGATTGCATGATGAGCTGTTAGATCACCCTGCTGTTTTTCAGGCTCCTTCCTTCCCCAGTCCCCCATTTGATGGAGCCAGGGACCAGCTCCTCCTGCTCCTCACAGTCTAGGGCTGTGTACAATTAATTGAACCTTTCCACTGTGGAGTGAAGCCTGCAGCTTTCACCACAGGAGTCTGTTACACCCCGTGCATAATCTTGGACATGTCATGGTGGGATTCCTCAGACCTTGGCATCTGTCATAAACCATTGATCTGTTCTGCCCCTGCAGCATCAATGCCTTCTTTGCTGCCTCTTTCCATCCTGAAATAGGAGGGAATCTCATGCCATTGGCTGCAGAGGAAGCTGCAGTGACTTGTTGAGAGGAGATGCCAACTATTTAGATGGCTAAAATTGGGTGGGGTGAATCCTACCCTTTGCTGCCTATTTTGCAATAACAGATTTTGCAAGTTTTCATATTGCCCTACTGTTTGCAGACAGCGTTTTATAATCTTATGTGTTGATAAGCTTGAGAGATCCCTGTTGGAAGAGTGTCTGAAGGCCTCATTTGTCTTCATGTGGTTAGTGCTAGAAATTAGGCTATTAAGTGCCTGTGGATCTCCTTTGAGTCTCCCTTTTTCCTGAAAGACATCATTTTTTGACAGGTTATGAATAAAAGAAAGTCTCTCAATGACAGAGACTCTGAAAATTAAGTGTGCCAAAGCTTTATATATGAAGTTGAACAATGCATAGCACACAGGACACAGTATGACACAAGGAGCTGCTGCAATTAAAGACTGCATTGTAAATCTCAGTTTTTATTTTGCTTTAGATTTGCTTTATTTGGAAACTCAGGACCGTTATGAAGCTATTGGTTTAAAATCAGGAGTTCAGCCTAGAGTGTAAAAAACACTGGCTTTGGAGTGTTGCTTTTTTTGGATCCTTTTGAAAAGTTTGGATTCTTCTGTGTAGTATTTGATTAACTGAAGTACTTAATTGATTAACTGCATTACTTGATTAACTGGATTGGTAGCTCACAGGAGTAAAGGGGGTTCACACAGTCAAAGCATGAATTTCAGTAGCTATGTTCAAAGTCCAGAGTTTCTCCAGCTTTGCCATTTGCTCTGTTGCACAATCTGAGAGTTTCAGTGGAGGAGAAAATGTGGCTTTTGGTGCTGCTTTGAGATTATCAGTTACTCCAGACTTAAACCCATATAACTGAAAGTAAAATTCGACTCTTAGCTGTCTCAAAAGACGAAAAATCTGTTTTAATAACTTGTAGAAGAAAGTTCACAGTATCAGCTGCACAATTAGAACTGAACTTGGCTCCTTTCAGTCTGCATACACTGTACAGAGCCCTGGAATGATGCCTGTTTGCTGATGCTCCAGGGAGATACTGGGTCTTCATAGGTGATGGTGATAAATTAGATGCAAAGGAAAAATAAATGAGGATCCCCTAAACTTACTTCCTGCAGCTGAAGAAGTTTAGCTGTGTAATGTACTGCCCCACCAGTTCTTTGTGTGGTACCTCAGGCTGCTGTTCAGGCTGGAGCACGATCTGGCTGGACAGAAACTGGCAAACCTCAGTAGAAGAAAACAAGGTGAACCCTGTGCTGAGGGACAAGGCATGGCAGCAAGAGGGGCCTGGCATCTCTGAAGGGCACTGTGAGAGCTTGAGTGGGAATAACAACAGCTGTCCTGAGGGGAGGTGGTGTTTGGTTCCATGAGGACACTGGCCCATTCCCAGCACTCGTGAGAAGGGCAGTGAACTGGAGTTCAAGACACATCATCCTGTTATGGTTGCTTAAGAGAGGGAAATAAGTCCCATTTAAGGAAGAATTGGAGGAAGAATGGGAGATGTGACAATATGGTCTTGTGGCCACAAGTGAACTTTCAGATGATTCAATTTCAGCTGGTTGCACCACTCATTTAGCTGCTCCTTTGAGTTATCATTTGCACTTGCTATACGTGCTGATTAGCACAAATTGGCTTTCAGAATTGATAAGATTTTACAAGTCTTGCAAATATTGTATGATTCATCTCCTTTACTGCCTCCAGTCGTGTGAGGATGCTGGAGGTGAGGAGAAAGGAGTTTTCCTGGGGAAAAAGGAGTGTCTTCTTTGCTCTGTTGCCCCAGTGCTTGTACTACAAGTTATGAGCTATGCAAAGCATGGCTGCCTCTTCATTTCTCTTCATAGCATTTCATTTGCAGCTGCGTCTGCAGTGTCTGTGTTGTTTGGAATTCTCCTGGTTTCTATGCAGGAACTTTTGCAACTGCTGGTTGCTGCTTTAATATGTAGGTTCCAAGTCACAGCTGGTAAAAAGTCATTAGAGAGCTCTCGAGGTCACAGAGATTTAAACTTCTCTGATGATTTACGATGACCTTTACAACCTATAACTTGCTCGGTCGGAAACCTTGAAAAGACTTTGACCAAATTGTAGTTGCACATGTCTTTTATGGGAACTATAATTTTTACTGTGGGCGTGACTGCAGTGAAAGCACTTCAAATGCCAGGTCCTTCCAAATGCACGTGTTTGTGCTGTTGGGCTGCAGGTGGGAGAGGCAACAACCACCCAGGGCAAGGCTGGCATGGGCTGGGGATGGGAAGGGGTTGTGTGACCTGGGGTGGATGGAGAAGGTCAGCCCTGACTGAGCTGCCTAAGCAGCTTTCATGCCACCTGAGCCTTGAAGTTGTATGAAAAGTTTGAACTTTGAGTCTTGCTTTGAGGCAGGGGATTGGGTTGGGTGTTAGGAGAGCAGGTGAGCTGCTTGAAGCTCTCTGCAGAGAAAAATCCCTCCTTGCTTCTTCTGTAGCTGTGTTGGCACCAGGGTCAAATAAAGTGCAGCAGTCACCCTGTACTAGCACAAAACAGAAAATGGAGAATGTAGGAAAAAAAGCCCAGTTCTTGGATCTGCACACCTTCCTCCTGAGCAGGATCTGTGGTGTCCAGAATCAGTTTCATAGAATCCCACCAAATGGTTTGGGTTGGAAGGGACCTTAAAGATCATCTCATTCCAACCTCCTGCCATGGGCAAAGACACCTTCCACTAGACCAGGTTGCCCAAGGTGTTATTCAACCTGGCCTTGAACACTACCAGGGGTGGGGCTTTTCCAGCCTGACAGTAAAGAATTTCTTCCCAATATCTAACCTAAATTTCCTCTCTTTCAGTTTGTACCCATTCCCTCTTGTCCTATCACTACAGTTTCTGACAGAGTCCCTCTCCAGCTTCTCTCTTGTCAGACTAGGTCCTGCTGCCCGAGAGGGAGTCATTGCTAAGGGAGAGAGAAGTCTCTGAGGCTGCTGGAGACAGGGCTGAGAGCCTGGGGCAGACATGCCCCGGGTTTCAGCACTGCTCCAGGCTCTTCTCCCAGCAATGGGGCAGCCTGTTTGTGCTCAGGCTGGGGGGCACACAGTCCTGAGTGAGTGTCCTGAGCTGCCTGACTTCAGAGAGGTGACCGAACACACCAGAGCCTTGCTTGTGCCAGGAAATGGTGCTGGCATTTTGTGGGATGCCTTTTCCAAGGAACAAACCTGGGCAGAGGACAGGGTGGCCAACCTGAAGGGCAGCCAGCCACTGCAAACCCAAGTGCAGGCTCTCCTGTTGGCCTCCCCATGGTTCCCCTGGCAGCCCTTGCTGATCCTGGAGGTGTGTGGGCAGAGCTGCTCACAGGGAAAATGGGACTTTTGCAGGATCTGTAACACATAATGGACCCACAACTGGGTGGGCAGGTGGTCACCTCTGCTTTGCACGTTCAGACTCTGCATAGGGCTGCAAGCTCCCGAGCAGGCACACACAGAAACACACAAACTCTCATCACTGTATTCTGCACTCCACACCTGGCTGGGTGCAGCTGTAATTTGGAAAACGCAGTGGCTGGAGCAAAGGGACACAGAGCTCTCCATGCACTCGGAAATTGCTCAGCAGCAAGAAGTTACCAATAGTGACTGCTCTTCCCAAACATCCTCTCTCCTCTTAATATTGCAGCAATTGTTTTTTCCTAGGGATTTTCATGACCATCATCACTGCCCTGGTGCAGCAGGAGCGTGATGTCTTTGAGACAAGAGCGGCTGAGAGCAGTGAGTCACCCACATTCCAGTAAGGAAGCCCCTTCAGGAAACCTCTCTAGCAATGATCCCGAGCAGCCCTGCTCAGAGCTAACAATGCTGACAGAATGTAACACTGCCCCGGAAACCTTCTGAGATTGCTTGTCAGGCACAGCCAGTGTCTGCAGTGCCCAGGCAGCTCAGCCAGCAGCAGACACATCCCGGGTAAGGAAGCCGAGGGAAAGGAGGTGCCCTCCTGGCTGTAAATGGCAAGGGACCAAACGGTGCTGGAGTCATTTCATGAGCACTGATGGCAATCTGGAGCACAAGTAGAAAAAAAGGGATGGCCTCTGGGGATCCTGAAGTCAGCTGAAAAGCTGAGCTGCTAAAAACAATAGTGCTGCTGTCAGTGGCTGAGGGAGAGGTGAGGTTTCAAGGGCAGATCACAAGCATGAGAGCACAGAGACACTGATGAGGGTGAGCCATGCACAGAACCTCTAACAGAAAGTGTTTGGTATCCCACAAGCTTTTGTCCCCGGAATGATACACATTTCTCAGGATTGAGAGAGGGAGAGAGTACATTTACTATTAATTTTTAATTATAATGGAGTATTCTGTAGTGATAGGAAGCTTCTACTGTACAGGCTGTCTGCGTCAGGAGTTGACCCACTGGCAACCTTCTCACTGACGAAGCTGTCACAAGAGGAGAACAGAGGGAAGGACAGGAAAGTGCTACTAAGGCACTGCTATAATGCACACAAAAAAAGGGAAATATTACTACACAAATGAAGTATTTCCTCTAAAGTGCCTCACTGCTATTAAATTCCAGTTTCTTAGACCTGCATTCCAGTTTCTGTGGGCAAAAGAAGATTGTACAGCTTGTGCTCCACTGGTGGCCAGGAGATGTTGTCTCATGGCTGCTGTTGGGGCAGGAGATGCAGCCCTGGGGCCTGAGATAAGCTGCTGGGCTTATCTTGGACTCAGGGGATGTGGATTCAGTTCCTGTGCAGTCACAGACCTCTTGTGTACGCAGGCAAAACCACGTGGAGTAAATTTGCTGAGGGGCTGAGCTGCTGTTTGAGCATTCCTGATTTCAGAGGGAGTATGCTGGAGCGTTCAGTCCTCCAAATCAGTTTTCTGCTTTGGTTCTCTTTTCATGTAACTCCCCTCCTTTCTGCCTTGGCCTGATCACTTTAACTTGGATTGCAAAAGTCTTTGGGGTAAATCAGTAAAGTGTCTGGCAGGCACAAGGAGGATGATACTGCAGTCAAAGTAATGAGTGGCTGAGGAAGGAGAAGAGGGAGCCTGAGGTGTTGAGAATACCCAGTCCTGCTCCCAGTCAGTTGTGTAGCTGTGACATGTCCTCTGCTGTCCTGATAGTCCTCCTGTGGCAATGACTGAGACCCCTGCAAGCTGCTAAAAGGACCCATCTTAAGTCCTACACGTCTCCTACAAGATGTTGCTCCTGCCAGGTTACCAAGAACCCTGTGGAAAAAGAGGCCCTGGGCTTTCAGCTCCTGTCTGCAGCCCAGCTTGCTCACAGCAGTCTCTGTTTGTGGGAACTCTTCAGCTCATGCTATGAAAAGCTTAATGTGGAAGAAGCCAAAAGGAGCAGCTTCTCTATTTCCCAGAGTGTTCCTGCTCTAACCACCATAAATTATGGGAGGGAGAATTTCTCCAGGCCTGTGCTCCTCTGCCTCTCCAGATGGGAGACTGCTAAGGTCCTAAATGAGGATCCAAAGATCTGAAATTAAATGCTAAAATTCTAGATGAGAACGAAACAATCCCTCCTGCAGATCTTGAGGGAAGACAAAAGGGCATTCTGGAACTAAGAGGAAGAGAAAAAAGAAGCTTGCTTCCAAGGGCTCAGCCCTTAAGCACAGTGACGTAGAAAGAAGGAGATTCTGTTTACGGAGGAAGTGAGAAAGGAAATGAGGGTGGGGAAGGGATAAGCAGCTAGCCAAGGAAAGCTCATCCCTCGGACAGGACAGAGAGGTAGGGCTGTTCCCTGGGGAGCTCTCCCAGGAGCAGAAACCTCTGTTGGTGGCTGCACTGCCTGTGGGCAGGCTCTGGGGAGACCTCTGTGTGCTGTGCTCTCATGCCTGCTGCAGCACAGGCAGAGCTGGCTCCCTTCCCTCCCCTGGGGAGATCCTGGCTGGATGCCTTTGGAATACTGAATCTGTTCATTCCTGAAGAACTCCCCTGGAAAATTAAAAGTATAGTCAAGGAGCAGGCAACCTAAGATTTGGAGTGCCATTTGGAGTCCCATGTGTTTTGTTTATGATGCTAGACAGAGCCTGGAAAAGCTGCTTGAGTCTACAGCACTGTTCTGCCTGTGGATCAGCACCTCCCAGGCCCCCAGGCAGGCACAACCTGTGTTAGTGCTGCTCCTACACCTCATCCCCCTGTCAGGTCTTAAAACATTCTTTCCTTCCTTCCTGTCACAGGGAATAACCACCCCCTCCTGCACCAAGGTTCCCTTGGACTGTGTGTCTGATCAGCTGGCAGCAGGGAAGCTGCAGTGCTGCCACCCCTGAGGGGCTGCAAACCCTGTCTTAACCAACCAGGCTGATATTTCAGCTTCTCTGCATCAGCAATGAGCATGGAGAAGCAGAAGAAGAAGGGAAAACAGCAGCAACAGCACCCAGAGTGCTGCCTGAAGTTACCTGGCCTGTCTTGAGCAATAGGGCTGGGGCAGCAGGAGCTGCCCAGCTGTGGCAGGGTGCCTTCTGTCTGCCCCATGGCCACAGCCAGGAGAGGGAGGCAGGCAGACAGGTGAGGGCTGTGAGCTTCTGTTTATCCAGACCCTCTCCCAATGGCTCAGTGTGGTTCCCTTCCTTCCTCTGCCCTGCGGGGGATGCTTTGTTTTTTTTACCTTGAAAATCTCCCTGTCCTTGAATTCAGAATAGTAGCCAAGGCCAAGGATACAACAACAGGGACAGGGAAGAAAGCCTTATAGTTGTCTGATGATGGGAATATTTTTACATTTCTTGCCCTTTTTACCCTTTTCCATATAGACAAGCATCTTCCTCTGCTCTGCTCTCTTTTTTCTCATGGCCATTCAGCACTAGAAGATGTGGATGAGCCTTTGTATTGGAAAAGGCTGAGAAGTGCTGTGTTGGCTCTTGTAAGCAGCACCTGATGCTGGTCTGATCTGGAGTTCTGATGGGCTTGCAAAAGCACCTTCAGCATCATGCCCTGCCAGCTATCAATTTTAGGGCTTCAGGAGCCTGTGCCACAGGGGGCCAGGACAACATCAACCATGAAATGCTACAGAAGTAGCACCTATTATGTCCTGTTTAACAGAATTTCTGCCCAAAGCCAGAAGTAATCTGCAGCTGAGCAGCAGGGGAGCTGTGTGCTGGCAGCTGGCTGGGTTTGGGGTGACTCAGCTTGCTGAGCATGTGTGTCCTCAGATCTGGTCATTTCCCACCTCCCGCTTGCTTGACTTCTCTATCTTAAAAAAATATTTGAAGAGCAAACTGAAAGTATGTGCTCAACGGCATGACACGGGGTATAGGTTTCTGTGAACAACCTAGGTTCTCTCTTGAGAAAACCAACGTGGAATGTTTGGGGGGGGAAAAGTTGGATTAGGTTTTACTCTTTCTCTTTTTTCTCATTTGCAGTGTAAGACTTCTGCTACAGAGCAAAGCCAACAGGACAAAAGCATAGAAGTGAGACTTTGCCAACAGAGAACTGAAGCAAAATGTAACCTCAGCATTGATGATGTTGTTTTCCAGATGAGAAGCACTGAAAGGCATTCCCAAGCCATTACAAACGCTCTGCTCCTCACCTACCACTCAGGCAGAGCCAACCCTGTGTGTGAGCATTGCAAAGCAAATCTCTGCCAGTGCTCTTGCTGTACCAAGGGTTCTGCATTTGCCTGTGCACCCTGGCGTGTATCTCTTGGCTCTTGGGGCTGGGATGCTCTGGAGTTTCACTCCTAGGGAGTTAAAAGGAAATTTGTCTGTCCTTCAAGGAAAATATCAGGGAAAGCAGTGGGAGGTTTTCAAAACTGAGTTCTTGCCGCACCTTCTCTGTGCAGAGCAGCAGCTCAGGGCATCACTATTGACCCTGACCACACCAGCTAGTGGAATTTCCCTGAGCCAGAGTCCTTCCAGATGGAAAGGTAGTGGGGTAAGAATGAAATCTTTGTGTCTGCAGAGAAGACAGTTACTGGTCAGAAATTCACCTTTTGATGGGCAAATTTTTCCCAAAACCTGGCTCCTTAGAGATTTTCATAGTAGGTAAAAATATCTCCCTGTGTAATGAGTGCAAATGGGCTTCTTGCACCTCTAAGGTGCCTCTCCCTGCAGGTGAGGAAGAATTTGAAGGCTTCTGTAGTGTATCTCAGTGAGGATGTGCCACTGATCCTTGCTATGGCAGAATTAATATTTGCTTCATCTATTTAGAGATGAATAGGAAATTCCAGCAGCTGCCATCTCAGAGGAGCACTGCAGAAGGGTATGGTTAAAATCCAGCATTATGTGGAGCTCCTGGGAAGGCATCTCTCTCTCCTAATGATGACATTTTAAAAAACACTCTAAAGGTTTGATCTTGGTCCCATTGGGCGTTTTGCCATAGATCTTAATGGCTCTGTGGCTGATCTCTTAATCTCCAGTGCACCTGTGCAAACTTGACAGTTTATTGCAATTTCATGCTTTTTGGAAATCGTCTCACACTAACGCCATCAGAGAGAGCAATTTTTAAGGTCATTAGCTCAGGACATAACAAATAAGTACTGAGAGAAAACAATCTGTAAATGTCATATTTGTTTAACACACAAAGTAGCTCCTGAAGAGCAGTTATCCTTATGTCTAGAGACAGCATGAAAATTGCATTCTGTGGCTTGAAAATGTGCATCTGCTGAAAGAGAGAGGAGTATATATAACATGGCTGTTTGTCTTCACTATTCTCTTCCCTATCTCCTCATTGTTCCCTGTGCATCTGTTGTTTGACTTGTTCAACAATATTCTTAAATTTTTGGACTACAGACCAGGGATCAAGAAATAAACAAAGACCTTCAGGTTTTGCTGCTGAGATTTTATAACAGGTTGTTTTTTTTTTCTGCTCAGAGGATAAATAGTACTTTCTAACTGCTATTGTCAATGAAAAGAATTGTGGTGAGTGGGAAGTGTTATCCCTTCTCCACATCAGTATAAAAGACACGTCCATAGATGTAACCTAATGTACATGCTCTCTGAACAAAAAAATAAAGGCAGAAACAGGTGAAACTTTTATCAACTGAATCAAGCCTGTGCCATCAATAACTCTGCTTTCTGTATTGTGTTATGATTCCCTGGATAAGAGGCTTTGTTCTCTCTGTCACCACCTACTCTTCCTCTCTCCCATTCTCAGCACAGGATCCACTTCCCAGCTGTACTGGGAGAAATCGCAGATTTACTGATTTAAAAGAAACCCTTAGTTTTTTTTCTGGGTAATTTTTGGAGTATCTGTGGGAAGTTACTTACAGTGACTTTCCCATTTGGTGAGACTGGATGAGGGTGAACCCTCAGCTCCTGAGATGAATATTTAATAAATACTCACCCTGCCCTGCTTTAGCCATCTAACTTGATGATACATTTTTCAGCTCTACAAAGACTGACTGTAGCCCCAAGTGAGTCATTCGAAGCACCCAAGTGTTTCTTGGTTTATACACTTGGGCCTCCTAGGGATTAAATACAGTGGTGTCCAAGATAAATGGGGTGAAATAAGCACTGCTTTATGTGCTACAGGAACACCAGGTTATCAGCAAGCCCAGATAAGCTCCAGTAATGGATAATTATTACAAGGCATTGTGTCACACTTGGGTTAAGCATGACAAGAATTTCCCCAGTGTGAGAAGATGTCAATGTTTGCTGAAAGTATGTGCATTTTTCTTGCCTGCTTAAAATACTTGTTTGTTCATTCTGGAGTAAGTTAATACTGTAAATTTACATTTTACAATGTAAACATTAGTCCACTAGCTGTTGGGTTTTTTTTTGGCCAAGTGTTTTTAAATATTAGCGACGTGTTTAATGGTTGCTTTATTCATTTCAGTTTCATACATTCCTCTGATTAATCTCGTAACTCAGCAGGGTGGTTGAGGCTTGAAGCAGGACTTCACTCCTGTTATGATGACGTCTGTTTGCTTTTATCAAGCCCAGTGACTCAGTTTCAATTGATTTGTACATCCAGAGTTTCAGCCACTCTAGGGTGTAGATGTAATTTCAAATAAAAAGACACAAACTGAAGTGAATATAGAAATGCTGTCGTTTTTGTCATGGCAGGGGATTCGGCCTCTTTGAAAATTCATCTTCTGCAAAAGGTTTGAAGTTTTGTGGAAGTGTGAAATGCTGGGGTTGGCTGTTCAAGTGGCAGGTGCAGGAAGGCAAAACCTTCTGGATGCTGAATGACCTGACACTGCCATAACTCACCTCAGCAGCTGCACAGACATTCCCACCCAAGGTGTGCAGTCCATCAGCACTGAGACAGCAGCCAGAGCAGCTCTGCCACTCGTTCTTCCAGGTTGTTTCCATGTGGTGAGACTGTGCAGGCAGGCACAGCTGTCTCGGGTGGAATCACAACCCACGAGCCAAATTCCTGCCTCCAACAAGGAACCCCACCTGCAGCTCTCAGGGAGAATGCTGAAAGTCTGGGAAATTGGTACTTTTCTTAGGAAGTGGAGGGAATGGGACACTTGTTCCTGAGCCCCCTTGTTTGCTCTGGAGCATGAGCTGGTCCTTGGCTTTCAACAAACATTCCTTGGCCACTGCCTCACACTCTGCCAGGAGAAGGTCCAGCAGTGTCTCTCCTGCCCCAAAACAACCCCCACCATCATGCCCAGTGGAAGTTATGGCTTTTTGGGATACCTAAAAACAGAGGCTAGACAAAATTAAGGGAATAAAAACCAGTTATATTTATTGAAGGGCCTTCAGGTACATCTAGGGCAGATGAAGCCCCCCCAGGGGCTACAGTCAAAATGGACAACGGGTCATGGGTTTTCATAGTTTTATAAGCACATTGGGGGCTAATCTTGCAATTACAGCTTCAGGTAATGAAGTAATTCACTTTTGTTTAGATTTCTTGGTGCTCAAGACAGTGTGATGTCCTTGATTGCCAGCCTGGAGAGGAATTGTGTTGTCTGACCAAAGTGGGAAAGCAGCAGCCAACGCTCTGTATGGAGTTTAGAGTTACACAGTAAAGAATTGCAGGATTAGAAATACATGAGAAACATAAAAGCTAAAACCCTAAGGCATCACGAGGGGCCAGCCTGCCCCTGGTGTGTGCCACAGCAGGGCCTTGTGGAGTCCTGCCAGGAGGCACAGGAGTCTCTGTCCCCATCTGTGCCTGAGGCCACCTCTGCCACACCTCTGGCTGTTCCCATCCCACAGCTTGGTGATGGAGCAGCTCTCTCCCTTCAGGGGTGTTGTAGATGCTGAGGAAGCTTGTGTGGATCCAGGCGAAGCTTAGACAACTTTGTGGAGAGAAATCCACTGAGCATCACCAGAAGGGTTGTGGACAATGCAGTTGACTCAGGAAAGCTGGGACACTTTTTTTGGGTGTGTTTTTAGGCCAGAAGAGCATTCAGGAGAGGCACCAAGTACAGCTGCCCTGTTCATGGTGGGCCAGGGGAGCTCAGCCAGGCTGTGCTTTTGCACTGTGGCATCTTTGGCAGCACAGCTGTGGATGCCCTCAGCTCCTCACCTCTGCCTCTCACTGGGGCTCACCTGCCTCCTCCTGTGCTGCCAAGACACCTGAGCTGGCTCAAACCCCAAGGATCCTTTGCTGTGGGTATTCTGCACAATTTCCCTACTTGCTTTTCTGCTGGATCCATTCCCCAAGCCAGTCCCAAGTGTGGTGAGGGAGTGGCACAGGGGACAAGAAGGGAGGGCAGGGTCAATTGTCTGAGCCAGAATTGCTGCTGATGGCCTTGTGTTGTGAAACCACAGCCTCTAAGTCCTGGCGCCCTCGTGTCCACAGGAACTTTGCAGATGAAACCTCTGCTGATGGTAGCAGCTGTCTGGTAGAGTCAGGAGAAGAGTTCTAATTTGCAGCAGCAAGCAGCGATTTTAGAGAATATCCCAATAGCTCCAAATACTCCAATCCTACCCAGCCTGAGAACAGGTTGCTGTCCTGTGGCAATGATCTCTGCAGGCTGCCAGGGCTGTGCTGCATCGTTTGTAGTCCTACAGGTACAGATCTGAAAAAAATATTTTCTCATTCTCTCTCTCTCTCATTATTCACATGAATAGTGCTAAAAAACTGTTTTTCCAGATTTGAATCCAAGGATTTTAAAATGCCTGTGGCTTTTTTAAAATTTAATTTCTCTGTTAAGAGAAAAAGAAAGTAGAAAATATATTCCTACATATGTATAGGCATGTGAAAATATGCTTATATATAACTGCTGAGAAGGATAAGTCCTGCTATTGTAACAAATTTAAGCAAGAAATGGTTTTGTGAAAAGCAAAGAACAACACATCAGTGAAAGAAATGCTGGTATAAAACAATTGCACAGATTCCTCTGTGAGCTCTGATTGCTGTAGAGCTTTCTGGGAATTCAATATAGTCAGAAACTCAGCTTTTGGATGGCAGTTTATGGCTCAGAACAGTCACTCTGAATGTGTAGCTGCATTGGTAAATTCGTTCCCATAAAATGTGGAGATTTTTCAAGTGCTGAGTGCAGCCCCTGCTGCTCACAGATCTTCCTGTGTGTGCTGTGGAGACCACAGCAGTGGACACGTGTGTTATAAATTACTCACCACAACTGGGTAGGTTAATCCATAAGGCAATTTATTAATTCGTTTATAAGGAACAGGCAAGCAATGCTGGGCATGCAGGGAGTCACCAACACATCCATCCTAGCCCTGGTCACTGCCCCTTTCATTGGCAGTTTCTGGTGGGGCTGTGCCATGCCTACTGTGCTGGGGTACAAGTCTGAGCAAGCCTGAACATGTTGGCTAGCACTCAAGCAGCAGTGGCTACAAGCCCCCACCAGGTCTGGCCAGGGCTTGAACATGTTGTCAGGTTACACTCCTAGCAAGCAGGTAACAGCAGTGACAAGCCTCTGCTTGTTTGCACAAGCCTGCATTTTCCTTATACATAAAAAATAGATAGAATTCATATTTATAATGGCAAAAAAAACCCCAAAAAATAAAAAAACCCCACAAACCTAAAAGCAAAAGCCAGCAATTCACAGCAAAGTGATTTAAACAAATATAATTAAATTATTATATTTTCCTTTGTCCCATGTCCATGCTTTACTTTAAGTTCAGTGTTCTTGTTTATATTGATCCCATGGTGTGTTTCCATAGTGGCACAAATCACTATGTACCATCTCCCAGGTGGCAGGTGGGAGCAGTCCTGCATGGATTGTGTGCCTTGCCTGTTGTCCATCTCCCCTTCTGCAGCCTGACATCCCGTGATTCATTGACCCTTCGGCACAAAATTTCCCTCTGGAAGTGAAGCAGCTTTCTGTGCCTCCAAATTCCAGTCACTCTGGAAATATGAGAAGTGGCTCACTGAGGACAGCACGAACCTTTAGGTCTGAAGGGTTTGCTGCACCTGCAAACCCCAAATCAAGCAGCCACTTGCTGTAACAGTGGTGGGCCCAGTGCGGGGGGACAGGGTGGGACTGACATCCTGGCAGCACATTCCTCACTCAATTATGGGCCTGAGGCAGAGACCTCATTTTGTCCAGATGACTCTCAGGAAATACCCTCCCCATCAGCTATTATTGCTTAAATAATAGGGAGGGAAGTGCAGCCAGCTTGAGCTATATCTGAGGTACTCCACAGGGCACATCCCAAATCTGGTACAGGGCAAGGCAGCCCAGACAACTGATTGTAAAGTCACTCAGTGGGCGTATGCAGTTCTCTTTTTGCCCCAGAGTTATGAGGTCATGTGGAAAAATACAGATACTTGTTTAGAAATAGGTAATGCTCTGAAAAGAAATGTTACAAAATCTGTTCCTGGTCAACATTTGTGCATTGATCTGACTTCAATGATGGGGCCTCTAGGTAGGAAAACACACGTACAAATGTTTGCAGGATTAGAATCTTAAATGTTAAGTTTCCAGAAAGTCCAGTCCAGGAAGGGAAAAGCCTGTCGAGGGAGAGGTCTGCTGGGATTTGATTTATGAACAGGACATCCTGCTTAGTTCTGAGATCTTACAGATACGATTCTAGTGAGGCTGCTGGGTTATTGTGATGGCAAAGAAAAGGAGCTCACCCTCTCCCTTGTCTGCCAAAGGCACTCAAACCTGTCTGGGCATCGTATCGGTGCTAAACATTTGGCATTTTTTGTCATGTTTCATCACCACTGTTTACTGAGCGATGTTAAAAATGCACGGCATGTGTGCAGCTCCCTGCTGGGAGGCTGACGTGGCTGTCATTAATTAGTGACATGTTGTCATCTGTGCAATTAAGATCAGGGTTGATTCTATGACCCAGCCACAGAAGGTGACTGGCCAGAAAAGTTGGGGCAAAAGGCAGGGTGAGATAGAGCTCTTGTGGGAGTGCGAGGAGAGATAGGGTTCCTAGGAGGATATTTCCCAGTTCTTCTGGATCACTGCAGCTGCATCTGCATTTTCCACAGGCTGTGGCATGGGTCTAGCTCAGCCTGTGCACTCAGATTTCCTCTGTGTGGGAACCAGGGTGCAATGGGGATGTGAGAAAGGATGTTTCACTCCCACATCATTCTCCAGTAGGAGAGAAGAGACCTCCAGGACATGCTCTGGGGCTGTGATGTTGACACATCTTTAGAAAGCTGCTTTGTTCTCTGGGATGCTCCAGCCACTGAAGGGCTGGTTGCCAGGGGCTGCCCGAAACTGTCTCCTGGCTTTGGCTGGAGCTGCAGCACTTCAGCACCTCAAGCTACTTCTCTACTACTTAACTAAATGATGCCAGGGCACATTCCCAGACATTAAGGCTGAGTCGTCTATACTGTCCAAAGCACATCTGTGGTCCTTCAGATGTTTCCCAGGCACTGCTTGGAAGCCAGCAGAGCCTGGAGACCATTCTTGGTAGACATTTGAGATGAAACTGCCTTGTTTTGGATGATAAGGAAGTTCAGTAGACTGGAAGCATTTCATGTTGGCTGGCCTTGGTGCCAGAGGACAGACCCGGGCAGGTCTGAGACACTGCTCTGGACATGGTCTGGGTGTCTCCAGCTGCCTGTCCTTAGGGTAGAAGACTCTTTAGTTTACAGAGTGGTTGGAAAGGATTTTATGGTGATTTATAGATCAGTGCTGGAGCTGGCTGTTCAACTCAGGATAACACAGTGTAGCTTGGTGGGAGCTGGTAGGGAAGGAACTGGGTAAACTCACTTGTCTGGCTGCTCCCTCACACACCAGGGAAGGAAATATCTGCCTTGGAATGGCTAAACTGTGCTTACCTGTGTTTCCTTCTGGCCTTCTGACCGCTGACAAAGCTAACGTTTTTGATTGTTTTATTCCTGATACGTAATTTATTCACCTCATTCCTTTCTACCTGGCCCCACGATCCCACAGACGAGTGCTGAATATTGCACTTTGTTGGACACTGCAGAAAATCTCGAGCCCACTCTGTTGCCAGTGGGTTATTGGGAGGCATAATTCATCCAGCTGCAGATGAACAGAAGAGTCCTCCAGGGAGAGCATCCTCCCTACCTCATTCATTACCTTGTCACTGGCTGAATCCCTGCAGTTCATCTTCATGCTTTGTCATTTTCCTGGGAGTCCTGGCACTTCATTTTTGCCTCCAGATGAAGGGAGACCAAAGCAGAAACCCCAAGCACGTTCCTCCTGCTGCCTTCTGCAGCTCTCCCTGCCTTCCCATTGCCAGGGTCCAGTTATAGCTGTGTACCTCTGGAATGAAGAAACTCAGGGAGGGTCTGGCTACCCCCATTTTTCACTTGGAAATCCCCTGGTTCTAACCTTGTAAGTAGCTCCAAAGGTATGTGAGGCTGCTAAAATTAAGAGTCTGATCCAGGACGGGGACGGGTGACATGACAGCTGCAAAGTGGCCTTTGCAGAGGTTGTTAATCTAAGGAAGGGTGATTGAGGAGTGCCAGCCACACACATCACAACTGCAGCGCTGGGGATGTGATCAGAGACCCTCCCTCCATGCAGGGACCCCTTCCCAGGGCTGTGCCCAACGTGGGCACAGCCTCAGCTGCAGGGCCATGTGTTGGGGAGGTGGCAAATCTCAGTTTAGAGCACTCTGTCCTGGGCAAAAGAGCACTGCAGCCGTGTGACACAGAGTGCTTCACAGAAATAACATTTCTCGGCTCGGTCAGAGAGGTGTGAAGAATTCAAGCTGGTGTTTGTGCTGCTCTGTCCCTTCAGGGCTCTTGACTCTTCCCCAGGACTTGGCCCAGTCATCGCATCTCCTTTCCCTTCTCAGCTCTCCTGAGCCGTGGCTGCAGGAGTGGCCCACACCCTTTAAGCAAGTTTGTGCTCATACACATCTTCTTCCACTCAGGTGCTCCTCTGACTCAGGGAATTTCTTTCTGCTTCCAACTGTTTTGTGCCAGCCTCTTCTGCAGCCCAAAACTTGGCTCTCCTGCCGCTTGGTCTCATTAGACCCAAACTGTAGGACACATTCTGGTGTCTCTACCCAAATGTAGGCACAGGGGTGCAAACCACCTTTGCTTTCAAATCTCCAAATGGAGCTTCACACAGGGAATTGGGGTGGGATGGGTCCCCACCAGGGAGGCCATGCAAAAACCCCTGAGTTCCCAAAAGTAGATACACTGGAGAGAGGGTGGATGAGAGGACAAGCTGTGGTGTCAGCCCTGGAAAAGGGCAATTGAGAGCTAGAGGGCTCAACTGTCCTCCCTAATCTCATGATTATGCCTCCCATGGCAAATTGAAACAGCAGCTCAGACTTCTCATGCCTGGGTCCCAACCACAAGAGAACAGCTTTTGGTGTGATGAATGAGGAGCAAGCCCAGCACATGTGCTTTATCAGCTGTCTCTGTCTGGGACAGAGTGGATCCAGCCACACACAGGATGGCCTGGGGCAGGCTGGGTGGGGGGCACTGGGCACTCGCAGGGACACATTTGACTGGTGACAGGCAGGAGAGCTGCCCTGTTTTGTTCACATGTGATTTCAAGGTGACTTTGAAGTGGTTTGTGTGATTTTGAGCAGATTTTTCTGATTTCTGAGGGGAAGCTTAAAGTGTCTGCCAGTGGAGACTCCAGAAGTGGAATGACAGCAAAACTCCCAAGACAGATCCCCTGTGGATGTAAATCAGCACCATCCCCTTGGTCCCATCAGAGCTTCTCTGGCTCCCAGCCCGTGTCCCAGCCATCCTCTGGGTGGTCAGCAGCACTGGAACAAATTCAGGTGTAATTGCTTCTCACAGAAAAAAAACCCCAAACTGTAAGGAAAGGCAGTGAGTGCACTTAGTGAGGATACATCTAAGTCTCACTGTTTTCTTTTCCATGAAGGAAAGCAGAGTTGTGATGCAGGGGCAGCAAGACAGGAATGCCACAATACAAGCAAATAAGGGTGGAAAAGGATTTGTCATCTCACAGTCTTTTTTTCCCCCTACATCCTCCTGCCACACAGGAGCTATCCAAAGGGACTTGAAGAAAACCAGAGGGGATGTCTGCATGAACAGCCTTTGGAAGAGCCTGGGCTAGTTCTCACCATCATGATGTTGCGTTTTTTTCATCAATGCTACTCCACTGATTTTCACTGCAGTGACACAGCTGTGAAACAGGCTTAATGTAGTGGAGAATTAAACCTTATGTATCTAGATTTGTTTTTCTTACACGGGGAAAAAAAAAAGTGCCGCGAGTTTAAAGGTAAGCTCCAAATCTTCACTGCACCGTGAAGATTTGCAGATATAAATCCCATTTAGATGACTTTTATAAACCACTGAAGTGCTCCACAGCAGTAGGATTTAACCTTGGGATGTTCACTTGCTGTAATGTGATTAATGAGCCTTTCCCCATGCATAGCAGATATCTAAGCAATTTTTTGTGTATGGAAGTGGAACAATTGTCCAGCTTTACACAAATGAGGAGCTACTTCAGTGTCTGCCCTGTGAAGAGACTTCAGTTTCAATGGGCTTCGAGATTGCACTTTTGTGTTAAGTGGAGCTGTGATCTTTTTCCAATGAGTGTTGCTATGCAGGGCCAATTTGTGACGTCCATTATTCTAAAATAAGTAACTTCTGCACAGCAGAAATATGCTCCACTTGCACTGCTAATCTCTCACACAAAGGCGTGTTTGGAAGAAAAGTTATTTATTGCAAGTAATAAATGCAGGTTCTCAAAAGCATTTATAACTTAGTTTCCAGAGCACTCCAGTTTGAAATAATTTCCTTTCAATTTTCTATATTTTCAATCTCTTTCCTGGCTGTTTTAGACTATATATTGCATACTTAATTATTCTCCGAAGGAGAATCTCAGCCATTGAAAATGGGATGTACTTAACAAAATTCTTCATGCAAGAATCTGTTCTTCAAGATTCAACTATGACCTGTTATACAAAGGGAAACGTGACTGTGTTAAATATGAATGTTATGTCAAGGTCTCCTGCCTCACCTACAAATGGTTACAGATCTCACCTGTGTAGTTTATGAGCTCTTCCCAGTCATTGATAGAATTCTCCTTTCAATGTCCTCTAGTGGAAAATGCAAACTGTAGTTAACACTCACCCAGTTTTTCTGAAATTATAGAGAGCTGGGGTGCAGTGGGATTTGCAATAGGCTCATCTTTTTTTTTATACTTTATCTTTCCCTCTAGATCAGCTGCATCACTAAGAGCAGGTTTAAATTTGTCCCAGAAGGACCCAGAAACCTTAATTTCATTGGAAACTACATGAGTTATCAGCTACTGAGGACTCCACTTACTTGAGGAATTTGCATGGGTTTTTTCAGGCTGTCCTTAAGCAGGTAAAATGCAAATATATCAATATTTGGGAGAATTCCTATGATTAATTTGACAGTTCTTTGTAGCTTTTGACCATCAGGTGCCATGGAATTGGGAAGTGCAACTGGATAACTTCATGGCAGCAGAAAAATGAGTGTCTTGCAGTGCTGTAAAACTCCTGTGTGAGGCTGGCAAAGAGATCCTGACCCTGTTCCCTGGCCTAGCAGCAGCTGGCTGTGGCTGTGCAGCTGCACAGCTCTTGCAGTGGGACAAGGGCTGACTCCATCCTGGTTGTGCAAAGGGTTTGCATACAGGATGAACTACAGCTGCATCCCTCTCTTGTTTCATAATCATGAACGAATTTATAGTCATCCAAGTAGGTCTGAGGATAATTAGCCAAGTGGAAATGAATGTTTCTAGCAAATAATTCATGTGCTTAAAATCCCTACTTGTCCTGTGTGTTTGACTTGCTGATGCCCCTCAGGAATGGGAGGAACTGCAGGTGTTCCTGTCATCTCTCTGCCTTTGGAGGAAGGGAGAAGTGAGAGTTCAAAGGGGGAGTTAAACCACTTTGGTTGTACTAAAGTCACAAAAAGTCTCCGTGTCTGTACTGGAAATATCCACATTTCCCTCTCATTTTCAAAATCCTTCCAGGATTTTGTTCTTCCTGGCAGACTGTGTTAGTCAACAGAGGTTTTTCTCTGTTCTCTGAAAGGCCTTTTGTTTGACTGCTCTGTCATCTGAGGAAACACTTCTCCATAACAAGTTTTCCTTGAATTGGTTTGATTTGGTTTTTATTTCATCTTATAACCCACAACAAAACTTTTATACCAGTGTAACCAGTTTTCACGAAGTTCCCTATGAAATCCAGGCAAGCTGTGCTGCCTGCATGCTGTGGGAGTGGGAAATGAAACACAGGCAGTCCCTTGTAAGAACTGTGCTCAGGTTCAGCAGTTCATGGAGTGCAGGCACTGGGCTGTGAGATGGGAATTGTCCATAGCAGATTGTAGAGCACCAATTTCCATCTGCAGCAATTCTGAGGCATCCACACATTGCTGTTTCATCCCGTTCTAACACGTGTGATGCTGCCTGGCTGGGATGTGCTGTCACATTGCTTAGGGAGGCTGCTGGGTGTCTCTGGAAGCCAGAGTTTTCTGGGGATGGTTCCCTCCCCAAAAATCAGGCTGCTCTGATCACAGTTTAAAGGGAGACTGCAAAAAGCTGTGAACTAATCTGTAAAGTCGTGGCTTGTTTCTCTTTCCCCTCCCTCCTGGGGACAGGTCTGCAGTGTGGAGCTGGTGTTCGTGCGTGTGATGCCCGTGCCCTGGGGGAGGCAGCCCTGCAGTGAGTCAGGAATTTGCTGTGTGCCTGCTTAGCACACTGCAGCCGTGCCTGCTCCGTCCTGCCGCCCTCAATTTCCATTTGTGCAGCTGGGGAGAGAGAAGAAAGCTCTTCCCTTGTGCGGTCACAAGCAGTATGCTGCCAATGTCTGCATGCAAGAGAGGGGATGCCTCCCCTCCCCAGGGCTCCTGCCATTCCCTGGGGTGCTGATCAGCATCCCTGCTGACCTGGATACCTGGGAATGACACAGAGGACAAACCTCACTGACTCAACTGAAAAGAAAAAAATCCTTTAAGCATCACACTGTGGTCACTTGTTATTCCATGAGTGGTTTGAATTCCGGGAGTAGGGGTTCCACACACCCCCATGAATATCTGCAGAATTGCTGAATTCCCTCATGCTGCCAAAGTTTGAATTCACCAGAACTTTTTTGGGCTTGTTCTGGAGGCTGGAAATTCAGCTACACTCCCAGAAAGCTTGAACTCTTGCCTAGGGGTTGAGTTTGCAAGTGTAAAGAAGGCTTCAAGTTATTTGGCTGATCCATTGGAGAGGTGCTCTGGTTTTTTACAGCTATTTATGCAAGAGTGTGGACACATGTATATACACACAAAGAAGAAATATGGGCCGTTCCCTTGGCCTCATCCCACTTTCCATGAGCAGAAATGCTGCCCTGCAAGCTGTAGCCTTTCACGTCTTGCAATCTGCCACCTGTCAGAGCAATCTGAGATTTGCTGGTGACAACTGAGTGCTAATGTCTGCCATCCTTGCCCTGCAAATAGCCCAGGCATTCCAAGTCCCAGGCCCCTGGCCCTTGCGTCAGTTCTCCTCCCTGGGATTTGTTCAAACTCAGCCAATCACCCAGTGGCCATTTGGAGTGATTCACTCTTAGCAGTATCTTCAACACTCACCGAAACTTCAGGGGGAAAATGAGTCATTTCACATTATAGAAAGTCATATCTTGCCCTTGGTATTTCTATGTATACATGAGTGATAATCATTTATTTTTAGATCGATTTCTCCAGCATAAATGCTGCTTCCTTTGATAAAGGCCGTCTTGAGAGCCACTGCTAATATTCTGCTTATTGCAGAATAGCTATAGGAGTTCATTTATTTATTCATGCGGTTGAATGACAGGGAGCCACAGCAGTGGCTGATTGTTGGGAGTCAGCCTGCAGACAGGGGCCCTGTTGCTAGGCTTATCTGCCCAATATGTGTTCAATAATGCAGTGAAATCATCCCCTTTCTGGCATTTGCTCGCTGCTTGAATCACTCGGGTCTGCCTCCGAGACCGTCTGGCGATGACGCAGAAAATCCTGGCTTTTCAGGGGGAGCCATTAGACGAGGTATTTGTCACGGTGTCCTGGAGAAGATCTTGGCACTGGATAACCAAGACCAAGCAAAGGGATAAAGCTGAGCCTCATTAGCTCCTGTCAGCATCCCAAGGAGCCAAAGCGTTCACCACGGTAGCTGTGGGCGGATTTGGTTTTGGTCCAAGCGCTCCCACTGTGCCTGTGCCACCCACAGCTGGGACCTGTGGCTGCTTTGGGATGTGCCAGGCCTGATACTGCACCCAAAAGCTTCACCTGCAGCACCCTCTGCATAACAGCCTGGCTTTTTTGGTGCCCAATACAGCAGCACTCCTGCCTTGGGGTCACCTGGCCTTGCCTCACCCAGTTTCGCCCATGGCAGGTCCATCCCCTGCCCAGGCTGTGTGAGGAGGGCAGCACAAATTCCTTGGTAATTCCCAATTGGACCAGCTCTTGGGCAAGCACAAACTTCCATCACCTTCTCAAACATGAGCAGAGAAAGGCAGGGAATACCATCTGGCCAAGAGAAGAATTTCAGAGCCCTGCCTGAAGGGACATGGGACAACTTCCTTCTGCACTTCAACATCTTTACAAAAAATCTCTTGAGTTTTATGCACACATGCATGTAAATGTATGTTTCCATTCCAGATAATATGCAAAATGATATTTAAAAATCCAAATGTATAGCTATGTGTCACAGGGAGGAACTTTGCAATTTGTTGAGATTTTGCTTGCTGCCCCCACACCCTCAAACTGAAGAGGATTTTGATATAATTCCGTAGTGAAGCAGCTTTCAGCCCAGTCTGAGATAATTTTATTAGTGAACCTAGAATAGCAGCAACCTTTACCTGAGGGGATCTGTGTGGCTCCCCTATGCCCACCTGGCCCCTCAGCAGCCTTTCTGAAAGCAAGGATCAATCCCCCCAGCTGCAGTGGCAGGATCCCATTTCACAGCCCCCAGCAGGGAATGTGTTCCCTGTTTGAAGCCTGGTTTGGGCTGTGTCCCTGTGTCCTCAGGCACAGAGGGGGAGCAGGGGAGAAGCTGGGCAGTGCCTGTGGGTGAATTCCTGTCTCCTCCCAGGGCAGCACAGTGGGTCGAGCTGTCTCCTGTGCCAAGCTTGGCCTGTGTCCTTCTCATTTGAGCCTCCTGCCCTGTAGCATATATTTTTTGGGAAATTCCAAGTGCCTTTGCCCTTCTGTATGGAGATGTTTTTCCCTCCCCACTTCTCTCCTGCCTCTCCCCTGGCCTGCAAGGCCAGAGTTCATCCCTGCTCTGGAGCCTCTCTCTGGGTTTTGTTCCCCAAGAAGTTCCCCAGAGGCAGTTCCCTCTGCAACCAATAAAACCTGGTCCAAACTGTGACTTGCCCTCCTTCCCATCCTCCAGCTGCTAAATGCAATTTTGGATATAAACTATGCAGATTAAAGAGACAACTGAGACATTTTACTATCATGCTGGCTCCTAAGTTAGATAAATACTATAAATTGTGGAGCCAGACTCATCTCTGACTGAACTTTCACATCAAGCTTTAGTTTGATGTTGAAATAAGGCGACACCCTGATTTCAAGAGTACTGACTTATCCCCTATTGGTGTTTATGCAAAGAGAGTTCAGCTCATGGCCTTCTTCCTGCATCATGGAAATACTGCCAGTGTGACTCCAAGTGGTGTTTTCCTCCTCTTTGACTGTTCACCAAATGTTTGCAGGGAAAACAGGGCTCAGGCAGCATCTGTGCAGGAGCACAGATGTTACATCACTTTGGCTCAGGATGACAGAACGTAATTATCAGAAAACATTTTGAAGTAACAGGCTCATTGTCTGCTCTATTGAAAATGATTTCTGGCAAATGATTATATCACAGGCAGAAGAGCAGCCATCTTCTTGTGGCAGGAGAGATGTGTGTGATGAATATTCATGGAAGGGCCCGACTGAGAATCAAGACTGTGACACGTCTGTCTCCTTACAGTGAAGCTTTCTTGCTACCTCACAGAGAAAATAAGGAAAACCAAGGGGACAGACAGGCTGTGTATGATGGAGGATGTGTGCCTGAAATGTGACATTCAGCGGTTTGGCTGTTTTTACTGCAGCAGCAAAACATATTCTCAGCTGGCTTAGGAGAGGAAGTAAGGCAAGTACTTTGCATGCCTCCATTAGGACATATTTATGTTTTATGTGACTGGATGACATAAACCACTGGTTCTCATCTCTTTCTGGAGCTGTGAAATCTGGCTGTGCTCATGCTGCACTAGGCCTGCTGGAAGTCAGCACATCAGTGAGGATCTCTGTTGTTTGGCAGCCATGGCCATAGAAATTACCAAAACAGACTGCACTGTGTAGTGCTGCTTGATATTTTCCCTGCCTGCAGTCCAGCTGCAGAGCACACTTTTCTGTTCTCCCTCTCCAACACTTCTGGCAGAGAAAAAAGCTTTTCAAATCTTTTAAATTATTGTTTTCGTGGCCTTCAATGTTTTTAAATCCATCACAACTGGAACATGTTGCCCAGAGAAGCTGTGGATGCTCTATCCTTGGAAGTGTCCAAGGCCAGACTGGTCAGGGCTCTGAGCAACCTGGGATAGTGGAAGGGATAGTGGAAGGTGTCCCTGCCCATGGCAGGGGTTGGAACTGGATGGTCTATAAGATTTCCTCCAACCCAAACCATCCTGTGATTCTGTGACAATTCTGTGATTCTAATATCATCTTGTTTGACCTTTCTATGATGGAAGACTTTGAATTTCAACCTCCAGTTCCAAAATCCAAGTAAGCTTTTGGTTGAACAGCGTGTTTTGTGGAAGCTTTGCCAGATGTAAAGGAATCGAGTGATGACCTTGTTAATGAGTGCCTTGACTGACTGTGCTCAGTGTGGGATGTCTGCCAGAACACTGGTTTCCTCAATCCAGTTTCTCTGCTCCCTTTACCAGTCCTTTGCCTGGTTTGAATTGCCTCCACTTTGTCCAAGTCCCTTGGCAAGGCACCTGGACACTTCCCCCTGTGGAGCTGGTGGGGATCCTGACTGAGCTCTGATGGGTGACAACCTTTGACAGGAACCTCTTCCCACCACAGCTCGACAGATCAGGGGGTGCCTGTGTGGCTGGAATTCCACAGCAGGCTCCATGGCCACGTGCAGGCCTGTGTTCCTAGGGCTGGGATGTGCTCCTCTTGTCTGTGTGGTGTGAACATGCTCAGCTCCCATCCGGATATCTGCTGGTGGAGGACATTCCGTGTGCCTCAGGCAGCCTTGGGTGATCAGCCTGTGCACAAGGAGTTTCCTGACACCCAGAGTGACCTGTCCCTGCCAGGCCAGGGGCTGCTGTGTTGAACAGCCCACCCCAGGGGTTGCCTCTTGGCCAGCCAGCAGCCAGTTTGAAAGTAATTAGGGAATCCCAGACAAACTGCAGAAGAGTTGCTGGGCAGCTGTGATGGAGTAATAAGAGGGAAATGGAAGGGGGGAAAAGGACAGTATGCACTTAGAAATCATTCATGTTATTTATTTAATTACAGCTTGTTTGTTGATTTTTGTTGTTTGGATTGTTTTTTTTTCTTTAAAACAACTCTGAAAGTCTTAATTGCAAAGAAGCACGATGTATTTATCCACAGCAGAACACAGAACTGTTTGTTGAGCTGTGGCATTTTTAGCTTCTGCTCCCTTGAGCTGCTGCTGAGACTTTGAGAAATACTTGTTTAGTGGCCTTAGAGTTGTGTGAATCATTTTAGTCAACAAACTTGGCTGCTCTGTCAAGTTAAGGTGACCTTAAAATGCAATAACATTAGACTACTTGTTTTTGCAACGTTAATGTAAGTACTTTTGCTTGTAAACAAGAAGCAGCTATAAAAAGGACTCAGTCAATCCTGAGTGTGCAATAGTGCTCCTTCCACAGGGAAAACCTTTTCCAGAAAATAACCTAAATTACCATCTGGCTGAAGTCTGTGGAAATATTTCCATTCATTTCAACCAAATCAAGATTTGGCACAACGGAATAAGTTCTGAGTGTCCACATTCCCAATTTCTCCCAGATGCACAGACATGAATTTTAGCCCTCTATATTTATTATTAATGTAAATCCCCAAGCACTCCTAAACTCTATAATCGGAAAATGAAGGTGCAAACCCTAAAGCTCTCCTATTAGTTCAGATCTCCTTTTTCCCATGGAAGACATTGCCTGTGCCATGGAAGCATGTCAGCAGCTTCCTTGTTGTATGGATTACATCCTCTAATTTGCATAAATGTACTAAAATTTAGGTTTCTTTTCCATTAAAGCCCTGAGAAGAACAAGAAGAAGGAAAAACAGGAGGAGGTCTCAGGACTCTAGTGGCCAGAGCAGAAAAGCAGAAGCAGAAACAACAGGGAAATCTCTTTCCCATGGAAAATTATCAAAACATAAGTTTTCCAAGCCCATTCCTGATGCATCCATAGTGACTGTAGAGATAAGAGGTGTGTTTGTGTGTGAAGGCCTTGGGAGGACTGAGTAAAAGAAAAACCATACCAAAAAAAACCCCAAAAGCCCATAAAAAGCTGTATGCAAATGAATTCAGAGCTATTTGTGACATTGACAACATTTCTTTACTCCTGAAACAATAATGGGAATAAAGGGGGAAAGTGGGAGGAAAAAAAGGAAATGAAACAAATGGAATTTTGGCAGTAGAATATATAAGGAGCACTTAGGTACTTTTGAAAATGTTATTCAAATTTCCCAAGTAGCCGAGGCCATGGCTCAGTGAGATCATAAATCAACTTTCAGGGCACTTAGCAGTGACCCAAATCCATTACAACCACACAGCACAAGACATTGAGCTGCTACTTGAATCCCTTTGCTGCATCTCATTCACCAGACAGCACAGCTTTGGATGGGTTTATGCTATTAAAGCAGCTTTCAAGCAGGCCAGGTGCTCTGTGTCCCCCTGAAGGTGGCACGAGGTCAGGGTGACAGGGTAGAGCTGCACAGACACTGGGCCATGGGTTGTGGCTTGGAGAAGGCACAGTGTGAGTGTGAAGGCTCAGCTCAGCTTTGTCCTGCCAGGGGAGAGCAATGGGGCTGTGGGAAGCTCCTTGGTCCCCAGCCTCCAGTGAAATAAATGCCTTGGGAAAGTGGGATCTTTTCAAACCCCTCTGGGTGCCCTCACAAATGTGGCTCCTGGTGCTGAGTTCTCACCAGAAACCACTCGACTGTGAATTTTCTCCATCATTTCCACAGACCTGGACATCACCTTCCCCTGTGGTCCATGCTCCCTTGGGCTGGACCAGCCTGCTCATCCTGGGGATGCCTTTGGCTGGCGCTTTGGAAGATGCCATGAAGAAAATTTAGGATGTACCTAATTCACAAGGGCTTCCAATTCACAGATTCCAAGGATTTTCCTGGTGGAAGGGATGAGAAACTCGGGGAGCTGCAGCTGACTGAACCCCAGTCCTCCCTGACCCAGGGCTGTGGAGCACAGGGAAGGCACCCCTGGCAGGACCTGGATCCAGATGTGACCCTGGGACAGGCACTGTGGAGCCTCATGGAAGCTCAAAGAGGAAAAGGAGGAGCCTCTTTAATACCTAGCAGGAGGTGGGCAGCCTCAAGGTTTCCTTCAGCAATCTCTAAATCTTGGAAACTTGTAGGATGAATTTTAGGGTGCTCTGCAGAGCAATTAAGTGATGAAAGGGACCTTGGGGTAGGAACTTCAAACTGAAAGAGAGTGGGAACTCTAAACTGAAAGAGAGTAGGTTTAGATTAGATGTTAGGAATAAATTCTTCCCTGGAAGAGGGTGGTGAGGCCCTGGACAGGGTGCCCAGAGAAGCTGTGGCTGCCCCTGGATCCCTGGAAGTGTCCAAGCCAGGCTGGACAGGGCTCTGAGCAACCTGGGGGAGTAGGAGGTGTCCCTGCCCATGGCAGGGGGTTGGAACTGAAAGATCTTTGTGTCCCCTTCCAACCCAAACCATTCTATGATTCTGTGATTCTAAGATTCATGATTCTATGATTCTGTGATTCTATGATTCTGTGATTCTGTGATTCTAACTTGGTTGCTGCGAGAAGCTCCAAGGACAGTGAGGCATGGAGGGAAAATACCTCCTTCTGAGTTTTCTAACGTGAAGCTAAAAGATTTTGCACTATAACAAGCTGAGGACCTTGAAAGACGAGTTTCAAGGCAGGAAGCAAAGGCCCCTGAGGTCAGCTGAAGTCCAGAAGAGACATTACTTGTGCTGTGTCAACGTGGCAGTGATGCAAGGTCAGCTGAGGTTGGCTCTAATGGCACACAGCTCACAGGATGCCTGGGGAGCCGACGTGAAAGGGGCACTCCAAGCTGCTAATGCCTTCATCTGGGTCAGCAGCTAATAGCCAGACACTGATTCACAGAACTTCCCTTCCTTGAGAGCTCCTGTAAATAGATGCTTTTTTTTTTTTAAACAGTGAGGAAGTGAGCAGCCCTGCTGAGGATTAAGTGCTCCCCATGTCTGACCTCAGGCACGCTGGCTTTGCCCCAGCCCAAGCTGCCTCAGGCTCTCCTCTCCAGCTTTCTCCATGCTTCCCCCTCATCCTTTCCCCCACTCCCTTCTCCTCCCTCCTCTATGTTGGGGCTATCCAAAACTGAATTCCTGATGGAGTAGGGAACAAGTGTTGAAATCCTTTTGTTTTTCCTTTTTCTGTGAAATGCAATTCTTGCTCACTGGTCATCTTATTCTGAGAATATCCCCTGCTGGAGGGACCCCTTGCCCCTTTCCCTGACCCCAGCCCTGCACAGCTGCACAAAGAGGTCAGTGGAGTTGCAAGAACAGCTTTTCCCCCAAGGCTTGCTCTGGCCCTGAAGGCTCCTTGCTGGTGCCAGTTCCTGTGCTCAGGAGATTCCTGCTCACCACAGCTCCAACTGGCTGGCTCAGAGGTTGGCTGGAGCCCACTCACACTTTCTGGGGGTTATTTTAGTTAGGACTGTAAATACTGCAAAAGATGCTCAACAAATATCAGCAGAATCCTTTAATCACAACCATGAAATAGTGGAGTTTTCAGTTCTTGGAGAAGTAGGGAATGGGATCAGCAGAACTGCCACCTTGGATTTCCAGAGGACAAGCTCTGGTATGTTTAGGAGTCTGTTTGCCTCCTTGGGAAGGTCAAGAGGTCCAGGAAGACAGAGATTATTAAGAAGGAAATCCTAAAGGCACAGCAGGAGCAGGCCATCCATCCCCATGTGCCAAAGGATGACCCAGAGGAGCAGAAGGACTGGCCTGGCTGAGCAGGGAGATTTGGCCAGAACTCAGGGAATAAAGGAGCATTTGTGACTTTTGGAAGAAGGTGCAGGCAACTCAGGAGGACTACAAGGATGTTGTGAGGTCATGAAGGGAGAAAATCAGAAAAGCCAAAGCCCAAATGGAACCTAATCTGTCTACTGCTAGAAAGACAGTAACAGTTGTTTCTATAAATACATTATCAGCCAGAGGAGGACTAAGGAGACTCTCCATCCTTTCTTGGATTTCTGGGGAAACATAGTGACAAAGGCTGAAATACTTTGAGCCTTCTTTGCCTCAGTCTTTAGTAGTAAGACCAGTTGTTCCCTGGGTACCCTGATTTGGAAGAAAGGCACAGGGAGCAGCACGAACACCCATAATCCAAGGGGAAACCACCAGCAACCTTCTGCAAGACATACAGACATACACAAGTCTGTACAGGATTCATCCAAGGGTGCTGAGGGAGCTTTCCAAGCCACTTCCCATCCTTTACCAGCAGTCCTGGTTAGCTGAGGAAGCTGACTGGGAGTCAGTAAATGTGCTGCCCAGCTAAAAGAAGGACCAGAAGGAAGATCCTGGGAACTACAGCCTAACCTTGGTGAGGGTGACGAGGAAAATCATCCCAAGTGCCATCATGTGGCACATGCAGGACAAGCAGGGGATCAGGTCCAGCTGGCATGGGTTTGGGAAGGGCAGGTCCTGCTTGACAAACCTGATCTTCTGTGACCCGGTGACCTGCTTAGCAGGTGAGGGAAAGGCTGTGGATGTTGTCTTTACTGGACTTCAGTACAGACTTTGATGTCATTTCCCACAGCATCCTCCAGGAGAAACTGGCTGCTCATGGCTTGGGAAGGTGCACACTTTTAGCTGGGCTAAAACCTGCCTGGATGGCCAGGTCCAGGGGTGGTGGAGAACAGAATTACATCCAGCTGGTGACCAGGCACAAGCAGGATTCCCCAGGAATCAGCACTGGGGCCAGTTCTGTTCCCTGTCTTTATGAATTGTCTGGATGAGGTGATTGAGGCACCCTCAGCCAGTCTGCACATGGCTCCAAATTGGGCAGGAGTGCTCTGCAATGCAGGAAGAACATTGAGGGGCTGGGGCATGACCCAGGGCAGTGGAGCTGGGGAAGGGTCTGGAGTCTGATCAGAAGGTGCTGAAGGAGCTGGGGGTATTTAGTCTGGAAAGAAGGAGGCTCAGGTGGGACCTTCTCACTCTCCACAGCTCCCTTACAGGAGGCTGTGGCCAGGTGGGGGTCACCCTCTTCTAAGTAACAAGGGACAGGAGGAGAGGAAATTATCTCAGCTTGTGCCAGGGGAAGGTTAGGTTGGATATTGGGAAAATTTTCTTGGTGGTCAGCACTGGAATAGGCTGCCCAGGGAAGTGATGGAGTCACCATCTCTGGAGGTATTTAAAGGATGTGTGGATGTGGTGCTTGGGGACATGGCTCAGTGGTGGCCTTGGCAGTGCTGGGTTAATGGTTGGACTTGATGATCTTGGACCTCTTTTCCAGCCTGCACTGTTCTATGATTCAGGTCTCACTATTTCCTTCTCATCCCCAATTTCTGTCCTCCAGAGCCTGGCCCTTTCTGTAAAGGACATGTCTTTCAGGGCAATATTTTATGCCTTTCTCGATGTCTTTTATTTATCCATTAATGTAAACTCTGTCTGTGACAGGCTTTTAGCATGACTGTTTCTGTGATAAGTTGTTTACTTCTTTTTCCTTTGGGTTTTGCCTGTAACAAAAATGATTTACCATTGGGAAACTTTTCGTTGCCTGTTTTTTATCCCAAATTTTCTGTCTCTTGTAATCTTTTTTTGTCTTTTTTAAATTTTTTTTTTAAATTTCTCCTAGACTTACCTCTTTGTGTGTTTGCCACCACATCCGTCTCCTCATCCAAGCTAACATTTTTCTGAGCAAAAGCAGTTATTTCCCAAACCAGTTTAGGTAGATCAGGTAAGTAAGCAGAGTAAGCAGAATTTAGACCAGCAGAAGAACACAGCTTTATTTTATTCAGGGAGAACATTAAGATAAATCTTCCAAATCACCCCCCTCTAAATATAAGCTGAGTCTTCTGACATAAATCAGCCAATTTAGCTGCTGGTGAAGGCTTTGTAGCATAGGCAAGTGCTCCTGAGTGGAGCTGGCTGAAATGCTGCTGGTTTGACTCAGCTGCTGCACATCAGGTCCATAAGGTCACTGCTCCCCTCGTGCAGCTTTTCTGCAGGTTCATGCAGATCCCCAAGGGAGAGATGCTCTGCAGTGAACCTTCCTGCATTTGCTGTTCTCACATCCTGGGTGTCTTCTGGCAGCACTCATCATGTGCATCATTGCTCAATTCAAGGCTCTCGTGTTCTCAAGTCTCTTTACAGGCAGGGTGGGATGTGACTGGTGGAGCTCAGAGTTGTCTGGGCTTGAGTGGAGTGAATCATCCTCGCAGAGTAATCTCCCTCTGCCACTGATGCTGAACTGCTGCAAGCTGTTCCTACTCAGCAAAGCACATAAGCCAATTTCTGGCTCCATTTCCATTCAGCAGAACATTTAACTGTGAGTTTAATATTAAACTCATGCTCAAATCCCTTAGCTTATTAATGGGTTTAGGTGAAGGTCCACTCTGCATCACTGAATGAGGCAGGGATTAATTACAAAGAGAGAGGAGCTCTGCAGAGCTTCAGACAGAAAACTGGTGCACTCCACCCCAAGCTTCTCTCCCCACCAGCTGTGCATCCAACAGTTTATTCCCAGGGTACAGTGTTGATACTTTAATCTTGCTCATCAAGGGATGTTCTCGTGGTGTTGGGTCTGCCTGGTGGAAGAGCCTGTGAGGTGGCTCAGGACCCTGGTGAGCCTCCCAGCTCTGCTGGGGTGGGAAGGGTGCTGGCAGCTGGGTGATCTCAGGTGGCATTCAGAGGCCATCCCTCTACACACACCTGCCTCTTCTCATCTCCAGCTTCAGACAGCAGAGGTGGAGGATGCACACAAAGCACAATGGGCTGGCATGACAGCTTTCCCATAGCAGATGTCACACAAGCTCAGAAAGGGTAGAATTTGAAATACTCACTTGCTGCAGTGTCGTTTTCAGAGGTGAGGAGATGACAGCTCCCTTTGTACACTGCACAGGAGCAGATTGGGCAGGGCACCATGTGCCTGCTGGTCTCTGTAAAAGGGAATTTCATTTCTGTAAAGGAGATTGCTCCCTCACTCTTTACTCATTGTAGAAAATGCTGAATTGAAGATGCTTTTAGAAGCATGTTGTCTGCACAAAGTCCTATATGTTAGACCTATCTCTTCCTCTGCTGCAGGAAATGACATAATATTTATGGAAGCCCTGGCACACGTTGTCCAGATGTTGTGGATGCCCCATCCCTGGAAGTGTTCAAGGCCAATTTGGATGAGGCTCTGAGCAACCTGGTGTAGTGGAAAATGCCCCTGCCCATGGCAGGGGGCCTGGAACTGGATGACTTTTAAGTTTTTTTTCCAACTCAAACCATTCTATGATTCTTTAATTCTATGGTTGATGCCGTCAATCCCTGAGTGCTGATAAAGACCACAATTCTGTGGGCACAGATCAAGCTCTCAGTCATTGTACCTCACTTTTACCACCTTTATAATGGGAATAATATTAGTGTTAACCTACAGCAGTGTGGTGTTGGCTGTGTTTAAACAGAAAGTCTGAGCACACTTGGTGGAACTCCATTTAATTACTCCTAGATTTAAAATTGGGGTTTCCAGTGTTCCCATTCTATCCATTAGCCTGAACATCCTCTGACATGCAGTGGCAGTAGGGGACTGACCTGTGACTTCCAGGTAACAAAGGACAGGGTGAAAGGGAATGGCCTCCAGTTGCACCCGAGGAAGTTTAGATTGGATATGAGGAAAATTCCTTTACTGTGTAAGGGTGGCCAGACATTGGAACAGAATGTCCAGGGAAGTGGTGGAATCACTATCCCTGGAAGTGTTAAAACATGTGGTGCTTAGGGATTCAGTAGTGGACTTGGCAGCACTGGGTTGATGGTTGAACTTGATGATTTTAAAGGTCTTTTTCAACCTTAATGGTTCTGTGATTCCAAGGGTGCAAATCAGAAGCCTTTCCTTGAGCTGAGTGGAGTTGTGCCATTGCCAGGCTGTGGTAAGGAGAGGATGTTTATCGCAGACTGTTTTGATTTGTAGAGTGAAAACACAGAGCTTAGTCATCAAAAACAGGGGTTAGTCATCAAAAACAGTTTACCTTCCTCTCAAAATATGAAAAGGCTTAAAAGTTTGGTGAGGTTTACAGGGCATTAAACAAACACTGCTATTACAATTGCCGGTGTTAATTCTCATCAGGTAGCCTTCCTTCCCTGTTCAAGGGGAGACTCAGAGCTCCTTGTCTGCTGCCAAGTGCTCTGACCCTGGTGCCCATAAAAGGTTTCTGCTGTAACTGTCTTGTTATCAGCCCATCAATGTCCTGACACTTCCTAGTGATTAATCCTGTGTTGAAATGAAATTAAGTTTCCATATATTTGGCCAGTGACCCCAGGACTTCCTATTTGGGGAATACAAAGAATAAAGCATCTGTAGCCTACAGGAAGCCAGAGTCTCTGATTTCCTGCAGAGGCAGAACAAGAACAAACAGGGAACACATTTTTCACCACAGCAGTTGAAAGCGCACGTAAGAGCCCTGTCGGCCCCCATGATGAAAACAATTGGAAGGGGGAACATCCCTGGTCCCAAAATTATTTGTGGGTGTTTTGTTACGTACACAATATGCCATTATAAAATAGATGTAACTCAAGTTAATGTTTTTTCCAGGTGCCTATTAAAGTTTCCTTTGGCATAGGTCTTTTGGTTTCCATCAGCAAGATTGTGCTTGTCAGGCAAGTGAGTTTTACTTTGCCTTTGCTGCACTAGGCTCTCTAAATCCATTTGATATTAGGAAAATGCAGGGATTTTTTTTTTTTATGGCTTTATTTAAATGAGCCAGACCAGATTCAGGCTGATGTAAATTGTAAATGCCAGTGAAAGGGGCAGGAGGAGGTGATAAGGCAGCAAATCCTCCTTGCAGCCTAATTCTGACTTGTGATAAAAGGTATGTGGGGAAGTAGAGGCACCAGCCTGCCTTGTGGGGATGCCTAAGGGAGAGCCATTGCTGCCTCTACCATCCCACTCAGCTGCTCTATACCCACAGAAGGAAACACTTCTGAATGCTTCTAAATTGCTGGTTATGCCTGGCACTAATGGGCATCATCAGCTTGGAATTAACCTCTGAATAATGCTCCTACCTGAATACACGTAATGGCACATGTGCATCTGCACATACAGATGTGTGTGTGTGTATGTACAGACAGAGAAAAAGATGTTTTGTTACCCATCACCTCGTTGAGGTTGTCTTGGTTGATGGAATGTTTCACCCAGCTCTGTCAGATGGGTCTCACTCCCCTTTCCCAGGGCTGGTGGTGCTGTTGCGACTGGTTCTTGTAAAAAGAAATTGCCTTGTTTCTGTCCTGCTGGTACCATATTATCATAACCACGGTGTTTGAGAATGCCTTGTTTCCCACAGTTTTCCCATCAGTAAAGCCTCTTCTCGTGCTTTCTAATCCAGACTGGGGTGAAAGAGGAGACCCAGGCAGAAGCTGCAGGATGTTGGGCTTGGTCTGATGGTGACTGGTTAACACAGCTGTCCTTCAGCAGGCAGAAATGGGATTCCCTGGAAAGTTGTTTGTCTTGGCATTTTTAATAATGTTTTAAAATGTTGCTCTCCTTGAAACCATGGGGGGACTGGCTTTGAAGTCTTGGGCCTGAGAGAAAACTCAAAGTCTAACCATGATAGATATCTGAAAGGGCATCTTTAACATTTTGTTTGTCAGCTTTGGAGTGGGTGTCTCTGTAGTCCTGAAAGTACCAGGTGCCTGAGGAACACAGGATGTGCCTCACAGGTCCTTACTGTGGTGACACTGAGATGATCATGTTATATTAAACAAGTTCCAGGAGAGCTACAGAGAACTGTGAGTGAAGTAAGGACAAGTTTACACCACAAAATGCTTCTCACCACTGGAATGCCAGAAGCAGTGGGAATCAAAGCTGGTCTGCAGCATTGACTGGATACAGTCTAGACACATTGACTTGGCAAATGTCTGGAGTTAGTCAGCTCTTTTTCTTAATTCAGGCTCTTGTCATATGGCCTTTTTTTACCCTGCAGTTTGATAGAAGGAGTATCTGTTCGTGCTGAAATCTGCAGGGATGTGGGAACATAGCAGGGAACATGGGCATTCACAGAGACTGGACCCACAAGATCCTGACACTGGAATTCTGTGTCTGTAGCAATCTGGGCTGCATTACTTTTTTTCATTTTGTTCTCTGCCCTGAGTTTTACAAGGCACCGTGTGTCCCTCTCTATGCCAGCAGGCTGGTTAAGTCTCTTCTAATTATTCTAGAATGAATATTGTACAGACAAATCCAGGCAGTGCTGCCAGCTCTTGTGATTTTGTCAGCCTTGCAATATTTGCTTTTTGTTCTCGTGCCTTTTGCTCCTAGATTCATGCAATGAAATTCCACTTTCCACTAGCAAACAAGAGGAGGGGAAAGAAAAGCACTCCAGGTGTCCAGTCTACCTGGCAGGGAAGGAAAGCCAGGACCTGTGGCACAGGAACTCCCAGACTGTCAGAACTGGGCTCAGACACATCAGCCCCACCAGAGCTCCATCAGTGCACCATGGATATAGCAAATAATCCCTGCTCAATAAATCAGAGTAACAAACTGCACCTCCTCTCTCACTGCTGCACATCACCATCCACATTATCTCATCAATCTCTTTTCTTTTATAATTTTCTTTCCTGCTGAGAGCTGCTTGTGGTTGTCTGCTCTTCCAGGGGAAAAGCTTGCAGGGAGAGTGCTGCCTTTCCTACACAGAGGTAGATGCAGCAGGGCCCTGACTGAGCCAAGGCACAGCTCTGACCTCCTTGGCAGCTCTGGCCTGAGGAGAGCCCAGTGGAGAGCCCAGGGATCCCAGATCCGTGCGGGATCTTTCCTCAGCAAATGTGGGGTGCTGCCTGGGGGATGGACAGGTCCCCCCACGGGTGCCTCATCCTGCATGGGTTGCACACTCCTCTGCTGTTTCTAGCCATGGACACCCCTTCCCCATCAGTCAGGGCTGAGCCCCTCAGCCTCCCCTTTCAACACAGATTTCCTGTTCTACACTCTCAAGTCCCTTGTCCTGTATGGGAGGCACATGGGACACAGCTTTTCTTGTGTTCCTTTGCCATCTGGCCATTGCCTGCAGCACAGGCTCTCTCTGCACATGTGACTCAGCAGCCCAGATGTGCCAGATGTTTGCAAACCCTTCCAGCACCCTCCCCTACCCTGAGCCTGGTGCACTTTCTTCCACAGCCCCCAGGCTGATAAGGCTAATTCTTATCACAGCAACACTTCAGATTTTGTCAAAAGGAGCACTAGCTCTCATGGGGGCACCATGATCTAAAGATTTAAAGAAAGATCTGTCTTTAAGAAAAACATAGTTGGATTCCAAAAGTTGCTGTATACAGACTCAGATTATCTTGTTCAGAGAGTTTGTTCTTGCTTTTATTCTTCAGATTTTTTGTTCAGAGAGTTTGTTCTTGCTTTTATTCTTCTCCTTCCTGTTAAAACCCACCACTGTCAGTGAGTTATGGACATGATGCATGTCTGGAGATGGAGAAATCATTTTTCTGCTGCTTCTGTTGGTCAAACCCTGCTCCTTCTGTGAGCACATCAGGAATAGACATCCCTTTCCATTTCTCTCTCACCAGCACCAAGCTCTCCTGGCTGTGGCTCCCAGCTTCCCCTGATGAAACACAGAAACCTGAGCTCTCCTGCTCCTCTTCTACACAGGGATAACCCCATGGAAGTCACCAGCACTGGTATCTAATGTGCAGCACAGGTGGAAAATGCTGTAATTTTTCTTCAGTGGCGTGACTCTCCTGCTGTAATCATTACCCAAAGATTTCATCAAAATCACTCTTGTGTTGCAAAGGTGTCAGTAAACACAGAATCTCCCTGATATGTCAGAGGTGATAATGTTTTCCTGATGCAGCACATAAATTGCCAAGTAAGCGTTCTTCTCATTTGCATCACTTTTACCCCAACACAACTCCACTAATTTGACAATTGCAGGAGGGGTGTGGGTCTCCCGGGAGGAAGCTCACCTTTGCAGTTCTTGAAATTGATGATCTCTGGGTTTCCAGCCGCTGAGCTGTGATTGTTCAGCAAAAATGAGCTCTGCACAGAGCTGATGGAGCTGCACAGCAGCAGGGTCATTAACAGGCAACGAGCAACCAGATCTTGTTTGCATTGTTTCAGAGACCATTTAGAGCTGGAACTGCACAAATGAATGACAAGATCCTTAGAGGAAGGAGTGGGTTAAACATTCTGTTCTTAGCCGGTCACTCACCTGAGTAATAGTAGAAATTTTGGGTTCTCTCTGGTCCATCCTCTGCCCAGTGGCAGAGAGATCAGCTATAGGAAATTTTGACCTTGTTGTCTTGTCCTACCCCTCTTGCAATACAGTGCAGGGGACATTTCTGCTTTGCCTTTTCACTGTATGACCAAACCACTTGCACTCATTTTCCCACCCCTTGGGTCTGAAAAGAAGTTGGGATTTTCTGCTTGCATTTAGAAATCTGGAGATCACTTTAAAGCTTTTATCCTAGAAAAACGCACTCTAGGAGCCAAAAAGGTTGCTGGCTCTTGGGTGAGGTTGCTTGCAGTTTATATGATGCCTGATGCAAATTGAAAAACTTTGACGTTTGAATAGGGAAACTTTTGGTCTGCACTGTAGGTTTGGCTGATAGGAAACCCTTCTGTGCTTCAAAGCTTTCCTAAGATGTCAAACATTTTGAGTTAATTAGGGTTAGGAACCATTTCACTGTTTGAATTTGTGACAGCAGAGAGTTAAATAAAGCTTTGCTTACAAAGTCTCTCACTTGGAAACACACACAAAGCTGTTCAGCCTTAATTCCCAAGTTTGCTTTATGGTTTTTGGGTAAACATTGTCTCTTCTCTCAGCCTCTGTGAAGGAGCTCTTGCAGGTCTTTATTTGCCTTCCTTTCACAGCAGAGTTTGTCTAGGCTTGGTGGGGATTGTGCTAACTTTGCCACCAAGTCTGCAGGAAGACAAAACACTTTCTGCTTGTGCACCAGCCCTTTGAGATGATTGCTAACAGAGGACTGGGGCTTCAAATACAATAGCAGGGCTGAGATGATGAGTTAAGAGCTTACAGATGACTTCTGACAAAGCATTCAGAGCATTAAGGGAGGCTCACCACTTAGAAGTTGAATAAAGCATTCAGGATTGTCACCTGAGCAAGGTGGTGGTGCCTTGGTTAGGTTTATTCTTGACATTTTCACTAGCCCTGTAAGAATTTTTCAGAAAAGATCTGCAATTTTAGGATTTTGTTAGGATGCAGAACATTCCTCCTTGGTTTTATTTTAATAATCACGTAATAGAATGTTAAGGTCTTGTCTATGGTGGAAAAAATTACAATAAACTGTTTTAATATCAGAAAACCAAAGCAGACAGCTTCATGTAGACTCTACAATATGATATTAGAGTCTTTTATCAATTTTACTTATGCCTCTTGGCAATACCTCACATTTAAAGTTAAATAGTAAAGGTCATTTTTATACTGGCTAGGGGTATTTCCATGGGAAAGAGATGATGGTGTAAATGCACCATATATGTTATAAGTAACTTCTAACACTTTGATAAGTTGACAAGGTCTTTGAGATTGCAAGAGGGAGTGATTCCAGACCTAAATCTTGGCCCAAAGACAAGCTTAGGGCTTATTCCTACACATCAAGGCTTAGGCCCTCAGCTGGGGTAAGCTGATGCCTCTCTATTGATTTCTGAAAAGCTAAACCAATTTCCAGCAGAGGAGAATCTGCTCCAGATTTCCCAGCTGCCCTATCAAAAATCTTCTCAGAGCATTGACTGGGGAAAGAAAAAAGGCCTCAGCCTGATTTGAAAGAACATAATAGACCTTTAATTTAATTGACTTAATTTTATTGGCAGCCATTGAATGGTGAAATGAAAACAGATGATCTGGATGAACAAGAAAAGGTTAGATGGGAGTAACCCATTAGTAAATATCAAGGCATCATCCTATTGTCCTCATTTAATAAAGGAACGGGTCAGTAAGTATAATCATAAACATTTTTACATTTTAGTGAAGATTTATTTGACATCATTCCTAGCAGAGAGATGGATTCTTGGAACAGCAAGAGATGAAACAGTCTAACAGATGAGAAGTTAGTTCCTTCAGCTGGCAGAGAGTGGCACAGCTCTACAGCCTGACCTATTTAATTCCACCTTTTTAGCAGCTGAGCTATTACTTTGGACTGCTGTGGGATATATGATATTTTTAAAAAGTTTTCTTTGACAAATCTCCCATGCTTACATCTTCTCTCACCGATTTGGAATTGCTCTTGGGGGCCCCTCAGAGCAACAGGTCTGGAGTGGCTGGACTGTGAGATTGGACACGGGGCTCTGTGGAATGGGCCAGTGTTGGATCCCAGAACCCTGGGGTTTTTGAGCTTTCTGTGCTTTCTGGCACTGACCCCCTGGAGAACACTGCTTGTGACCTGAGGCCTTGGAGAAGGCTCCAAATTTGAGTGATGGAGTTAAAATCACGGGTGTGTAGTTAAATGGAAGTGTGTGCTTTCACATGGTGAAGGGTTTTAAATGTGAAGTTTTTACAGCATAGTAATGGGTGTAGGACAAGATGGAGGATTTTAGGTAGTCTCTCAGTGCTCATCTTCATGGTTTCAGGCAGTGGTTTCTGGTTGGTCAGTCAGTGTCACACTGAGGGTTACAGGAGTTTGGTTATTGGGTTAAAAATATAAATAATATAGGTGTTAATTCTCTGTTGGACTGTTTAGCTTTAAGACACCTTGTAGCAGCTGGATCTTCCTCCATTTTCCTCACTTCTAGCAGGTAGCTAGAAGTGCTGCTGAACACTCTGTACTTTTGATAAGATTTAATAAATAACCAAGCCCAAACACAAGAAAATAAGTTTCCTTTGTGTATTTTTTAATCCTTGAGTAAATGAATGAAGGCAGAAGAAACTAAGACAAGCCACTAATTAAGTGGTGCAAACTCCCACCACTGTTACAGGCCAGCAAAGCAGATTTCCCAAGCCCAGCAGAGCAGGGAAGGGATGAGCTGCTCTGGAAACCAGCACAGCTCAGCTCAGACCTCGCCTGGACCAGCAGCTTCTCCCCATCCCAACTGTCCTGCCCTGCATTCTGTGCAGCCAAGCTTCCAGCTGTCAGGGCTGTCTGGAAGTCCATCCAAACAGGATTTAACAGCCACACTAAAACCTCTTCCAAGGACAGGATTACCCTGAGGGGTAGAACAAGTGTGATATGATGTGAAAGAGAGAAAATTCCAATTAGATGCAGGGAAAGCAGACATGACTCCTCACTCAGTTCCTTATAATTCACTACTGGTGTGTTCCCCTTGTGTGGGAGTTTTAACAGAACATTATCCAGACCAACTGTGAAGGTGTGTCCTTCTGAATTTGAATTTTCTGAATTACTACTTTCAAATAAATAATTAAACAAACCCTAAAAATAAAATTTAAATGAGATGAAAAACTTAGTTTTTTCTTCATTTTAGATGGAGTTGGTTAGAAATATAATACTCCAGGAGTGCAGACTTCTTGCAAAGATGGGACCAGGTTACCCAGCCTGGAGCTCCCATTGAGGATCACCTGCCCTGCTTTCCATCTCTGGCAGCTGCCCGAGGGCTGCCCCACCTCCTTGCTTGTAGAGACAGCCAAATTCTCTGTGAGCAGCCTGGGCACTCAGGAAATCTCCAAAACCTTACACCACCTGCCCTTGCATCCCGGAGGGATGATGGATGCTGCTCTCATCCCTGTGCCACAGGCAATGCTTGGGCTGTGCTGGTTTCTGCCTTCATTTCCTTCTGCCCTCTCGCCCCAGCTCCACTGAAGTGGCCACACCTGGCTCTGAGCTGCATCCCCAGCCAAACCTGAGGGGCAAAAAGGCAGAGCCACCAATGGTAAAGAACGTGGCAGCCCAGTGACACCGTGCGGGCTGGGACTGTGCTCCGTGGAGCTGATCACACGGCAGTAACTTGTTTTTGCAGTGCTCCTGTGCTTTCTCCCAATATTTTTCCCTTGGGTTTAATAAGCAGAGCCCCCACAGGCTTACAGAGAGCTTACAAAAATCAGTGTTCATCCTTTGGTGTGGGGAGTTCATCCAGGAGTGAGGAGAGGATATGAAGGGCTCTGGTTTTGGGGAGGGACGCTGGCAGCTTCTCTTGTCCAGAGCAATGGTGAGTTACAGACATGTCCTCTCCTCCTGGGGGGAAAAACTGCTGGGGGCAGAGTCTCTAATGCTGCATTCCCACAGGGCATGGCCCAAACCACTGCAGGATACCACTGCTGCTGTGAGACCAGCGGTCAGAACGAGCAGCTTTCATCTGGAAATCCAAACACTTTCTCTAGAGAAAACCCCAAATCCAGCCCCTTCACCTAAAGAAAACCCCAAATACAACCAGCCCCATTCTAAATGTTTTAGTTTTCAGCACTTTTCAACAACAACAACAAAACAGATGAAAAAAATGAAGGTCTTCCTGGGAAACTAATTCTTGGTGAAATTTTTTGGTATAGTCCAAACAGAACATCTTGCAGGGGATCTCCCTGTTTGAGTTCCAGCACCAGCACCAGCCTGTGACTCAGAATCAGGACTGCTTTGCTTGGCTCCCAGGGCTCCTGAAATCTGTGTAAGCACCACAGACTGTGCCTGGCGTGGGGTGGGCTCCACACAGGGAGGGCTGTTCCCTGCTACAGAGGAAAAGCAGCTTGTATCTTAACACATTTTGCCTGGCAGGCATTTCAAAGGCTTCTCCTCTGAATCAGGGCTGCAGGCTCTGCCTGTATTTCCTCTTCACAGAATCTGGCAGGTTGAACTATGCAAAATTCCTTAATCCTGTTTATGTGCTGTCTCCTTCCGAAAAGGCACAATGCTCCTGTGGCCTCTCTGAGCTTTCCTCTCCTCCTTTACCAGAGTTACATTTGCCCATTTGAAGGCCAAACACAGGCAGGATGAGAGCAAAGCAACCAACAGCCCCATAGGACACCAGAATTTGGGATTTCAGTAAGACAGGCAAAGGTACTGTGCCCATTTAGCCTTTTCTGGATTAATGAAGTCCACAATGTCCAGAGCAGATGCTGAGAACATACAAATTACCCATTCTGAACTATATGCTCAAAACTTTGACCTTAAGGGTCACACTCCTCCTTGCCTGCTCCTCCTGCCCTGCAGTCCTGATGGGGCAGGAGGGGAGTGGGTTGAGGATGCAGGCAGGGGAGCCAGGGTTACTTGTCTTCTGGGCCAAAATCTTGATCTCAGTGCTCTGAGCTGCTCAGTGCAGGGATGCTGTTCTGTGCAGCTGAACTTTGTATCCCTGAAGGCAAGGAGAAAATAAATCAGCTCTGTCCTTAACCTTTGCACAGGGAAAATCACTTCTCTGCTTAGCAGGGAGGAGCAGTGGTTTGGTCCTCAGGGGTTCTGCTGGACTAGTTCTGGGATGTCCATGGGGGGTAGAGAGTGACCTGGGGAGCTGAGCAGGGCCTGGGGTGGGGATGGTGACACTGGCTCAGGTTGCAAAGGTAGGAAGTGAGGCACTGCTGGAGTGGAGGAAGAGGAAATGCTCAGGCAAGGTGTCAGACCCCAATAAACCACCTTGATGAGCCTTTAAAAAGGGCTTAACAGTGGTTCATGCACTCTGAGTTGGATGCACAGGAGAAATACCAAAGAGATATTGTCAAGGGGTCAAAACAACACAAAAGACTTTACCGACAAAATTCAGAAAATCAGCAAAAGTTTGGCAAAAGGTTTGGTACAACATTCAATCAATATAAAACACTTCTCACAGCATTAACTTGGCCCATTCAACTTAGCAAATATTAAGCCTATTTGATGTTAAGTTACTCAAAATATTCCAAGAAGAGGGAATTTGAAGAAGAAGAAAGAGAGAGAGAAAAGATATGGAAAATCACACACATAGCTACCAGCTCCTGGGTTCCAGCGATGATGGAGGAGAGGAAGGGTCTGGATAAACATGATGGCCTTGTGTTCAGCCTTAAATACCCCGTGGCCTTCCTGAGCCCTTCTCCCAGCTGGGACCTGTGGTCACTTTGTCACTCAGGAGCTGGGTCAGGGTCTCCAGGGGCAGGTGTGGAGCATTTTTCCCTGTGTGCCCACCACTGGCACTGCTGCAGGGCTGGGATGCAGGCTCCAGAGGGGTGGGGTGTGAGGAGCAGGGCACTGCCCCTGCCCCAGGCACCTGCATCCCAAAACATCTCCAGGCATCAATCTTTCCAGTCTCTGACACAAGGGCAGCATGAAGGAAAAGGGAGAGAGAGGAGGGTCTCGCTTTTGGGAATGCCCCAAGCCCTGTGGCACCACTCCCGGTGCTCCCCTCCTTGTCTGGGACTGGAGTGATGAACATGCACTGCCTGCTGTGGGTGATGTGAAAGCCCTTGGTGTGCTCCTGTCTCACCCCTCTCCCCTCCTGGTGCCTGCAGGTATCCTGTTGGAGTCCAGAATGCAAGAAATTCTCAGAACATTGGACCTGTAAATCAAAGCCTGGTAAAGAACACAAGATTTAAACTGAGGCCTTAGGAAAAGCTTCCAAGCTTAAGTACTAGAAGTAAGAATGTAGATTTAAAGCTTAAAGCAGAAACATGTTGAGTAGAAAAAAGTTTAGCTATTAAGTTTAAAATATAGAAAAAATAAAATAAGTAAAAAACCAACAAAATAGCCTTAAAAATAAATCTATGTGTTAAAGCAAAATTGGCAGAGAAAGGTCACACTGTAATTAAACAAAATTTCCTAATATTGAATTAAAAACAAATATCCTTGTTAACAGTATTTTATTAGTTAATAAGTCCTTAAAAAAACTTGCAATGATAATTCTTGTGACTTCTGGTCGTACTCTTAATACCTATAACAAGAACTCATACTTTCTGTAAAAAAAAAAAACAAACAAAACCCACACTTTCTAAACAACTAAAAGTCCCATCACTCTACCTCATTCGAAATTTAAAAAAACTCCCCGCGGAACGTAATAACATAAAAACAAATAACCCACAGTGTCCCTCACTCTCCCAGGTCCATGCTGGGGGCCCAGGGATGAAGCTGGAGCTCTGGATCCTGCTGCTGGGGCGTTCCTGGAGCAGGGCTGGTGGCACACTCGTGTCCAGCCGGCGTTGGTGCCGAAACCTTGGCTTTGCAAAGTTTGTGTGTGGCTACGGACTGAGCCGGGATCCTGCCTGGATATGATTCACCTTCCTTCCCCCTCCATTTGGGGACCTGTGACCAGGCTGGCAGCAGCTCTGTGGAGCACTGACTGTGGGGCTAAGGAGGGAGGTCACCTCGGGCTCATTTCTAGAGTCAGCCTCTTATTTACGACATAATTTTGCGTGAGGAGGGCTGCTCATGAGCCTGTTCTCTAGGATGGCAAACTGAAGGACCATATGTCATGGTTTGGACTGCCAACACATCAACATTGCAATCATTTGCAGACTGTTTTACATTTCTTTGATTCGGGAATCTGTGTAATTAGCTCCTTAGAACAGCCGGGTGGAGGAAACGCGGTCTGTTATTTGGGCAGAATTAACATCCTTGTTCTCTGCATTGTGATCCTCAGTTTCCCAGTGCTGCTGCCAGAGCAGTGGAGAGATCAGTGCTGAGACATTTGTTCTTTGAGCCTGCCTTCGTTGCAAAACTATTTCTGTTCCTTTTCTAGGCTACCCCGATGACCTACAACTGGCACAAGATGTGCTGATGCTGTAATTAGTAAATACCCTCTGCAAGTGGCAGCAAAAGATTTATAGCCACCATTGGAGGTTGCCTTTCAGCAAAAGGAGAAGCACCAAAGAGTTTGCTGCTGTATACTGCATTTTTCTGCAGATTCCCAGCAGGGTCCAGCCAGCATTTTTTGCTGCAGGCCTGGCAAATAAATCTTTACTGACTTGTTGTGGCAGAAGCCACATATGAATGTGCTGGTGGTGCAAGGGTTATGTTATTTTAGTGGTTTAACAAACCCATACAGGCTTCTGCACTGTTGGCATTTGGCCTCCTACCAGGGGTATGATCATTCTGTTAAGCTTTCAATTTCTATCCTGGTGGTTTATGCAGGTTGGTTTTTATCAATGCCTATGTACAGCCAAAAAGCAGGAGAGCAGCCATGCCAAATGGCCTCCCAGTCACTCGTGCTTTGGAGGCAGGACAGGGCTCTGCCCCCAGGGAGAAAGGGAAGAAGTGAGAAGGAATGATATCAAAGACAATTTCATTCCCATATTTGCCCTGGCATTGAAATCTCTGGTGCATATGGAAGGAAAAGGGACCTTGTTTTTTGTCATTTCAAGTAGAATGTCTTCCAAAGAATTTACCAGCTCCACACTGTGTCTAGTGCTTGATTTTCCTCAATCAAGAGAGTTGGCCAGAGCTGTTTCTGGTGTTTGGACACCTCCCTTGCCATTTTTCTTCCTCACCTCTTCAGAGGCTTGTGCACCCATGGATTCTCTGTTGCTTAGAAAATGGGGAGGTTATATTGGTCTCTCAAATAGGAAAAATTATCTTCTTTGCCTAGTTTGACAAACTCTTACAGGGATGATATCTTTGATATTATTGCCTCGTAATAAACTCAGTCAAAATTGGCCGAGAAATTAAAAAATCAGGAGGAGAGGTGAAAAGTTCTTTGTTTCCATAGGAAAACATGCAGAAAGAGGTAACGTGTGTGTCACAGAGGGAAATGGAAATGACTATTTGCAATCTTTGCATGCTGTAACTCATGCCCCTTCCACACCTTCTCTTCCACATACTTTAGCTGTTAATTTTATCTTCCCATCCACCATTTCTGCTCCCCCGGCCAGCTCCACACCCAGCATGGTCCTTGGGTCGTTTGCAATGCCTTCCTCTTCCCAGACACTTTTTCTCCTTGGGATACTCATCCTCACTGCCTGGAGAGACACACTCAGCTCCTCATCTCCAAATACAGCCAGGCTAGAAGAGGGGCAGCTTGTCAGGTGTCACAGTGAGGGTGGCCAAAACAAAACTTTTGGGTTCAGAGTATTGAGGGCTAAAGTGGCAAAAATAAAGGAGCAGGAAGAATGGACTTGGCCTAAAACTAAAGAACTTCAATGGAAAATAAAACAGGGACTGTCACTGTTTGCTACAGGAGTGGCAAAAGAAGACCCAGTGACACAGCTTCCTCTCAGAGGTAGAAGAAGCCAATTTATTGTAGAAATGCACACATTTTATAGACCACTGAACCAAGAATAGAGTCAGCTTATTGGTCCAAGGAAGGCAACACCTCTTACAAACATGCTTTAACCAAAATATCACGTCTCACATGTTCCCTTCTGTTTCCTTCAAATGCCTGGGAAAACTCTGCTTTCCCAGGCTCCATATCCACAAGGCACGATGTCCAGAAACTGAATGTTGCATGGGGACAAACTCTGAGGACCCAAAACAAGGGGGAAGTGACAATGTATACACTCATGGGGAGAACTTTCTGGAACTATGACCATATAAGGAGGACAAGCAACCAATAGGGGAGCAGAACTTGGACCACTTAACATAACAACACTAAGGACTGTGGGAAGAACACTTAGGTTCACCCTAACTTAAACAAATGTTTCTCAGGGCTCGAACTCAACGCCTGGCTGTTTCTTGGTGAGCTCTGGCTGACTCTGTGTCCCAGCCAGGCTGGCTGCCACAGCCAGGCACCTCCTGATGGCTCCTGGCTCACTCTGCACCAGATCTGCTGTCCCAGTGATCCCCTGTCCCGCTGAAAGGCGCTGTGGCCCTGCTGGGTGGTTGGACACCACTGGGGACAGAGCCAAAGCAGGGTCAGCTGGATGAGCTGGAGCAGTCCCCTGGGAGCGCCTGACTCTCTGCAGTAGCTGGCCTGGAGCTGACCCTCAGGCTCGTGGCGTTTCAGTCAGGGGATGCTATTTTGGTGATGCTTCTGCAGATTCAGTGTCATTTTGGCCTTGCTCCCATTGACGTTGTGGCCGTGGGTCTGGACATCAGCTGGCCACAGCCTCTCCTCTTGCTCACCTCCTTTCTGCTGCCTTTTGCCTCGCTGTCCTCAGCCCTGGATTCTGGGTTTGCTTTCATTTGGGAAAGGGCTCGACAAACTGCCTGCAGTTACTCCACCTCCCTTCTTCTCCCTCATGTTACTACTTTGGTTCATAAACTTGAAGTGTTTTCAGACTTCAGGGTACTCTTATGTTATTTAGTCCTGTTTCTAGAGGTGTTTTGAGGAGCTTGAAGTGGTCACCCCTCCTGCTGAGAATTATTCTCACCCTCAGCCACCATCCTTGTCTCAGTCCATTTCTTTTCCATTTGGCTGCCACTTAACCATCCAAAGGTTTTGGCAGCTGCAGTGGTATAACCAGGAATGAATTTGACTCCTAAAAAGGATTTGGGAAGAATTAGGTTCTGGGTTTATTGGGAATTCACTTGATCTGTAGAATAGGAAGGGGAATTGTTTGCTGTCATCCAGAGGAGGGCATTGTGATTGTAAATTGTGTGAAAGGCAAGAAACGCTGATTGTGCTGCATTAGCTTGTTTAACCAGAATCTGCTCGGAAGATTTAGATGTTTTGGTAAGTTTTTTGGTAAGAATGAGGCTGCTGCTGATGCCTATTTATAGATGGCTGTGGCCCTGAAGATTTCCAGTAAGATATTTGCAAAGCCACTGCTATCCTGAGAACATTCATGCAAATGAGTTGGCATTTTCCCAGTGATAAAAGGCCAGCTCCAATATGGAATCATAGAATTATAGAATCATAGAATAATTTGGGTTGGAAAAGACCTTTAAGATCTTTGAGTCCACGCATCTGATCTCTTTCTGACTACATGTTGCAGGGTATTTGCAAATGAATGTAGTAAATAGATATCTGGGGTCATAAAAGGCCACGTTTGAGAGATTGCTTCTGGGGCTTTTCCCAGGGTGATACTGGTCTGCCAAGCAATGGAGGCTGTGAGCATGGAGCTGATAGCAACTCACTAATACGGGTTGTTTTGTAAAAAAAGGCCCCTTTGAGTCAGTGGTTAAAATGCTCCCTCTTCCCTTGGCTTCTGCTGGAGTCAGCCTGTGACTTTCAGTAATAATTTTTATCTGTGTGTTAAGAATTTAACCTCGAAAGCATAACTGCACTGCATTAATTAAGCTTTATCTAATCTCCAGCTAAACTGACAGTCAACAAACAAACAGAGCTTTCTCAGGATGGCATTGCCTTGCATGTACGTGATCCCCAGCACAGTTTCAGCTCCTGGGCAGAAAGGTGTTCCCCAGTCATTGTGTGGTGCACATGTTGGGAGGAATGAATCCCCTCATTACAGCTTATCTATATTAACCATAAAATCTCTCTAAGCCTCTTGTTCCAGGAAATATGGAGGGCAAAAGAGATCCTTCAAGCGTCCACAGGGTGTGACACCTCATAAAGTTCTCAGTTTGTAAGATCTGGTCGTCTTCTGCAGTTTTATATTTCCCTCATTGCTGCATCTACTTGCACAACATGCAGCCTCTTTGAGGAAGGTATGGATGTCCACTTCCATCATATCCAAGCTGGAAAACATTACTAAACCCGTGACTTACACAGAGGTGTTCACACAGAGTTGTAAGTACATCCCCAGCACGGATCAAGACTGAAGTTGCTTTGCTGTTTGTTAGCAGCATAGGCCAGATGGGCATTTTGAATTGAAATGGAATGAAAGACAAGAAACGAGGTAGTGACTATTAATATATATATTAGTGAGTGCCTGTGCAGGTTTTCAAGGAATACCAAGCTGCTATCACAACTGTTTTCATTCAAACTAAGCCCATCAGGACATTATGTTTTCACAATAGAATTCTCAGCTTTTTTTTTTCTCTCTGAGACCATCTCACTGTTGTCCACATCTGAACATAGATATCCCATTCCAGCCTGATTTTAGTTCAGAAGGAAAGTCATGAAAGTTCTGGTTAACTCAGGTGTTCTCACTGTCTGTCTGTCTGTCCTGTGAGGCAAAGGCATCTGGTCGTCCCCTGGCTCTAGAGTCAGAACTGAGCAGCTCTGCTGCAGGAAGAGAGACAGAGAGAAAGGGAAATGTGCAATAGTGAGGCCCACGGGTGTTAAGAGAGTTAGGAGAGAACCTGAAATTACAAATGAAAACTCTCTTCTGATTCAGGAGGAGATGCATCACCTTCTTCCATTGAGTTTTCACCTTTGAAATCTTCCATGGGAAGAAACACAGAAGGAAAAACCTTTTCACTTGTACATAGTGGGATGCCAGCAAGTGGCAGCAGCTTCCTGCCTGACAAAGAGGCTGTCCACGTCTAGCATCATCTGCCTGCTCCCTTGTTTATCTGAAAACAAAGCAGCAAAAAAATATGCACATCAGCGGCTCTTCTGACACTGCTGGAGTAACTTAACCCAGGTCTGGCTTGAGAGGCTGCAAGAGCTGAACAGAAAGCTGGGGGAGAAGTCCTGCTCTGATCCCTTTGTGGAGAGCTCCAAGGAGACCGAGTAGTGTGGAGGAAAGGAGGGATGTGGGGTTTAGGAAATGCGGAATTCCTTTTTTGCAGGAGGAGCTCCTGTTGCTATTCTGGTTTCTGTGTCTTCAATCATCAAATGCAGCTTTTGTCTTTTGATAGGATAAGGAGGAAAGCAGTGTACAATGGTGTTCTGACAGCCTGGCACACCCCAAATCTGTGGTTTAAAGAGTTCTTTGTGCTGAATTTGTTCTTGTAGTGCTAATGACCAGGTTGCCATAAATAGCCACTAAATGGGGCTGACATGGTAAAGTAAAGTGAAGGTCGGTGCTGGCTCTTATGTTGTATTTTAGATCTCTGAATCAAAGAACTTCATAAGGAAAGGGAAGGTGCATTTTCAACCTGAGTTTCCTTCTAGATGCAGAGAGGGAAACTGAGGTATGAGAACGACTGCTTGTGAGAGCAGGATGGGGATGAGAATGGAGGTGGGCTCTGCCTGATGTTCTACAGGTCACAGCCAAGTAACAAATTATCATCAAACAGGGCAAAATTAACTCCCCATTGAAATCAAAGGTAAAGCTGCCATGGAATTCAGCAGAGGTGGGACTTTGTCTGCAGTGAGCAGCCTAAGCTTTGAGCCAAGTATCCCAAACTGAATGCCTGTGTGGGGAAGGAAGGCAGGCATATTTGGGATGCTGGGATGAAGGTGCTGTGCTGGCTGCACAAGCAGGGGTGGGAGGGGATGTGGAATGTGCTTGTGTGTGAAAGCAGGTGCTAGACTGCATGGCCCACAAAGAGCTGATACCTCGTTTTAGGGTGCCAGCAATTGACAATGTGTTTTCTTGATGGCTTGGTCGCTGAGCCTGGCACCCTGAGAGGACATCACCCTTTTCCTGGGTGCAAAATGGGTGAGAAATACATCCTTGTGAGAAGCCCAAGTGCCCTCCCTCTCTGCCTCACTAACAGGTACAAATACCTGTCTTGCACCTTGTGTGGGGAGCAAGTCATGGGACATTTTTAAAGATGGGCAGAGCCATAGGTTTGGTGGCTGCATTTCCTTAACCTGCCCTAAGCCAGACTTTGAATGTTACAGCTTGAGCACTGAACCACAGCACTCCTTCAATGTACCAGACCTCACTGCTGGCCACACAAGCTCAGCTATGCCCCAAAACTTGGGGAATTTAGGATGTGCTTGCCTTTTCAACCTGGCACAACAGCAAGATGATCAGGTCTGCAAGCGTCCAAACTGGTAGGCATTTCACTGAGTAGAGACAAGCCAGAGCCTAGCTTGGATGCAGTCCCTTAACAAGACTCTGGTTGCACAAAAATAACATATTAGGCAAGGCAGAATCCCTCTGAGATTGGAAACACACTCCTGTGGGTACCAGTGGTGGGATGGAAGGGAGAGCAAGACACGATGCAGCACCACCAGGGAACACCAGCTCTGCTCCCAGTGACCTTGGGTGCCAGAGGGCTCCTGGATATCTCCTGAAAAATCAACTACAGTTCATGCTAATGGGGCTGGTTTTCACTTCAAGGCTGTGTGAGACTGTTGTGGGTTGGCAATGCTGGCACATGCCCCACTGCCACACTTTGGGGACCACGTTGGCACCATTCCCCAGGGCTTTGTGGGGCTGGGCAGAAAGCAGCTTCAGTGTTGTTGCTGCAAAGGGGATCATGGATGGGCAAGGGACACAGAGCTGTCTCATGGAGACCTGGCACCTGCTTTCTTTCATGATACCCACAGCAATTTGTACTGGCAGGAGGACACAGATATGACAGGTTACATCTTTGGGGGCAATGCTAGATAGTGGAGGCATCTGCCAGCTCCTGAGGATCTGTGTTTAGCTTGCAGCAGCTCAAGAAAGACTCCAAAAAGAAGAAAGAGTGGGAGAAGTTGCCCTGTAAGAGAGTCTATAGCTGTGATAAGAAGGTCGAGCTCATTTCTGGGCTACTCTCAGCAGCCACTTCAGTTCATGTGTTTGTGAAACACTCTGTACTGGCTGGCCAGCCCTAGAATGACCTGTTCCTCTTCTCTTTCTAAGAAATGACCCCTTCCTTTGGACATCTCTGTTTTTCCCAGCCACCTCTGCATGCCCAGATCTTCCCTGCCTGGCATCAGCCACTGTCAGGGGCTTGGGTGACAAGCTGAGCCTGAAAAGGCATTTTCCAGAACAAATCACTGCCCAGTACAGAGCCCTCTTTCCAAGTAGGACAGGCTGGGTTGGAGCCCAGGGAATGACCTTTTCTGTGTGGCATTCTCCCACGTAGTGTGCCCTGATGTCACTCAGCTGCCAGGCAGTGTTGTGACGTTGCAGCCCTCCCCCCAAACCTAAATCCAGGCACTGCTGGTAAACCACACAGGATACCAACCAAATTTTGCCATTCTTCACTTAATGTTGCTTAGGGTGAAAGTATTTGACCTTAAATTACTCTTCTCTTTTTTGAGAAGGGAGCTTGTTTCTCAGGAAAGATAGGTTTGACTCTTTGGTTTTGGAATAAATCTGGTATGAATCCCCACATGGTTTCATGCTGCCTGTCCTTGCCACCCAAACAGGGGCACTTCTGTAGTGGCTGGCATCAGATGTCTGTCACTCAGGCAGGGAGTCTGAGCCCTGCTCTGTGCTCTCAGACTGGGTTCAGGCAGCCACCCAGGAGCTGTGTACCCAGGGTAAATGGAGTTTACCACAGGCTGGTAAACAGTTCTGCTTAACACGTCAGCTCAAGTGGGAGACAATCCAGTGTGAAATGCTTGCACTGAGATGAAATCACTTCTTTTCCACTTTCTGGCTTCATCCTGGTACTACTCAGCCAGGCTCGAGCCCGTGCTAATCTGTAGAGAGGGTGAAATTCAAAGAGGTAGAAAATAAAACTCTGAATCTGCCACTGCACTCCCTGACCTCATCTTTTGCAGGCTTCTTGCTACCAGTGCAAAGAAGCAGAGAAGAATCACAGAATCATAGAATGGTTTGGCTTGAAAGGGATCTTAAAGGTCATCCAGTTCCAGCTCCCTGCCATGGCAGGGATATCTTCCACTGTCCCAGGCTGCTCCAAGCCCCAATGTCCAACCTGGCCTTGGACACTTCTAGGGATGGGGCATCCACAACTTCCAGGGCAACGTTTCTCAGTGCCTTACTATCCTCACAGCAAAGAATTTCTTCCTAATATTGTATCTAAACATAGTCTCAGTTTGAAGCCATTTCAAAACTATCTTTTTATCTGCAGGCTCCCTTTAGGTACTTGAAGGCTGCAAAATGTAAAATACATTCCTCCTAATTTCCCTACCTGATTTGTGCATTGCCACACAACAGGTTTATTTTGCTTTGGGCATTAAAGAAATAAGATGGAAATGACAGAGATCTTTGATAGAAATGTAAAGATGGGAATACCCACAAAATCAACATAGTAAGTCAAAATTCAAAACTACCTTCCAGAGAACTGCACTCAAGAGTTTAGGATCTGTTGTTGTTCTAGTCAAAGGTAAGTTTTTTGACTTAATAAAAAATAAAACAAAAAGGGACCAGCTAAATAAAATAACATGACTTTTGGAATCTGTTAGGTCAACTGATAGTATTCAGTGTTAGTATTTTGACCTAAAAAAAAAAATTAATAAAATGCTTATATATATATATTATATATATTATATATGGCCAATTTCTAATATTTCTAAGTCTTGCTTTCCAAAGTCAGCTCAACTATTGGGAAGAAAGCTTGCCTGTTTTTTTAATTTATTGCTGCTCTACCTTGTGCAAATTCAATCTGCAGCTTTTTACTTTTCAGTGCTAGTGATGGCTCTGTAAGCAACCTGGCTGGGCTCTGAGAGTGCAGGTGGGGTTTGTACCAGGAGCAGTTTAGCAGACCTTCCTCCTGACCTCCTGATGCAATTAGCTGTGGTCCTGCTGTGCTCAGAGAATCCCCTCTGAGTGCAGCTGCAGTGAACAAGCAGAAATTTCTGAGGCAGCACAAACTTGCAAACCCTTCCCCAAGATTATCAAATGACAGCAGGTTGGAAGTATGTAATGAGAAGCACGGGGTCACTGACTAAGCATCCCTAAAGGGACTGCTGCTTAATGCTTTCGTACATGGTGCCCTGTCACCCTGCTCTGAAGGAGCAGGAGGAGGCAAATGTGCTCTGTAATTGAGAGAAAAGTTGATTTATTGCTAAATGAGAGTAATGTGGAGTTTGCCTTCTTACTGATCTGCCTGCAGAAGATCAAGCAGGCTGCTCTGTACGGTCCTTGATTTGTCCCACTTCATCTTGTTCCCAGGAGAGCTCCCACTCAGCACACAGCAGTGGGAATTAAGCAGCTCCTGCACCTAAGCAAGCCCATTCCCCTCAGGATTAGCATCTCTGGCTGTCACAGCTCCACAGCAGCACATGCATGTGGGTGTATTAAGGTAACCCTGAGGGTTTTCCATGCAGGCAGCACAGGGGCAGGGGATAGTTTGAGTACCAAAGTCCTGCCCAGGTTTGTACAATCCACGCCAACAAGCTTGTGTTAGCATTTCACTGATATCTCTATCCAGGATAGGTCTTATGAGACCAGCGTGTGTGTAGGTATGGAGCTGCATTCCATCACACCTCCTGCCTGCAAGCATCACCCTGGCCCCGTGCCAGTGCCTCCCTGGAATCTCCCTGGCACCAGCTCTGCGTCACCCCTGCATCGCCCTGGCTGCATTATTTCCCTGGCTGCTGGGAATGTCCTGAGAGCTGAATGAGTGGCAGCTGCTTTGGGATACTGTGAATTCCTCCTGCTCACGTCCTCCTCTGTCTCCTCCCTGCCCTGCCTCACCCCTGCCCCTGCCCTCTTGTTCTGTGGCAAGGGGGGTACATAGCAGAGGAGGCATCACACGGATTTGTCTGGCAGGTTTGTAATGAGAGGAGTGTGATGACCCTGCACATTCATCAGATGGTTGTTTTCAGCCTGGACCCATCTGTGATGTTTTTATTTTTTTTTTCCTCCCTCTGCTCAGGCTCAGGCTGCTCCGGGAGAAGTGGCACGTAGGCACATACGTCCTTGCGCACACTATACTTGTATAAACTCCATCAGGAAGTCATCTGGCCAAACTTTCCAGAGCTCTGCTTTTAACTCTTCCCTAGGCAGGCTGTCCTGTCAGCCAGGAGATTTCCAGGGAGCATGGACATGTGCATTCATCCCTCTGTTCTCTTTACTGATTCCCTTCCTTACAAGTCCTGAGCTACACGTGGATGAGCAGCTTCTGCACCCATCCTACTCTGAGTTCCCACTGGAAAAAAGCCCCTTTGATTCTGCTCATGCACTCGTGCACCCACAGGGCTTTGCAGTAAAACACTGCCTTGGCTTTTCTGGAGGGTGAAGTAGCAAAATCAGTGCCCCCAAAAAGTGCCCCAGCGGGGCAGGAGGAAGGAGAGTTGTGGGGTAAGGCTGTTGGCAGGGGCAGTTCTCCCCTGCAGTTGTTATTTCAGAACCGTGTCCTCACTGGGCTCATGAGTAGCAGAGGAAGTTCTCACAGCCCCTAAATGTCTTCTGTGGTCAGGGAAGGATTAAAAAAAGGCAGCCCCTTCAGAAGTGACCCTGTGTTCAGTGAAGACGTGTCTCACTGTGCATCCCACTCTGCACTACTAAACACCCACCAATGTGCACAGAGATGTTTTAAAGGGCTGAGAAAATCCCTGTGAGATGGCTCACGTAGCAGAAAGGCTGCCATTCCTCCCCAAGACATGGATTAATAGCTAATTGTTAAATGTAAAATAAGTCATCCCATTTTGTTAGTGCCTGTCAACTACCCACTGACAGGTTTCAATGGCTCTTCCAAGATTTATCCCTGGAAATGTTCAAGAAATGACTGATGTGGCACTTAGTGCTATGGCTTAGTTGACAAGGTGGTGATTGATCAAGGGTTGGATTGGATGATCTTGGAGATCTTTTCCAACCTTAATGATTCTGTGATTCTGTTCTACTTTGGAGCTTACTGCACAGGGGTGAATAACTGGAATTGTTGGAAATGTTATTCTCTGCAACTGGGCATGGAGCAGGGATGTCTGAGCTAATTTGCTGTTTGGCCAATGGCTTCAGCCACTTTTTGCCTATTCTTGCCTTGGACTGAATGCAAAATGTGTGTCAGATCAGCACTTGAAATGTGTTACCAATAGTAATGCTGCCTCTCTTGAGTTACACCACTATAATCAGCCTAGAATGTAACCATTTATCCATGAAGGTGTCCACAGGCTTTCTCCCTGCTTTACTGAGTATTAATCTTCTCCAGTGTTACAAAACCATGACATGATAAAATATAGTACAGGTCTTGATTTTTCTCCTGGGTGCACAAATGAAAATAAGACGTGGCTTAATTGAAGTTTAATTAGTTACCCTGGTGTTAATTTTGCCTTCTCTATCAGATTTATGGGCATCTGTATGGAAGAGAGGGGTGTGAGTTTGCACTCAGCCTGGCTCAGACAGAAGAGATTTTACCACCAGAAATTCCCGAAAATTTAGGTATGACTTTTATGAGAGACTCATGCAGACATGTTTCTTTTCTCAAATAGTTGTTTGTGTGCCATAAACAGCAAAGGAGCCTTTGTTTGTCAGACTCCTGAACTTCATGAGGTACAACCCACGACTGCTCACCAGTCAGGGGTCAGGAATATTTACAATTTTCCTTGGTCACCTCCTTGCCTGCAGCTGGAGGAATCAATCAAGCCCTCATGGTCCCTCAAGGAGGTGGAGAAACTGAGAGCTGAGGAACAAGCAGGCTTTTGACCATGCACCATGTTTTGCTTTTCTCTCAATTTCTTTCTTCAAGTCATTTTCAACACGAGTTATTCCTCTGTCTGCTCAGCTGGAGGGTCATAACTCTAATTTCTGCACTTTTACTCTCAGGAGACCCCACCTGCATCCAGCTCTGGAGTCCTGAGCACAAGAAGGACAGTGACCTGTCAGGGCAAGCCCAGAAGAGGAGCATGAAGATGATCAGAGGGATGGAGGAGCTCTCCTATGAGGAAAGGCTGAGAGAGTTGGGGTTGTAAAGCCAGGAAAAGGGAAGACTTTGGGGTGCCCTAATTGCAGCCTTGCAGTGCCTAAAGGGGCTACAAGAGAATTGGAGAGGGACTGTTTAAAAGGGTGATAGGAACAATGGCTTTAAACTAAAAGAGAGTAGTGTTAGATGAGATATTAGGAAGAAATTTTTACTGTAGGGATAATGAGGCAGTGGAACAGATTGCCCATAGAATTTGTGGATGTTCCATCCCTGGAAGTGTTTGAGGCCAGGTTGGATGGAACTTGGAGCAACCTGGAGGAAATATCAGGAAAGGAAATGGTTGATGGTACTCACCAAGGCCCTAATTTTTGTCTGATGGGCAGGAGCAAAGAAATTATTGAACACTTAAATCACAACAGCTCCCTCTGCCACCTTAGGTAAGACAACATTCACAAGTGATGAGCCTAGGGCAGCAGAGATTTGCCTTCTGATTTTAATGCACTGCATTTAAATCACGTGTAAGAACTGCAGGATAATTCTCAAAATGTCCAGGAAACCAGACAAACCTGTGCAGGTCAGAGAATTTGAGCTGCATTGGCTGTGAGGTGACAATGGCACCTTGTGTGGCCCCTGGTGGCAGCTGGGATCACCACCCTGGTCACCCCAGGGTCTGGCAGTTCAGTGTGTCTCAGAACAGCCCTTCTCACCAAGATTTGAACCTAAATCTCCAGCAGGAGGAAACTGCCTCCCATCCCATGTGGCTGCTGGGTTTTGTGCACAGGGGTAACCTGACAGGCAGACTGCAGAGAAGGTGTCCTTGTAGGTGCATTTCCACCTCTGGGATGGAGCGTTTGGGATTAAATGTGCAATATTCAGGACACAAAATTATGTGGAGTGCTCAGTCCTGACCTTGCTGTAACCTGTAGAGAAGCAGCAAAGATTCTCTTCAACCATGTATGGCATAAACAGAGAGGAGACTGCTTGTAGCAAAATCAGAAAGGAGTCTGATAGAGAGCCCAAAGATAAATGCCACTTTAGGCAATGTTGCTTTAAGCTGTTGACAGGAGCACCATCCAGAGAGGAACTGTGAGCTCTAAGTGCTTCTCTGCTTCTGGGTGGGACACGGTGTCATGTAAAATGCATTTTGTGTTCTTGTTTCATCTCCCTCTCTCCACTCTTCTCCTGTGAGAGCACACACACCGAAAGCATTAGAAACAGACTGCGGTGAGTTTGCTTCACTAATACATCTCCACATCAAAGGCCTTGCTGGAATCTATTGATTCTGGCACAGTTGCAGAAACCAGTGACGTTTTCAGTGAGAAATCATGCACTTCTCAGTTGATTTCGGGAAAGGTTAAAAAAAAAAGGAAGAAAAAAGCTCTACCATGTGCAAATATTCACCCTACAGAGAGGCTGATAAACCGTAAAATGTTTGGTCTGGCTCCCTTGGTGCCAGCAATTACTCAGGGATGACTTTATTGACAGACAGATGAGCTTTAGCTTACGTGATGTTACAAAAACCGTCCTATTTCAGTTTTGTTTTCTCTGTTTGTGAATAACATGTGACAGTTCTTGTCTGACGTATTCTTCCCTTCCTATTTCTGAAGCAATGCACCCCATGCCAGTGAATAGCTCTGGGACACAGCCCCATGACTTATCCCCAAAAGCCCAGAGATTATCAATGGCCCCAGGTCAGAAGCACAGGGCAGGCTGTTGTAATGCTTTGGGAGTGGCCCAGGCAGATTCACCTCCAACACAACACAACCTTGACATCAGGCTCATTGGAAAATCTACTTCTGCTCAGGAGATCCATCAGCTATTTCTACCGAAAATACTTTTGCTTTTAACTTTGCCTCACAGACATGAAACCGTTGTATTTTTTTGTTACTTTAACTATTCATTTTCTACTGAAAATGTCTCTCTGCTGTAAGATCTGTATTACCCTTGTGTTTTGGTGCAAAATCTGAAAATGACATAGATTGAACCACAGAGTGGGAAGAACAGTTTTGTTCTTCTCTGGTTTTGTAATTTTAGTATTTGTAGGACCCTTTGGCTCTATTTTCTTTGCATCCTGCCTATGAACAACTTCCAAAATGTAAAAGCATTAAGGTGTTTTCAAAAGGTGGCTGCAGACCACATCTTCTCCTTAAAAACATCTTCCTTGAGGCCTTCCCAGTCCCAGCCACTCACTGCTTTCTTCAGACAGAGCCCCTGGACACAAGTCAGCAGCTGCAGCTCTCAGGTGTGGGCTGTGCTGGTGGCACTGCTTGTCCTGGCAGCGCTGTCCCTGTCCCATGGGGCTCTCTCCTTCTGCCTGGGTCCTGTCCCACCAGCACAGGACACAATGAAAACCCACCCTCACCTGCTCAGTGGGAAGAGGATCTGCCTGGGCACCTAATTATAGTGAGATGGAAAAACGTCCACGAAAGGATGAGGTTAAGTTTTCCAATACGCAGCACAACAGTAATCAATACTTGCATCAATACTTAATTTATCTATGTCAAGTGGCACAGCTCCAGCAGGAGGGAGTGAGATCGTCTCTCCTGACCTGCCCTGTGCCATGGCTCAGTCACACACGAGCCAAATGATGGCTTCAACCCCTTCACTCTCAGGCCTTAACTCTCAAAAGTTTGGATAAGAGGGTGCTGCAGCCAGCAAGATCTTGACAGAATGGCCCCACCCGTAGCTCCTGCACAGAAGGAGCACCTTAACCCCTCTGCAAAGCTAACCCCAGACCCCTAACCCCTGAATAAAAACCCACTGGGATCAGCATGAGTCTTCTTTGATTTGGGGAGAATTTTCAGCTGCCCTCTGATGAAAGGCATTTGCCTCAGGACCACTGAGCCTCTCTGGAGGATTTTTCTGCTTCTTATGAAGAGCTGCAGTTTGAGTAAGAGGCTGCAGCACTCCCCAGATATCACCCCCCATTAATGTGTTCTCCTTTGCACTGCAGTGACTGCTCAAGGTATTTGCAACATTCCCCATGAGATATTAATTTTTGGGCACCTCCCTGCAGGGACATCAATGATGTGACTCAGTGACACTGAGAGTTTGCTGGGAAGTGGGGGAGAGCTGCCTGCCACGCACAAGTGGTGACATAAGTGGTGGGCAAGTTAGAAACAACAACTCCTCTGTTGCAACAGGAGGTGAAGGTTTCATCTGCCCGTGAATGGTTCCCCTCACAGTGACTAAGCTGTTCCCCTCATCCAGCTGATGGAGAGGCTGTGACACGTGCTGTGTGTTCCTGTAAACCAGCCAGCTTTGGGTCACCCCATCTCAAGCATTCTCAGAAGGGATCTCCCAGCGTGCTGGTTTCACAAAATGTGCTGAATGCAGACTGAATTGGATTCCAGTCACTCTTTCCTTCCTTGCTAAACACTTCCCATAGGAGTTGCAGCCCCTCAGTTTAGCTGACAGGAAGGTAAGGATATCTCCCTCTTAATCCCTGTGTGTTCACAGCTCGGGTCTTGCTCCTGAGCTGTGCTGTGTGTCATTACCCCTTTGCCTGCAACACGAGATGACCATCAACATTTTCACCACACTTAGTTTTCACAGAAAATCCGTCTGGTGTTAGTGACAGCTGTGAACTTAGAGCACAGTGTCTGCTCCTGGGTGCCTCAACCAAAACTGAAAAGTTGAGTCACATGTGCACTCTGGGACAGGGGTGCTGGCACACAGGCCTGTCCAGGAGAAGCTATCCCAGACCAGTTCCAGGAACCACTGAGGAAAACTGAACAGGACAAATTGGTCCCAGTGGATTCAAGAAATCTCAGATTGCAGAGAGATTCCAAATTAATTGACAATCCTTCTTTCTTCAAGGGTTTGTGTTTCTAAGCTTTCAGTAGACCATGAGTGTCTGCTGTTCATGACTACCTGGGGTTTAGACCTTACTCTGAAGGCGTGTTTTATGACAATCTCATTATCTGAGACAGGTGTCCAGCACCCAAGCGAGGGTCTTCTGATGCCTGATTGTGCAGGCTGTCCCTTCTCTTTTTGGGGACAGGAGAATAGAACAGCCAAGCATCCATCAGGCAGGCGAGTGCATTGCAGGAAGGGGCTCAGACATTGTCATGACAAGTGAATACAACAGCCTGCTCAGAACACAATAGAGTCTCCAGTTTATTCCTAAATTATTAATGCTCCCTGAGGAGTGGCTTTGCACTGCTGACTTGGGCACTGTGGGAACACAATCTCTTCCCAGCCAGCAGTGGGCTCCTCCCCTTGGTATCTCCAGGTGGGATCACAGTGGGGCTTGGCCAGTCCCAGGTGGGTTATCCAAGGGGGCAGGACGTGGCTTTCAGTGCCAGCTGGGAGAGGATGCCTGCAGCAGGGGGTGGCAGCCCCATGGGTGGTACTGTGGGTGGCAAATGTCCTCTCCCCTGGCTGGCAGGCTGGCAGCACCTTTCCTGATAGAAAATAACATTGTTCACTGCTTGGGGTTTGTCATCACCACTTTTTTGAATCTCTGTTGCCTGCTCTTTACACAGGAGGATGACAAGCCAGGATTGGGCTCCCTCACCTCCTAGACTGTGATTCTGCTGTAGGGTGACACCCTTCAAAGGCTTCTAAAGGTGTTTCAGTTCAGTCTCACTGCAGCCTGGTGAGCATCCCATGTGAGCATGAGCACGGACACAAAGCTATGGGACACTGCACAGGGTGGCCTGTGCAGATTTCTGAGGGGAGAGGAGTGGGGGAGCCCCTATGCATTCATTCCAACCCCCAGCTGTTTTCCTGGCAATTCAGAGACCTCCACACTCACATAGGAGCTGTGCCTCTCCCCTGGATGGTGCAGCACAGGTATCCCCCAGCACCCCAAGGCCAGGACACTGGGATCTGGCAAGACATGGGTCTCTTGAAGGAGAGGGAATGGCACAAAATGGTCACAGCAGGGATTCCCTCTGACAGGTCCTGGTGCTGATCCTGGCTGTGAAGGGGTCCTTGTTTGGCTGCTGGAATGTAGAATGATGCTGGAGAAAGGACCTCAGAACATTGGGGAATCATTGCTAAACTTAACAGGGAGTGAAATCCACCCTAAAACACCCACCATGACAAACAGCCAGACAAGAGGGAGAAATAAGTGAATCCCAACAGACAGAACCTAGGATGAGCTAGAGCAAGTGGGGGAAGAGGAAAGGTGGGGAGAAGGTATTGAGACAGCCTCTACATAGTTCCACTTCCCCTTTTTTCAGTCGTGTGGCAATGCCATTCATTAGGAAACATGAATCAGTGGCGTTTCCCTGCTCTGTGCTTCCCAGACAGCTGCTGCAGCTCTCCATGAGACCTGGAGCATCTTCTCCCTGCTCCTGCACTGGCACAGGCTGAGAGCTGAGGTGATGGAGCAACCAAGGACTCACCCTGCCATGGCTGAGTCCCGAGGTTGTCTCACAAGGCTTTTTTGGCAAATGTCAGCAGGAGCAAGGGTTGGCACAAACACAGTACTGCAGCAGAGGAAATTGTTTTGCTCATGCATCTTGCCCAGCAAAGGTGGAGAGTGGCATTTATGGTGTTTCAAAGGCACACACACATTTCTGGCACCTCCTGTCAGCCTAAGAGTTGTCACTGCCATAAAATCTCCAGCAGCATCAGGGTGTTGGCTTCACTGGAGCTCTACCACATCTCCTCACCTTGTCTGCAAGGAGCCAGGCTTTATCCCTGCTCTCAGGAGGCACAACCTTCCCTGGCTCAACAGCTTCCTGGGAAAGGTAGATTTACACTGACCCCAGCCATGGGTGGTGAAGCATGGATGCTGTCAGGCCTGGAGACTTCTGTCACCTTCTGTCCCCTTCTGTCACTGGCTCCTGGCTTTGATGCAGAGCACTGTGGGAGCTTCAGCCATAGGGATTGCATGTGAGTCACCAGCACAGGCTCTGAGCCTGGCTGTGTCCTCTGGACACCATGAGCCATGGCAAAATGTCACATAGGGCATCTTGTAGTAGATAGATTCTCCTCCTTGGGCACTTTCCCAAATGACACTGCCCCAGGCCAGCTTTGGAGGTGGGTGACAGTCACACAGAAGAAGAGAAACCATAGCCAAGGTTACTGGTTTCAACAGCAAATGGCACAAAACTAGAGGGGAAACAGGATCTGGAAACTCTGCAGCCATCAAGTCTCTTCCAATACCTTGAGAGTGAGCAGCCCCAAATGGAATAGGAGGGTGGCCCCATAGCACTCCCAGTCCCCCTGGCTCCCCTGGCTCTGTGGGTGGGTAGACGAGTCACCCCATTTGGTGTCACCTCCAAGTGCCCCTCAGTCCCCAGCAGAGCCCAGTGGTGGCTGCAGCCACCAAGCCCTGTGGTGCCACGGGACTGTCCCCATGGGTCACACCCTCCCCTGCACGAGGGTTTGGTGTGGCCACCAAGGCTGCTGGAAAATGACATTTCAGTCCTGCTGGCAGCCTTCCAATTTCAACATTTTTTCTTTCTTCCTTGAAAAAAGCCAAAGAGAGAAGTGAGGCCAGAGGGGTCAAAGCAGAGGCAGGAGGGGCACAAACCAATGGCTGCTGACACTTTGTTTTGCTAAGGCTTCCTAGAAAGGCTTGTTTGAGAATGGGACATTTTGAAGTGTCCTATTTAGATGGAAAATGCCTTATCTAGTAAAGAAAGTTAACCTCCTTCTCGTCTGAGACGCCTAAAAAAATTTCCCTTGGCTTCCTTCCACAGAGCTGACGACGACCCCATTCCAGCCCCGCGGCTGCGTGCTGGCTGCACTGCGTCCTGTCACAGTGCAGGGGTGACATGCTGTCACTCCTCTGGGGCCTGGGACAGCAGCCAGGGTCCCTGAGGGTGGTCCTGCTTCCCCCAGTGGGGAGCTGAGGGAATGGGTGCTGCCAGGGACACAGGGCACCTCTGGCTCTTCATCCAGCTGAGTTTTGGCAGTAACTGTGTGCAGAGTGGGGACAGGCTTGAGCTAAAGGCACTGACATTTCCATTGGTCAGCCTGCTCCATTTCATCTCCATCTCCATGTCTCCATATCTCCATCCCCATCATCTCCATCACCATATCTCCATCTCCATCCCCATTTCCATCATCTCTATCTCCAATCTCCATCTCCCTCTCTATTCCCAAGGGGCAAGCCCCTCCCTTGCTCCCAGGAGCCCAGCCATGTCCCCAGCTTCCTCCAGTGCCACCCCTCAGGGATGGAGTCACAAACTGGCTGTCCTCTCCCATCAGGGTAGTGACTGCCACAGCTCTCTGGCTGCCTGTGCTCAGTTTGTCTGTGATCCACCTCTCACTGCTCCACCTGGGAGCGTTCAGAGCCAGCTCCAGACAGTGATGGGCAGCACAGCCAAATGTCCTAGCCATGATCCACCACCTTAGATGGGCAGAAGGGACCAGCCAGGTTTGGGGAGGGTCTGATCCGTGTGTGCAAACACGGCGTGGTCCCTGCTGCTGGGAGTAATAAAGGACTTTCTGCAATTACCCCGCATGTTTTGGAAGCCAGGATTTCAAAGCAGCAATCAAGCCCTAATTGATTAAATACTCACCGCATTCCCGGGAGTGAGCTGCTGCCCCCCGGATGAATGGGAATAAGTCACAGGCAATTAGCGATTTGCCTGAGGTGCTTCTGCTTGTTGGTAATGTCTGGGCTCAGACTCCTCTGGCCCTGTTAGTCATTAGACCACACATCCTCCATTCTCTCATGGTGGCATCCCGACAGCACTGGCAGGGTGGAAAGAGCAAAATAATCTAACTTCACGCTTATCTAGGAAAAGTTTCCCACAGTCCCTTCTGGCTCTTTTTGTTTTGATTCTGAGGTTTTGTTTTTCTGCAAAGTTAAAATAAATCTTGAACTGCAACTGCTAGGCTTTTTTGAACACAGTTGGTTGCTAGAGCATCGTTTGAGGGAAGCACATTAAAAAGCAGAACAGTGTGTTTATTGCCAGAGCCGGCCTGGCTGGACGAGGCTGATCAAGTATTTTAAGCACCCTGTGACATTTATGTATTGCATAAATGAGCTTGTGGCCCCTGCTTCTCTTCCTTCTGGACAGAATCTTATGGCCTTTGTCTCCCAGATTTTGATTTGCTATGCAATACAGGTCCCAATTTTCTGTCTGCTTACCCTGTGTTCTGTTCCTGGAGTGCAGGGGGACCAGAGGACATCTCCCACCACCCCACCCTGCTTCCCACTGACCATCTCTTCTGCCCATATCAGCAGGGCTCCAGGCACTCAGGTGGTATCAGTGTCCAACAAGCACTGAATCACATCTCAGTGGTCCCCAGGCCCAGCCTGTGAGTTGGGAATCAGTGAAGAAATATTTGTTCTTTCACACTTTCTTTCCCGTTAAAGTCACTCTAAAGCAAATGTCATCTTCCTTAGGCATGTGGTGTTTTCGAAAGGCTTTTAAGATTGTTTTTATCTTTCTTTTTTCCCCTCTGCTATTCAGTACTATCAAAAGGGACTGGAGTGACATTAATGGAAGTTAAACAGGGTTTTGACCTTCTCTAGAATGTCTAAACCAGCACTTAGTGTCTCCATCTTGCTGCACATTAGTGTGTTTTGAAAATCCTTCCCATGTGATGGCTGAGATGAGCTAGCTAGAGGACTCTTTCCAAGAAAGCCCCGAAAAAGCACTCTCTTTGCAGGAAAATGGGCATTTGTAGGTAAATGCAGCCCTTTCCCCCTGACTGACTGTTTTAAAGCTGTGCAGTAACCACACAGAGAATTTCTCTAGCTCTGTAAAACCCTGAACTTTGCTTTGACTTGGTGTCTATTTGTTTGAGAATATCTTGACCTGCCACTCTGGCAGTGTGGGATGGAAGTGCTGCACTGCTGACATCTGGGAAGCTGGGTGGAAGGGATGCTGTCCTCCCAAACCGAGCTGCCCACGGTGCTGTGGCTGATGTCCTCCCACCATGAGCTCTGGAAAAAGGCAAAGCTGCTCCATGTCCAGAACCCAGGGTGGGATTGTGGCCATCCAGCACTGAAACACGGCTTCAAATGCTCCTGGACAAAAGGATCTAATGAAGCCTCAGAGGGCTGAACATATACCAAATTAGCACTTCATTTTGGGATACTGTGGATTTTTCAGGCAGAGAAAGTGGTTGTGTTTCACTTGATAGTGTAGCCTTTAAATTGCAATTAGCTGTATCCTCACCCCAGTCAAAGTTGTCTCATAACCAAATGGTGTCCTAAAAGCTGATAAAGCAGCATTCCTGACCACTGCACAGATTTTTTGAATATCTCAGTGATATGGATTTCGTTCCTTGCAGTCAGCGGAAAAACCTCCAGTGACTCACAAGGGATAGGAATCCTTACGAAAATAATCCGTGCTGGAAAACCAACACTTCCCCTGCTCTATCTGTGCCTGCTGCCAGCGGGGGAGAGAGCAGCACAGCCAGACAAGGAGTTCTGCTGCCCGCAGCAGCTCGGGTTACACTGCGGGGTGAGGGAGGCAGTGCAGCCCAGGACAGACGGGCTGAGAGCAGCCTCACAGAACAAACCTGCATGGAAGCTCAAAGAGAGGCCCTGCCTGACTGTTCTTCAGAAGCTTTTACAGTGTGATTTCCACGTGGCATCGTTTGCCACACCTCACCTGGCTCCATGCACTGGGACGCAGGCAGAGATGTGACCCAACAGAGATGTGATTCCTGGGATCAGGCACTTGCACCCCAATCTGTCCACACTTTGATGGTGCACCTTCAGTTTGTGTCTTCTGTCATCTCCTTTGCTTTGCTGCTGCTTGTGTACAGCTCTTCCTGGCTGCTGTCACATCCTGGGGATGGGATGGGATGGGATGGGATGGGATGGGATGGGATGGGATGGGATGGGATGGGATGGGATGGGATGGGATGGGAGCTCTGCAAGCAGAGAAACCCATCCCAAGGTGTGAGTAGCATTGCCACCACAGTGGGATGGTGGCTCCCACCACAGGGAAATCTCCTTTGGTGGCTGGGGTGTGTGAAGCTGATCTCAGGATGCTGAGGGGGGTTGTCCTCCTGGGGGGGTGAGATGAAGGAGGGTTGTGGCAGTAGGACCTGAGCATGGAGAAAGTGCCAGTGTGACAGAGAGACAGACGTGCTCCTCCACATCACTCTATGTGCTGCTCCCTGGCACAGGATCCCAGCAGGATCTCCCCTCCATGCATGGGCTGTGCTTCCCTCAGGACTGCCTGCTTGGCTGCAAGCATGCCCTGGTGTCTCATGGACAGAGGAAATCTCCCTTGAAGCTAAGTGGCCTCTGGCTGCAGCTTTATCTTCTCCTTCCTGTTTACTGCGAGGTCCCTGAAAGGGCTGTTTGTTCCCACCATCACAGGGCCCAGCTCCTCTCAGGCATGTCAGGATGTCTCCCATCGCCCTGGAAGCCCTGCACTGGCACCTCCCTTCCCCTCCATGTGCCCTCACCCTGTTCTGAGCACAGCAGGTGCCTTGGAACGCCCAGCAGTGCCAGTGGATTTTTCAGCCCTGCCTGCAGGGCTGCCCTTCCCTCCCCTGCCATCCCACTCGCTTCCCTTCCACGTTTGGTCAAGCTCTTCATCCTGACATTTACAACTCTGGGCTGAGCAGCCTCTGCTTACATCTCATCTCAGCTTTCCTCCTACTCTTCCTCTCCTCATGGTAGCACCACATCTCATCTCTTCTGCCATTCATCTTCAGCCTCATCTCCTCTGCCATTCTCTTCATCTCTGGCTCCTGCTCCTGCCTCCCACTCCCCATCTTTCCAGGCTGCTCCCTCGGGTCTTGCTTTCACCTCTGGAGCAACTGGCCCATCTTCCCCACACTGCCCCAGAGCTGCCTTCCTTCACCTCGCCTTTCACACATGCTCCCTGCTCAGTATTGTTTATTCCTCTTTTGGGCCATAGGACAAAAATATCTCCCCACCCAGGCAGCCTGCACTGCTGGTCAGATTTCCTCGTGAGTTGTGTGAGCAATGTTGTTTCTGTGCTGGGCAAACACACTGACCTAAGAGCAGGCAATTCCTGTGAAAATGTGTTCTTACATTACTGTTTTTCATCGACTTTTTTTTTTTTTTTTTAATGGACCATTCTTACTAGTTTAATGCTTGATTTTTATTTTGAAGCACACAGGCACGCTCCTCCCTCTGTTACTGAGTGCAGGAGGTCATTGCAGTGTTGCAACTCTGTCAAAGAAAACTGCCCCTTGTATAGAGCAAGATGTGCTGAAAGCCCCGAGGTCACAGCCATAAATCCTGCTCACTCTCGTTTGCTCTCTGTTTCAGGTGTGTCAGGCACTGCTGTGCCCCCATTTCCTTCCTTCTGGAGGTGCCCATTGGTTTGTTCTGGCAGTCAAACAGAGCAGTAGCTTTGGCATGGGATGGAGCCCCTTGTCTGCTCCTCAGCAAACCCCCAGGGGTCTGTCCCCCCCTGCTGCAGATGTGGCAGGACACAGGGCAGGAGCTGAGGGCTGTGGCACAGGATGTGGGTGATGCAGATCCCACTGCTTCACCCCTCCAGGGAAACTCCCATCCCCAGCCTCCTCTGCAGCATCCTGGCTGTGTCTCTGTGCCTTGGGGGGTGGGTTACTCCCAGTCCCTCCTGCTGGGGTTGTTCCACTTTCCACAGGCTCTTTAAATAGCCAGGAGCAAAAGAGAGGATGACCTGGGAGTTGAGAGGTTTCCTTGTGTGGTGGGACATGTCACTCCCACTGCTGGCTCTGAGGGAGGCAGACGGGTTTCCCACAGCTCTGACCACAGAGTGCTGCTGCTGGCTCTCAATGGCTGTGTGACTTCCCCCTGAAATGTCAGCTGCTGAGCAGGAGCTGCCTGTTCCATGGCTGATTGGAGCTGTGTTACTTGTGGAGAAGCTCTCAGCCAGAAGAGAAGCCCTGTGTTAATAAAGTTGTAGTTTAGAGACGAGCAAGAGCAGATAGAGCTTTGAGGGTCCCTGATGCAGAGCAGCTCCCTGCAGTCCCCAAGGTGAGTGAGAGGATTTCTGCACTGTCTCATTTAAGAGTTACAAACCAGAGGAGAGCTTAGCTCAATCTGCATCCTCAGGGTGCCTTCTTGAGTCACTGTGACTTGGCTGGCATTGGCCACAGCATCATAAACCCTCTGACTTGAGTGTATCTGGCAGGTCTTTGGATGACATCTGGTCCCAGCCCCTGCTCAAAGCATGGCCACCATAGTTCAAACATCTCAGGGACTTGTCCAGCTGAGCCCTGAGTATCTCTAAGGCTGCAGATTACACAGAATCTCTGGTCAGCCTGGTGCAGTGTGTGACCACCCTCACAGGGAGAGAACTTTTTCTAGGACCTAATCAGAATCTCCCTCTTGCAACCCATTTCTGTTGCCTCTCTTCCTGTGCCCCTGCCAAAGGACTCCAACTGCTTGGCTTGTGCTTTTGAAGTTCGGGCCACTGAAAATGCCAGCTGTGAATGTGCTATTTGCAGAGAACCAAGACAAGCTTCACTTTTTGCCTGTGAGACACAATCCCTGGCACAGGAAGTTGCTGATTTGAAAGAAAGATTAAATTCATTGTGCCCAGCCCAACGACCTGACATGTCCAACCCATTAGTGAAGCTTGCATGGTGCAGAGATCTGCTCATTTCATGTGCCAATCCTCCTGGAGTATTGCACCAGCCCTGCTGCATTTTATTGCCCAACAAAGTTTGGATGTTATTAACACATCCATACAGGAATATTTTGGGCATCTCCATCTGCCCTGGGTTCACAGGGTTCCTGAGGAGCTATTGAAAACACTGCAATGCTCTTCAGTGTGGTGGTGAAAGGACTGAGCCCTGCAGAGTGGTGTCAGAAAGAAAGAGGTTGGGCTCTTGCCACAGAGGAAATGGGAGCAGAAGGATCAAAGTCTGTGACTAACGATGCAAGCTGTGTATCCAAAGGGTACTTCTACCCCTGAGAACACAGGCAAAGCAATAAGCCCGGCCTGGGGTTCAGACCAGGCACAACTTTGTACAAAAAAGGGAAACTAAAGGATGACAGACTCAAAATTACAGCTCTATTGGGTTCTGTCTGCTCAGAGCTGTGCAAGATCTTCACAGCTTGGACCCTAGCTAACAGCAAGATTGTGCTGGAATTACCTCTCCTTTGACTCATGGTGTTCCTGCAGGATGCCTTGACTATAATGTTACTCCTTCCTGAGAGCAATTATCAGGGAAGCGTTCATTTTCACTCTTTAACACAAAGCAGACATTAAACACGCCTCGTGTGCAGGGGAGGGGAAATCAGCAGTCACTGCTGGGTCTGCTGAGTCAGTAAGGATGTTCTCTGGGATGTGCATCACATCCCAGGGGCCAGACCCTGAAATCTGGGTAGTTGCTCACTGCTTTCAGCTAGTCAGAGCACCTGAGCCCCTGTGGCACTCATCCTGACAGACAAAACAACCCCCCAAAAAACCCCCAAACTAAAACTCCAAACAACAACAACCACAACAAAACAACAACAACAACAAAAAAAACCCACCACAAAACCACAAAAAAGCTATAAACAGATTTTGTGGAGCAGTTGCTCACTTGTTTTTCTACTGTGCAGGATTAGGCTCCTTTCAAGCAGACCTGAATTGGAGACACCCAGCTGGAGCAGTCCAAAACAAGCCCAGTGTGAGCCAGCAGCACAGACTGGCAGGTCTGTGTGCCCTTCTTCACCTGTTAATGCAGGTAACCTGTGAGTGCCCATCTGGGACTCCTTTATTGCACTGGGCTCCTCCACACAACCTAGGACTGAGGGGCTTGCTGCTTCTGCATGGACTGTGTGTCAGGGTAGCCTGATTCATGAATCAGCCTCCTTCATGACTTAACTCTTCCATGGAGTAGAGGCAAAAAAGGATGTTCCTCCCCAAGACATCTGTGTCAGTCCCTTGAGCCAGCAGAGCCTTTGATGTTGGGGTTGAGGTGGAAGCAGAGGGCTCATGCTGTTCTTCACCTGCATTTGTTCAAACTCTCCAGTCATTAAAGCAGAAATTCAGCCTGTTTGCAGATTCCTATATCACTGTTGTTTACTGACCTGCAAACACATCTTTGTGGTGACATAACTACTTGATATAGAGGCTCTTTCCCCAGGAGCTGGGAGACAAGAGAGGAGAACTCTGGATCACAGCAATCAGAGAGGCAAAAAGCGCCCATGATGCAAAGTCTTTTGTTTGTTTGTTTGTTTTTTGTGCATAGATTAATTGAAGTCAAAACCTAACACTGGTCACTGAGCAGAACACCTAACCCAGTGGGTGAGCAGGCAACCATCTCCAGCCTCACCACATCCACCCTGGGAGGGTCCCCAGAGCCCTACCAGAACCTATCCAAATCCTGTGCACACACTGTGCCAGATTTTGCAGGCACTCCATCTTTTTAGCAGGGTGAATAATGAGGATACACTGCTCAGCTGCCTGCGTGGGGCTGCTTACGCAGAAAGGCGCTGCAGTTTTGGAAACTGAAGATCACAGCCCCACAGTCTGTTCTCTGGTGGTGATGTCCACCTTCTTCCAATACCTCTGAACACAGGATGATGCTGTAGCCCAGTGGCCTCAGATCAGGCAGATCTGCCTGCGTGCCCAGCAGTTAGCACACGGTTCCAGAGCAGGTAGGGGATTTCTTTGGATTCAGGGAATGGAGATGTCAGAAGCGGCTGCACTGTTATTATCACCTATAAAAACCAGCTCTCAGTGATTGCAGGAGAAGAAGGAAGATGAGGTAATTATGGGTTTGGCACAGTTAGCTCTGGCTGAGGGCATTTGCAGTCAAGCCAGGACACAGAGAGCTTGCTGTTCCTTTCCAAGGCAGTTGAGACAACTGTCCACATTACCGGAGCCCCTTCCCCCCTTTGGAAATCCAGCTGTTCCACAGCACATGGAAACACTGAGCAGCTGCTGGGGACCATCCATAAGAACCTGCTGGGCACTTTTAGGTGGACAGGATGCAGTTGTCCTAAACTATTTTGGACCTGGAGCACATCAACTATCCTGGCTCCAGAGTGAATGAAAGACTCGACAGCTGCAAGGACTTTTAAGGAAAATTGATTGCATGGGCCAGGGAGCCACTGAGAGACAAAAATGAGCCATTTGGGAACTCTGGGAGGAGCCATTTGGGAATTCTAGGAGGAACACTTCCCCTTAGACTGCCCCCAGGGCCAGGTAGGATGGAGGAAGGGATGAATGGCCAGCTGGTTTGCTGCTGCCTGGACGTCCAGAGCTGGCTTTAAAAAATGTGAAGGAAAGGTTAGGATCCCTTCCAGCAACTTGTATGCCTAAGCAAAAGCTCCTGCTGTGAGGAGACACTGGAGACAAGGGCAAGGACTTTTTCTGGGAGAAGCAGCTGGCAAGGTGCACAGAGCTTCCCATGCTGGGCCTTGGAAGGAGTTAATGAGACAGCAGGGAGTGAGGGAAGGGTCCGGGCTGCCAGGAAAGGGCTCCTCTGGAGCAGGTCCCTGCTGCTGGGCACACTGGGCTTGCTGGCAAATGGCAGCAACAATTGAGGTGGAGGGAAAAATGCAAGATTCCATAGAGCTCTGAAATACACAGAAAAACAGGGTAAACGCTACAACTTTAACTTTCAACTTTCTTCCAAATTTTTTTCTTTAATTTTTTTGTTTGATTGGTTTTTTGTTTGTTTTTTTTCTTTTGTTTTGTTTTTTATTTTGGTTTGTTGTTGTTGTTATTGATGTTTTGGGGGGGGTTGTTTGTTGGTTTGTTTTGGGATTTTTGAGGTTTTTTTTGTTCTAGTCTGACAGTTGCTATTCCTCTCCCAAGGGCTTCAGGCAGGCACACATTCCACTGGCACTTGAGCAAGCAGGAAGCCCAAGAAGAATACCTGTGTCTGTATCCAGCAGGGGTCACTGATGTTTCTCGTGCTTTTAAAGCTTCTTTTCCCCCCACTTCTATCATTTTTGGGGTGAGGTCTGCCATTCCAAGAGAGCATCCATATCATGAGTAGGAATGCCCTGCTGGAGCCAGACAGGAGGGTGGTGAAATGTCCTCTCAAGGACACCTTGGGCAGAATTGCAGCAGTGGGACAGATGCAGGAGCTGCCCAGTGCAGCATCCCCCTCACACTGGGACTGCACTGGGACAGTGCCTCCAGTTAAACTCATGGCCAGTGGACCAGCTCTGGCTGTGAAGGTCCTGCCAAACAAGACACACTGTGCATCCAGCACAAGTCTCCAGCTCTCTCATGCTACTCCAGAGAGGAAAAGTTGCTGCCATTCCTCCAGGATAGGACCCAGCCTTTTTCTTAAGTTTATTAAGACGACTGGTCCTAATATGTGACCATATATGGCTCACTGTGTTTTTTATTTTCTTCACTAATGGGTTTTATGCAAAACAATTCACTGATGAAGCTGTAAAGGCCAGCAGCCTGTGCTGGTGAGGCTTCTGCAAAGTTTCCCTGTCCTTCCTGGTGGTATTTGCTGGGGCAGTGCAGGAATGTTGCTCCCTCTGTGTCAGAACATGATGATACAGCAGTGCACATTAACTCCACTCTGCTCTCTTCTAAAGCCAGGGAAACAGTTTCTCATTAACAATGTGACAAAGAAAAATTGTCTTTCTGTCTACTGATGAAGCTGGATGCAGACAGAGTTTGTTATCACTGGAAATTCCTCAGTGAATGGCTTCAGTGGCTGCCACGGGATCACCCAGTGCACTGCACTCTGATAATGCCTTTGCTGTTCATTTCCCATCAGGTTTGGCCTTGGCATTTTGATTCCCAAGTGAGTATTTCCTTTCCATAAATGTTGCTGCATGAGTACATTCTCTCTGAATGCTCATGTGGCTGCAGTGTTATTTAACAAGACTCCTGTTCCTGAAAAACAGGGGGAAAAAAAGAGATAGAGAAAAAAAGAAAAAAATAAAGAAAAAATATAAAAAAGGGAAAAAAAGGAAAAACAAATTAAAAATTTAAGAAGGGGGTTTCTAAATATCATTCTGTCTTGTGAAGATGCAGTAATAGATGTTCTCACCACAGCCCTATCGTACTTGTGGTGATGAGTGTTGCTCCTTCCCGTACTTTGTCCCAACTATACTGCAAGTTTGTATTTACCCAATTCAATGCATGTTCTGTAAGGCAGATTATTTCATTTTTCCCCAAGCATTCCACTTTTCCCAAAAGTACTTCTACTGCTAACAGAGAAAGTACATATCCCTTTATGGCTTATCCCTTTGATTTCAAAGGTGAGAAACATTTTTGTCTGAAGAAAATATTTATCAATCTTGCCAGCAGGCTAAAGCTTCAAATCCCAGGTTAGACTGCCTTTGATATTACAAACCAGCAGAATAATCTCATGCTGTCAAAGGAAGGAACATGAAAATATATTGACTTTCTTATCTAGTATCTCTTATTAACAAATGAGTCTATGGAAAGGTTTGGACATCATGTTAGTTTTTATTGGCACACAGTGAAACAAAAAGGTGTATCTGGATGCCTTGCAGACTATACACCTTTTCACCACCAGTTCCCTCAATCCCAGACCATTCCCCCTGATAGGATGTGCCATCTGCAGCTACAGGGTGGGGTGTCCTCACACAAACCCACCAGAAGAGGTTTTGCACTGGAACCCACTGTAAATCTATGCCCACCCTGCTCTTCTTCTTCACCCTCTTCCTCCTTCCATTACAAATGACAGAATTTAGAGTTTTTCAGCCCAAAACGCCCTGCTGCTGACATGAGTGACATGACTTACCAAAGTAGGAACATGCTGACTGAGGGAATTCACGTCACAGATCTCAGCTCCTGTGGAAGCATCTAACCAAATTTTTCAGATGAGTTCAGTTCCTGACTTTTTCACCCTTATTTGCAGTGAGAATTTCTGCATAACTAGGTCTCTTCCTAATCTGACTCTCTACCTCTTATGCATGTAGAAGTGTTATTCTTTAAAATAAATACCCACAGAATGGGATCTTGCCATCCTCACATAATTAGAACACCTTTTAAAAAGGCATCTCTTTAGACCAAGACACCTGTCTATCTTCACCACCAAGAAGAGCAATGGCAGATTAATTGTAAGGGTTTGCTCCTTGTATGTCTAACAAGACTAGGGAGCCATCTGCCCGGCTGGAAAGCATAAATTAAGCAGGGAAAGAGAATCTGTGTCACTGATCTTGTGAGAGGTGATGGGTATTGACAGAGAGGAAACAGTCTGAGCCAACTCAAAAAATTATCAAGAGTGTGCAACAGGAAGACTTCTTGAAGACAGCATGTCCTGCTGAGTGAGGACAAAGCTGTGTGCTCTCTGGTTGTATCAGTGCATAACAAGGAGAGTAACTCTAGCTGAAGCAGGAACATCTGGTTTCCTATTTGAGGAGTCACAATCAATCTGCTCCAGTAGCACAAACTGCTTACTTCACCCCAAACTTAAAGCTCTTGTGAAACCATCACTGGAGAACCATCTGGTTTTGAGTTGTCTTGTCAGTATCTGTCTTGTGAAAGATATTTTCAGGATGTCAGCAAACAACCCCATCCAAAAAGTTCTTCCATGTTTCTTGTCATCCATGATGGCATATATTTAGATGCCATATGCCCTGTACTTTTTTTCCCTGGAAACTCAGGGCTGGCTTGTGCCAAGAATTGCACATAAGAAATTTCCCATGTGTTATTGTTCATGGGTTCTTGCTCAGCCCTGGCACTGGAGTGTAACACACGTGTGCACCTTTGAAAATAGATTGTCTTGGTGTCCCACTCACAGACTGTGAGCCCACCCACCTCCCCACTCGTGCTTCACTGGAGTCATTCCATCCATGGGGATGCACAAAGCAGGAATTTTGCTAACCCTTTGTCCTCTGAAATGTCATTTATTGTCTTCCCCTCCGTCACAGCCCACGTGCAGAAGCAGTGTGTAAGAATGCATCACGCATGATTCAACGCCACGCAGAAATTCTGCTGAGCTCCTCACACCCGGCTCCAAGGGGAACCTTTGTCTGGTGTGTGCCTGCAGAATGCCGACCTCCCAGTGTGTAAAATGCACTCAGCTCCAAACATCCCACGTGCACACCCAAAATGCCAGAGCACTCGTTACATTCGTGGTCCATAAAGTGGTGTTTTGTTCTGAGCCCCGGCTCTGCCTGACTCTGGGTGAATGCAATTGGAAATGCCAGAGTCACAGCTCCCAAAGAGCAGGATTACAATTTTCCTGACATCCGAGGGGGGTGCCAACAATGCAGCTGACGCAGGAGGGGACGGATTACAGCGCATCTGACAGAGCAGCAATTATAGGAAATGTATTTGCAGGCATGGATGGGTGGAAAATGAATGGAATATGCTGTTCCAGAGGAGGACAATAAAGGTGTGTTGCAACAGTCCTTCCCCACCCTGGAAAGCCGCATTTCTCTCTCGTGCACCGGCACAAACAATCCGTGCTGCATGGCAGGAAATATCCGACGCAAATATCGCATCAATCTCTGAGGAAGGATACCTGTTTTCGTAACTTGCTCATTGACGAAGGGCTCTTGGTGGTGGCTCAGACAATAGGTGGATATATCAGGTTTTCCCTGTGGAATAACTGTACCACTGGCACCGTGCTGTAAACGCAACTTTTATTTTGTTTCTGTTTTCTTTCGGAGTGAGCAAAGTAGAGAAGGGGAAGGGGGAGGGGAGAAGCTCCTGATTTTTTGGTATGCAGTAGATAAATGCCATTAAAACTCTCTTCAAAGGAGCCTGTGCACATGCCCTTGCCTGGCAGAGGTACAGGCAGGCAGAAGCAGATGGAGCAATTACCTGGGACTCCGGGGATGAGATTACCTTTCCATTTCAAACTGCAGAGAGAGCACGGTGGATCTCAGACTCTAATGCATGAATGTAGAGGAAAGGTGAAGGGGCCCTTATTAATTTTGTCCCTGGGGAATGATTTGGAGCATTCTGCATGAATCACTCACCAAGAGAGGGGAGGGGAGCGGAGGCTGCAGCGAGGGGACATCAAAACTGCCTCGCTCAGGTCACTGAGCTGTTTCCAGCACAGCCACCAACAGAGAACATACGTGTGCAGTGAATTCCATTGTCTCAGGGTGCTTCCAACAGAGAACACACGTGTGCAGTGAATTCCATTGTCTCAGGATGCTTCCTGCTGGGCACGCATCCATGGTGCCCACAGCTGCGTGCCGGGGCCACCCCACATCCTATGGCACTCCTGTAAAATGCAATAGGACACTTGGGACAACCATTCCTAAAGGAATGAGGCTGAATTCCCTTCCTGCCCTCACAGATTTTCCCTCCAGCCCAGCACAGGAACAGACATCCAGTCCCTGCACTGGCTGGAGGATAACTGGCAGGTCTTTCCCAGGTGGGAGCACCTCATTAACTCCAGCAGCCGTAAGGATGAGGAGGGAACAGCCTTCAGTCTCCTGGCCTGCCCAGGGGAAGGTTCCCAAACTCATTGGACAGGGGCTGGTTTCCCACCACTCCCATCAGGCTGACAGAATTTCCCCAGCTCTTTTTTACACATCCCAAAGAGAAAAGATCCCAGACAAGGAGAAGGGGAAGGATAATTCCACAGGAATGAAACCCCCTGTCAAATGGATCATGGACATGCCTCCCTCCCACCTCTGCTCTTGTATCTGAAGTCTCCTCAGCATTTATTTTTTGCTTTGGAAGCTGGCAGCTTCCAACCGATCTTACACTGCTGAACTTCCCTGATAAAGTGTGGCCCAAAAAAGCCCAAACAACAAAGCAACACATGAGCTACTACAGTGTGTGGGATGTTTCAGGGAGCAGTGAGAAGCAATACACACTTTCAACAGAAACTGCTAGCAAAGAGTGGCAAAGCTTGGGAGTACCAGAAACAGCTGCCTCTGTTTGACCTGCTCCCTGTCCACATTTTATCTGGGAGTGGGAGGATAACATTAAACTACAAGCACTAATCTTACAGAAAGTCCAGCCTGATAGAAAAATCACATTTAAGAGCTGCCTCTTGTATAAACTGTATTAAATCCAGTATGTACATAACTGTATTTGTACCAGCCGTAAGACTAACAATAATAACTTAATTTTTAATTTCAGCGTGAATGATGGAGTTAAAGCAATTTTCCTGAGCTCAGGACACACAAAGGTATTTCCCAGCTGTGTCACAGACTTGCCTCATCACCACCATGGGCAAGACACTTCATCCTCGTAGTCTTTTTGCCCTCCCAGTTGTAAAGCAGTTAAAATGAGGGAAGTTCCATCTTTTCCTTATCTTTTGTGCCTTTTGTCTGTGAGGATTGGATGGTCTTGGTGGGAAAGTGCCATTTCCAAGTGTTGGTCTGTGGGCATCTGCAGTCCAGGTGGTTCTGCCTGGCTGATCCTGATGCCAACAGTAACAGTAGCTTAACACAGGTGTGCTGAGACCCAGAGGATTTTGGTCCTCTTCAGTAAAATTCTGGTAGAAAAAGTGCTTAACCTTGCAGGATACCCTGAAGATGGATGTTTTAAGAGATGTAAACAAAGTGACTTTCAATGAAATTTAAGCAGGCACAGTTAGATTACAGATGTGTATCCACTTTTACTACCATGACCACCTTTGGTCATTAAGCTTAATTGGAAAAAACCCTAATTCAAAAGCCATTGTTCTATGTTGGCTGTTTAGCTTTTTAGCTTCTGCTTTTTTTTTTTTTTTTTTTTTTTTTTCCCTGGGCTATGGAAATAACCTGTCCAACTTCTCCTTTTCTGCATATTTTTTCCATGTATTTGTTGCCAGTTGTCAGTCAGGCTCACCTGTCCCGGCACAGTGGAGCACTGTCAGAGTGACAAACACTGAAGGGAAATTATTACAATGAAACAGAGATGCTCTCAAGGGCACAGACCACCTTTTTTGTTCTGTTTTGTTCTGTTTTTTGTACTTCCCTTTACACAAACAAAGACACTCAGAGCCTCAGCATGAAGGCAGACTTTGTACCCCATTATATTTAGGAGAGTGAAGAACCCAAACACACCTTGTGGTGACCCCTTCAGAAGCTATTTCCTAGCCCTAGATAAGGAGGAATGATGAGGAGAAGCTCTGTGTCCCTTTATCCTGCAAGACAAGCTCAATGTATTATGTCAGTGAGATGTCATCACCTCATTAATTATGAAATGTCATAAACCTTAATGACAAAAGATCATTGTTGTGATCATAATTATGTAACCGTGATGCAATGTTATGACCAAAGACATTCCAGTGGTCTGAAATATATTTGTGGATACCATTGTGGTGTCTCAGTAAGGACATCCCAGCTTTAAAGTATTTTTGCCAAAATTGCAGTGGCAGCCTGGATTTTTTCAAATTCAAAGACACTTTGAAGTCATATTAGAAACAGTCATGCATCTTTTTTTTCTTGAGATAATGCTTTTGTCTTTGGAATAAGCCTACAAGTATTTTAGTTTATTATCTCATCTTTTTTACTTCAAATGTCACTATACTTTTTGTAATGTGATACCTTCCATTTCCCTTCTTTTCAGGCCAGTCTAACTTGGTATGACCAGAAACGACTCTATTGACTTCAGCAAGGTTTTACTTAATTAAATAGTGTAAAATAGTCAAACAAATCTCATTTTTTGAATAACCACATTGGTATTTTCTGGAAAAAAACCAAAACCAACCAACCAACTAACCAAACAAAAACACCAAACCAAACCACCCCATGTCCCTGTGGGGAAAAAAAGGAGAAAAGAAACAAAACCAAGTAGCTACAGCTGTACTGCAAGTAGTGCCCCAGCAAATCTGCCACAGAAAGCCAGGCTGACTTCGGCTGTGGAGGGTGAAATGGGCAGAAAGGAATGTCTCCACTTCTTGATTTGTTTTCTTTTTGCCAAGTGAAGAAAGTTGCTATTGTTGTTAATTTGTTTTGAAACGAATAAAAAATGCTGAGTGAAATGACTAAAGACTGAATTGCTGGAAATATCTGCGAGATGAGTTCTGGAAGGCATCAGTCTGTATTCCCATACACAGATCAGGCTGCCCTCAGGGAGGGAGCACAGAGCTGCTGCAATGGAAAAACTTAGCACTTGTGTCCTCCCAGCTTCTCCCTCTTCCTCCAGGAGCCAAAGGAAAATCCTGGTGGACATGCTCTGAAAAGTGCCTCTCCGCTTTTCCTCGCTTTTCTTCCCTGATTATGAACAAGCCAGCTCGGTAATTACACCTCTCCCGACCACGAATATCATGGAATCATTCAAGGTGACTCCTCCTCGTCCAGGATATCTAAAACACCAGAGGGCAGCAGAAGTGTTAAAGCAGAAACTGCAAAAGCCTCAACCTCCCCAACAGCAGCACCTCTCCGAGCTGATAAAACTCGATTGCATAAGAGATCTGTGATGCCTCCACAGCATTCAGAGTGAAAGTGGCAGAAAAACGATGTCATTATGACACTACCAAAATTGTGCAATGGTTACTTCCCAGCAGTGCTGCTGGAAGCTGTTTTTTACCTCGATGAATGAAAACGAAAGAGAAACACCAAAAGGTTGTTGGAATAATAGAGGTAGGGAGTCTTTAATTCCCAACAAATGATACAACAGAGTTTTAGCTTTAGAAATGAGGTGCTGCCTCCTTCACTGCAGATGCCCTGGAACAGAGATCACTGTAAGTTCCTTCCACAGGGAGCAGCACTTGCCAGTCCTTCTTGCTTCTTCCATCCACAGCAGGTAATTAAAATCAGGATGGTGGATTCTTCTCTGGTGAGGTCTCACACTCTCCAGGAAGTCCCACAGCACAGGTGTCCACCTCTCCTTAGTACGGGAAAATCGTGAGATGTTCTGCAGAGCACCAAATCCAGTCATCCTCTTCTAAAATGGAAGAAAGAAATTCTAAGTCCTTTAAAAAGGAATAAAAATGTTCCACTCCTAGCTCGGGCTGGATGTCTTTGAGTGTTCTTTCAAAAAAGACCAGCTCTGTTTGCCATCCTAAAACACTTAATCAATTTCAAATGAAAACAGCAACTATAATTAAAGGGAGGAAAATCCCACTACAGCAGAGGAACCATTATTAAGGTAATTTTTTTCTTTATAACTCCTGGGGCACTGTTCACATGCAGCTGCTACTGTATGTGCTGTTTGTGCGTCACCTCCTCTTCATGAGCTCCACAGAGAATATACTGTTAGTTTAATAATAACAATAATAACAATAATAATAAGTCAGCTTTTCATGTGAGTTATTCAAGGCACTGTGTAAGCACTAATTGAATGCTACAATAGCCCGGGCTGCCTCTGTGCTATTCGCCTCTCTTCAGCACATGCCACAGCAGTCCCGTGACTTGGGTCACACCATGGAAGCAGCTCCTGTCCTTCAGCTCCTGGCCACCAGCTCTGCCCCCTCCCAGCTCCATTCAAGCCCTGAGGAATGCCAGCCTGCCTGCTCACAGACAGCAGGCATTGGGGCAGCATGGGTTTTGGGTATAAACAATGTTTGGGTGTTCATTTAAGGTGTTATTTCTCCATTTTTATAAGATAAAGAGCCTGCAGTATAAACACTAAAACTTCACTAAAACATCCTGACAGCTCTCTCTCAAGCACGTTGATGATACACAGCTCATGGATCATGTAATTTGATTTATGCAGAGAACCGCATCTTCCTCATCCCACCTTTAAATTCACTAAAACTGACAAAACTTTGCTTTCCTCCCCTAGCACGTCCCTCTAGGAGTTATTCAGGACCTTAAGGAGAACATCTACAACAAGAGAAAACAATCTCAGAATCACAGAATAGTCAGGGTTGGAGGGATCTCTGGAGATGACCCAGTCCAACCCCCTGCCCAGGCAGGGTCATCCAGAGCAGTGACACAGAACACATCCAGGTGCGTCTGGAATGTCTCCAGAGAGGGAACTCTGTGTCCTCCCTGGGCAGCTGCTCCAGAGCTCTGCCAGCCTCAATGGAAAGAAATTCTTCCCCATGTTGAGGTGGAAATTCTTGTGTTTTATGTCATGGTCGTTGCTCCTCATCCTGATGCTGGGCACCACTGAAGAGTCTGGCACCATCCTCTGACACCCATCTTGGAGATATTCATATGCATTGATTAGATCCCCTCTCCATCTTCTCTTTGAAGAGATTTTTACTGAATGCTTTGAAATTTTCAGCGTGAAGCAGAGCTGTAACTTTTCTACCTTATTTCCAGTAGTCTAGCAAATCCAATTTGCACGGTGCCCCTGGATGGAAGAGGAGGGTCACCTCTCAGCGTGCCATGGGCTGTGAAAGTCAGGGGAAGGCTCAGACTAAGAGGGAGAGTTTTCCAGCCAGAAACCTATCTCCTGACTGAAGAACTACCTGTCTGAAAAGAGCCTAGACTGAGTGCAATAGGGAAGCTAAAGCTGAGAAACAGATATGGCAAGCATAATTCAAGACTGATTTTTGAGACTAGATTGGAATTTGACTCCAAGTGTACAAATATTTTGGTCACCTGCTGTGTGGAGGCTGAGGATCTCCCTGTTTGAACCCTGTGTATCTGCTGTTTCACATCTGACCTTGCGAGGAGTCTCTTGGCTGAGGTTCAATCCTACACAACATCCTTAAGCCTTGATGTGCCAAAGGGAAATTTCCCAAGCCTCACTTCCAGACTGACCAGAGACAATGGAACTGCAGGTGTATTCCGAGTGTAGAGTTGAAATGGTATCACAGGGCTGCACAAATGAATGTGACATGGACTTACTGGAGAAAGCCACCAGGATGATCAGAGGGATGGAGCACCTCTCCTGAGAGAATTGGGATTGTTCAGCCTGGAAAAGAGAAGCTTCAGGGTGACCTAATTGCAGCCTTCCAATACCTGAAGGGAGCTACAAGAAAGATGGAGAAATGCTATTTATGAGAACCTGGAGTAACAGGACAAGGGGGAATGGCTTCAAACTGACAGAGAGTATGTTTAGCTTAGATATTAGGAAGAAATTCTTTACTGTGAGGGTAATGAGGGACTGGCACAGGTTGCCTAGAAAGACTGTTCTGCCCCTGGATCCCTGAAGTGTTCAAGGTGAAGCTGGATGAGGCTCTGAGCAGCCTGGTCTAATGTACGGTGTTTCTGAACTGAAGGATCTTTATGGTCCCTTCCAACCTAAACCCTTCTGCAATTTTATATATATATATATTCTCTATTATTACTTTTGTTGCTGTCGGTGCCCAGCTGGTGGACCCAGAGGGCTGCTGTCCCCAGATCGGGGTGTCTGTAGCCCTTGAGGGGATACTCTGCAGCATCCCCTCCATCTCACCCTGCAAAGCAGGGACAGGGAATTCGGTCTTGCGCAGGGGAACGCGGGTCTGTTTCCTGCTGCAAGCACCAGTGCAAAGGTTGCAGCGCATCCACAGCCCTCCTGCGCCTTGGGATCAGGGAGAAATGCTCCCCTGCAGGGCTGCAGCCGCACTTTTCCTACTGTCAGCGGGACTTCCCCATCACGCTGCTGTGCTAGAGGTGCCTCGGCAGCTGGGGACACCGGGGCTCGGCACCCCCGCCGGCAGCGGCGGCGGTCACCGGGGGGTCACCAGCGCCAGGTGCTGTCGCCGGGGCGGTGCCTCAGTCGCGACATCCCCGCGCTGCGGGGACGCCCCGTCGGGAGCCGCCACCACTCCGGGGAAGGAGCGACCTCTCCAGGAGGGCGGACCGGACCGAGCCGGGCCGGGCCGAGCCGGGGGGTGGGCAGGAGACCCCCAGACCCCCCCTCCCCTCCCCTTCCCTCCATCCCTGCATCCCTCCGCCCTGACGTCACCGCCCCCCCGGGTCTCCCGGGCGACGGCTCCATCAGCGCCCGCGTCAGCGCCGCCCGTTCCCTGGCAACATCCCGGTGTCTCCGCTCCCCTTCAGCCCCGCGCCCGGCCGCGCGTCTCGCTGGCGTCAAAGTGACGTCAATGGGCCCGTCTCGGCTTTCGGCGGTGGGCGGGGAGGGAGGACGGGCGGGCGGTGCGCGGATGGAGGCGAGGGGCGGGCAGGGCAGGGCTGGGGGGCCGGGACATCCCGCGTGGTGCCGCCTGCCCCCCGGTGCGCGCTGGCCCCGCCGCGCTCACACTCGCGCTCACACGGACACGGGCACGGACACGCACAGCCCTGCGCGCACACCGCGCTCCGCCCGCCAGGTACGAGGGCGGCTCGGCGGCCGCTCCGCCGGGCTGAGCGGGGCTGAGCGGGGCCGAGCGGGGCCGAGCGGGGCCGAGCGGGGCTGAGCGAGGCCGAGCGGGGCTGACGGGCGCTGCGCTGCCGTGTCCGTGCAGGTGCTGCGCGGATGCTCCCGTCCTGAGGCGCTGCCCGCACCCCCCGCCTGAGCCATGGTGATCATGTCGGAGTTCGCCTCGGCGCCCGCGGCCGCGCACGGCCAGCAGCGGCCCCTGCGAGTCGGCTTCTACGACATCGAGAGGACCCTGGGGAAAGGCAACTTCGCCGTGGTCAAGCTGGCCCGGCACAGGGTGACCAAAACGCAGGTGGGTGCGAGGGGCCGGCGCTGTCCGCTCCGCGGAGCCCCCGCGGGCGCTGCTGCCTTCGCTCGCCCGCGGTGATGCCGCGAGTTTTCCCGCTGTGGGAATTCAAAAACTCAGCAAGAATTTGTGCAAAAAACGCACCCCGGGTCCCGCAGTTCGCAGTGTTACTGTAGCTTCGCTGAGTTACTCTCAGTTTGCTAAAAACGCCCTGCAAATTAAGGATGTCTTGAAGGCTTCAGACGTTTTGGTTTTTTGGTTTTTATTCATTCAGTGTTCTTCAAGAACAAAGAACCTGGGGTCTTATTTGCAGATTTTTTTTTTTCCTGGGCGTGCAGCCGTATTTATATTTCTGGTGCATGTCAAAATCGTGTCAGTCACTACAGCAGAGGATAGTCTGTTACAAGAATCTGTTTTTCACTGGCATGGGATGGATTAAAAGATTTATGGAATCCTGTCCAGTGCTAATTTCTGCAGTTCTGTTCGCTACCTTACGTGTAATCCTTTGACGTAGAAAAGAAAAACGAAAACGTTCTGTGCCGTGAATTCTGTGCGGTTCAGAAAAGCAGAATCAGCTTTGTCAAGTCTGTGCCTTAAAAGCTACTTTAAAAGCTACTTTACTTGGATTTTGTATGTGGCGTGTTTGTGTGGGGATGTGTCTTTTTTTTTTTTTTTAAATCTGTTTTAACAGTGAGAGTACCTGTTTTGTAATACCTAGGGTTGTTTTGTTATTATCTGAATTTGCAGGTTGCAATAAAAATAATAGACAAAACAAGGTTAGACCCAAGCAACCTGGAGAAGATTTATAGAGAAGTTCAGATAATGAAGCTTTTGAATCATCCCCACATTATCAAGCTATATCAGGTAAGAGTCCAGCTTTCAAGCATAGCACGTAAATAAAATATGCTTGTGGTGTTCTCTTGCATGTGATTTTTGCATCTAATATTTGCAGAGAGAATGCATATTGAAATACTGAAATACTTTTTGAGAAACGTTTGAAAAATAACTGTCTTCAAAGTCATCCGTTGTTCTTTGAACAAGATTCTGGTAGATTAGACAGCTTTTTGATAAAATGCACTGTAAAATTTACAGTTGGAACCAGGCTGACGTTTGTTTCAGATTGAGGAACGAGTTGTCTGAACTTCTATGATTAACTTGCCTTTCCTATCTCCTCTGCTTTTCCCGGTTTAGAGGACTGGAACTTCTGACGTGCTTTAGATAAGAGGAAGACTTAAACTCACGTTGAGTGGTAGAGAAGGAAGCACTAAAGTTGAGTTTGCCTTAAGCGGAAGGGATTTAAAATCACTAACAATTAAGTCAAATTAATTTAAGTAGAAAGTCTAAGTGGAAATTTAATCAAAGAATTTGATTAATGAAAAAGGAAAAGGTGGTAAATGTTGGTATCTTAGATTATGTAAAAAAAATTACCTGTTTGGTTGTTCTGTTGCAGTTTGTGTAGTTTTAAAAGAGAATTTTAAGTTTCTTTTCCCTGCAGACTTTCAGATGAGTTTTGGTTTAGATTTGTTCAGTTTCTGCACTGATGGATATTTTTAACCGTAGGAACAAGTTAATGTGTTGTGCAGAAAGCAGGATCACATTTGTCTTGTGAGCAAGAACTGCTCTGCAAATTCCAAATGTTAGATCTAAGTAGCCCTTGGCGTGGGTTCCTCTTAATAGTTTAAATAATGTCGTGTGGATTTAAGAAGATGACAGAACAGTTTGGGTCAGAAGGGACCTTTAAAGGTCATCTGGTGCAAGCCCCTGCCACGAGCAGGGTAGATATCAGTCTCTCTGGACCTGGCTAAAAGGGCAGAGGGGAGAAAGGTGGAGATGGATGAAGCAGCAGGTCTGAAAGTCCGTGTGCAGTAGTAAACACTATTATCAGCTGTGATCTTACTGCTGGGTTTGTTAGCTTAAAAAAAAAAAAAAAAAAAAGGTTAAAAAAAAAAGGTAATTAACATGTAAGGCTGAAGAGCCAGTAAGGCAGGTGCTTAGGCAAGGCATTATTTTAAAAGACCTTGACACACATGAAGTGTTTGTATTTATAGTGCTACCCGTCATAACAAAAATGATTCTGTGTTAACAGCTGACGTCAGGGTTGCCCATGGGGCAGTATAGGACATACAGAAACATTCTAACAGTTCGGTTGAGTTCATTTCAGTGGAATGATGTGGGTGAAAATACTGTTTCGGAGCACTTAGAAAAGCAGGCTAAATTCCATCTCGTTGAACCACTTCACTTGATGCAGCAAATGACGTTGGTAGTGGACCATAATTTCTTTTCAGTGAAGTTTTCTTTTCTTTGTTGTTGTAACTGATGCTTTACCTGTTTGATGGAGGCTGAGAAGCAGGGATGGAATTAGATGACATACCAATGTAGGGTGTGTGTTCTTGTATTATTTCATCATTGTTTTAGTTTCAGCACCGCGTCTTAATTTCGTCCAGCTGGCAACTTTCCCAGAACACTTTCCTTCAGTTTTTTAAACTGGGAACCTCTCTTCCTTTGCTGCTTGTTTGTTTATTTTCATTTCGTGTCTGTGTGTACTTGTAGTGAGGGGAGGACAAGAGTTTTTGAAAAAGGTTACATGTTGGGAGCCTGGAAGTTACAGCCTTTGAAGTAGAATTGAGGCTTTTTGGATTGTTAACCTATTGTGAGCCTCCTGATTCCAAAACAAAGTATCTGCTTCTTGAGAGAAATGGAATGTTTCCAGGGAAATATTGTATTCTGAAGTCTGAAATGCAACGTTTCAAAGGTGTAGCGTGGCAACTGAAGATGAACTCGGAAGTGCTCAGCATCTCTCATTCATTATTTGGATTTTAGGTTTTTTTTTGTTTTTTAATTTTCCTCCAAAGTCAAATATTGTGAAATATCAAAGCAAGTTGATACTGGATTGATAGGCAATATATTGACAGTTGTTGATGTGCATCAAGCCCTGCTGTTACACAAACAGCAGCCTGTTATCACTTGCACAGGAGGCTCCCCATGTCCCAGCCACCTCCAAACTGGAGCAGGGGATCTGATACCACTTCTTGCTTTGTCCAGCTTGCAGCTATCTCTGCTGATCTGAGCCCCCACTAGCCTTGAAACAAAGATGACTTCAGATAAACTTTTAAGTTTCTTTGCACGTTCAAAATATGTCACGTTAATTGTAAAACTGTATATGCATATTTTAACAAAAGGGGAGTGTATGAAATTATCTAAACACTCATCTGCTCTCTTATGGAGATTAGGTAGCTTGGCAATGGTGAGAACAATGGCCTGGGAAACCATTGTATAATGTAGGCACATAAGCCTTGATTTGTTATCTTTTTCATTACCAGTTTGCTTGGAAAGAACTCTGTGGTGCAAAATTAGATGCTTTTACTGCCAGCTGCTGCAGCAAATATAAATTTGAATGGATATGTTTGAGAATTCACATAGAAAAATAAATGAAAAATAAATGAGCTATAGAGCTCTGCTTTTTTTTTTTTTTTTTTTTTTTTAAATCATGTTCTCTCATGTCTTCACAGGTTATGGAGACAAAGGATATGCTGTACATCGTTACTGAGTTTGCAAAGAATGGAGAAATGTTTGGTAAGTCCTCACTGGCAGAGCTCACAACTCCTTAGATTTAGAAACCATGGCTTTATTTTGTCATTCCTGAATAACAGATATATTCTGATTAAAAACCTAGAGCTTATGTTGTCAGCTGTCAAACAGCTAGTGCAGCACCTGCAGGATTATGAAAAATTTCCTCAGGGTGTTTCTAAATCCTGTCTGGTTTTGTCTTGCAGATCACCTGACCTCCAATGGGCACTTGAGTGAGAGTGAAGCACGGAAGAAGTTCTGGCAGATTCTCTCAGCAGTGGAATATTGTCACAGCCACCACATCGTGCACAGGGATCTCAAAACAGAGAACCTCCTGCTGGATGCTAACATGAATATCAAACTAGCAGGTAATAGGAAATACGAGGTCTCTTTATAAAGAACATCAGGCGTCCTGTTTACACTTTGGGTTTCCCTAGGATGATCCTATAAATGTATTTGTATTTGTGTAAGTGAAAATAATAGTTACAGATATTTCTCAGAACAGATTTTGTGAACAGAAGGGAATAACTTAAATGAAGGCAAAAAACAAAGCAACACATCTGTTCTTTTCTCTCAATTTTCTGCTGCTTCTGAATTATTAGTATGTGGTTGAGTGTTTTTGTCTTACCCTGGATTTTCACCTTTATTTTAGACTTTGGCTTTGGAAACTTCTACAAATCGGGAGAGCCCCTCTCCACTTGGTGTGGAAGCCCACCCTATGCAGCTCCAGAAGTTTTCGAAGGCAAAGAGTATGAAGGACCTCACCTTGATATATGGGTGAGCTTGTTATTCCTCAGAAACTGCGTTTCACACTTCGTGAGGGCCTGTGGGCCTTCAAAATCATTGTTTTTCCTGGAGTCACTCATGTGCTGTGCTGTTTTCTCTTGGCAGAGCCTTGGGGTGGTTCTGTACGTCCTTGTCTGTGGTTCTCTGCCTTTTGATGGACCCAATTTACCAACTCTGAGGCAAAGAGTGCTGGAGGGGCGGTTCCGCATCCCATACTTCATGTCCGAAGGTGCTTTTTTTTCAGATCCTTTATGTTAGAACCGGTGCTATAAAGGAGTAGCTGTTGAGTTTGCAGCTGGCAATTATTTTGTTTTTATGTATCCAGTAGTTTCTGTAGGGCAGAAGACGTTTTCTTTTCTAGGATCTGCTTTGTACTGCATCTAAAAGGCTGTAGTTTCCTTTCTTAGGATATCCCTATGGATTACAAAAATACTTGACTCCCTCGCTGGAGAAATAATTGCTCAGAAAAGAGAGAAAACAGGCTTTTGATGAGACTAGCCTGTAATGCTGGGACAGGTGTAGTTCTAGGATATTTTATTTATGCAGAAGGGGTGTATGCCAGTGTGGCTGTGCTGCCAAGGGGAGCAGGAATAGGGAGGCTTATTAGTGTTTACTGAGAACTCCAGCAGTCTGATGAGAAACATGAAACTGAAGAGTGTTATCACCTCTCTCTGATTTGGTTTCAAAACCAAGTGAACGTGCTTCTGTTGTCACGTGGAGATTATCTGCTGAAGTCTGAAGTTTATCAGTTATAGCCATGAACAGCTGTATTTCCTGGTTATAAAGTAAATAAGCAGTATGGGACCAGGACCAGGAAGTTGTATGTGATGGGGTTCTGTACTAAGTTCTGACCTATTTTGTGTGGATATAACGCCATTAAACCTGCATCCTCTCAAAACCAGCTCTTGTGTAAGATGCAAAACCACCTGGTATCCAGTACAGCTTCATTTCCTGTAGTGAGATGTTTTTGTGATAATCATGTGGACATCTCTTGTGCTGTCTGGAATATCTGATAGTCAGATCAGGCATCAGCTGCTCCCAAACCTTGAATTCCTGTTTTCACACTGTTGCTGGGAAATGTTCTTAGCAGTGACCTGGGGCTGGGCTGTTATTTTTTTACCCCTTGCTCATGAGTTTGTCTTTGTCACCCAGACTGTGAAACACTAATCCGACGGATGCTGGTTGTGGACCCAACCAAGCGGATAACCATCTCCCAGATAAAGCAGCACAAGTGGATGCAGGCTGACCCCTCCCTTCAGCAGCAGCAGTCTTTGTCCTTCTCCATGCAAAACTACAACTCCAACCTGGGTGACTACAACGAGCAGGTCCTTGGGATCATGCAGACCCTTGGCATCGACAGGCAGAGGACTGTAGAGGTGAGTTCTTGCCCTTTAGATAGATCTGCAGTGACCACCAGAATGCCACTCGTGGGTCATTCAGTGACTGGCCTTGATCTGGTGTCACAACATAAAATCTTCACCGCCTTTCTGGATTTTGCTTGTTTTTTATTTTTTTTTTTGAATGTGCTACTCTGAGCCCTTAGTGATGAGCTTTGGCCGTTTACATAACCTGTAACTCAAAAGGCCCTTCCAATGTCTTCCAGTCTCTGCAGAACAGCAGCTACAACCATTTTGCTGCCATTTATTACCTGCTGCTGGAGCGCCTCAAGGAGTACCGGAGCAGCCAGGTGTCCACTCGGCCGGCAGCCGGCCGGCAGCCACGGCCCAGGAGCTCCGAGATCACCAACGCTGAGGTGAGGACAGGAGGAACCTCGGGATCTCCTTTCCATGTAGCTGCCAGGCTCCTGGAAACCAGTTCTGATAGTGGTGCCCTCTGACAGGACACAGCCTGCTGTGCCTCAGCAGGAGGCTGAGTGAATATTAATGCCCCGTTTCCTAGGAAGTGACCGCGGGTCATGGTCCAAAGAATAGTCTGCCTCCAGTGCAGGTCAATAATGAGGCACAGGATTAGGCTTCTCGTGGAAGTTTGCCCTTTTAGGCATGGCTTGGCTATGCTTCTTTGTTGCATATTCTGTAGGTTCCTCAGAAGTACTCCATGAGTCACTTAATGTGTTTTTCTGACATTCATTTTATTTTCTTCGCCCCCACCCCCTTTAAAGTGTGGTTTGGGTGCCTCTGCAAATTGCACTTCCAGTTAAATTGCCTAACTTATGAGGAGGAGTTGGAGTTCTGTGTTTGTGTTGGCATTGATGGATTAGCTTTGTTCGTTTTCATAGAAAGCAGGAGGAGAAAGCTTGCAGGGAAGGTGGCTCTGAAATTCTGTGACTCTCCAGTATCTGAAAAGTCACGTGGAACTGCAGTGTGTGTGATGGCTTCTGTGCATCGCTCTCTCTCCAGATGCCTCAGGACACTCTCACTAGTGAAACCCTGCGATCATCTCTGCTTTACCAGCAACCTCAGAGCCTGATTCAGCCATCCTTGCAGGCAGAAATGGACTGTGACATAAGCAATCCATTACAGGTTGGTTTTCCCAGCTAAACTCTGTATTGCTTCTTTTTTTTCATTGTTCTGCCAATCCACAACAATGAGGGTTGTGACTATTTTTCTCTCCCTCCTAAGTTTTGTTTGGCATTTGGGCATGGTGTCACATAGTCTCTCAGACAATACTCCTACTGAAGACATTCTGCAGAATTGTGGACAGTATTAAAAGGCAGTGCAGAAATAAGGAAAAGACCCTGAAGTCTGTGATCTGGCATGTTTTCCAGCCTGTGTTCTTCCCTGTGGATACCAACTTCAATGGGCTCTTCCGGAACCGCTCCATCTCCCCCAACAGCCTGCTGGAAACCACCATCAGTGAGGAAGTGAGGCAAGAGAAAGAGCTGGAAGATGAAATTAAGGCATATGACCACCCCATCTGCATCCCTAGCAACACCAGCAGGAGGCACACCCTGGCTGAAGTGACCACCCATTTCTATCAGCACGTCCCTCCATGTAAGTAAGTCTGGGAGAGATGAAGTGTGTCTCTAGGCATAGGAAAAGAGCAGAGAAGGAGTGCCATAGAGCCCAATGCTAAGGGAGAATGTGCTGATTTTACCTTAATTGGGGTAGGAAAGCCTAGAAGAGAGGTTTGTACTCTGCCCTCCCTAGTTCTGTCTTCCTACAGATAAGCAGGGCCCTTAGGGAAGAGAAGTTGTGCTGTTGCATTTCACCTAGATCTCTTCAGAGGGGAATACAAATCTGGTCTGCTTGCTTCTGCTGTTGTACTGGGGGAGAAGAAAGTGCCTGAATTTTACAAAAAAACACCTCACTGATTGTGTTTGGTACATACCCAGACCCTGTGAACCAACCAGATAAGCACAACTGTTCACAACACAATCATCCTGGTTGTGCTAAAGAAACGCTGTGTGCCTGATCCAGCACAGCCTGGTGATCCTGGCGTTGCTGGCCAAGCCCTGCCAGCTGGACAGGAGCCCAAACTGAGGTTGTTTGTTGATGACCCCTTGCTGGAGTCAAGCCCTGGGACAACACGAGTTGCTGGACACCTCTCCAGCTCGAGGCTGTTTGTTAGTGCCAGTGTAGGTGGGCAGAAGGCTCTGATGTCATGTTTGTTCCTTCCTGTACTCATCTTGGGAATGTTCTTTCTCTCCTTCCTTCCCCTCCATAGGTATAGTCATTTCCTCCTCTGCCAGCCCCACAGAGGGAACTAGCTCAGACAGCTGCCTTACTTCATCTTCAAATGACAGCTCAGTGGCCCTGAGCAGCTGTTTGGCAGGTCAAGTAATGACGGGGAGCCCGGCCACAGTGAGGATGACGTCGCCTTTCCTCGCTTCCCAGCGTGACGCTCCCGTGTTACAAGCCCAGGGCTGCATGGGAGGTGCTTCTCTCCTGCCTGTCAGCTTCCAAGAAGGAAGGAGAGCATCTGATACCTCATTAACTCAAGGTAATGTCTTCCTGGCTTTGTTGCTGAGGAATTGCACCCTCCCAACAACCCCTGGGTAGGGTGCAGGGAGACTTGCTGCCTGTTAGTGTTACGCTGAGGCTGGACACCTGGATATTCTGGCTTTTGTGTTCACGGGCAGAATATCCAGAATATCCTCCCTGAGGGAGGGTGGGATGCCCTGGGGAAGGTGCCTGGAGGACAGGTTCTCAGACACTGATTCAGCCTGCCCATGGAGATATTTCTGCTGCCGTGAGTGGGATGGCAGGCTCCACCTTCCTCCTAAAATATGGAGTGCACAACGTCATGATTTCTCCCAGGCTTTTCCTTTGCTGTGCGTGTCCATCTGCACAAGGGTGCAGCTGTCCCAGTCCCTGTTTCATTACCTAAATCCTGCTCTGACCACCAGGCAGAGGGTGAACGTGAACTGGAGACTCTTCTAGGCCAGTTCTCACACCCAGGAAGGCTGATCTGTCCTGTAGGCAAACTGAGGAGGATTAAAGTGCATTTCTTTTCCTCGTGTCCCACAGGCTTGAAGGCTTTTAGGCAGCAGCTGCGGAAGAACGCTCGAGCCAAGGGCTTTCTCGGCTTGAATAAAATCAAAGGCTTTGCTCGGCAGGTGTGTCAGTCCTCCTCCTCCTCTCGGGCAGCAAGGAGTGCCATGAGCCCTTTCCAGCACACACAGCCCAACACCTGCATGTACAGCAGCAGCGGGAGCAGCAGAGAGGGGAGAAGCCTCCTGGAGGAGGTGCTGCAGCAGCAGAGGTGAGGGAGGAGATTTGGTGTCTTTTCACTGGGTTTACTTTGGGTTAAGGGTAAGCAAGGAGGGGTAAACACAGCAAAAGAGGTTGGGGGTTTGTTCACTGGGGGTTCCTGTCCTCCATCTTTGCTGTGTGGCAGTGGGTAAACTGCTTGGCTTCCTTTGTGGCTTCCTGCCCTGGCACACGTAACACAGGACGTGCAATTCCACTCAAAAATCTCGATGTTCAAATATTTGGAGGTTGCTGAATTGAGAAGCAGTTTGGTAGTGCGGGGGAAAACATTGCTTCTCCCTACTGCAAGCTGTGTTTTTCTTTGTTAGTTTTGGGAATGATTTCTTTCCTCCTCTGCCTCCTCCTGTAATTTTCCCATGGCAAGGAAGTGAGACCTTGTAATTTGGAAAAGTTACAGCCCACAAAGGAGGCAGAGTTCCAGTGGCCTCAAATGTCATGTGTGGTGGCACCTCTTCATTCCCATAGAAGCAAGATGGAAAATTGAGCTTCCGGTTTATCTGCACACATTGTCTCTAGAACATCTATTATTAGGTGGCCAAGTCGTGATCAGATAAACTTGGTTGTGATAGTTGCCCTCTGCAGAATGAGAGAAAGCCTGGCAGGGGCAGCTTGCTTTGATTGTGCTGCCTGTGGTAAGGAGAGAAGGAGATAAAGGGGAAAGTTATGGGCAAGAAAGGAAGGAACAGAACATGAAATTATCCCAGCAATGCAAATTAACCTCTTCCCCCTTGGATTTTGTTCAGAATGCTCCAGTTCCAGCATCACCAACTACTCCAAACAGCTTGTCCCCAGACTTCCCAGACACCCGCAGCAAGCAGCATCCCCTCCTCTGACGGGCCAGGTACCTGCAAAGCCTCCAACTCCATCCTGCTGTCAGAGCTGCAAAGAGAGAACTCGTTCGAGCTGGCCTTTGCTGGCAGCAGCCAACTGCTCCAACCTCATTTCTTCGGCGTGAGCGTGTCCCCGGTGTCGTCGGCCGCTCACCTGCTGGACACTCACCTGTACATCAGCAGCAGCAGCAGCAGCAGCAGCGCGGCCCCGCTGGCCGCGCCCTTCTCCCAGCAGCAGAGCTTCTCCGCGCCGTCCCCCAGCTACGACGCCGTCACCCTGCAGCACCACGGGGACTGTGAGATGGAGGACCTGACTTCCAGCCAGCTGGGGAAGTTTGTGCTGGTCAAGTGAGAGCTTGGGGCCGCTCTCGTTGCGGGGAATTTTCGCCGCCGTTCCGTGGCTGGCTGGCGGCGTGGGGCGAGTGACTCTCAGAAGCAATAAATTTTGAAGTATGTGAAGAGGCTGTCGGGCTCAGAAAGCTGGCAACTTTATAGGACAGAAACAAGCAATATGTATGTCTTTTTGCTTCTACTATTCTTGCACTGAACAAATACGAATAGAAACTGATTTTTTTTTTTTTTTAAAGGAAAAAAAATAATGGTGGGGCAGATGGGTGGGGCATTTGTGGGGGCAGGGAGGGATGTGGTTGGGGAAGAACTCTTCGGTACTGTACTCAAGTCAGACCAATACAGCTCTGCTGTTATGCAAGATTAGCAGCTGTCAGTAGTGGTGACACAGCAGGGAGAGGCTTTTCAAAGAAGGGACCAGAGCCTCCCTTTTTCACAATATTCATTTATGGGTTTGTGAAGATGATTACCTCTTTAAAAAAAAATAAACAGAAAACCAGTGGCATGCAGCATTATGCATTCATAGGAGACAAAAATGGAAGCATTGCCATTTGTTGTTTCTCCTTTTCCCTCCTGTTAACACTCATTTTATTTAAAGGAACCAACATCCCCATTCCACACCTCCCAGATACACATACTTTAAATGAAAACTGTGAACTTCTTGCTTGATACATCAGCTGGAAAAGCTCAGCATGCCCTTCTAATTAGTACAGAAGCAGTAACTATTGGAAATATATCCCTTGATAATCAAGATCCTAATTGCATAATGCCTGGTCTTTTGCAGAGATGTTTGGGAGTGGTGTATGTGTGTGTGTGTGTGCATACACACAGGTGCACACATGCCTGTATTTGTTGGTCTGGATAATCTTTAGGAATCTTTTTATAAACTCTAAGTTTGTTCATATTCTTGCCGAGGCACTGAGGAGGGAAGCAGCAGCACCTGTGGGGTAATGGGAAGGGTTTTCTTTTTAAAAAGCCCTCCTGGAGGTTGCCTACAAAGTTGCCTGAGGGGTATTTCTTAGTGCTGCACATTGTTATTTCCGCTGCTAATTATGTTTTTATGCATTTCATTATCAGGGTCCAAACAGAACTGACTCTTGGGGAAATGTGCAATATTGAGGTTATAATTATATACTGACAAAGACAAAAGGAATAGGCTAGGACAGAATTCTACTCTAATGGAGTACAGCTTTTTCTGAACAAAACTGTATTAAAAGTGAGTAAAACAGCACAATCTTTGGGTGTTTGTTTTTGGTTGGTTTGTTTTTTGGCATATTAGCAAAACGAGGTTTTGCATTAGATAGGTGTTTTTTCGTATGGTTTTTAATGCTGTATATGTATATAAATAGGAAGCAGAAAACTATATAACACTAGTTATTTTTTATATTTTGTAATATGCTTCTGTTGTGTTTCTGGTATAAACCCCGAGTCCCCTCTCGAGGCAGACCATGACTTCTGTTGGTGTCAATAGAGGTTATGCTGAGGTATAAAGGGGAGGACAGGCTGTGCTCCCACAGACATGAGCTGGGGAGTGCATGCAAACTTTGGAAGCAGGTGAGCAGACAGTGAGACAGCTTGGCTGGGAGCTGCCATCCGAGTGTCAGAGCATAGCTGCATTCTGTCTAAATGCTTAAAGGACCCATCTCCCTAGTGTGACACAGGGTGCCTTCAAGTTACCTTGGCTTCATGCAACCTGCAGTATTACACATTTGCAAATAATATAGAGACCTGTTTTGGGTTTTTTTGGGTTTTCTTTTTTGTTTGGTTTGTTTAGTTGTTGTTTTTGGTTTGTTTTTTTTTTTTAAGGAAAAAAAAAAAGAAAAAAGCCAAAGATTGACCAGGTTAATTGGTGGGAGTAGGAAGAGTTGAAGATGTCATGTGGCTCTGTCTGTGGCTCTCCATAAACAACCTCTTTATCTGTGTGTTGTATCTGTGTGTCTGTATTGGTGCATCTCCAGCTTGCCACTGCTGCTCCATGGTCTGGAAGCTTCAAAGTGACAGAAAATTGCTTGAGTTGAACTCCTGTTAATGAGTGGTGCCTTGCAGCAGAGAAAACACCAAAGTCTCATGCTCATTTGTAGTGTGGGTTTAAAAGAAAACAAACAAGCAACTCCCCAAAAAGCCCAACCCAAAAAATATATGGCTGGAGAGGAGGGCAAGAAGAAGCCAGCTTGTCACAAAGCAGCAACTTGGCCTTCAATTTTCTAAGGGGTAGCACACGTACTAAAACCACAGAACTTCCTCCTCAATTTGTGTTTTGTTTAATGCCATGGATCTAAAGGCCACAGATTCTTTTGTTTCCTGTCCTGAGCAATGACAAGCACTTTACTTTCATAGTATTTTTTTTTTCCTTTTCCAATTGCTGTAGAACCTCTTTGGAATTATTGCTGGAGCAGAAGAGGTCATTTTAAAAGTCTGGGGTTTTTTTGTAGATATCTTGACAGTGCTGTTCTGCAGACTGCAATGCAATAGGGTATTTAATGACACATGATTGGTTTAATTGAGATGTATATTTTATTTTTTATCATGACTGAACAATCATTTTATTTCTTATGTTAAAATGAGAGGTGTACACCAAAATGATTAGTTGATGTGTTTTATTTAATATTTAAATAAAAAATGTTTTAAAATTGTTGTCCTGCATGTGATTCTGTGGAGTATCTTCACCCAGTGCACTTACAACTTGCATAGTCAAGACTCATTTTCAAGCCAAAGTCCTTTCTATTACATCCTAAATCAAGAGGGATGGCGGGCTCACAAATCTGATAATGGGATATTGAGCCTTTTGCTGGTAGGCAATCTGTCTGAATTTAACCCAAGCGTGTGGTAATCGGGTTATAAAATGCAGCAGGACCAGAGGTCCGGGCAGTGAGCATGGCACTGTGCTGGAGTGTCACCAGATGGGCACTCCCTCCCTCCCTCCCTCCGTGTCACCTTCAGCTGAGACAGCCCCAGCCCCATCAGGGCAGTCACTGAAAGAGAGCAAAGGGAGGGAGGGATTCACAGGGAAAAGTGGATTGTGTCTTGTAAAATACAGCTTGAGAGTTTAAAAAGTACTGAAAAGGCTTTGTATTCAGCTCATGCAGTCACAATGAGAGCAAGGAGGGGTTCTGTCTGCAAAGGGACCTCTAAATATTGACAAGCTTTAGTTTGACCTGACAAACACTCATAAAAAAACCCCAAAAAAACAACAAACCGAAAAATCCCCAAGCCAAACAACAAACAATGGTTGTTTCTTTTAAAGAAATTGAGGATCAATTTTTTTTCTCTTTTTTTTCCTATCCTGAAGTTTTTATTCTAAAATCTATCACATTTTGAAGGAAGAGGAGAGTGATGGAAGGGTAAATCCAAGAAGTTAAACAGAAACCTGGGGGGAGACAGAGATAATATTTACTTATTTTGCCTTCTAAAGTAGTTGTTTGCTGAGCTGGAATTTGTAGAGCTCTTTATGTATTTGCTGTGACTCCTGAACTGGTAAGAAAGTGTCACACAAATGTTTTTCCAGAGTTGTGTTTTCAATGTGACTGTCCTAAGTTAGGAATTTTGCAACTCTTAAAAAATAATGGACACATTCAAAATAATCTTTAATTAGGTTTTAGTATGACCTGACTTAAGGATAATCCTAACTGTTGTTTTCAGCTGGGTTCTCAGGGCATTATTTTAAATTCCAGTAATTCTGGGAAATTTGACAAAGTTGCTTCTTAATGGATTCAAATCAGTGCAGCTCCACCAACTTTCATTGACATCACTGACCCTTGGGTATAGAGGGATCCCGCCAGCATCATGATTTCTGTGAAATGGTAGGAAAAACAAGTACAAAGAAACCCTGGGAGTCTGGACTCAGTTTCCATGTGTACACTGTTTTCACTCTTGGTGCTTTAGTCACTGTCTTCCTTCCTTTCCTCTGAAATCTGTCCCTGCTCCTGTTCGCAGCATTTGTTTTTGTCTTTAACGTCTCTCAAGATGCTGTTTTTCTTGCTTTCATTTCTCACATTACAACTTGGTACCTTCCCTTTCTCTCCCAGTCCAGGATTGCTGTTTTTCCCCCGCTGCTCAGATGGAACAGATGCTGGCAAGTTTAGCACAACCCCAGAAGTGAATGATCAAACCTTGGTTGTTTTTTTCTTCAGAAAGGAAATGCCTAGAGCTGGCAGGAGATGCCAGACTGGTAGCAGTGAAAAACACAGGCTGTTTTTGCACTGAGCAGCCTGAGCACAGACACCCAGCCCAGCACTGTGTGTCAGTGTGGTCCAGCCACAGCAGCGAAGGATTCTCACCTGCCCCTCTCCTCCTGCAGCTGATCCATAACTCATCCCCAGACCTTCTCCTACACTGTGCCCAGCACAGCAGCCACACCTCAGCAAGGAAAGGAATCCCTCATGGCAAAAGCCATGGTTGTGTAACCCTGGCCTGTGTCAGCTGGAAGGGGGAAGCAGCAGAAGGGAGAGCAGTTGAGCGAACGAAATTATGGTGCAGGAGATGGAAAGTGATCGGTGCTTCCTTTTTACTCGTGCTGCAAAGTGAGAATAAGGCACACGCCATGCAATGAAGGAGAATTAATTTAAGACTGATAAAAGGAAATATGTGCCTCAGGAGGACATTGCTTCAAATACGCTTGCTGGCTTATTTCATGACTGCTAACTACTTTTAGTGGTGACAGTTAAATCAATGATAAAGGTAATCCACTGTCATGGTTTATGGATTTAGCAGAGCAGCTGTGGGAGATCAGGAAGGAGCTGGTCTTTGCTACAGACTGCCAGGGGCATGATAGATTTTTTTAGGACAGAAATGCTTTCTACCAAGGTATCAGATATTAGCACCTGCCAGAGACAAAACTTTCATGTGAAGTGAACAAACTTGACCAGCACCTGCAATAAATACCAATTTCTTAATAAACATCTTATGCCATGTGTAATATGTCTTATGCAGTGATAGTGACTCTGAGCAAAGCTAATTGGGCAGCTCATTCTAGAAGCAAACTGTGAAGTAAAGGGTGTAAGGACAGGGCAAGCATAGCACAATTCCTCTGTGATATTACCAGCTCAGTAGAGAGCAGACTGTGGTTAAGGGAATTTTTGACTGGCATTTGGGTCATTGTGTTTAACAGCTGCAGATGGGTCAAGCCTCTAAGAATTTGGCTAACCCCTTTTGAAATTCTTTTATAATTCTGGTCTTCACAGCATCCTTTGACAAGTGTCATAATTCAATTTTGCATTGTGCAAAGAACTACTTCCTTTTCTTCATATTGGACCTCCAGCCCAATTGACTGTGTTGTGCACAAATGATGACAATGGGCACAAATAATAGTCTCCTGGTCACACTTCCATGCTGAGTTGTCAGGATCTCTCTCACATCACTTCTCAGCTGAGGTGGCCAAAAAGAAGGACTCTGCTGTAGTTCTCATCTCTTCTGTGTCTTCATGGATTGCTCTGTATCCTCCTTGGTGGACACCCTGTGTTTGAGGCAAAGTTCCTAGAAGGAGATATTCTCATTCCCTTTTAATTCTGTAGTCATTCTTAAGGCTCTTTTTTTGCATAGTTAACACCTGTTGAGGAGTAAGCTGGAATTTTCAGCAAACTCACTGACTGAGGTTTCCTTCCTGCCTGATGTTAATTTAGTGCCCTTGATGGTCTCAGTATGGTTTGGGTTTCTCACAGTGTTCACTTTTTATTTGCTGCTGGTGAATTTCATAGGTTATTTCATCGACCTGCCATTCAGTTTTCTGAGATTACTCTCCACCTGGTTGTAGCTGGATCTTTTACAAATATGTCAAATTGCCCAGGTCTTGACACTAATGGATTTGCAGTGCCTGAGCTCTCACTCAACAAACTTTGCTCTTTCCCATTCTATCACACTTTTAGCTATCCTGCTTTTTCCTATGCTTTCTGTCAATTTGCCTTGCCCAGCTTCCCAGCCCACAGGTTTCTGGATGACCTCTAAAGGCCCTTTTTAAGAATGAATGTAACATTTGCCACCTTCCATTCCTGTGGTGCCTCGCCATTTCAACAGCTGCTGTGGTATTGTACTGAATAGGTCAGCAATTTCAAGTCTGAGTTCCCTCAGAGCTCTTGAGTGAAACCGTCTGGTCCCAGCAATCTGTTAATATCGTTTTTGCAGTTTTATCTGAAAATCTACTGGCACTTGGAGTTTTGGAGAGTTTCTGAGGCTTGTCCCCTGTGCAGCTGGAGTGGGCCACAGCTGGAGTGGTGCACAGCTGGAGTGAAGTCAAGCAGAACTGCCAGGACTGGATGGATGGTCTGCATAGCCAGAGGCTGAGCCACACAGACCACATGTCCCTTTTGCACCTCAGCCAGGTGACAAAGCCGTCACAGCAGGGTGGGCACTGGGGAATGCTCAGGTCAGCCCAGCAGCCCCCTTCTGATGTCCTCCAGGGATGACCAAGCCTTTCTTCCTTCACTGTATTTACATTTGTGGAGCTGAATTTACAGATGGCTTCCTCAGCTGATGTAAACTGGCGTTGCTAAATCAAAGCTAATGCAGCAACACTGCTTTATGATATAAACATTATTAGTAGCACATTAAGGCTGCAATGTCCAGAGCCAGACAATCTCATCCTTTGTTTCTTCAGCCACTGAGGCAGTGAATTTAGATTCATTATTTTTGATGGAGGTTTTCCTGTATCATGCCGGGGTGCTTTTTTAGTTCTTCTGTCTTACATCCCTTTCCGCTACCCTGGGCAACTGTGTTTTTTTAACAGTCCTTGGTTTATTCTGTGACAAGAAAAATATCTTAGTCAAGAGCTGGAAGGGATTTCAGAAATTCTAGCTAAGTACCTTTATTTTTTTTTTTGCCTAATCTTGCTGATAATTTTTTCCCTATTTCCTGGGAAGGTAACAAGATGTTATCATTTGGTGAGCTTGTCTACACACTTGATAGGTAGATGGGTATTCAGGGCTTCTCACAGCCATTATCTTCAGGCATCTGCTGGATTTCCAAACAGATCTGCTCCTGCAAGAAACATCTTGCAAAAACTGAGCTTTAAACCTTCCTGTTCATACCACATAAAAAAATACAAAAAACAAAACAAAACAAACCAACAAAAAAGTCATTAATCATTTGATTTTAGCTGCTTTTTCCTGGTTGCCTAACAATATTACTTGTACATTTGCTGGGATGCATTCACACTTTCTGCTCTTTGGACCCAGTGAAGGTAATTGTGCAGTGGTCAGCTAAGTGTCTTCATGGGTTTTTCCTGTTCAATTCTTGTTTGGTAGCAGATGATTTTATTGAACATGTAAAATTAGATTTCCAGGAACAGTTATGTGCACGCCTCTGAAATCCATTTTCCATGAACATTTCTGCTCTCTGCTCATGAAAAGTGAGCACAACAAGAACAAGGACACAGAGCCATCAAACTGACTGCAATGCTGGACAGATCAGACAGTTATTTATATGACTATTGCTGCTTTCCCTTTACTGGTTTGTCTGAGAAAAACTAGGGTATTTGTCTTAATTTTGGGGTAGGGAGGTTAAAAACTCTCTGCACACTTTGAATTTTGAGAGTAGAAGGGTATCTCTCTGTCCTAGAGGGAGGAAAGTCTTCTCTATGGATTAGTTGAGGTAAGATGGTTTTAAAAAGCTACAGTGATGTCTTCATAATGACATTGATACAGAAATGTAGCTTTGGTTCTAAATTACTCAGATCTCTGTTGCAAATCTCCAGAGTCAGACACAATGAATCGCAGGCATCCAGAGGATGTGGCCCTGTGGGTTGTGCTCCCACAGGAGGGGTGAGGAGCAGAGAGGAATAGGAGGTCTGACAGACAAATGACTTGAGGCCACTCATTCCCACCTGAATGGGAAGGAGATCCCATTCAGCAGTGCAGTGCGTGGTGGGAACTGTGCTCTCCAGAGGAAAGGAGGAAGATGTTGTGTTTCAGCCTGGGAAGAGGAACATCGGAGTGGTAATAGGGAAACAGGAATCCTGGTCCCCCTCCCGTGCCTCTTGTTTGTGGAAAGAAGCTCTCTGGGCAGCTTTGGTGCATTTAGTGTTGGTGTCTCTTCTATCTCCAGGCCCCTGCCATCAGTGGCACAAGAGGTAAGAGATGCTGGGATGCCCCAGCAGCAGGAGGGGGGTCCTGTGATGGAGGTACAAGTTTGTTCATGCTGCTGGACCTGTGGGAATGGGGGAAATTGTTTGTCCTCAAAAGGAAGTGAGTCATGTTGCTGCACAGAGGCACATACTGGGGTTAGTCACACACTGCAAAATCCACTTTCTCCCAGCTCCAGGTAACAGGCACAGGGGTGCAGCAATGCCTGGTTGTTCCTCAGCACAGATTCTGTTTCACGAGCCTATAACCACCCTCCTGGTCTCCAGGTGGATCCACTTCTGTGCATGCAGGACCCTACTAATTGGATTCAATAACTGGCTTAACACTGTAAATCCAATCAAGTCACTGGCTGCACTCAGCCCTCGAGCCAGCAGGATTAACCAGTTCCTCAGGGCAGGATGTGCCCTTACACCTCGATTCTCCACACAGCAGAGCAAGAGCCAGGCACCCCAGCAGCACCTCTCCCACTGGTTTAGCTGGCTGCTGGATTCCAGCTGCCACGAATGCCTGCACTGCATGTCACAGCCACATGGGCAGACCACAGCTTGGGATTTTTTTGCCTGCTGTGTGTTAGTATTTGGGTTTTTCCTGGTATCCAGCATATTTGTCCAGGGTTTAGGCTACTTTGGAGCTGGCTGCATAGAGGCTGATGAGCCAGCACATGGCTTCTAACACCACCACCAAGCCTTGCCTATGAACTGAGCTTGCTTTCACCTGAGTTTGTGATCGCTGAGATCATACTTTCAGGTGCATGTTGTTTAGTGGAGGAGCTAAAAGGATGAAAGCTTCCAGTGTTACCAGTTTTATCCCCTGTCACGCCAGCCCTTACCAAAGCTGATGAGGAAATCACAGCAGTTCCTAATTGCTCTCTGCAGAAGACCTTGCATGTCCAGACCATCCCAGTCACTCCCTTGCCTGCTCAAGCTCAGTTGCATCATGGAAATACAACTTGGCTCCAGTGTCAAAGAGGAGCCTTCCCTCCCTTTACAGAGATGAGCTGTGTTCCTCCTGACATCCTCATGTGCCAGCAGCAGGGGCTGTGCTGGAGCAGGAGCCAGGGAGAGCTCCCCAAATTCATCTTCCTACATCTCACCCCTGGGGCCAAGCAGATGCCTGGTCTAGAAGGGACTGAAAGGATTTGAGCTTTTAAAATTGCAGACAGGTGGGAATTTTGGAGTGGGCTAACCCGGGCAGATTAGGGATGCAATTCCAAAAGCCTCCTGAATTGTTTTTTAAACACTTGCAGGAAGCTTTGCTGCTCCCTCAGGTGCAGTGAAGGGAAGGGATGAGTTTTTGGTGCCCAAGCAAAGGGGTGTTGGTATCCTGCTGGCAGTAGGGGGCTGTGGCAGGGGAATAGGAGAGCTGCCACTGCAGAATGGTGCTCAGAGCTGGTGTCTGGCAGGACAAGGTGAGAGATCAGGTGTGACTGTGGCTGTAGATGTGCCCAGTCCAGCCAGAGCAGTACAGACTAACTCATCTCCTTTCCCCTGCTGATAGGCATCACCAGGAGTGGGAATGCACATGTACATCCATGCCTATGTGCCTGAATACATGGGCCCATGGCGTGCTTTGAACTCCCTGGGTTGTGTTCAAAGCCTGAATCAGTGCCATTTCTCAGTACCACACAAAATTATATTCCCAGAATTAATAATGGCACTCACGGGAGCTCTTTTTTTGCCTAAATGACTCATTGATTATTGCTTTTTGTCAGTCCTGCCAGGTAATGAGGGTCTAATAAGGCTTTGCAAGACGCACTAACAACGAGGGAAACTTTTCCTGGGGTGAGTGATGGGAGGGGGAGCCACAGGCAGGATGGATAGATGCCCTTTGCTGGGCTGTGATGGGCAGCTCTTGGTACCCAGGGGTTCTTGATGCTCTCATATGGATAGATGGAGGGTAGGAGTGGTGCTGAACTGTGGTGACACAGAGCACAGAAAGACTTGAAGTGGCGCACTCCATCCCTCCATCCCTCTTCCTTGGAGAGCTGAAGGAGGGTGGGAATGGGAGCTTAGAGAAGTTGTTGGTGGTTTGAACCCTGACTTCTGGCTGAGCCACCAGGAGTGGTGTGCAGGCGTTTGCATGCATGGGTATGAATGAAAGCTTCATTTTTCAGGCAATAAGGAAGAGAATGTCTCATACTCTCCCATGTCCTGAGAAACAGGTCCCTGCTTCCTCATGCTGCTATTTTACTCATCTCAGAAGAGGAAGGTTTCCTTGAGAACTGAAATCCTTGAAAGGATGAAGTTGATACTAAGAGTATTAAAATCTAGCAGGTGGATTGGGTGCATTATTATAAAACAAAATGATCCCAGTTTTTAAAGCCATTTAATCTTTGTTGATTGTTTCTTTACTTCTGTACTGTGATTTTTTAAAATTTGTGGTGCTGAGAGAAAGGCCTAAATTTGTTGATCCTGGATTAAGACCAATAGACCTGTGGGCTCTTCTTTCCCACAAAAATTCCCAGATGGAGGTCCCCAAAAGTCAAACATTGGAAAAAGATAAAAGATAATCTAGAAGGTCCCAGAAGCCACTGAGCCTAGTCTAGATTAAGTATTTTAGCTATGAAGAACAACTAAGTGACACAGTTGTCCCAGGTTTCTTCCCTCACCCTGTAAATAGGACATGGGCTGGGTGGTGAAGTGAACCCACAAGTCAGATCCCAAATCCACGGGTGATGGAAAGCAGTTTCTACACTAGAATATGAGTTGTCATTCACATAACACATAGGTCAGTGTGGTCACCCAAAGCTCCCACGTACATGGATATGGGTGTTTCCATTTGTGATGTTGCCCCAGCCCTCTTCTGGCTCAGGTCTTGTCGCAGAATCCCAGACTTATGGGTGGAAACAATTTATGAGGTCATGTGAGACGTCCCTCTGCTAATGCAGATGGATTCCCTCCTGCCCATTTTCCAGCACTTGGTCCAGTCTATTGTTCAGATAACTCAAGCTGCTTCCCTTGAGGCACATTTGGGAGCCTAACAGACCTTGCTGTCAGGATTCCGCTTCCCGTCATATTCCTCCTAAAGGTTCTTCTGCCTAATTTAGTTACTCTCTCTGCAGAGCAGTGATGAGGAACAGGGCTGTAGGAAGAGGACATTTATGTCTTACTTACTCAGCTAATTCCCTTTATCCTATTTTTGTTGGCTCTGCCAGTCCTGCTCTCCCTGGTGTTTATCACCTCACACTCCTCTCCCAGAAGTGCTCCAGTTTCACCTGGGATGGGTGGTAAAGTAGCTATGAACTTTGGAGGGGGCAGAATGGAGCCAATACCTGCACAGATGCAGTTTTCCCCACCTGATTTTCATTCTGAACAACTCCCTTAAGGCTTGGCATGAATGTGCTGTGTCTGCAATGATATTTGAGAGTGAGACTGTTAAATTCGAGTGGAAGTCAGAAAATAACAACTGTTGGTAAAGAATTTTGATGCTCCATTGAAATTAACATTTCCCTCTTCTCCCTTTCATTAGTTACAACTAAGTGATGGGAAAGAGAGAAAAGGATGCAAAGTTCAGGCTGGAAGAGGAGCCACGAGGAAGTCAGGAAATTTGAAAGGAGTGTAATAATAATAATGGGGTTTCCCAAACAATATGAACTTGGAGTTACTCCACAGCCCAAGTACTTCATGTTATAACAAGAGTGTCTATCTGATCCTGGTTTTCGCGGGATGAGATCTCTCTGCAGCCAAGGCATTTAATTTAAAGGGCATGTTGCTTGTGCACTGGGTGTTTTACATTGTTAAGGTGGAGTAAAAGGCCTCCATGTAGAGGACAGCCATGTCCCTGATGTGTTTAAGAGGTTTAGCTTTACTGAGTGACAGAATGGGAATTCACACTCTGATCCCTCCTGCTCAGTCCGTGCCCTCTCTTTGCCAGCAGTTCACCACCACTCCTGTTTCCAAAGGTAACTCCCCAAACCCTCTGGGGCACTAGCCCAAATGCTTTTGGCAAGCATGGAGGGAAAAAAGCTCTAAATTGTCTTAGCTTACTAAAACTCTCACTAAAAAAACCAAACCAAAACAAAAACAAACCAAAATACAGTTGTTGGGTTTTTTGTTGTGTTTGTTTGTTTGTTTGTTTGTTTTTGTTTTTGTTTTTGTTTTTTTTTTAAACCAAGTCATTTTTCAAAGTTATCTTAGAGCAAAGAGAGGCAAACAGGGGTGGTCACAGCTGGATGGAGGGAGTCAAATGTATAGCAGAGAGAAGGGCACCTTTTAAATGAAATCTGCTTCCCCAGGAATTGTAATATAGAAATACAGTCAGAGTTGATGTTGCCAGGTCAGTTTTAGCTTTGGGGGATTTTTGTGGCTTCTAGGTATTTGATATAATGTGGCATATTGACAGTAGTCATTTCAGCATACAGGGCATCCTGGTCCAGCTCAGTATCCACCGTTGACTTATTTTCTAGGCTGCAGGGTTAGAGAAGGAAGGATGCTCTTGGAAAGGCTCCAGGGAAGGCAGTGAGGAGAGGGGATGAGGTTACACTGTCTGAGGGTCTGTCAGACTGACTGAAGTCACAGCTCCACATGCTTGATTACGCCAGTGGCACTAAATACAGTAATTAAGGAAGGAGCTCGTTTGAAAGGCTTTAGTTACTGGCTTCATACATCACCAGCCTTTTCTTTTTTCTTTTTCTTTTGTGTGTTTTCTTTTGTTCCTTTTGCCTGCATGCATCACAAGCTTTCTGTGTTCCTCCACCTGTGCTCTGTAGGTCTTTGCCATCTTGTAGCCAAGGAATAGGAAAAGGTGAATGGAAAAGGCAAGCTTTTATGGGGAGGGAGGGCTTAGGGGAGTTTTCAGCACAGATTTGGACTGTTTCAGACCTGCAATAAAACAGGTTTCTGTCCATCTGGTCCTGCTTTATGGGACTATGTGACCTAACTATCTCTATTCAAGCCTCACTTTTATGTGACCTTGCAGTCTTGGGTTTGCATGTTGTGCTGCCTACAAATCCTAGTAAAATTTTTATTGTCTCTCTCTTTTTTTAATGTTATTTTCTCACCTTGTCTTTCTTTCCTTTTCATGTACTGGAAAAAAAAAAAGTTTAGCAAAAAGGAAACAAAATGTTGCTTGTTCCCTGGAGGACATTTTACATTGTCAAAGTGGTGGAAAAGACCTCCACACAGAGGACAGTCATGTCCCTGATGTGAAGAAGTTTGAGTAACATTCTGAAAAATGTCCCTTTGGGGCTTTTTGCTAAATATATCCTAGCCTAGTTTTGCCCCAGAAGTTTTCAACAAGAAAAAATTTCATTTTCTATGTACCTGTTCACATGCCCACAAGGAAACTCATCATTTCTAGCACACCACACCAAAGTCATCAGCTAAACAATCTTTGCAGCACAGCCTGGTCAACAGAACTGGAATCACCGTTCTCCAGCACAGACTTGAACAAAAAGAACAAAGCTAATGCATGACCTGTCTTGGATCAGACTGTGAAGAATGAAGCAGATCTGATTGATGCAAGTTCCACGTGAGAGGTGGTGAATATGCATTAGTTCAGTGCATTACCCTGTTCGTGGTTCTCAGCTCCCCTTTGTCATTTCTGCAGGCTTGAAGGTGGTTTGTGATTAGAGCTTTCTAGGCTCCTTGGAGAGATTTCTTTAAGTACTCATGCAAATGGCTTTCTCCCCAGCTTTTCAAGGTCACCTGCACAAAGCTTCACCTCACCTTTCCCAGAATGGTGCTGTCAGCCTGGTGTGGCAGCAGTCTGGGAGATGGGGAAAGTGTGACACCACTTGTACAGAGCCACACGAGTGGCTGGACCCAAAGCAGCTGTGTCCCAAACCCACAGATATCCACTGGGATGGTGGCACCTCAGACCTGTGCTGAACACACCAGCGCTGGAACTTTCCTGCCAATCCCAGCAGCCACAATGAAATCGTGAGCGGTGCTGCAGGCATCAACCCACCACATTCCTCTCACTCTCCATCAAAAGAGTCTTTTTCTTTCAGCCACTTTGCTTCAGGCTGCCAGCACATGGCTGTGGTAGAGCAGTGTGCCTGTGACTCCTTCCCACTGTCTTGGCTCATGGTGGGCACGGGAGATCAGTGAGATGGGGCTTTCTGGGTAGCCCAGAGCCAGGTGCCAGCCTGTGCCCCAGCTCCTCAGGGCAACAAGGGAACACTGCAGGGTACAGCTGCTCCACACCAGGCAGAGGGGGCCTTTCCCCAGGAAAACAGGCAGCTGGTGGAGATGGAGACAGCCTTGCTGCCCTGCCTGGGCATGCCATTACCAGGGACAGCAACAGAAGGAAATCCTCACAACAAACCACCTCTAACCAAGAAAAGACAAAAAAAATCAAGCCTCCTCCATAGCCCTGAACCAGAACACAGATCCAGCATGTGGATGTTCTGTGGCCTCCAGAAAACATTTATTAATGGAAGAGATACGCAGGCTTCTGCAGGAGCTGGCTTCTTTGGGAGTGGGCAGCAAGTTTGGAGAGTTTGGCATAGTTCCCCCGGAGTGGGAAGAGCCCTGAGGGCTTCCTGAGGAGAGGATCTGGGCTCTGCCGTTCCTTGGAGCTCCTTCCCCAGCAGATTCCTGCTGCTGTCAGGGGGTGATTAGTCAGGCTTAGCAGTCACATACCCTGTTGAAGGAATGAGCTTGTTTTCCATTTGTCGCTGCACCTGCGATGACAAAATCACCGCGTTGAGCACCTTAAATAACGCACATTTCTCCAGAACACACCGTCACTTCTGGGAAAACAATAATACAAATTACAGGGGCCTTTCAGGACAGGGCAGCACAAAGAACCCTCTGTGCTGCTCTGCTGGTGGGTGTTGATGCCTGGCATTGCAAGATGGGGCACAAATGACTGTGGAGACCCACGTGTGGCAGACTCTGCAGAGCAACATCTTGCAGCAAAAGGACAGCAGTTGAGAAACAGGAGGTTTTGTCCCTTTTTTGACTCTGGATCCTGATAGCATTTCCCTTACCAGCTCAGAGAGTAACACAGCTCACTGCTGGCTCACAGATTTCCATTGCTCTCCCCCCTTCCCTGTTCTTCTCCTCCAGGGAAGGGTCTCTTCCCAGTGTTTTTCTCCAGGACTGATCACTCACATCATTAACCCTGTTTTCAGCTGCCCCTGATCCCCCTGCAGTACTTTGAGAGAGTTGTATTCCTCCACACGCTCCTGGCAGATTTTGCCTGATGGGATCACCTTACCCCTTTTCCCTGCAGTATCCTCAATGTTGTTTCTTATGACTCCTGATATTTGAGTTGCTTGATCTGACTGAGGCACAGGAGAGAAAATAAGAAGTTCCTCGTGATCTCTAAAAGTCTCTCTCCCAAGTTAATACTGTTGCCTACAGGACTTCTACCAGTTAGGCCCAGCCAAAAGCTCAGGAAACTTTTCTGTTTGTTTTCCCAGCCTTCACTGCGTGACAACTGAGCATGCATTATCCAGGTCCTTTCCTCAAAATGTTTTTATTACTGAGGAATTTGCAGAAATATTTTGTGCTGCATTAGTGCCAGACTGGTGATCCTTTCTGAGGAAAGTCAATTTGATTGCATGAACTGATTGAGCTGGACAGGTCAGCCAAGCAAGGTGAGCAGGCTCTTGCTGAACGTGTTTCCCATATGGTTTTGGCTCAGCCAGAAGCCCTGAACACAATGACTCACAGAAAAGAAGGAAACAAACCCAACTTTGTGGTGACCCTTTCATCTTGTGGACTGTCTGGAGATCAGCTAAGAACACTATTTTATCTGCACTGATCATAAAAGCAGGATCAGAGCAAAAAACCAGGTCCTTTCTTTCTTCCATCACTGCTTATTTCCTTCCTGAAGCGATAATCCCCGGAGCCATCACAACTGGTTGCTATGGAAGTGATGGAAAGCACAAAAGCACAAAGAGAAGATTATGCTTTCAGGTAAGAAAATAGCAATGGGCACAGACAAGATCCTAAAATCTAGTTTGGCTCTGAGGAGCAACAGTGCAGAGAGGCATTAGAGGACTCCCTCTGTTTTGTTTGCCTTATTTATGTGTTAGCTCCAGCTCCACAAGAGCAAAGCAGCAGATTAGAGCTAAAGAAGTTGCACACAAGTAAATAGGGAGTTCAAAGGGCTGAGCGGAGGACTCTGTGGAGAAGCTCTCTGCAATGCAAAAGCACCCTGGAAATCTGGGATCCTTTATCTCACACTCAGATCTCACAAAAAACAGTCAGAAACTCCTTCAATCCAGCAACCAAAGCTAGATCTGTTTTTTTTCTGCTGAATTCCTGCAACTATCCATTGATATGCCCTTTGTGACCAAAAGAAAAATCTAAAAAAATGGTGTTATCATAGAATATCCTAAATTGGAAGAGACCCACTAGGGTCACTGAAGTCCACCCAAAAGGAGGTGGCTTTACTGAAGGAATGCACTTTATTCAACCCAGAGATGTACTTGAGGAAGATCCCCAAGGAGTGGTTTTGTGAGGTGGGGGATGTCCTTACCAAACCCACAAGCAGGGCACCACCTCTGGAGCCCAGATCTGTGGCAGTCAAGGAGTTTGGGACAGGGATGGCAATTGGGAAAGGCAAGCACAGTTGGCTGCTCAAAGAGCTTCAATTCTTTCCTTTCAGTTCAATCCAGCCTTGCCAGGGCACTGCTGTGAGTTGTGGCAGTTTGATGAAAGGAGGACAGGCTCGACAAGCATTTGCACATAGTCCTGCTCAGCAAACAGCTCCCTCAGACACAGCTTGTGCTCCTACTGATACCTTGGGTTTTAGCTTTTATATTTTTCAAAATCTCTGCTGCTTAGTGTGTAACTCTGAAACTTCATATTAGGTGTTAGTAAGTTCTCTTCAAAGGGTAGTTAGACAAAACAATTCCTTTCTAGCCAGAGAATCAAGGACCGTACCCAAAAAGGACAGTACCCAAAAAGCAGAAACAATGGCAAGGGAAAGGGGGCAAGCCCCTATGAGACTTCATAGCCTGGAGCTGTGGTTGGATAATTGACCCCAATATGCAGATAAACCAAAACTTATAAAAGTGTAAAAACTTGTGACTGGATCCATCTTGGATTTGATTTGGGTGTAGCCCTGGCCAGGCTGTTGCACTGCCCAAAGTGTATCCTTTCAATAAATACCTATTTTATCCCTTTTGCTCTGTCTAGTCTCTTGTTGCAGTGTGGTACCTGAGGAGCAAAGTGGTGCTTTGCACAAGGAGACGTGCAGGCAGCAGGGCCAGAGTGGCTGGAGCCCTGTCTGTGTTCTCACCACGTGTGGTTAAGCCCAGGTCAGAGGGTAAAACCCCAGAGATTATGGCAGAAGTGCTTTACGAGAACTCAGGTCATCCTTCCTCCTCCCCACAGCCTCATCCAGGGCCTGTAACACTACACCAGTGTCTAGGTGGAGAATATAGCACTCTCAGGCTAGATGGGGTCTGAAAATATATTTGTTTTTTTTTTTTTTAAAAAAAAAGCAAAAAAAAAAAAAAAAGCCTGTTGGCACAGCTCAGGGAAACTGTGCTAGAAATAACTGTGCTTATGCAGAGCTGTCAAAAACAGGCTGTCGCCGGTGCCGCTCGGACGGGAGCGCAGCCAGGCCGCGCTGCCCGGCGGGAGGAGCAGGCCGCGCCGGAGCTCTGCCTTTGTCTCCACACCATGGAGGAGGAGATGTTCCATTAAAAGCCGGGGAGGTGTGTGTTTTTTAGGGTTTTTCTGCTGCATGCAGAGGAATTTCCCCACTTGGCAGGCCAGGAGGATGGCAGCCCTCGCAGCTCCGTGTGCGGGCCGGAGGTGGGAGAGGGAGGCCGAGCCCCCACAGCAGAGAGGTAACCCCAGATGAGCCCTGCGGGGGACATTTGGCAGAAAACTCCTCTGTGGATTTTTCCACTTACACAAACTGTGCTTAATTAGGCCGGACAATTTTAGGAACTCTCAGAGGGTGGCTGGCAGTTTTGTTTGGCCAGCAGCAGTAGCACCTATCTTGTGAAATGCCCGGTTGGAAAAGGCAGCTACAAGGTCTTAGGTGCTGAGCTGAAAGGGGGAAAAAAGCAGAGCAGCCTTGTAGAAATTTGATTCATGACACAGTTAATTACACAGACTCAATAAAATAATTAACACTACAGTTGTGAAATAGATAAAATAAAAAAAAGATGTTTGACATCAATGTAATTGAAGGAAAGCAAAGGCTGATAGGCCATAGCAGTTCACATGAACAGTTTCAGGCTAAAAAGTGAGACCCTCTTAATCTTCTGGGTCTTATTAAAAAAACTCTCGGAGGGAGCAAAGATGTCTGTGACTATATCCCAGGGTACAGGCTGTTCCTTATTTCCCAGTGCTGACATACAGTCGTGACAAGGAATTATATATTGCATTCATCACGCCTGCTCTCCAGGCATGATCCCCAAATAATTAATCCTTTTAGCTTGCAGTAGCTGCCATCTGGCCAGTTTCCAATCAGCCTGGCTGGTTTTACTACAGAGTTGCCAGTTGCCTGTGCTCATGTGGGCATGGATTGCAGTTTGCTTGCCTCAGGTGCCTGGGATTTGTATTTTTTAAATTGTAAGTTTTAGATATGCCACGTGCTGCCCCAACACGGAGAACAAACCAGCCTTTGCTTCAAAGCACTTAATGTCCAGAGGGAGAAGGAGGGGGGGGTTGTTGTACATAACACACAGAGCAAGACTCAAGCAGACCTTTTTTGTTTGCTTTGTGTTGAAAAACTAACTCTGAATAAAAGGCTCAAATAAAATCCAGCTGTTTTTTTTTCTCAGCCCTCTTGGTCCTACAGTGCAAACATGGCAAAGAAATTAGAAAAGGGGAGAAAATTATTTTGACACTGCAAGTCTGGAGAAGGGTGATGAAACCGAATTCAGTTTTAAAGAAACAAAGCTCTTTGCTCCAACATGTCTGACCTGCCTCAGGTGTGGTGGGCAACCCTGTGGGTGGAGCTGATGTTCTGGAGCAGCTGTCCCACAATGGGGACATCTGGAACTTCTTGGAAGGGGATCTCTAGAATCATCCTCAGACCCCACACGGCAGAGGATCCTCTCAGGGTTTTGCAGGGATCTGTGATGAAGCTCTAACACCCATAAAGAATGAATGCCTGTATGTTTCTGAAAATAATCTGGTTCATGGAAAGTTCATCATTTTACTTTCATTGTTCTTGTAAGATCCATACTCTCCCTCTTTGCTCTGCCACTGGTCCTGGTCAGGCAGAAGGTGGAGGTGACCTTGGCTCTCAAGCTGCTCTCTGCTGTGGTCAGTGTCCAGCCACATTTGCTTGCTGTTTTAGAATTCCACAGCAGACCTAGCAGATCTAGAATGTTCTGTGGACCTTTCCAGGCTTGAGCTACCAAACTGCTTGGATCCAAGGGAATTTGGGTAACTGTCCAGATGAATATCTGCCCAGGGGTGGCATCTACTCTGCTTAAGCCAGAATCCTGGTTAAAGGGTATTGAGGGAATGTAAAAGAGAAGGAGCAATGAAGAAATGTTTCTGAAAATCTCTGGACTGGAGAAAAAAACCAATAAAAATGTAGCTAAATGTTTTGTGAATGTACCCCCAAGTGAGTATCCTCCAGCCTCCATGACTGGAAAACATGCTGTAGTTCTCCATGCTGCAGTTCTTTTCTGAAAAGGGGCTTTTGATATCAAAGTTATGATTCTGTAGAGACCATTTGTGTGACAAGTGAAAATGGGTGTATTTTCATAGCTGTTTTTCTGTATCAGACTAAAATTAGAACCTTACTTCCTTAGGCCACCTGGCCAGTGGTGAGAATCAAGGTACTGCTGGATAAATCAGGCTCCTGGTGACACCTGAAGAAGCCTGTGTCAACAGCACAGACTCTGCTAGGGCAGGGCTGCTGTGGAGGATTTCAGTCGGTAGTTCTGCTGGGATGCAAGTCAAAGAAGAAATTTGAGCCTGCTGTCTCTGGGGTACTTTATCCTTCTTCAGGGGAAACAGAAAAGAAACACTCAAAGCTTTGCTCTTCATTGCATTTTTATGATCACAGTCTCCTAACAGTGTTTATTCTCATGGGAGGAGGTCACCAAGCATCTTTGCAGGTCTGAGTGACTGGGGCAGAGCAGCTGTATCAGAATTCAGATTAACAGATGCTCTGCCAAGGTAAGCCCCTCTCTGAAGTTCACTTATAATTGGAATAATTGGACTAGGTGGATAAAACCTCCAGATAACCTGCACTTCTATTTTTTTTCCTGAAACTTTTTGTATTTCTATTGAAAACCCTAAAACTTTGAACTTTTTAAACTATACCGTAGCCATCAGTCCATTACCTGAATCTGTATCAAAGCTGTTCAACCTAAATTGTCTCAGAAACCAACTTGTGATGCTCATGGGCTTCCTTTGAAAAGAAACAATGAAAGATTCCTCCCCTTATACAAACACATGGACACACACACTTGCACATTAGCATGTGAAATTCCTGGTTGCATAGCAGCACTTTATAGGTATCAGATGAACCGCTATATAGCTGGATCACAACATTTCTCAGCTCAGGAACTCTGTTGGAGTTGGGTGGATGTTGGATATCCTTGGTCTGAGTTGGCTGCAACAGTCTTCTGTGAAAGAGATCCTTTATTTTTAAGGTTATAAAGGAACAGGAATTAAAAACTAACTATGAGTGTGCTAACACCAGAAGAGCAACATCTTCTTCCAAACAAAGACATGAACTGGTCAGATCAGCACTGCCATTAACTCTTTTTTCCTTCTACCTTTCAAGTTCATGCTTGGTGAATCCTAAGGCTGTTAAGAGATGATTGGAAAACAGCCTTAGGATCCAGGACTGCAAAAAGCAGCTCACAGGCAGGATGGAGCTGCCACCCAGACCCTGGGGATGGCAAGGCTCCCTTTTCCAGCTTGCCCATCCTTCAAGCCAACATCTGATTTGTCTGCTTTTCTGCCATGGAAAACTTTATTTTGTCGTTAAAATAACCTCAAGGGTTAATTCTTTCTTGTTTTCATGATTCATCTCCCAAATGTGGGTGTATTACCTTGTTTTCCCTGGATCAGATACTCCCTTCTTTTTTCCTCAAGTAGAGCTTTGCTGTCATTTCAGTCCCCACTGCCACAGTTCTCACAGCACGTTTGTTCACCTAAAAGCAAATTCTCTGTTAGGAGCAGAAATCCTTTTTCAAGAAAACAAAAGAACAAAGAAATAGAGTTTTACAGAAGTGAAGGTAAATTATATTTTACAAAAAGGGCCTCACAAAAATCTGTTCACTAACCCAGTGGTCTTGCAGCCCAAGACTTTTTTTCTTGCTGTTTTTATATTGGTTGAAAACAACTTTATGCTCTTAAAGCTTTAACAAGCACCTTCAAACCTCTCAGTGGCTTGTCAGCCTACTTTGGTGTTACAGATTTCTTCAAAACTACTGATTTTTCTGGTAGAAAGAAGCACTGCAAGGTACAAACCCAGCACAGTCAGAGAGCAGGTGAGAATAGAGCTTTCACAGGTTAAGGCTTATGAGCACCCAGGCTGTGAGAGAGGGAAAAAAAAAATAAAAGAAAAGTTTTACAGTATCTAATGAGGTCTCCATCTCTGCCTGAAGGTAAATGGGTCACTGCTGGATGAGGAATTTGGCTGCATTTTCGCACTGTCTGACAATTGGGAAAGTGCTGTGTGCCACCCCCTCACCTTCCCAGACCTGTTCTTCTGTAAAAAATATAAATGTAGGGGTGAGAAGGGGAGGTTTTCAAACCTTCTCCTTCTCCTTTTTTGGACAATCTCCGATAGTAATCTCAAGCACGAGCTCCCTTCTTTCCTGAGAAGTCCCATGGAAAGCCGAACTCGTGCTTCAGAAGGAGGGGGAGCTGGAACCTTTAGCAGCAGAGGAGCTGCTTTATGTTTTGTATTAAGTAATGAAGGGGTATAAACAAGTTAGCATCTTTGTCTGGGGCTTTCGTGCGCGTTTCAGTCGGGGCTGGATTCTCCCCGTAAGGACAAGCACGGGCAGCAGCAGCAGGAGCAGACAGTCGTCGCCAAATCTACGAGAGAGGGTGTGGAGCACCGAGGGGATGGGAGCAGCCGGAAAAAAGCACTAAGGAAACGCTGACATACAGATTAACCAGCCAGGAGCTGAGTGTGTGTGTCCAGGGCTACAACCCCGGTGTGGGGTAGCTGCAAAAATTAACTGAAGTACCGAGTGATTAATGGGGAATGGTCAGATACAGCCTGGGAATATTTATATAACTGACAATCCCTTGTAAATAACTCCCATTATCCTCGAATACTAAGCTACTTTCCTTCAGGCCTAATTGAACGGACATTTAAGATGTTTAATTTAGTGTTTTCCCCATATGACCACGGGATATTTTCACCCTCTCATTCTCTGGGGGGAGGAAACTGAATCAGCATCTTCCCCTTCTCCAAAGCGGTTCCTCCCGTTTATAAAGTGTCTGGAGGCCACGAGGAGTTTTCCGGCAAAAATGAAAGAGCTGTTGCTACAACAAACAACTTGTTCCCTTTTTTCCTGCTTAGGCCCTCGGATACACTTTGAATATGAAAGCATGTGGTGGTGGTGATGATGCAAGAGGTCATTAATAATGCTCAGACCCATTAATTACAAAAGTATAAATAACATGTAAGTAATAGGTCCTTGATCTGGTAGCCGAACTGCAATAAAGAAAAAATAACAAGAGCAAAACTCTGGTGTGAAATGTTTCAGGGTTTGGTTTTATTTTCCTCCAATGTGACCCCTTCACACAAGCTACTTTGTTCTGAGTCAGCAAAAGACAAGCTCGGACCAAAAACTGTTTCATCTTCAGGACAAAGTTTTTCCCTATATCTTTCCTATTTAACATGTACACAGTATGAAACAACAGCTCTCTTCTAAAATTAACACACTGCCTAACTTTTAAAATATCAATACCTTTCAAAATGTTTTTTCTCCCTCAATCATTTTTTAAATATAACTTGTCAACCAGAGTCAAGCTTGTAAGTATTTATGTAAATGATACTTATCTCTTCCATCTCCACTTTTATTGTTTGTCATGTTCAAAAAACATTTTGTTCGGCTCTGACTGTTCATTCCTCAAGTTCTTGTATGTATATGTGGTGTACAGTGTTCCTTGGTAGGAAACAAAACAGGAGGTCTGGCCTTGCTTTCCCTACATCAAATAATTTTACCCCAAAACCTGACCTTATTAGATAGTTTGTGGAACTCATCTGATGCAAAAGAAAGAGAAGGGAAAAATAAACTTAGGGCCTTAAAAAAAAAAATTCTATGAAAAACTCTTGAAAATAATATATTGGATGCTTTGGGGATTTTCAATCAAACACAGAAAATCATACCCTGAATGCTGACCTTTCAGGAAAGTGTTGGTAATAACAAAGTTCTTTTTGCACAACTGACAATTTGGGCCAAAAGAAGTGTTTTGTTTGGTTTTGTTGTTTTGTTTGTTTTTTTTAATCCAGTTGTAGAAAGTGTGGAGGTTTGATGACAAGTTATAATTATTACCGTTTTTTAAAAATTTCTATCAAGGCAACAGCAACCAGCTCAGTGCTTTGCAGGCCAAAAATCTCATTATTGCTCCTAACCTCAGGTGTTGGACAACAGCTGTAAAGTGGAAGTACCAGAGGAAGGTGCTGACTGTTGCAGGCAGATCAGAGGGTCCCAGGCTGAGAGAACATTTGAGTGGTGGGCTCTCCTTTGCAAGACACTGAGGAGAAGTGAATTGATTGCAGTGACTAGAATTGTGGGTTTTGTAGAGAGATTGGGAAGCCTCTGAGGCTTGGAAAGGTGCAGGATCCCAGTGATGACACTTTGGAAGTTTGGGCTGCCTCTGTCTTGCAGAATTTCCCACTCCACCAGAGCAAGAGTGCAAAGGGGAGCTAGAGAAAACCAAATGGGAGGTGCAGAGGAGAGGGGGTGGAAGCCAGGATCTGTGTCAGACTGGCAGGAGCAAGGCCAGACGTGGTAAGAAGTGGGTGCTCCGTAAATTCCCCGTACATGTGTTTTGGGTGGTTAATAGATTGACTCAGCACTGAGGACAGACAGATTTCCTTCTCCAGCACAGCTTATGAGCACAGACTAAGCTTTTGATTCACACTTTGAGTGGGTTAGTTTCACAAGTCTTCTAGTGAACCTTTGAAATTGGATAAGAGCAAAACCATAGTAAAAAGGGCTTCTTGCATTTCTGAGCACATAACTGCTGCTGTTTCATTATGATCTAATGTTTCATTGACCAAACCTTGGCTTGGGAAATAGCACAGAGATGTGGTAAAATACGATCCCTGAATGACTGATATGTCAGGAAGAGAAAAAAGAGCAAGAACTGTGAAGCAAAAAAACTGGTATTTTTATAATTAAAGTGTGACCTTTTCCCTTTAAATTTATTACTGCTCTGAACCTGAAACTACCAAAAACTAAACAGTAGCAAGCACAGTGCCTGGGTGCCCCAGGAATGGAAATGTGATACCAAATCCCTCATCCCACGCTGATTTAGACCAGGCTATAAATCTGGGCTCTTCATAGGTGGGATATTATTGGCCACATCCCAGGCAGCCCCTGAGGATGCTGAGAATGGAGCAGATGAGCTGTGTGGGCCGCTTGGATGTGGCCCAGCTGCACAAAGGACTGTCCAAACTTTAACACAACTCAAAACTTTTTCTGCTTCTGAGTTGTTCTGGTGGTGGCCTGTTTCACAATGGGGATTGTCACCAGATACCCCAGTAGGAACAGCTTAAATGCAGTCCAGAAAACCTACCCGCTGCACCTCTGGCTTTTTAAACAACAGAAAGCTGAAACTCTCTGCAAAGGGCAAATGAGGACAGGGGAGCTGGAAAGTGGCTGCTACTTGATGCCATTTTACTGCTAAATGTCCCTGTCTCTGGAAAACCAGTAGCTATCTCTGTGAGTGAGACACACATTCCTTCAGATAAGCTGAGAAAATAATCTTCCTGAAACCTGGCCAAACATGTTACAACTACTGCCTTGGTTGGTGTTTTAAAAGCTACCTGTGTTTAAAACTTTCATGCAATTCCTCCACAGAACAAGAGCCACCTGCAGCTGTGCCATCCAAGAGAGGGGAGCTGCAGAATTAAAACAAAAGCTACACGCATTTCCAGCCCTTGTGACCATGACTGGGAAGTTTAGAAATTTGATAGCACACACCTCAAGAGCTCAGAAGCTAGAAGGCAAGGAGTTTGCCATCTTCTAATATTTCCTAGCTTTTAAACCAACACGGAGCCTTGCTTATGATTTTGCAGAGCTGTCCAGCTGTTTTAAACTCTGTGATGAGCTTTAGAAAGCAGCTGAACCCACCAGCAAATTTCATGCATATCTGAAGAAACAATAAAATAAATCAAGAGTGTGACCCTGATGCCCATGTTGAGGCAAAATAACATAAAAAAAAAAAAAAAGAAAGTCTGAAAGACTGAAGTAATGGGTACAGGAATCCTGTTGTTGTTTTTTTTGTTCCTACGCACATGCCTTTGGTGTGAGGTAGTGTTTGTACTTTGCTCATGGTGGCTGGGAACGTCACTGTCTGGCACCGTGCAGGTAATGAATTCAGGGCAGCTTACAGGTGGTGGCACAGGGCTGTGCTTGTTTTTCTTCCCTTTTTGATTAAGTGTGTTCATTCTGCCACCAAGGTCATGGCATGTGAGAGAGGGAGAAACATTAAAGCAGGAAAGCACGGGCAGTGAGAGGTGGGAATTAAGGAGTGCTGGAAGCTGTGTGCAGCACAGTGCCTGCTGGAGGAGATGACTTGGTGCCTGGGGAACTCAGGAGCCCTCCCTGCCAAAAGCCAGGGGCTGGAGGATGGAGGCTTTCAGGGTGGTGTGGTGAAGAGCCAGGAATGTGGGTACATGGTGTGGCCATGGGCTGGGCTCCCCTTGTGTTTCCTGACTGCTCTTTGCATTCAAAATTGTGGTGTCAGATCACAGAATATTCTGAGTTGGAAGGGACTCATGAGGATCAACATGTCCAACTAGTAAGGGAATGGCCCATATGGGGATCAAAGCCATGTGAAGCTCATCAAAACTAACCCAGGTGGGGTGCAGAGCTGGGGTCAGTGACTGGGCTATTGCCCCCACCCCAATTACAGCCCTTGTGTGTGACTCCCCATGACAGAGGACTTCATACTTTAAGTGTCTGAAACTTGTAAACTGTATGTGGAGTTTTCCTTTTTTTTTTTTTTCCCAAATACAAATCTATTTTCTTAATAGATAATCTATTGTAATCTGGAATGTGATTCTTACTGAGATTTGTGTCTATGGTTGAGCTGAGGAGGAAAGGGAGGAAATTTTGCTCAAAGAAGGTAAAAAAGGCATTCTACTTTTTCACTAATTCCTGACCAAATCCAGAAGGTTTCCTTTAATCTAAAAGGTGCTCATGATTTTGCAATAGTTTCCTTGTTAGCAAATGGCTTGCTTCCTGCATGGGTTTTGTTGTACTGAATTTATTTGTTTAAAGAGTACAGGCCATGAAAGAAACATAGGAAGCTGAGGACACTTTACCATGAAAGAAATGCCACCTAACTGAAAGGGAAGTAGTTTTCAGCCAGGCTAAAGTTTACTATACTTTAATTAACATAATCAAATGTAACTCAAGCAGCAGAAACAGCTGGGACAAAAGGACAAACCTGGCCCATGTGAGAAGGACTCAGCTCCTTTGTTGCTGCTGTTGAAGCCCTTGGGAGCGATCTCAAGCCAAAAACCTTGAAGGTTTTTTTGCAGGCTGACCACTAACAAAATGTAAAGAGGAACCTGGAGCATTCCTGATAATGTCAAGGTAAAACAAACAAGTGGTTTAATAAGCAAAAAGAAAAATGTTAACCTTTCAGGGCTAGGTCATAAATCATAAAAATACAATTCCTTTGGTCAAGTCTCAGCACTACCTTAATTTTTCTGCCACCATTTGTTTTTCTTTTCATGGCTAGGCCTCACAGAGTCACCTGGAAAGATTAGACATGATTTGTACACAAATGAATAAGAAATTATTGGCCACGGGGACAACTAAACAGTCTCTAGACAGCCCTTCCCTCCTCACATCTCTCCTCCACAAATCCATGCTCTGGCAGGTGAAAACACTTCAGCTCAGGAGCCAAAAATGCTCTGAGCTTCCAGGAAGGCAGGAGAAAGAGAGAAATCTTCAGTCCCAGTGGGGATCCTAGGAGGAGGATGATGCTCCATGCTACAGGAAAAGAAAGGAGCTGTGTCTTCTCTCCAGTCTCACCTCTAGGGTAGCAGGAGGGCTTTCTTCCTTTCTTCTGCATCCAATAACCAGCTTGACCTTGAGTACAGAAATAAGAGAAAAAAAACCATGGAAATATGCAGGTCCTCCAGCCCACATCATCTCTTGATCTGTATTTCCCCACGTGAGGAAGTGGGGGCAGGGAAGGATCTTGGGAAGAAAGGTGATTTCCAGGCTGTTGTAGGCAGTCATCAGAAACATGTGATCATTTAAACTGCAAACATCAGGTGCTCACAAATACAACCAGTGAATGGTAATTACCTTTCTTTGGCTGAAACCTGGAGGGAGGCTAAAAAATTGTGTCCAGGAGAGATTTTATAAAACATAGATCATGTGTGTACAACATGCTGGAGATTTAGGGTCTTGACTTTTTTGAGATTTGCAATAATTGCTGGTTTTGGTCACTGAAATGAGAGGAGCCTGCTCTGCTATTGTCAGTATTTCTGCTTCCTCTTTGTTCTAAACTGGAAAGGTGTGTGGAGGAGAAAAAAAGAGATTAAAGGTGAAAGAACACAGGGCAGGATGAGAGAGGATCATTAAAGTTTTGGGTGTAGTTTCAGGTTGTTTTTTATTTTATCTGAACCAGTTGTCCCACCCCTAATTACAACAGTATTAACACATTCCTGGGTGTGGTCACTCGAAATTCTTAAGTGGGCAAAAATTTTCAGCTCTGTAATATGCTTAAGGTGTGTATCAGCAGACCACTTTAAATGGTCTGGTGTGGTCCTTGCTGGCTTCTTCACCAGCTTCTGACCCTGTGTTTGTTGTAGCTTTGGCACAGAAATGGTCACGTCATTGCTTTTTACTGAACCCCAGCTTTAGTCAGCACCTCGGCTGGCCTTGTTCTCCCAGCCACAGCTCAGATTCTCAGATAAAGCTCTCCAGCTCCAACACACTCCTATAGAAGGAGCAAAGGGATCAAAGCAGCTCCCACTGCATTTTCACTGAGAGTCTGCAGGGTTTGTTTTATTTCAACTTGCCCTGTTTTCCATCTTTTCCTCCTTGGTGGGTTTTTCTCAAGCCAGGTAAAAATGTCAATTCACAGAGCAGGTGGTACAGTGAGACTCTCTGGCTCACCAGGGGCTTTTATCTTGTGTCTTGGGAGCTGTTGTAAATCACAGTGCATGTGAGACAGCACTTACAGTACAGTAGTGCACAAAGCCTGCTCTGGGCAATTTGGGAGCTTGTTAGCCACCAGCAGACTGATCTGACTCCAAAACACAGAGATTGTGCCTCTTCTGACTCCATGAAGAGCAGGAGCATTTGGAAAACTTTCCCAACAAGCCCAGATAACCTGCTGCACTTCAAAATTCCTGTTGTTACCAACTATATGGATATTTAAAACTTACTGTAAAAATACAGATATTCAGTGGAACTGGACTGAAAGTCAAGAACAACTGATGCATCATTCAACAGCACAAGATACATTGCTGGTTCTTACCAGATGCACACATGAAGCCTCAAAAATTCTTTCTGTGTTTGTTCTGCTGAGCAACCCAAACTTAGATTGGATATCATAAAAAATCTCTCCATGAAAAGAGTTCTCAAGCATTGGAAAGGGTTGCCCAAGGTAGTGGTGGAGTCACCATCTCTGAAGGGATTTAAAAGACCTGTAGGTGTGGAACTTGGTTTAGTGGTGGCCTTGGCAGTGCTGGGTTAAAGGTTGGATTCAATGATCTTAAAGGTCTTTTCCAACCTAAACAATTCTATCATTTTATGATTCTGTATTGCAGTGCTGTGTGGGAAGCCTCTGGGGGAACTCCAGCTTCGTCAGAGGTGTGTAGCTGTGTCAACACAATGGCAAACCCTCAGCACTAAACCAGGCATTTACAGCCTCAAAGTGAAGCCCAACTGCATGGCTCAGGTCAGAGTCGAGCTCGTGCAGTTTGAGTAAAAACCCAAATAGCTTTGCAGCTAAAAGCCTGGAGGCTGAGCAGGATGGAAAGCAGGTTTGAACTGGAGCTCAATTCCACGTTCAGAGGGGCAGGGATGAAATCCCACCCTCGTGACAGAGGGGATGGGAGCCCTCATCCTCGATTGAGTGGAGGTTTTAAGTTGTCATGCAGAGTGAAATGTCAGCAGGAGAAACTGAGCTGTGCCCTACTTGCTCTCTTTGCTCCTGCTCTCATACATTCAGGACAGTCATCTAAAGGACAAAAGGTGCAAGGTCAAACTCCTTTGCATGGAGAAAGGAAAAATATCAGATCTCCTGCACCCCAGATAAATGATGTGACTGCTGGGCCATTACATAAGGGAGCACATCTGCTCCTCTAGTGTCCCAGGAAACGAGTTCTTCACTTCCTTTGTGCTGTAAAAGAAAAATATTTTATCTGGGATAGATGCAATATTGATGTCCAGCATTCCAGAATTCTTCTGGTTTACTGTGTGGCAGGGAAATTGAACACACAATGGGGTCGGAACAATTTCCTCCTTTTTTTTTTTCATCATACTGGGGGAAAACTTTATTCGCATTTTAAAAGGTAAATAGGAAGTCTTATGCTCTAGGTGCTGAATAAATAATAATGTAGAAAGTCTAAAAACAATAACTGAAAGAATATCAAAGACTAAGTGAAACTTTTTGCTTTTTTAATTCACTTTTTCCCTACATTTTTGATTACAAATTGTATTCGTTAAATTCTGCAAGCTTACAACTTATTTTTCAAGGTTATTCTTTGAATACTTGATGCCAAGCACGTGATAATTTAGGCCTGTGATTGAGACTGGCGTCATTAAGCAGAGGTACTGGGCTCAAGGTTGCACTGTGTGTTACACAGGCCTATAAAAAAAAAAAGAAACCTGACAGGTGGGAGGGTTTCTAGGAGGCTTCCTAGAGTGATACAGTTTTCTGCTTTCCAAATGTTTTATCGTGATTCTTTTATTCAAGAAAAGAATTTGTACGAGTTGCTCCTATGAAAGAGAAGGCACAGGAACATAAAAAAGGAGACAGAAACACGGACAGCTCATTGTGGTAAACTCCTTGCTATTAAAATAAATAAAAAAGGTTTGAGGTTTGTGGGACTCACACCTCACAGGATTATTCTGGCAAAAGGCTCACCGAGAACAGCACATTAGGAAACCAAGAGCTCTTTTTTGTTATGGCAACAAAAACAACAGCAACACTTGAATTCAAGCTCCAGATAAACCAGAAAGGTTATCTTTCTTGTAAAAGCCATCCTTGCCATAGACCACAGAATCACAGAATCATTAAGGCTGGAAAGGACCTCTGAGATCATCAAGTCTACGCTGTGCTTGATCACTCCTTTGTCAATCAGCCAGAGCACTGAGTGCCACGTCCAGTTGTTCCTTGAACAGGGATGGGGAACTCCAAACCTGCCTGGGTAGCCCCTTCCCAGGCTGGAAATTGCCAAGGTTGAATGATACAATGCTTGCCTGGCCAGTGAGAACTCTGCTCACCAGAACCAAAATGTACAAATAATATTATCAAATGGATGAAGGTCAGGATAGAGTAGATTATAGTGGGGGAGGTCGTGACTAGAACAGGTTCTGGGAAATGTTGAGTCCAGACACTTGAAATCCTCTCTGGAACCAACCAATACCTGGCTTGATGAGTTCAACAAGATGCTCCTGCTTTGTGTCCTCCCAAGTGCATCCAAAGGCTCTTCCCAAGGCCCTCAGCTGGAATGCAGCCCCACATCCACACACCTGCCCTCCTAAGGAGCCAGCACCACGAAGGGAGGGACATGGCAGGACAGTTGCTGTCTAAAGCACACCACCACATTTCCCTTCGAGCAGCACAGAGGTTTCAGCTGCTGTGCTCTTCCTCCTGCCCTCTTGCTGCTGGCTTGCATTTCAATCCAGGGAAAGAAGTCCCTAGGGATGAGGACAGGGGGAGCGAGAGTCCAGATGATCGTGTTCAAAAGCTCTAGGAAAAAAAACTCCCCCTCCTCTCCCTTATCAGCTATTTTCTACTTCCTTTCCATGGGCTTTGTCCTGCCTTCAGCCAGACTGGGAAAGGATGCAGTGAAAGGAATTCCCAAAGCTCTGGGGCTCTGCCATTCCTGTGAATCCCGCTGCTCTCCCAGTGAGGTACCAGGGCACGTCAGAAAGCTCAGCCAGCCACTGCTTTCCTCCTCAAAGGTTATCCAGCAGCACGGAGGGATTTCCTTAAATGACTGCTAGAAGTCTCAATTAGCAGCTTCTGAAACATGAAGGGCTTTTTTCCTTTCCTTTCTGAAGGGGGGGACTTGTGTTACTGTCACCAAGGTCAGAGTCTCCATCCTTTCCCAGCAGACCTTGTGACTCTGCCCGGCCTCTTCCCAAACCAAGCAGACACAGGTCTGTCAGCTGCACATTTTTCCAAGGAAAGCCTGAATACAGCAAGAGGTGACCCTGAAGACAATTCTCTCATTGTTTATGATTTCTTTTTAATCAAACCAATGTGATTCAGCCTCTCACAGGGACTGGCCTTTCCCAGGCATTTGGGGACACTGCAAGTGGGGTTTGCACCAGTCACTCTGGGCTCCGTTATTGTCAGGGAGGAGAAGCAGGATTTTCCATGGTGTGAGTCATCTGATCTGTTCAGACCTCTACATGAGGATGAGACAAACTGTGTCCCAGAAATGCCCACTTCTCTCCTCTTTCCAGAAGCAGCTAACTCAGCTGTAAATGTCCATTTTGGGTATTTGCTTCCTGTTTGTTCCCAAACACAGATGCTTTCAAAGAAAATAGGAATTTTCTTCTCTCTCTCTTTTCTTTCCCTTATTTAAAAATCACTTCTCATCTACTGTTGCTTGCAAGTTCTCTGGGTCACCTGTTGGATTCCAGACGAGGAAATTTATGGGACTAACTCTCTGCCTTTTTCCCTTTCCTGTTGTGGTTTGGGAACCCCAAATCCAGGTGACTGGTTGCCATTTGGTTGCATGGCATTCTTTGAAGAAACTGGTAACTGAGTTTTGCTAAAATAGCTATGTTTCAGGTGGGAAAAGGAAAATCTTGTTTGCCCTGAAGGATTGTGCCTCTTTGACACATTGAATACGTAATTGCATTCTGTTACAAACTGGGGCACTGTACAAAAATAAATTGTGACTGTTTGGCAGTCTGTCTCATCCCCATCTCTGTGGCAGGCAGCTGGATCCTTGCTGGGAGCCTGGTGAGCTTTAGGACAAGGTTCCCACCTTGTGTTTGCACATTTTTATGGCCATGATTTAGTGCTGACCCTAATCCAAATGGGCTTCTCATGAACTAAACCTTCATCAGGGGCTACTCATGAGCTGGAGATTGGGCATGTTTTGGGAACTGTTGAGTAAGGACCACCATGCAATTCCTCTTTTCCTCACTGCACATTGCTGCCAGTGTTTCTACTCCCCATGGGTGCTGGGAAAGACATGTCTTTGCTCTCAGTCAGGAATGATATCACCTGCCCTTAGCAATGTTATTCCCTTTCCTGCTGAGCTTAGGCAATACTCTAACATGCCTAAACAGTGCATCCACAACAAGGAATGGCATCATCTTTCTTTCAAAACAAACCTGTGGTGGGTGGAATTAGCTATGCCAAATGATGCTGGGCTGATTGATAAAGATCAGCCAAGAAACTTCTTCAGCTCTCCTGTCATTCACCTCTGGTCACCCTTGTTTTAGAGAGGGTAGGAGCTGGTTGTACTCTGGCTTCCCTGCCAAGGCAAAAGAGAACTGCTCGTGTTTTTATGTTTTTTTAGTCAAATGTTCATTTAAATGGATAATGAACCAGGGAAAAAAAAGGGGGCATTCCTACATCACCTGATGTGATTGTACCTAATCTGTCTACTAAGTCTACCTTTATGTCTGCCCTTAATGCAAATCTATCTGCTCCTGTGAACAACAAAAACCACAGAACACCTACCTGTAGCCTGTCCTGTGCACATTCAGACAAAATATTTCCCTCCTAACCTGAAAAAATGTCTGAGTAAAGGGAAGAGCATTCGCTTTGTCTGCAGTGTGTGTGAGTTTTGCTGCCTGATCTTGTATGTGTGTCCAGTTTTTCAGAAATATGTGAATAATTTCAAAGACACTGTCAGCTAATCACATCACTGCCTGGGTGGTATGTAACATCATGAATGAGCACACACCTGGGCTATGGGGTGTGGTTCCCCCCCTTTTTGTGGAAAACAAAATTGTGACTCTTCTTGTGTAAAGAGAAGGCCAGAAGGCTGAAGAAAGGAAACTGGACAAGAAGATGGTAAATGAGATCTGTAAAGAGAGCAGAGTGAGGCCGGGGGGACTGCAGGGGAGATTAGGAATATGAGCAGGGCAGGAGAGAATACAGGGATTAGGAGGATAGCTCATGGAAGTGAGGCAGAATGGCTGATCTGACTGAGAAAGGATGGAGGAGGGGATGTCTGGGAAGGGAGTGGAGATGGATCACTGGGACAGAGCTGAGGTTTAACCCGAGATTTGGAGAGAAAACCTGAGGGTGGGTGAGGACCAAACCTGCAGAGCACAGAGGTTACCCAAGGAAGCAGTGATTTATACTGGTGTTGCAGGACCTTCAGTGGCACAAGGGTGGCAAAGCCCAATGATTACAGAAAGGCTGGCTTGTCTCCTTCAAAGACCAGGAGATGGATGAAGACAGGATTTAGGCACGGGACAAAGGCTGGTGTCTGGCAGAGCAATTGAGGGCAGTGGTGTTGTGCCTGGTGAATTGAGTGGCCAATACTCAGCTTGTGAGACCTGAGTCTGTGCAGGCAGCTCCAAGGCTGATGGATCTGGCTCAGGAAAGGATGTCTGGAATGGTGAGGGCTTTGGCTCATCACAGGAGACAACAGCCAGGGAGCTAAGAGGAAAAGAAAGATGGAGCTGAAACAAAGGTGTTTGCTGACCTCTCATTCTTCTTCCTAGCTCCAGGATGTCAAGCCAGCAGAGAGCATGAAGAAAAGCATGTAATGCCCTGAGAAAATAGCACTCCTGGACACAGCCAACACAGTCTTCTGAAAAATGCTGTGTAATTTCATTTTTTTGGTTGTGTATAGCTCCATACCCAAGACGTATGAAACACATGTAAGTGTATCTTTCAGTGTGTCTAACTAACTAACTAACTAATGTATCTCAAAGTACATATAAATGCATTAATTCCCTTGAAGGAAGGAGTCTGAATGTCAAGCATCTTTTATCCAGGACCCAGTTTTAATAACAGAGCTCTGTTGCAATCTATTCTGCAAAGCTCTGGTTAAGTGGCTGAAACTCAGAAGTAATCAGCTGTTCCTTTGGTTTGGCTACAAGTGGAAGCACTGGGATTTACCTAGCAGACATGCTGTGGGATTTTTTTTTTATTCAGCTGAATTTAGTGGTTTCTGTCCTTAGAGATACTGAGCACTGGGAAGGCTCAGGCTCTGACAGTTTCACACTCCCAGTCTGAGTGCCAGAAGTGGAATATTCATTCATTTTCTCTCTTGCTGGTTTTCCACCTTTAAATGGACTTCTGTGAAGCTGGACAACCCCCCACTGCACATGTCCTGATACATTAATGATGGGGAGTTTGGGAAAAGCTGTGAAATAATCATTTTCTGACACACAAAGCCCAGTGCCAGTGGGTACAGAACAGGTCAGAGACCAAACTGCAGTGCACTGCCCACCTTGTGAGCTGAGTGAGTAAGACACTGTGGGGCAGGCAATTAGAGAGTGTTTCCCAACACAGACACATGAGAGTGATGCAGAAAGGCTGCAGAGGTGGCCTTAATCACAGCATTTCCTAACTTTGGACTCTACACCTCCGCAAACATTGTTTTTAGGGGTGTATTTCGTGCTGTAAGGAGCTGATTCTGAAGAACATAGGTCAGCTGTATGAGCAAGATTTCTCTGGTGTGAGGGCAGGCTTTGCACAAAAGACCACTCTGCAGATGTGCAGGCAAGGCTGCAGGCACTGGTTCAGAAGCTGATAACTTCCATAAAACACCTTGCATCAGGGAGGTGAGCTAAGAACTTGCTTTTAAACAAAATGGACCCCTCTTCCTTTTCGTCTGTCAGAGTCCTTAGGGGCTGTCATTGTTTAACCCCATGCAGCAGCTCAGCCCCACACAGCTGCTTCATTTACTCCCCACAATGGGGTGGGGGAAAGAATTGAAAGGGTAAAAGTGAAAAAAATTGGTTGAGATAAAGGCATTTCAGCAGGTAAAGCAAAAGCTGTGCATTTCAGAAAAGCAAAACATGGAATTCATTCCCCACTTGCCATGGGTGGGCAGGAGTTCAGCCACCCCCAGGACATCAGGGCTCCATCACAGCTAACAGTGACTTGGGAAGACAAATGAACCACCCCAAACATCTCCCCCTTCCTCCTTCTCCCCCCATTTCTCTATGCTGAACATGGACTCATGTGGTGTGGGACATCCCTGGGGTCCTGGCTGTGTCCCCTCCCCTGTCCTTGTGCACCCCCAGCCCCCTGAGGGGCAGAAAAGGTGCAGCTAAAACACCCCTGTGCTATCACCACTGCTTCCAGCACAAACCCAAAACACATCCCCACATCAGCCACTACAGAGAAAATTAACTCTCCCCCAGCCCCAACCAGCACAGGGCTCTTAATAATCCTTGACAGCTCTGACCAGTCTCACCAGGTGCTTCTCCCCACACCCTGACCATGCGTTCTGGAGCCTCATTTCAGCCCCAACTGGCTTCTAGTCCCCTCCTGGCCAAGGTTTAGGTGTGGCTCTCTCCAGCCCTGTCCCTTGGATAGCCCTGAGGTCTGTGCTGTAAGCATCCTGTCTCCAGCCCTGCCCTCAGCCTTTTCTCCTACAGCTCTTGAGTGGATCCTGACCCTGCCTCATCCCCTCATTCTGCTGGGGGCTGTCCATGGACCTCCAGAAGCACCCAGGTCTGTCTGCCATGTGTGAATCCTGCAGGATCCTGTCACCAAGGACAGGGACAGTGCTGGGGTCACCTGTGCACCCAGCTGCCTGGTCCCTTCTCTGTATCCTGATCTCCTCCACTGAAATGGGAACTGGCACAAAACTCCTCCAAGTTTTTTTGTGGGCTCTTCATCGTCAAGCTTGTTCTGGTACCTTCTGAGGGAACATTTTAATGAAGGTTGGGATACCAGGAAAAGACGAAGGAATCCTTCCCTGGAGGTGTCCAAGGCCAGGCTGGGCAGGGCTTTGATCAACCTGTGTTAGTGGGAGGTGTCCCTGCCCGTGGCACAGGGTTGGAATGAGATGATCTTTAAGGTCCCTTCCAACCCAAAATATCCTGTGATTCTCTGCTAGCTGGATGATGCTCCCGCCCCTTGATTTGCCATCTCCCTTGGAGACTTTGCTGAGGGTGGGCAAAAATCTTCTCAGAGTTGTCCATCAGAACCTGAGAGAGCTGCTGGGCTCCCTGGAGAGGTGGAGCAGGCAGGCCATGCACAGTGCCTGCCTGTTTGCCAGTGCTCCTGCTCCCTGGGATGACACCGAGGTAACCTGGAGTGAGGGCTTCAGATGACACTCAGAGCAGCAAGGAAACATCCCCCACAAAACTCAGCGTGTGGGAGCACAGTGGCTTTGGAGAGGAAGAGGGAGGTTTGGGCTGAGAATCCAACCTGCCCAAATACATATTCAAAATACATAGATATTTTGATCCTGCTGAGTCAGAACAGATTCAGGTTCTTGGAGGTTTAGAAATATAGATTAACCAGTTTCCCTCTCTACTAGAGGATTCTCTTCCCCATTTCCATGTTAATCTGGAGGAGCAGAGTATCAGAAATTCCCCCTGGGATAGTCTCAAATTGCTGTGGTCTGACAAAGAGTATTGGGACTCCTATAAGAGACTACCACAGTCCCTTGTAATGGGCAGCAGAGAGAGGGTTTGGATTGTTCTTAGAAAAGGGCAGAACTTGGTGGAAATGGGCTCAGAAATTTGCAATAAAATTAAGCCTTGGATATTTCATTCCAAAATACTTCCAAATGTGCTGCCACCTGATTGTGTCTTTCAGTGTCTCCCTGCTCTTGTCCCTTCTGCCTGCCCTGCATCTGCCCTGGCATGATCCTTCCATCAGTGCTCCTGCTCTAATCGAAACCTCCATCATGGCCATGGACCAGATGGCACCAATCCTTCTGGCACAGCCCCAGCACGGCCCCAGAACATGCCAGGTTGGATTAGCTGCCTGTGTCTATTTAACTTTCACATTTTTATGATACTGCATCATGCAGATAATTGTTTTGTCTTTTCCTCTGTCCAGTCCAGAGCAATAATTTATGTCTAGTCTTTACATATCTTTTTGGCTCATTGCTTTGGTCCCATCAGTCCCTTCACTGGACCCTGTCACACACTGGACTGTGAGCCTTTGAGAGAAGAAAAATGGGTCTTTATAAACCTCCTGGCAAGGTGACTCCTCCTGTCCTGACTGAGGACACCATAAAACAAACAAGGAGAAAATGAGCTCGACTTTCAAAGGTCCTTGGAGCCTGTTTTTACAGCAATTCATTAGTTTATGCCAGTGTAAGGTGACACTGTCAGTCAGCTCTGCTTGGTGCTAGTGGCAAATTACGTGATGGTTCCTTGCTCTTTTGATGAATCCTGAATCTCGTGATGTTTGTTGCTTTCTAAATGCCTGGGTGTTTGCAGTCACATGACAATCTGAGATGTCAATTTTTATTCTGTTTCTACATGTCACAGTCCTAGGGAGATGGTTGAACCCCTCCCCAGTGAACCTGAAAACAAAGATATCAAAAGACAAATAGACTTCACAGGAGTCTGAGGTTTCTTTGTTTGCCTATTTTCTTGTTCCTTTTCAAAGCAAAATACTTAAGCCATTTTTCAATCACAGTGTCACAATTTGGGGAACTTTCAAGCAGGGAGATTGGTAATATTTTATTTAGATTGCAGCTCTGTTTGCCTGTACATCCTCTTCAGGCTTGCTTTCTATCCTGACATTTAGACCACAAGCATTTTTTCCTCAGGCACAGTGTGTACAGAAGTTGGATGGGAAACTGGTAAGCAATCAGAGCACTCCTCATCTTTTCTTATCCAAAGTTTTCTAGGGAAAGAAATGCTCCACTCCAAGGTTTTGGACAGCTTTGGAAAGTACTGTCCTGAGGTTCTGATAAAGTTGCCCTCCTCCCAAGTGACCTTGGATTTCCCCACACTCCACTCCTGCTCCAATTTCTAGTTCTCCCAAACATGGAAACTGGCAAATAATGGAAAAAAGGAGGCAGGGCTGCCCTTTCAGGAGGCATTTTATAATGTCACTGTGTTTCCCTGCTCACAGCCGTAGGTGCTGATGGTGTTTACAGGAAATGCCATGAGTAATTTGCAAAGTGAAAGCGTTCTGTGCTATCGGGTCGGGGCTTGTCTGACTGGAAAGTGTGTCCTGCTCTGAGAACAGGGGCTGGGCCAGCTGCCTCTCCATCAGCCTGCCATGCCAGAGGCTTGGACAAGCCAGGGCAGAGAGCAGGGGCTGGGGACAAGGTCGTGCAATGCTCCTTCCAGTATTGGCATAGAAAAGCAAGGAAGGAGTGACCCTTCCATAAATTTGCCACCTTCCTGGAGGAAACCATTTCTAGTGCCTTCACCTTATTCTCTTGTATATTCCCTGCAGGATGCAGCAAAGCACCAAAGTCTTTTCCATTTCCCCATCTCAGCCTATAACACTTCTCTCCTGCAGGACCCAAAGTGCCTCCATCTGTCCCACCAAATTCCCTCCCTTGGTCTAAGTCCTTGAGTTTCTGCTGTCCACACCAGGCTCTGTGCTGCTGGAACTGCTTCTAGCTTAAAGCAAGCAAGCAACAACCCTCCCACTCCTCTGCACCAGTGTCTGTAGCCTAAAGGAACCTGAACATTCCTGCGAAAATATGAGGAAGATCCAGCTTTGGTTCTTACTGAGCTCCACTGCAAAACTCTGAGGGACTTTAATACACTGAGGCTCCTGCCTAGTGGCTGATATTTGCCCATGTGTGTCTTGGACAAGTCTGTGTGTGCCACACTCGGCTGCAGACCTACCTGGCTTTCCACAGCAGGAGTGCCTTTGCCCCACAGGCTCATTTTGTACCCCATGCCTGCTCCTCCCTGCTAGCAGGACTCTCACCAGCTCCCCTCAACAAAGCCACTTTTGCTCCCTGCTCCTCCCGTCCCTCTTGGTTTCTGCTCATCTGACAGTTTCATATTCACATCTCCTTCCTCTCTCTGTTCCTGCATTCTCTTCCCTCCCAATATCAAGATACTTTATCTACCCATCCATTTTTACACAGAGGGTGTTTAGACTTCTGTCCTGTCTTCTCTGTCTTCTCCCCCCTTTAGTTCCGCTTGGGGATTAAATAGGAGAGCTCAAATGCCTCAGCAGAAAAGGGAGATGTGGAGGTGAGAAAATTCCCCAACATGATTAAAAAGATGTCTACAGTGCAGTCTGCATGGCCTGGTACAGGGAGGGCTTTAATGGTGCAGGAGATGCCCTCTGCCACAGGAGTCACTTGTACAGGCTCAGCTGAGCTGTGAAACACCAGAGGAGCAGATCCCATAAGATGGAACCTTGAGAGTCCTTCCCTGAGCCCAGATCCCTCACACCACTGCTGTGAGGGGCAGCACCCCTCCTCCCAGTCCAGAATCAGAGCTGGGTTTGGTTTTTCTGTGGATTAACACCTGGGCTGAGATGACCCCTCCAGGCACTGCCTGAAAAGAGCCACAGTGTTGAAAAGACTCAAGTTCAGGAGTCCCTTACAGAGCACAGGCAGCTCTCAGTGTGTGGCTGCTGAGCTCTCCAGGTAGTCCTGTTCATGCTCCCAGAAACTGTGCACTGCTGATTTTCCAATTCCTGAGCCTCTCAGGAGCTCTGTCTGCTCTGTTCCTCTGATTTTCCAATTCTTGAGCACCTCAGGAGTACCCCCTGCTCTGTTCCTCCCCCCCTGGACTTCGTTGAAATGCTCCACTTGCTATTCAGAGTGCAAATCTGGGTTACACAATGCAGTTTCTTCCCTGTAAGTGCTGGTACAAAAATGGAGGAGAACTGGGAAAGGTGTGTGAGAAAGAGGAGAGAGGTATGGTGCAGTATTGTACAACTCCCTGTTTCACAGGATAATATCAGCCCAGTTAAGAGCTCTAACACCCTCTGTGAGCAGGGTGGGTGACACTGAACCCTGTTGTGCCTCCAACACCACCTGAGGAGTCAGAGCTCAGCTTCCATCTTGTGTCCCAGCAGAAATGCAGGGTATCAGCTGGTCCTCAGTCTGCATCATCTTTCCATTGACAAACAGCATCTTCAGTTTGAAAAAAACTAAATAAATCCCACCCCTAAGAGGCCTCAAGGGAATCACTCTGGGTTTTAGGAAAGCTGTGGTGCTGTAGCTGCTTTCAGCCTCTGCTCACTTTGTCCCATGCCTGCTGTGGTTCCCATACCTGCTGTGCCTTTTTCCAGAGCACCATAGGTTTGGCAAATTTGGGAAATTGGACAAGGTGAGAACTGAAGCAGCAGCTGGGAGAAGGCAGCAGAAACCCCAACGTGTGCCTTGTAGCAGGGTTTATTTATCTGGGGAACTCCTTCTCAGTGCAGATAATCCTGTTAAGCACACAGTGCTTTTCCTTCCCTTTCCCTGGCTTGATCCCTGCTGGAACCACCTGCACTGCCACTGACAGAGAGCAGCAGGACCTGCCTCTGTGGGCAACCATTTCCTGAGTGTTCCATTTGCAGTTTGGAGGCTCTGCTTCAGCCTGTGACTACCCCTGTGCTCCTTTTCATTTTCCACAAGAACATTGTCTCTCTTTTTGGTTCACTCTCAGTCTTGTCAGAGCTTGAAGAAGGCATTCAGGGAGAGGGTGATGAGTAAGTACAAGGATGAGAACTCTCTCCACAGGGGATACAAAATGCAGTGAGACTCTCATGTCTGATTTCTCTCCTTGGACTCCAGACCTACCCAGCCCATCCTCCCTCATCTGCCTGCCTGTCCCTGGCCAAATGAGTTATTTTACATCTGAGCTGTGTCCCTCTGAGCTGACACGATGCACACTGACCTGTATCTCTCCCTCCCAGCTCCTCATCTGCACTACAGGTGCACACCACTCTGAGTACTGAGAGACCAAGAACAGGAACAGAACTCAGCGCCAGGATCTGTAAGGAGTGATCCTGCTGGGCAGCTGGCACAGCTGAGCTCCAGAAACACATCGGGAAGGGGGTGTACCCCACCCCTGGGGGCAACACTGGCTGTTCCTGGCATTTCTCCCTGATCTTTGCAGAAAGGAAAAGATTAAAAACCAGCACATTTTGCACCTGTCCCAGCAGAATAGTTGATTTAATGCTCCCTCCTGTTCCCAGGGTGTAGGAGCCCAGGGAGGTGGAGGAACATGGAAGCATTTGTAGGAATATGGAGGGACATAGAAGGAGATGGGGGTGGCAGGTCTGGGACAGGTCTAGGGAGCAATATTCCATGAGCAGGAAGTCCCTGGTGAAGAACACCAGGTTTACCTGGGAAGAGAAAAGAATCACAAAATGGTTTGGTTTGGAAGGGACCTTAAAGGCCAGGCAGTTCCAACCCCCCTGGCATGGGCAGGGACACCTTTCACTGGAATGAGTACAGTAAAGGTGGCAGTGAGACAGCTGCAGCAGGGGTGTGCTGGGCTGGAAATGGCTCTGCCTGGCACATCACAACTCTAGGAACAGAGCCCCTGCTTAGCTGGGACTGCTCGTTGGGCTGCCTCTGTACAGTTAAAGCAATATCCTGGAATAAACTCAGCTTTCTCAAAAGAATGTGAGCAAATCTCTGTTTCATTTTCTTCTGTTATTTTAACGATAATCTTCCTTTGACTTGGTGTAATATCTGTGGCATGTATGACAAGTCAAATGCCTCAGGCCTCTTCCTGCTTTGCTGTAACACAAGCACTCAAAAACTGGTATGAGTTTTGTCTCCTTAAATGTCTCTCTTTGGCTTCATTAAAAGAATTATAACTCAGATTGTACTTGTGCTTCCATGAAAGACTGAGGTGGGTTTTTTCCCATCCAAGAAACATATTTGTACCAACCTGGCAGTTTGGTTAAATTCTCAAATATTTTCTCTCAGTCTCCCTCAGCCATAAATGTAACTATCTTGGACATCTGGGTGCTTCCAGTTTCACTCTGTTGGGAGTTTCCTCATAGCTGGAAATACGTCCTGCAGTTTTTCAGTTGTTTTGGCCACACTCTCTCCACTGAGCACCGGCTCTTAATGAGCCCAAATACCTGAAATGCCTTCCACCTCATGCTAATTACTTCTTTTGTCTGGTTCCATTAGAAACTGTTTTCTTCCAGATTCTCTTATTATCTGTTTATCTAATTCTTGTGCTCCTTCCCTAGCCATTGAAATGTAAGTCATTTATAGGGTCATTGAATGGTTTGTGTTGGAAGGGACCTTCAGAAATCACTTCATCCAACTCCCTTCCAGAGGCAGGTACAGCTGCTCAGCCTGGAGAAGAGGAGGCTGAGGGGAGAGCTCACTGCAGTCACAACTTCCTCATGAGGGGAAGAGGGGCAGGCACTGATCTCTGCTCTGTGATGACAGTGACAGGACTGAGGGAATGGCCTGAAGTTGTGTCAGGACAGGTTTAGGTTGGAGATCAGAAAAAGGTTTTTCCCCCAGAGGGTGGTTGGGCTCTGAACAGGCTCCCCAGGGCAGGGGTGACAGCACCAGCCTGGCAGAGCTCAAGGAGGATTTGGACAATCCATCTTTTTAGGTTGAAAGTCCAGCTCATCTGGAGCTCTTCTGAGGCATTTCAGGATCAGGAGATGTGAAGGTCATTCCAGCAGTGTCCTGCTGCAGAGACTCCTGCAGGCTCCCTCCACACCTGGAGCTGCACAGCAGGTGACAGACAGGCTCCTCTCCCTTTGGCTAAGCCTGCTCAGACTGGAGCGATTTCACTGTCTCTGAAGGAAGGAGCTTGAATTCTTCCCCATGACCTGCTTCAAGCAAAGCCACAGCAACCAAATGGACCGTGCTGTGTGAAATGCAGAGTCACACAGAAATGCAGAGTTTGGTGTGAGTCAAACATTCCCCTCTGGTGCTGGAGGGTTCAGGCTGAAGAGCAAAACAAAGGCAAATACATCAGCAGGTCTAAGTGGATGGGTTTTTATTTTTGCTTTCTTCGTGACAGAAGCCCAGAAGACTCTGACTGAGATCAAAAAGTAACTTGCCACCTTGAGGTCTGTGGAGAAGCAGAGAGATGTTGAAACCTTCCAGCAGTTCCATCATCAAAAGCTTCAGGAGTTTTCTTTCCTCGTGTGTTTTCATGGCCAGCCTCGAGGAGAGGAGCTGTTCAAAAGGGACATTAGGTGCACCTTCTGTTGGCTGAACCAATTAAATCTACCCTTCAATGTCACCAAGAGCTCTCTCACACACACACAAAAGGAAAATTCAAGGAGGAAAAGAGAAACAAGCACAGTCTCACTGAGGGAGCTGGCTAGGGACTATACTGATGTGCTTCAAGGTCATGAGTTGACTTCAGATAAGGTTAGAAACAGATAAAAATTTCTACTGGTGGCTGCTCAGTGGCCTATATGAAGTTAATGGATAATCTCTCTTGTAGCCATTTAATTTAAAGAGATAAGTGCTATATACTTAGTAAAAATATCCACAAATAAAACTTTTGAAGTTGTTGATGAGCTGATGCATGTGGAAATGAATAACAAAGCTCTCTGAAGTCTTTTGTAATACTTTATTAAATTACAATGTATTCAGACCTCTTCAATCCTGAACTGTCCTCTTTGTTGGAGTTGAATTGTGGAGCTTTAGGACACAGTTGTTGGCAAAGGATCTTATGTCTGTTTGCAACATATCAAAATAAAAGGTTTGGTTTTGCCAGTAAGGCATGGCTGCCATTATGGATAATTTTAATGGGCCATGAGGTAGCAGAAGTGTCCAAATTCTGGCCATCTTCCATACAACATCCTCCCAGCTTCCTAAGAACACCTTGTCTGGAAAGATGCAGCAGCTTTATGTTGTGTACCTTGAGAAGGGAAGAAGCCAGTGCTCCTGGTGCAGGACTGTCTCAGATGAGTCCTATGAGCTCTCTTTTTGCTGAGTATTAAAGGTGAAAGTTAACAGTAACCTTAAATTTGGCTTTCACTCACATTTTAAATTATTTTTAAATACTTTCCAAACTTCTGTACTGCAGTAAATTTTTCATTTCTTTGGTTTCAGTCAGCTTTGCACAACAGAAGCTACACATGCTGTTAATATCAGACCTGTCAAACCTTCCATTTTTGTAAAGCAGGGTGAAAGAGGAGGCTAAAACTGTTGTCCTTTGTTTTGTTTGTGATCCTATATATTCACCAACAAGGTACTCAAAATCTCTTTGTCCATGCCAAGGTCACAACTTGTCCTCACCACGAGGCTCAGGTGTCACTTCCCTGTTCTCCAAGGTGTTCTTGTCCCTGCTCAGACAAGGATATGAGAGGGTGATGTCTCCAGCAGCACACCAATAGGGGCTGGAGCACTCATCCCCCTGCAGCTGAAGAAGGAAGTTGCTATTATCATGCCAAAGCAAACAGCTAAAATATGAAAGTCAAGGAACTCAGTCAAATCAGCTTGACACAAAGAGTGGTGCCAATCAGACACAATTCTTTGGTTTTCTTGCCTTTTGTATCTTTTACTTGAAAACAGAAATTGTTTTGAAGGTCAAAGCTCTGAGAGGCAGAAGTGATAGAGAAATCTCAAATAATTTCACAGTCATGCTCTATTGCCCCCTCCTGCTGCTAAGAACTCCTGATGTAAAACATCCCCAAAGTAGTCACAAATCAAGCATCCAGTGGAGGTCCAGGGCATCCCTCAGTGGTTTCCTTTTCCAAGATTCCTGTCTGCATGTACTCACAATTGCATTTTGGTTTCTGCATCCAGAAAATCTGACTTCCTCCTGTCTCCTCCTCCTCAGAGGAATGCTATGGTTTGATGTGGGGATGAGTGACACTTGTGACAGATGAGCTGCCAAAACATGGCAAAATCCTGGGAGTCTGCAACACCAACAGTCACTTTGGTGTTTGCATGACTCTGCTGGGGATGGCAGATATTTTGCATTTTGCCATCACCTTTCCTACATATACAACCCAAATGTGTTCAGGAGGGGTAAACTTCCAGTGATGTGATTTTCCAGTCTTGTGTTGTTGTGACAGGGAGAAGCTGGATTCAGTTCTCAGGCATCATAATACAACATTTATCCTGTCACAGGACCATTTTCACTCTTTGCTGCCTGCCTGGAGTGACCCCTTTCCTAAATGGTTGCTTTTTCCCTGTACTGTCAGGATAAATCCGTGCAATCCACACCATACCTGTACCTGTGTTCATCTACTACTTACACAGAAAGTTCTGCACTGTCATTCATAATTCATTCCCCTAAATTAAAATGTAAATTTATTCTCAGCATTTTGGGGCGATTAAAACACCGTTGTAGGAATAGGTTTAAATTCTGCATTTGGAGTTCATTTTGCTAAAATAAACACAGGATACCTTGTGCTGTTTGCAGTCAGATTGATCACCAAGTGGGACAGAACTGAACTTCCAGGGTAGGGAGGTCAATCTATGCATGTCTAATATTCAGAGGTGAATCCACTTTGCTATAAAGTGAACTGGCTTTATCTCAAGGCGTTACCTGCCTGCATTTCAGGCTTGGCATAGACAGGAAGGAGTATTTGTAACTGTATTTCTCCACACACAGAAATCCAGACTATTTTCCTGGCCTCAAACTGATCCCCAGGAGCCTTCAGAAGGATGTTTAGTGGGTTGCTGTGCTTACTGTAAACAATTGACTTACCAGAGCATCTTGCAGGTTGGACTTCATTCCTTATAGACCTCGAAGCCTCAGATGCCATTTGCTGTCCATTAAATAAATTATTAAGTACATGGAAAAAAAACAACAAAAAAAAAGTCATATTCCACGAGGATGGGGTAATGACAGAGTGCCCAGTTGGTGGCTTAGTTGTAATTCTTAGTGTTTTCCCCCTCCTCCCTCGAAGCAATAAAACCCTTAAATTAAAAAAGAATGTAGAGAAGGTGGTCTTGGGGCTGTGGATGAGGCACACGGAGCTCTTCATGAAAGGAAACAGTCATGGGGCTGCTCATGGGGAGAGAGAGAGAGAGACAATTCCCAGCTCCACCATACAAAGAGTCATAGGGACTAGGAGTGTTTTACCAGCAGGCTTTTGAATTTTTTCCCTGAAACAAAAGCATGACCTCTCCCCTGCCTACGCCCTGTCTCCGTCTGTCTCTCTGTCTGTCTCTCCCGTGGACAGGCAGACAGAAGGGCTTTGCAGCTCGTGGGGAGAGCTTGGGACTGAACACAAGTCTCTTGGATACAGGAGGAAAATGCTTTGCTTTGCCATTCCCCGAAGTCACATCATTCTTATGCTACACATGACTCTCTTGGAAAATCTGGGATTCATTACCCACCTTCTGCCCCGACCTTCTGGCTTCGGAAATACGCAGGGAGTTTCAAGATTAGTGCAGTTGGCCGTGGGGCAGCCAGGTTGTGTGTGTGGCTCCTGGTGTCCCCAAGCCTGGCCCTGCTGCACCATTCCCACCAGCCAAGCAGGGAAAGGACAGCCAGGGCAGGAATGGGCCACCAGCTGCCCCTGGGACCTCGCTGCTTGGCAGTTTTGGAGGAGCCAGCTTGCAGCCATCCCCAGATCACAATGGACTGGAGGAAGCAGAGCCTGACATTTATTTTCTAGGCCATGTTTTGACAGATTCTCAATTGAAAATAGGTTCCCCTATCGTTGCCCTTTCAGTGCAGGACAGGGCATCTACCAGAGGTTGACTGCAGTGGGAGATGCCCAGAGCTGCTGGAGAGGCACTGCCTCCCCTCTTGGTCCCTCCTGGGTCTCGGGGCAGCCAGGAGGGGATGCAGGCAGGATTTTGGCAGGCAGGGACACAAGGGACAGCGAGAGGAACAGCGTCAGCAGCGGGGCCCTTGCTCAGTGTCAGGGGCTGGTTTGAAAGTCGGTCGCCAGAGCCGCCTGACGTCAGTTCTGTCGCTGTAGGAAGTATCAAGTTAAACTGATAATTATCTACAGCACGTGTACGAATTACGAACCTTTTGATGTTCAGGCTCATGTGTTTCGAGTTAGCCAGCACATCTTAATCAGATTTTCTTTTCCTTTTAAACGAAGATTTGAAGCTTTCTTATCTCCCATTCCCTTCTTCTCCTTTGAACTTTTACTTCACTGAGATTTTCACGGGCGCAGCCTTTCCTCAGCCAGGTCTCAGCAGCTCCCATGCACAAAGCCAGCTCAGCAAGGTAACATGGCAAGCGTTGTTGGGTTTGCAGTAAGAGCTTTAATACAGCCTGAAAACAAGGAGCTCTTTGTCACTGCTATTCTCTCTGCAATATTAAAATGCATCTTATCAGTGGCACTGTGTAGAGGAAGGGAGAGAAAGAAAGAGGAAAAAAACAGACCCTCAAAAGACACTCTGGTGAGTTCAATAAAAGTCTGCCTTTCTTGAGCATGAACAATTTCCTCAGTGGTGCAGCAAGCCTGCAGAAAGCAAACCCTAAAACTCATCGACTGCTTGCAAAATTCAGAGTCTTTGTCCTAACCACAAACACTTCACCAGCACCCCACCCGCCACAAAGCACAATAGCTCATTCTCTCTGTGGCCCTCCAAATTTTTCACAGATATTAGTCAACGTTTTTGTTTTATTATTACAGCTTTACTTTATTACTCTCAATTTTTTAATAAGGATAAATCACTCATGCTGCTTTAGCCCAGCGCCTTTTTTTAAATTATTTATAACACAATCTGATTTCATAGCTGTGTTAATGGCTGAATTGAGGAAGAAGAAGGGTGTAATCAGCTCATTTCAAAATCGTGTCTGAAATGTTTCTTTGTCACTTTTAATGGCCTGTATTCCCCTTAGGGGGTTCAGGTGCTGGCCAGTGTTAGATGACCTTGCTGTAGCTGGGTCTGGGACACAGAAATTTCCCAATGCATCACTCTGCAACTGCCCTGGGCTTGTTCCTCTGCCATTCCTATTGTGCCTGTAGATATCTGCTCCTCCTGCAGGAGACTGGATGGGATCCCCAAGCCACTGAGCTCAGGTTCCTGCTACAGCCATGACCATTCCCTACCACCCCTTCCACAAACTCTGTGAGCTCCAAAGTTTGGGGTTTGCTTCCTGCCTCTGCCAGGAGGGACAAGCCTGCCAGGAGGGTGGTGCCTGTGATGGCCAAGGACAGGGCATCACAGGGATGTGATGTGGTGACACTTTTCCCCTGTTCCAAGCCCCAGGCCAGACCCCACTCTCTGGGATGAGGAGTGGCTACAGGCTGGATCCTGCCTGGTGCCTACCTTGAGGTCCCTGTGGCCACCATGAGCCATCCACATGGCCTGGGAGAGGGCTGGGCAGAGCCCTGACATCAGGAATGGTGGCTGAGCACATGCAGTGGCTTGGCAGGATTATCTCACAGGCAGGCCAGAGTGATTTCCTCGGTGGATTACTCTCAAAGCCACAGTGAGAGGATGCCATTTCTGGAGTCTCAGACAAAGCACTCATGGGGCTGTTTCTGCCCCTGTTTGCCCAGCAATAGCCAAAGGGCTGCCTCAAAGCCACAGGCTACTCAGGTTCTTGGTGAGCTTTGGTGCCCACCTGCCCATTGCCAAGGGGAAGGTTTTGCAGCTGAGAAGAGCTTTCAGAGGATGGCTGCATTTCATAAGGCTCCTGAACAGCGTTGTCAAGGGAGTAGGCAGTGAGCTGACAACTTTTGGGTCAGTCCCAGAACAGCTTGCCAGGGAAGCCTATCAAGCCCCAGTAATCGGGTTTGATTTAAATCTTTCTCCTTCTCATCACCCTTTCTGGATTAAGTCATCTCCACCAAATGAGAGGCTGTACTGGGAGAGGCACAGACAGGCCCTTGCATGGGTACTGGGGAGAGGAGAGGAAGGGAAAGATAAGCAAACCACCATCACTTTTGGGTTTTATCATCTCCATCCCAATTTTGCTGCTCCACTGCAGTCACAAGATAACAATAATCTAGAAGCCAGCAGCTTTTGAGATCACTTACTCTCTGGTCAGCTGTTTGGTGAATGCATAGAGTTATTTCCTTGGGCACTCAGGGTTTGTGCTGGCTGCAGTGGGGTTTGTGACATAGGAGAAAGAGGGTCTGTGAACCCTGACATTTTGGGGTTTTATGTACTGAGAGAAGTGATCTCACAGGGCATTTTCTCTTGCTTTCCACCTCTGTTTCTCACACTGAAAAAGTGCAGCTCTTTACCTGGGGCTACAAGCTCGCACAGGCTTCCCTTGTGAGTAAGCAGCACCCTGGTTTGGAGCACAAAGCTCTCAGTGTGCTGCAAGGGCAGGAGGACACGGGGGGAGCTGGCAGGGTTACCTGGTCCTGCTCTGTCCTTTCAGTGTATCCCAGGGCTGTGACACAGGAGAAAACGTCAGCGTGGCATTGCCTTGCTCGTGGCCTCGGAGGAGGAGGAGGGTGGCTGGGAAAGGTTATCCAGGCAAAGAGCTGGCCAAAGTCAGCTGGAAAAGTCAACTAACATCACCTTGCAGTTGGTATCACTCAGAGAAGAGGGGGTTTGTGTCAAGGTGAAAGAAAGGGGAAGAAACTCCTGGGGAAAAAAAAACACCAAAAAAACAAAAAAAAACCCCAAAAAAACAAAACAAAGAGGAGGCTTTATTAGTGATGTGTAGGAGAAGGGGAGGGTTTTTTCTCCCCAGCCCAGTGAGTGTGAGGGGGAGGTCGCTGTGCATGTGATCCTGCAGAGTAAGAAGGATCACCAAAGGGGTGACGCAGGAAAAGGAGGATTACTCTGCATGTGATGGCAGGAGGAGGATGGAGGAGTGTTCTTGCAAAGGGTGTATGGATGAGGATTACTAAGGGATTTTCTTGGGGATCTAGGTATAACGAAGGAACTCCACCCTCCACCTTGCACTTGGGGTAAGTGAAGGGTCACCAGAAGCTGTCACAATTCCTGATGGCTTTCTGTCACCCTTTGAAGCTTTTGTTGCTTACCCAATAAACCCAGCTGCAGGTAGGTTTCGCTGGCTTTTGAAGAGCCAATGCCATTTCCAAATCTCTAGTCCAAAGGAAGAAAATGAAGCCATCTTTGTGTAAGACAAGGGTCTGCCTGCACTGGAACTACTCTAACAGTTTGGACACTTCCTCCTGTGTAGTCAAAATACAGTTTCTCATCCACACAGGATTTCATAATCAAAAGGGTGAGCAGTACACAGAGGCTGACACACCTCAGTGCAAGGGGCTCTCAAACTGGTAATTTAATGGGGAGATGCTTCCCTTCATTTCAGTGGGAGCCCTTCACATGCCCTGAACAGATCCAGAAGCAATGCCCTGTTGTGCTCATGCGCTTTCAGGCCACTATTTCCACTTTGTAACAAGCTGAAAAATTCAAAAATTCACATGTTCACAGAAGAAAAGGAATATGTTTTTTTGGGACCAAGGCCAGCAGGATCCCAGCTTTCATAGCAGGAGAGGATGGTGTGTCAAGTTCACTATAAATGTGACTTATTTAATAGCAGTAACAACTCTCCATCTGTGAGAGAAAGGCTGAAGTCTGGCTGCAAGTGAGCCTTTAGAAGTAGCAGCCTCTGTGAACAGTCCAGCAAAAATGGTTGAGTTTTGGCTCAGTTGTGAAGCTTTGACAGTGAATAATTGCTGTTATTTACATAACACCCACGCGCAAACCATAAATGTTTGGCTCCCTGACCTCAGCCATGACCACAGAGATCTGCAGTGGATTCTCTTCACGTCCTCCCTGTCACACCACTCCCTTCCCTGGCCTGGGCAAGGGGGAGAAGTGCTGCAAGTGAGGCAGGGATAGGGGTAGACTCAGCTCAAGGTGGGGAAGTGAAGCTGGCGAGAAGCCAGAGTGCAGAAAACACACAGGAAAAACAAGAGAGGAGGAATGGGAGAGGACAGAGAGAAGAACCAGAGGATAATTGCAGGCAGGGAGTTCTGAGCTGTTTGCCAGAGCAGAGGTGAGAGCAGCCTTTGTACTGTAGGTGCAGACTGTCTGCTATGTCCACATCCTTGCACAGAGGACACAGCACAATGCACGATGACAGTCATGCTGGCAGAGCAAGAGACAGAAAATCAGCAAACACTGAAGGGGAATTTCCAAGAGGGTCAACGACCAGGAGGGGAAGAATGGGTAGAGAAGGCTAGGAGAAAAATTGAATGGCAAATGAAATAAAAAGGCCTTAACAGAGAAAACAGAAATTACATTCTTTGTAAGGTAAGGCTTGTTTTCTCCAGTGCCTACTCTTGTCCCCATTGCACATCTTTCACCTTCTGCACAGTCTTTGTCCTTCTCTGCGCTCAACCTTTCCCCTTTCCTGGTCCCACCCCTTGCTTAAAGTCCCTCACTGTGCCCTGCTTGCAATTTCCTCATCCTCGTGCCTATCTCCTCATCCAGTGTCCCCACAGTCCCCCCTGTGCCCCCAGCCTCCTGCAGTCAGCACTCCCACCCACTCCAAGTCATGCCAGGAGCTCCTCCTGCCTGCTCTGTCTCCTTTCCCAAGAGCCAGTCCATGTCCCTGCTGCTCTGATCTTTCCTATCCAGCCCCCCTTCATCTCCTGCAGACTCCAAATCCTTTGTGCCTCTGGGCTTCCAAGCTGAGGCACCTGTGAATAAAGGGATGTTTTCCCTCCTGCACAGAGAGGAAGAAATCCCGGTTTGCTGGTGCTCCATGTTCTACCTGTGAGTCAGCATCCTTAGTCCCTCAGGTGTGCCTGTGACTGTGATGACAGACCTGTGCCATTATTGGAGGGAGATGCCATCCTCCCATCTCCTGCGGCCAGCTCCACCACTGCCTGCAGCAGCACATGGCTCTCCCTTGAAGGCACTCATGCCAAACCTCAGCCAAGCTCAAACCCATGCTAGGTCTCCTCCCAAGCTGTCCCTGCTGTCTGTGCTTGGCCTAGTGGGCAGCAACCAGCTGCTCCCCTTTCCCTCTGTGAGAAGCCATGGAGCAGGGATGCAGGGCTCAACCCTACCTGGAGGCCACTCCAACCCAGCCATCCCTGCAGCCAAAGCTGCAAACAGCCACCTCCCAGTTAACATGGAGCCCAGGGACCCTGCATCAGTTCTGGCAGGGCACTCACTCCACTCTTCCCTCTGGGCTCTGGTGGAAGGGTCACGAGCACCCCAGGACGGGCAGGGAGCTCCACCATGTCAGGAGGAGAGGTGCTGGCAGGACAGATGACAGCAGGATTATCCCTCTGCCTGCCAGCAAGGGTGAAACTGGACAGCTGGGAAGCAATGATCCCTGACCAGTGCTGCCACTGCAGCAGCAAGAATGCTTATTTTTAAACTGAGCAGAAAGGAAAAGGACTGTCACCACATCTCCTGCAGATCAGTTGCCACCCAGGTCCAAGCTGGGTTTTGGAACCTTGGAAACGTCATTTTACTCTTTCACAGCACTTATGCACCTGAGACTGAGCAGATGAGAATTTCCTTTCCTTTTACTCCTCTTTCGCTCCCCCTCACAGAGCAATTGCCCTGCACCACTGGCTGTGTGAGCCTGAAGGTCAGACACCACTTCCCTGGAGCTGTCACACACGACTGAGGTGGCAGGATGGGAACAAGGAGAGGGGTTTCAAAAAGCAGCCAGGAGGGAAATGTGCTGTTGTTTCATTGCTCATGAAGAAAACCAAGAGCAGGTGCATGGATGGGACGTGGGGAGCAGGGAGCCCAGCAGGACTGACCACTTGAGCACTCCCTGGCTTGGCAGAGGGCTTGGCAGTGAGCTCCCTGCTGCTGTGGCTCATGCCCACACGAGCTGCTTTAGCTCCAGCCTGGGTATTATGTATTAGTGCTTCAGTTATAGCACAAACAAGCAGGCTGATCCAGCTAAGGTAAAGCAACTTTCGTTTGCAGCCCTGGATCAAACACCTGCCTCAGCCAATTTGCAAGAGCACCTGCCTGCCTGTGAATTAGGAGCAAAGGGACGTCTCTTTAGCTGCTGGTACCACGAACAGCAAAGAGATAGAAAGAGAGGGATGCCTGAACTCCCACTGACCTCTTTTGTTTACCCTTAGAAAGAAACTCCTGCCCTTCAGGCTCTAAGTGGACTCTTACGTCGAGGAACCAAAACCCACAAGCCCTGCTCAAACAAATCTCAGGTGATGGCTCCAATAACACCTCTGTGTGAGGATGTGCTCCAGCATTTGGCAAACAGTGATAGATAAACAGGTAAATCTGTTAGCAGGGAGGAGGGGAGGTAATTTGTTGTGGGGATTTGGGATTGTGGCCACAGTGGCTAGAACAGACACTCTGAGGCATCCCTGCTTAATTAGAAACACAGCTGGGTTTTGTCAAGGCAGGTAGCTTCTCTGATGTCTGCTAATGGACTAAATTGCATTTGTGTAGTCTGGATTTTGGTCTCCCTGACTGCTGGGAATAAAAAGCAGATTGGGCCCTGCTATAAGCAGCTTTCTTTAGCAGTAACTCATCCAAGGACTAGAGTTGTTGCATCCTGCCAGCATCCCCTGGCTGCTGGGTGTGCATTTCCCATTACAGCTTCCTTGTTGATCACACTTAGCCAGAACTTGGTCTGATCCCTTATCTTCATCCTACAGCCTAGGGTTGACCACACAACTCTGGGAAAACCAAGGAATGCAATCTCGTTGAAGGTCCTTCCTCCAGCTGCCCAAACATAAGCACTGGCACCTCCAAAGGAGCACCTGTGCCTCATGAAAGGGAGAAAACCACAAGGAAAATGGCAGCTGCTGGAGCACTGCTCTGTCCTGCATCCCACTGAGGTGTGTCCCGTGCTGTCACAAGCATTTCTGATGAAAAATTGAAGCAGCAGCTGAAGCTGAAGTGATGAAGTGAAAACACCTGCCTGCTGAGAAATGTTAAAGACCCCAGATTTACCTGAGAGGCATTTGGAGACAGGGCCATTTATTTTTCCTGGCTTCCTGCCAGCTTATCGTTCTTCTGTGAGACTGCTGCCTTTGAGGGGCTTTGTGTCCCCTGACTCTGCAGCTCTCCTGGCTCCAGATGGCCCGAGGAAAAAATTAAAACTAGGGAGGTTTCAGAAATTTGCCTCCTCTGGTCTGAGAGGAGCTGACAAAAGTCAGCTGCCGAGCCAGGAGCAGAACTTCAGCTCTCTTGCTTCCTTCAGCTACTGTGCTGTGTGATGTTATTAGACTTGTTGCTCCCAAAAGCATCGCTTTTAGGATCAGCTCCAGAATGACTGTGGAATAAAGGCAGCTTACGATCCAGGCGTAATTCCTAAGGTTTCTAACCCTCTCAGAGCAGTTGAATAACGAGAGCAAGAAGCAGAAACCATCTGGAACAAATCCTTCAGCCTCTGGCACACAGTGTTTTGATACTCCCCTGTGACCTGAAAGCCTGTCCAGAGCTACTTCACCTACCCAAAGCCTGGATGTCCTTATGGGTGGGAAAGCTCTGCCTCCCTAGTGCAACTGGGGAAAAGATTTCAGAAGAGGTGCAGACCCAGTTCTTAGCGAGTCTTTCAGTCCAAGGGCTTCATGGGATGTTCTCTTCAACTTCTGCCAGGCATTGTCCACAAAAACGCAGAAAAATCTCCTGTTCTGCATACACTGTCCAGGAAAATTGGAAAGGCTCAGTCTAAACTGTGTCCAGGGGAAAACCATGCTAACAATCACTCAACAAGGCTGAATGTCCTTGGCAGCTGTTAATTATTATCAGTCCTTTACTTCAGCAAAGTGTGTGAGAGGCTTTCAGATGTTGCATTCCGCAATCCCCGCACAAGCTGTTATTGATTTGGCACACGAAAACGAGGGTGATAAGTTTGTGCTTGGAGTGAGCTGGAAGCACATGAATAAAACCCTACAGTCAGGAAAGTATGTGCTTTGTTCTGAAGGACGTGTTGCTTTTTGCTTGTTCAGTTTAACAATTCTTTGCTGTCAAGGTCTCTTTCTTAATTTTAGGAGACGATTGATGGAGAAGAAGCTTACTTTTGACGTATTTCAGGGAGAAACTAGAATTAGTGGTTACTGAATGCTGGTAAAGCATTTATGGATTTAGATTCAGCCTTTTCATAACCATTTTCTGAGAGCCCTTGACAAAGTTTGGACCTGTATATTTTTCCTTTGGTTCCCAGGCTCCTCAGTGGTGGGAACAGAAGCACAGAAATGCACGAGGCTGGTGGATCCCTAACAGGACAAAAAGCAAGGATCTTATAGCTGCTATCCTGAAGATCTTTGGCACTATGATGGCCTCTCAGTTTGCCAGCACAGCAGAAAGTTGAGCCACCCTCATTTACACAGCAGCCTAAACCAACCTTGTGATTTGCCTTTAATTTGCAGTTTGCTTCCCGCTCTCTCCTGCTCCTTTCTCTCCTCCTTTTGTGTTCCTGGCTCACACTGCAATCAGAGGTGGGTTAGCACAATGCAAGTGTGATTCAGGTTTCAGTAACTGCCACCATCTGTGATGAATCAGAGGAGATGCAGCAGGCAGGGATGCCTCAAAGGGAGGTGGTTTTCCCTTTAGAGACTTTAAACAGGAGGGACTCACACAGCCTGCTGCAGGCAGTCAGCTGGGGTGCCTGCACATTTAGGGGACAAACTCCCTGAGTAGATGCTGGACAGAAGCAGATACCCCCAGATGTGATTTGTGGTTCAAAAATGTTCCACGCTGATAATTAAGGTGGCAAGATATGAAACCTGCTCATCCTCCTCCCTGGCACGGGCCTGGTCCATCACATGCATGTCAACCAAAGAAAATATCTGTGTTAGCAAATGGATTACTGCCATGGCATATCCCCAGGCAGTGCTGCTGCTGGTATATCCACACAACCACGATGGTCCCTAGCTTGATTTTGGCTCGGATCCACTCCCCAGAAATTCTCCCAGGTGGTTTGGGAGTTGTTGGGAACCAGTGAACGTTTCCATGAAGCATTTTGGAGAGGCTGTGCTGAGCTGCAAGGTGAGCCAGCCTGGCTGTGGCTGCTCCCTGGCAGCTCCCTGGGGAAGGATCTCAGGGAAGTTTGATGTCCAAGCCCATTTCTCTGGGGTTTCTCTTCACTTTCTTGTTCTCCTGTGCCAGAAGAGCCCTGCATGAGCCCAGCAGATGGCACTCCATCGTGAATTTACACCGAAAAGCCCCTCATAAATCACCTGTCCCACCTCTGGGGGACCAGCGTGGTGGGACAGGGCTGCCCTGCTTACCCACACCCCACAGGGAGATGGCTGCTGCTGTCCTGGGAAAGCCATGCCAAGTCTGGGCATGGATTTGAGGACTTTGAATAAAATTCCTTCATTTATATACGTGCCCATATATATGTACACCTACCTACCTACCTACCTTTATTTAGTTGTCTTTTTCTGAGCTAATTCTCTCAGACAGCTCTCCCTTTTTGTTGCTTCTGCTGGCTTTTCACCCTCCTCCAGCAGCAATAGATGCCTGCAAGGACAGAGTTTTAGCCTCCTCTAGTACCAGACAAAGCCCAAAGCTCAACTGTTGTCACCTCTCATGGGTGGCTGAGCTCCTTGCTGAGCTGGGGCATTACTTTTTTTTCCATAAGCAATTTGAATTTAGGCTTGGAAAGTGGAAAGTTCCTGCTTGGCAGCAAACAGCTGCTCCCAGGGTCAGTGTCTGCACACAGGCTCCTCGCCTGAAACTGGAGTGGGCTCAGGGCAGATAATGTGGCATTTCAGGACCGCTGAGCCAACAACCACAGCTTCCTACCAAGCATTTTAGCTCTCCCTAAGTGGCTTTGGATTTCGTCTGTCTCCTTTTTTCCCTCTGACATTTCAAAAATGCTCAGACTGCTCAGAATTTGTGCTGCAGTTTTGAAACATTTGCCTCCATGATGCTGATTTCTCTCTTAAGGGCACAAGATGCCCCATCCCTGGAAATGTTCAAGGCCAGGTTGGATGGCAGTGCTTGCCCTGACCTTTGCTGGGTTGTCCATTTATTCCCATCTCCAGTCACAGGCAGCAAAACTATTCCCTGAACAACCTGGACTGGCAGCTGTACATGTCTAATCTTGGAGGAAAAAGAGTAGAAAGGAAGAAGAAAGATGAAGGGAGAGAGACAACCTGGAAGAATTGCTGATTCTGGAAGAGCTGCTGCAAGCATTGGGATCTCTTCTTTGCCCTCTGAAAGTCAGTCAGTTCCTAAGAACTGTGAAGAGGTCTGAGAGCGTTTCAGAAGGTGAAATCCCTTCCTTCCCCTCTCTCCAGCTCTGGTGCTTGCTGTTTGTCCTCTGGTTTGCCAGCTCGTGTGGTCTTTCCTCCTCAGTCCCAGCTGGCAGAGTTCAGCTGTCCTTCCCTTAGCAAGCAGAGTTTGGCCTCTGGCTGCTTCCTTGGCTCTTTCCATCACGGATTTTCTGCTACATCTGTTCTTCACCAGAAGTGAAAGGTTCAATCTGAAATTGCCCCACACTCTGTATCCCTTTGGGTTTCCATTGGGAGCAACCAGCTGTGCTGGGAAGGGAAAGGCTGAGAAGCTGAGGGACTGGAGAAAGGGATTGGGCATGGAGGGAGAGAGGTTTGCAAGAGGCAGGGAAGAATGTGTAGGTGCTGAGGTCTTGGTGCAGGAGAAGCAGAGAAGTTTCAGCCCCAGCACACCTTCCTTGAGTAGACATCTCTCTGGCACAACCCTGAAGGTAAAATCATCAGAGTGGGGCAGGAGAAAAGCTGCTGAGCCTTTCAGGCTGGCCTGCTGCCTCCCTGCTTGATGGGAGGTTGGGATGTGACTCCTTAAAAGTAACCCTGGGTGGCACAGAGCTAAAGACCTAGGGCTTTCAGAGTCTAGAATTTGAGGTATTTTCTCCTCTCTGGGCTTGCCAGCCTGGATTCACATGCACATGGTGCTGACCTCAGGGCTTAGATCAGTGAAGGCACCAGCAAGTATGCAATTCCCTTTCCATGGGGAAAAGGATAAGTATGGCTCATGTGCAGCCAAAAAAGTGGCTTCTCCAGGCTGCTCCTCCTGCTGGGTCTGTGTTGCTGGCAAGAATCTCACAGGACATCTGCCTGCAATGGGAAAGTCACTCTCCTTCTGCATGGGGTGCCCTTGAAAGTTGTCTGGGCAAATAAATGAGCACAGAGAAATAACCCCATTGGGACAGAGCTGCACATCAGGTCAGCCTGGAGCAAGAGCAAAGACTTCTCTGGTGGGTGCAGCTTCCACCCTGACAAAACCCTTCTGTGGAAGCACAAAGACTTTCATCTGCAGGACTGTAATTTCAGAGCCTTTATTGGAAGTTACATTTCTGCTTAAAGTTAGAAAAAGGAGCAACAGCTCTTGATTCAGACAGTGGCAGAAGACTGACTCGTGTGTCTATGGGATTTTTTTCCCCTATAGAGAGTATGAAGGAAAAGGGTCATCCAACACATAAAGTATCCAAAATCTGAAAGAAAATTGAAAAAAGAAATTGCATATATACACTAATGTTTTGTATTTGCCATTCCACCAGCTGACTCACAAACCTAATGCAAGGGCTGCAATTCCATCCCAGGCTGTGATGCCAACACTGGGTATTGCTGTGATAAGCAGTTCCCAATTTAACCAAAAGGGAGGACACAACAGTGCAGGGACAAAGTGACAAAATGTGCAGTTTTTACTTAAGCTTTCATTCCTGCAATTCTTCTAGTTTGTTTTTCTTTTCTTTTCTTTTCTTTTCTTTTCTTTTCTTTTCTTTTCTTTTCTTTTCTTTTCTTTTCTTTTCTTTTCTTTTCTTTTCTTTTCTTTTCTTTTCTTTTCTTTTCTTTTCTTTTCTTTTCTTTTCTTTTCTTTTCTTTTCTTTTCTTTTCTTTTCTTTTCTTTTCCTTTCCTTTTCTTTTCTTTTCTTTTCTTTTCTTTTCTTTTCTTTTCTTTTCTTTTTTCTTTTCTTTTTTCTTTCTCCTCTTCTCTTCTTTCTCTTCTCTTCTCTTCTCTTCTCTTCTCTTCTCTTCTCTTCTCTTCTCTTCTCTTCTCTTCTCTTCTCTTCTCTTCTCTTCTCTCTTTTCCAACTCTCCTCTTTAACTTTCACCTCAGAGCTGGAGGGCTGGCTCAGCCCAGAGCTGCTGTGTGCCCACAAAACCACCAGCCAGATGAACCAGCCTGGCTTGGAAACACATCTTTACTAAAACCCTGCAATTTCCAGGTCTCCCCCTGCACGCCACCCTCCAGCATCACCCCTCGAGGTGTGCCCACAGAAACCCTTTGTGTTTGCCAGAGCCCTGGGGCTGTGCTGGGGCAGGTGTCCGGATTTCCAGGGAGCTGGGGAAGGCGATAAGCACCGTGTTTATCTCCCCAGCGAGAACAGCGTGTCCTTGACCCAGGCAGGTGCTGGGCACGCCAGCTGGGCTGGGAATGCTGTCCCAAATCCTACAGCAGCAGCACAAGCGGGGATTCAGCCCCCAGCTGAAGTCTGGGTCAGTGTTTGAGGTGATGCCACCTCACATCCCTTGTTGGATCCCACAAACCTGGGGTTTTGAGCTTTCGGTGCTTTCTGGCACTGACCCCCAGGAGAACACTGCTTTTGACCTGAGGCCTTGGAGAAGGCTTCCAAATTTGAGTGATGGAGTTAAAATCACAGGTGTGTAGTTTAATAAAAGTGTGTGTTTTCACATGGTAAAGGGTGTTAAATTTGAGGTTTTCATAATGTAGGTTTTTATAATACAGTAATAGGTATGGGACAAGATAAATGATTTTGGGTGGTGTCTCCCTTCAGTGTTCATCTTCCTTCTTCTTCATGGTTTCAGGCAGTAGTTTTTGATTGAACAGTCAGTGCTGCACTGAGGGTCACAAGAAGTTAGTTATTGGGTTAAAAGGATAAATAATATAGGTGTTAATTCTCTATTGGACTGTTTAGCTTTAAGACACCTTGTAGCAGCTGGATCTTCCTCCATTTTTTCTCACTTCTAGCAGGTAGCTAAAAAGTGCTGCTGCAAATCTTCTTCCAAAATTCCATGATCTAAAGTTGTCATCACAATCAGGTTTATATTCATCAATGGACCTTTTTTCTCTACGTTTGTGCCCTTCAATCATTTTTACATGAGGCATTAGCAAAGTAAGTCTCCCAATGTTGCATGGACTGCCTTTGATGTCTGATGGAATGGCAGGCCAAACTCTATCTCCACAAATGAGAAAGATCCCCCATGGTAACTGCAAAGGGATATGATTTGGTACAGTGTGTGAAACTGTAGTGAAATTGCACCAAGATGTCATATTTTTGTACACATGATTTGGAGTGACATCTGTAAATTTGTCTTTACTTTGTTTTGATCCAGGATGGGAGTCAGTGCCAGAAAGCACAGAAAGCTCAAAAAGAGGGTTCTGGGATCCAACAGGTATGGGACAAGATGGAGGATTTTGGGTGGTGTCTCCTTTTAGTGATCTTCCTTCTTCTTCATGGTTTCAGGCAGTAGTTTCTGGTTGGTCAGTCAGTGCCACACTGAGGGTCATGGGAATTTAGTTATTGGGTTAAAAGTATAAATGATATAGGTGTTGGTTCTTTATTGGACTATTTAGCTTTAAAAGATCTTGTAGCAGCTGGATTCACCTCCATTTTCCTCGCTTCTAGCTGGTATCTGGAAGTGTTGCTGAACTTTCTGTACTTTTGATAAGATTTAATAAACAACCACGCCTGAACACGAGAAAATTCGTTTCCTTCATGTTTTTTAATCCTGGATCTGAGTGAAGACAGAAGAGACTGAGACAAACCACTAACTGAGTGGTGCAAAACACCACCACGGTTATAGTCCCTGACCCCTGGGTGTCTCACAGGGAACACAGAGGATGAGGATGGGCACTGAGCAGTGCTGGGCTGCTGGAGGAAATTGAGGCAGGCACCGTGTGTGGCTTTCAATTTTCTTCCAATTCCCCCCTGCCTCTTGTCTATTTTCTTGACAAAATAAAAGCTCTTTAATTGTGTGAGTTATCCCATTGTGAACAATAAGCTTAGGTTGTAACTGTATTTATTCTGGGTAGGTTTCTTCTTGCAACTGGTTTTAATGCCTTGGGCCTCCCTGGTACATTCAGCTAAAGGAGCAGAGTTAATTGGAGGCGTCTGGCTCAAATACTAGGAGTTACTTGAAACCTGCAATTTTGGACAGATTAAAGAAATCTGTGAAAGCACTCAAATGAACCACAGATCCTGCAGCATACCCAGAGTACAACTTCCATTAGCTTGCAGCAGACCACAGACATGGAAAAATGCTTTCAATGAATGAGGAAATGTTGAGGAAAAAGCTAAACATTTGTGATTTACAAAATACCCACGGCAATGTATTAAGCTGTCAGCCATGACACAGTCTTGCCTTCCCTACTAAAGCAACTGGGCTATGGTTTACAGCGTCTGTGGGAAGATTTTGCAGGATAAGGAGTTATCTTTAATATCTTTAATTGAATATCTTTCATATTTTAATGAAAATCTTAACCAAGAAACGCCCTTTCCTCTGTCTCTAACTCCTCATACCAGCTCTCTCACCTCTCTTCTGTCCCAAGCCCATCTGTGCACTCCCCTGGGGCCTGTGATGAAGTTAAAATGGTTGCATTCATTTCCAGATGTTGTTGGAGGAGCACCAGCATATTTGCTTTTGACCACTTATCCCTCCATTGCCACCACATCCTTCTGTGTCAGAGACAGGCAGGCACCTCCAATCACTGGGTCCCTGACAGGAGCCACCAGTGCCATGAGCTGTGAAAAGGAGGGACTGGGAGGCCGCTGGGCATCCACTGGGCTTGTGACACAGTGCCTGGGCTCAATCCCAAAGTTCAGAGTGGGAAGGGCTTTCCCTGACCAGCAGAGACACAGCAAATGTCCCCCTCTGTGATGGGCGTCTGTGAGGGATGAGGGCAAAGGAGAACAAAGACAACGTGCTTAAAGCCAGCTGTCACTTTGGAGGGAACATCTGGCAGGTTGGTGTGTGATTAAGATTGATCCAGACCCCATGTGGGAATGATGTCTTCCAGGGAGGAGACAAATGCCTGGACTTTGTGGGCTCACAGGCCACAGGCTCCGAAGAGACCATCCTCCTTTTGTCCCACATCTCTCTGAGTTTTTTGTGTCCTGCTTTTTGTGGTTGGGGGTTTAGAGAACAAAAGAGAGCTTTTTAAACACAGGGTTTGTTCAATGTATTCATTTCATGTTCTTGGGATGCTGAGTTGGCCAGGCTGCGCTGAAATCAAGAAGCCAAGCTAGTTTCAGTTGTGCATCAAAATTTATCAATAAAATAAGGATGGATGTCCTGAAAATGAAAAGCCCATCTCAGTTCCATTGCTGGGAAGGATTTTCCTGGGACAGATTTTACTTCCAGATTCCAAATGGAAAGAACCAACACAGAAAAGGAAAGCAACCAGGCAAAGGGGACCAGATGTGACTTTTAATACCTTTTCTTAATAGAAAAGGAAGAGAAGGAAGAAAGAGAAGAAAGAGAAGAAAGGAAAGGAAAGGAAAGGAAAGGAAAGGAAAGGAAAGGAAAGGAAAGGAAAGGAAAGGAAAGGAAAGGAAAGGAAAGGAAAGGAAAGGAAAGGAAAGGAAAGGAAAGGAAAGGAAAGGAAAGGAAAGGAAAGGAAAGGAAAGGAAAGGAAAGGAAAGGAAAGGAAAGGAAAGGAAAGGAAAGGAAAGGAAAGGAAGGAAGGAAGGAAGGAAGGAAGGAAGGAAGGAAGGAAGGAAGGAAGGAAGGAAGGAAGGAAGGAAGGAAGGAAGGAAGGAAGGAAGGAAGGAAGGAAGGAAGGAAGGAAGGAAGGAAGGAAGGAAGGAAGGAAGGAAGGAAGGAAGGAAGGAAGGAAGGAAGGAAGGAAGGAAGGAAGGAAGGAAGGAAGGAAGGAAGGAAGGAAGGAAGGGAAAAGGAAAAGGAAAAGGAAGAAAGAAAGAAAGAAAGAAAGAAAGAAAGAAAGAAAGAAAGAAAGAAAGAAAGAAAGAAAGAAAGAAAGAAAGAAAGAAAGAAAGAAAGAAAGAAAGAAAGAAAGAAAGAAAGAAAGAAAGAAAGAAAGAAAGAAAGAAAGAAAGAAAGAAAGAAAGAAATAGAATATTGCTGTTGTCCCTCTACAAGAGCCTCTAAGCTGAGATAGTTCCAATCAGAATTTCTCTGATGCTGAAGAAAGTCTTCTTTTATTCTCATACTTTTGTCTATTGCCCTTTAGGAAATTTCAGTCAGCTGTGCCATTTTGCCTTTTATCCCATAACTCTGCTGCTTTGACATTCAGGTTATGGACCAGGAACACACACTGGCATCAGTGACAGCCATTGTTTTCCTTACAATTCTTGGGTCACGAACCACTAGGAGAAAATTTGCGTTCAATTCATGAGAGCTCTTGCAAAATCCCAAATGCTGCAAAGCAAATGTCCCAGCTCTCTTCTGGCTTCTTGGTGCTGTGAGAATTTTGCTGGGAGTCAACAAACTACCCAAATTTATTTTATTATTTCATTTTATTCTATTCTATTTTATTTTCTTTTTTCTCCTTTATTTTATTTTATTTTATTTTATTTTATTTTATTTTATTTTATTTTATTTTATTTTATTTTATTCTGGCTTTGTTTGGCTATTCTGTGACAACAGGGTCAATGTGAGGGTGAAAAGTACTGGAAAGGGAGGAGGAATGGGGAGACAATAAAGAAAACAGGGGAGTCATGAGCAGAGAAAAAGGCAGAAATTAAAAAGGGATGTCAACAGTGGCAGCATAAGTTTGGGAGAGGGAAATGCAACTCTGCAATCCCAATCCACAGAAGGAAGCAAAGTAAGTTCTTAACCCCAGCACAGGGGTGAGAGGTGTGCAGCCATTTGTACCACAGGTGGCTAAATAATAAATAAGTCCAACTGCATATACTGTGCTCTTTGTTAACAAAGGCTTGAAATCCTCTGCTTGAAGACCATGCAGCCCTTTGAGACCATCCAGCCAAAACTCCATTTATTTCTGTTGTATTAATAGAAGCAGCTCAGGAAGCCCTCAGCCCAGCACGGTTTCAACACTTTATACAGCAGGGGGTCTTAATGGGAGCTCTTCCATCCAGGGTGCCATTAGTTCCCTTCCCCATCTCTCCACTCCCCCTTTCTAATAAAATACTAGTCTAAACACACACTGGGGTGTTAAGAGCAGTGCTTTCTGCACTGGGTGGGTGTGAAGTAGCTCTGACTCCTCTTAGACTTTAGCTTTAAACATTTGTGCCTGTGTAAAAGAAAAAAAAAAAAGGAAAAAAAATCAATAAAACCTTTCTAAGTAAGTCTGAGTGACCCAGGTGCTGCTTTTCTTACTTCTGCATCACCACTTCTGTTTTCCTGTCACTCAGTGAGCTGTCTCATGTCACGGACACTGGTACCTGTTGACAGTTTCCATCCCAGGCTCCTGCTGGGGGGGACTGAGCTGGGCACGGCTCTGGGGCGTGTGGGAGGCGTTTCAGATGGCCCCAGCTGTGGGATGCTGTTCCTTATGGCATGGCTGGCAGATGGGAAACATCTGTGTCCATTGTGCATTTTAAAAACTGCTCCTCAGCACCCCTGCACAGGACTGGATGGCTGGGGACTTGAGGCAATCATCTTTTGGGGACTGAACGACCTTAAAGAGAAATAGTCACTGGAAGCAGCACCAAGTGATTTGGTATCACTTTGTGGCCAGTTGGCACAGATGGCCAGCACAGTTCCCATCAGAAAAATATTGGGGTTTTTTTTGAGGAAGTTCTTAGAGACAATTTTTCAAATGGGTCTGTAGTCACTGAAAAGATGAATATTTAGTAAAAAGATTACTGTTTGTAGCATTCTGTTGGGTTTTGTATGTTTGTTTGTTTGTTTTTATTTTTTGGCCTGGATGTTGACTGGCCCCTTATTCCAGCTGTCCTGGTCTGACCATTTACAAACTAAACTGGCACAGCAGCCTTTTGGGCTTTCTCCCCCCATGCCCTGAAAGAACAGGCAGCTTTCTGCATAAACACAACCAAGCAGCTCACAGGTTCTGCTCAGGGGACCTCGTTTGTTTGACAAAACTTGCTGTTGGTTACGTTTTCTGGTAACCCGAGTGCCACAAGGATGCCCTGTTCTTGTGCTTCCCAACATAAAGCTGTGATCGAAATCACAAATTTGAAAGAAGCAAAATCTCTCTCCTTTCCTTGCTGGTCCCTGATTTCCTCACATTCCTATTGAACCATTTGGAGCCAGAGTTTGGGGACAGACTGGAGACAGTTTCCAAACTGGAACCCTTGGAAACAGCTTTTTTCCACACAGTCTGTGGGAACAGCAAACTGCATCGTGTCCCACTTCATCTGCCACTTTGATTGCGCTTCTGCACTGATCTGCTCAGTATCTCCCTCTCCTGCAGCTGTGGGCAGAAGATGATAAATTAGATGTATTAAAGCAAATACTCCCCATCCCCTCAGGTCTGTGCCATTCCAGCTGGCTGAAATCATGCTTTCTTGCCCAGCCAGAGCATTGCAACAAACGAGGAGAGTCCCTCGGTGACCACGGGGACTTTGAAAGCAGAGTCTGGTTCTGGGAAGTGAAGGTTGCTCCAGGCAGAACAAATACAAATGCTGCCATCTTACCAACCTCTTCCCTTTGTCTCTGTTTCATTCCTCCCAGTTTGTGTTTTTTGTGGGCAAACCCAGCAATGCATAGCTCACTTGTTACTGTCACACACTCGGGTCACCCCAGGGAGTCACGATGCAGATTTTCCATTAGCGTCAAACATACATGGATTTATGAACTCCCATAACCTGGAGCTGATGAGAGCAGATTAGGGAGCAACTGTTTTTAGATAGCTTGCATACCTAAGAAATCAGCTAATATAAAGCTGCCTGCTGAAAGGTCATTTATTTCCCAAAGAGCGTGAGAGAATATTGTGGTGACCCCTTTTTGTTATATTGTCACTTTGTTATATACATTTACATACACATTGAGGATTTGGTATTCATTTCTCTCTCTCTCTCCTCACACCCAGCTAATTCCCTGTACTTTATGAAGTGCCTCCTGTACAAGGACTTCTCACTGGGTATGAGACCTTTGGGACCCAAGACTAAAGACACAAGTGTCTAGTTTTAATGGAGAAAGCTGTGCCAGAGCTCACCAGGAAAACAGAAGGACCAGGTCACCAAGATGAAGAATCTGCACCCTGCAGCTGCAACACAGCCCTTTGGGACAGACCTGACTGCACAAAGTGAGAGCTGGGAGAGAGAAGCTGCACTTCCCAAGTATCCCACCAGCAGCAGGTCTCTGGTCTCATTCAAGGTGTTGCTGTGCCCTCCTACAACACCCCTGCTATACAGAAAGTATGCAAAAAAAAGATATGAAAAGCTGTTCCTTGTTTATGTGTCCCACATCACAGGCTCTGAGGCTTTAACATGAGTGTCTTGTGCCCAGACACACAAGAAATCCCCTAACAAAATGAAAACTCCTAAATCCTGGGCCTTTGATACAAGATCATCTCTCTGTCCACAGCACTGAAGTTCTGGTTTTGGTTTTAAAGAAAAGCTTCATTTGAAGCTGTTTGTCCTTTCCACAATTATGTTTGTGATTAAGTTCAGGTTGCAAGCACAGGGAGACAGTTCATCTGGCACTGGAGTTCAGCCTTTGTATGGAGCTGTGATGGGGAACATCCCACAGCAAAATGTGATGGGAATTTTCAACTTTGGAAATACCCAAATTAGCTTAATTCTCATCTTTAACCATATCACACCTTCCTCTCTTTTTAGACTTTGTTTGTAACACCTAATTTTTGGATAAAGATCAAGTGGTACATTTGTTCTCAGAGGAGGTGGGGCTTGAAAACAGCATTTCTCCAGTGAATGCATGGAAAATGCATCTGGTAACTTGGGTTTTGAGTATCTCCAAGTGCTGGGAGAGGGTGGAGAGATCAGAAACAGGAATGACTGAGTGCTGGCCATCCCTAGTCCTGTAAGAACCTTAGCAGCCTTGCTGAGTGCAGGGAGCAGAGCACTGCCTGTGAGCTCCCTGACACTCACTGCATGGAGCCAATGGAGGTGGTGAGAGATTTCCTTAGACCAGATGCTTTATCTGACAGAAGGTTTGTGAGCAGAGTTGCTTTTCTGCCCTGTGGTGGAGGGACTGATATGGGCTGGAGAGGGAGAGGAGGGAGAAGACAGGGTGACTTGCCTGGTAGAAACACACGGAGTGAGAGTGCACCCTGCTCCTGTGTTCTGTTTTGTTCAAAAGATGAATGATTCCAGGGCGGGGAATCAGAATTATTCATCTGACCCTCTCTGTCACAAGAAAAGCACGTAGGACTTCAGGGGAAGGGAAGATGCATTTTCCCTCAGCTTCTACATGGCTCTGCCTTCCCCAAGGCAGACAGGAGACTCCCACAGACCTGGGCTCCCTGGTGCCTCGAGAGATTGTCAGGTCCCAGCCCTTCTGAGAGCAGCCCTGTGTGCATTGTGTCTCCCAGGAACAGGACACGTGGATTTCTCTGTAAGGAAAATTGATGTAAGATTCCTGTGCCACTTGTCAGCAGCACTCACAGCCACCCCAGCACTCCCCCGTGCCACTTGAGGGTCCTGGCAGGGCAAAGGCACAGGCAGCTGCTCATTGCCAAGGTCAGCACTGCTCATTGAGAGCACATTCCACCAGGAGATCCAGAACAGCCTTGTCCAGCTCAAATGCCCCTGAATACTTTGCATTTCTCATTCAGGGTGACAGTCCTTGCTCAAACATTTTCCTGAGGAGAAGGCATTCAAGTCACTGATGGCAGCACCATCATTCAGAACATTTGAGAGTCCAAGCTGAAATGCTGATGCAGCTCACCGTACCCTCAAGCAGAACTGAAGCAGATTGGGTGAACAGAGCTCAAAAAATACACATTTCACTCCGTGTTCTTGCAAGGAATGTCTAGCATAGGTAGGCATGGGGGAACTGTAGGTGTCCACAGGTCAGAGATAAATCCCAGTCTCCCCCATGCCTAAGTCAGGAAGATGACACAACTTCCTTCTTCTCAGGAAACCGAAGAAACAAGGATGCTCAAGGTGAATTTCTCAATCCTAACAACTATTTGGTGGTGCCTAAAGAACATCAGCTATAAATACCTTTTCAATCCAGCTGAGAGAGAGGAAAGCAGAGTGCCCCACTGCCCCACTGGGGCTTGTTCCTCTCTGCTGCACTTCTGGGAACATTCCAAAGTAACTTGGAGACGGAAACTGAGTTAGGGGGTTCCTGCCCTCTGCCCCATCCATCACAGCAGACACTCCTGGTGGCTGGAATGAAACAATGAAATCAGAGGGAATCCTTGTAGCACAGGGAACAAGACAGAGGCATGATGATTCCCCAGCAGATGGTTTGTCCACGGAAACCAACGCTCACTTAATGAGCTGTGCTCTGCACGCCTCCCAGAGGGAAACAGCAGCGAGATAAAGATTCCAGAACCGACCACTATAGCTCAGGATCTGAGCTGCTTAAAAACCTAACGGTGCCCAGGAGGCAGAAAGAACAGCCCAGAGCCCTGGGTGTCTTCGTGTTCTCTGCTTGAGGCATTTTAGTCCATCCTGGAGGGAAAGGACAGGAAGGATAAGGTGTGCTGTGAGGCAGTTTATTTAGCAAGTTTGGAAAACACAGTTGTGATTGTGGCTTGAACAGCTAAACTGGGTAAACTCTCAGTCCTTTCATGGTGTAGCTAAAGACTTTGCAATCCTACTCTGGATGAATGTGCTTTTTTATGTTTTGGTTTGGGGTTTTTTGAGGTTTTTGCTGTTTAACTTGGCTTTGTGTGCGTGAAATGTGGTGGAATGGATTACAGATGTGTGCAAAGATCTGTAAATAGCAGTTTCTTGCTTACAGCTGTGAGTGTATACTGTTTATGATGCTAAATGCATTCACTATTTCATCCAGAATCAGCAATTGCAAAATATTTTAAAACAGATTATTTTTAAAATTGAGGGGAAAAAAAATCAAACAAGATTGGTGTTTTCTTTTTAAGATTTATGACTAAATAGTTGAGCATAAGCCAAGGTCTCTTGGCAGTCTTGCACTCTTTAAAAATAATATCCCTGATTAAAATAATAATAATGTAAAGAACCTACTTTTAAGACCGTGCTTTTCTACAATTTTATACCACCACAACCTTTCTACCTTACCTACACACACTCTGTCATGAATATAAGAAAAATCTAGGAAATTGTTTTTACTCAGGAAAAAAAATAAGCCACCCAACAAGATGGGTTACTGCTGGAAAAAGAAAGTGTCCAGAGGAAAATTAGAGTTGAGTTGATTAAACAAGTGATTCTCCTTTAAGAAAAGGAAGAACCCATGATATTTTAGGAAATTCCTAGTAGTGAATACATGTATTTGGCTTCAGTCATTTGTTTTAATCTTTGACCGTTTCTGTAAGATATTAATGACAGGAGTTTGGACTCACTTGTCCCAGTATGTCATGCCTACTTACTCACTGTGGAAGAAATACAATTTTTAAATGACCTGAAATCAAATCAAATATTTAAATGACAATTTAAAAAATGACTCATCATATTGTACCCTTCAGTGCAGTATGAATGTCTTCCAAATATTCTGCACGTGCTTGCAGAGCCCCCTGGATCTGTATTTTTAAGAGGTCTTGGGTGTTTGGGGAGCCTGGCATCCTGTCCCAGGATTGTGCTGTACCTCTTCTGCTTGTGTTTAAACCAGGACCTTCATCCCAGAGCCCACCCATGGACCTCACATTCCCAGGAAATGGGCAGGTCAGGGCTCTTGTTCAGCCCCTCTTGGACCCCATGTGCACAGTGACAGATTTTTCTCAGCCCTGGTGCTTTACAGCTCCAGGTCTGCTGTCTCATAGGGACTTTACCCAAGTGAGGCAGGACTCTGCCCATTTCTTGGGATGGGGCCAGAGTTTCCCAACGACTTCTGGCACTGAAGATGAGCCTTAATTACCTTTCACTGCCTGGAATTTTGGCTCCTTCATCTTGCCCATCTAGGCACGAATACAATTGTTAACAAACTCGTAAAGATCCAAATCACACACATCAAGCTCATACAACACTCTGTGAAAATACCATGAGCCCACAGCACCCATTGCATCAGGTTTGAGCTGGGCTTGGCTGCCAGAGCCCTGTGAGGAGGCTGCCAGCTTTATCCCAATCCAGCAGAGCCTGGCGACCCTTTATGAGCACAAGCCTTATCTCCTCTACCTCAATTGCGTGCAAATAGCTCCACTCATCTGAGCCCATCACTCACAATCTGCCACACAGAGCATGGAGAATGCCTTGGCCTCGTGTGTTTTTGGTAAAGGAAGGCCTGGACAGAGCAAATAAATCAGAGATTTAGCAAATGTAGGGAGTCCTGGCTGCCTATGCTGGGCTGGAGAGTGTCCAGGGATAGGGAGTGTGCCCAAGACCTGCACTCACAATGCAAGGGGCTGAGCACTGAGGTAGCTGTGGAGCAGAAGGGTGGTTTTTGGAGGTTTTTGGATGGTTGATGGTACCCACTCAGATTTTACCTTGAACCAGCTAAATCTGTCTGCTTTATCTATCAGGGTCAGTAAATCCCACAGCATTATTTGTGTGGGGACCAGGCAGAGGGTCCCTGTATAAAAGCCCCCCATGAGTGACCCCAGCACCAGGGAATTAAGGCCAAGTGCTCCCACAGCAGTGTCTCCAGACCTTCAGCTCTACACCACGTCTGTGCAATGGGACTAAACCCAAATTCTACATTGAAACATCCCCAGATTTGTTCTGGATGTGAGCAGCAGGGTCATCTGTTGGGGGCATGCCCAGAGACCCTGTGACCTGTGCCCCACCAAACCAAGAGTGCTGCTCCTCAGGGCCACCTGCAGATTCTTTTATCCTGGAAAAACACCCCTCTCACTCCACTTGCAGATAGATAGCCATTTTCCATGTCCTGAGTCTCCTGATAGTTTAACCCTTTCTGTGTTGCAGCCAGCTGTCATAAAATCATAGAATGGCTTGGGTTGGAAGGGACCTTAAAGATCATCTCATTCCAATTCCCCTGCCACCCATCAAGTTATTCGAAGCATCTGATCTTCCAGTCTGGCCTTGAACTCTTCCAGGGCATCCACAGCTTCTCTGGGCCACCTGTGCCTCTTTGCTCTCTTCCTAACATCTAATTTAAACCTCTCCCCTTTGAGTTTAAAGCTGCTATGCAAGAAAAAGGTGCAGGTGAATCAAACTGCAGGGGTTTGGCTTGGCAAGCTGCTCTTGCTGAAGCTGTGACAGCAACATGGTTTTCACACAAAGAGTTCAAACCCAGGTTAAAAAATCCCCACACATGCTCTCACTGTCCTGCCCCTGTCAGGGTGTATGTTGTGCAGGTCAGATGCTGCTTCTTGGAGGGCAAGACAAAAATCCACCTACCTCTCCCACCCTGCCAGCAGTGCTTGCTGGTGCCCAGTGCCTGCACAAGATCCCTTTCCCCTCACCATCTGGGCTTTCACCACTTTGGTAGCCTGCTGGACTCCACAGCTGCTTCCTTTGTTTCTCCTAAACCCAGCCCCAGTTTTGCATACAGATGAATATGTGTTACATCTTGTGCTGGATGAGCAGCTCCCAGAGAAAGCCAAGGCACCACAGGGCCTGATATCCATGCCTGCCACATCCACAGTGAGCTCTGGGGCTGTCATGTGCTTGAGTTTTACTGACTTCCCTCACCACCACCAATTATCCTTTCCATGTGGGCACCTTCTGCTGTCATTATGCAAAGCTGTTCTGCTGCAGCTCCTCACTCTTATCTTTTGGTGCCTGAGAAACAGCAGGGATAATGGAGGGACAGATTATCAAAACAGGGGCTGCAGGGCAGCCTGCACCAGCCAGCTCCAAGCAGGCATCCAGCATGGCTACAGCAGGTGTGCTCAGGTGCCGCCTTCATCAGGTATTTTATAAACAGAGCACACCATCACATGTGCAGTAAATCCCCATTACAAAGCAGATAATTATGTGTACCAAACAGAGCCCTGCAGAGTGCAGCTGGCCAGGGAAGGCTTTTCTCACCACATCCAACAGAAATCCTTCTTTTTTTTCCTTTTAGGGAGAGGAAAAGCATCTTCTGAAACTCCACTGAGCAGCTTCTGGCATCAGGTGTAAGGCACATCTCAGCCACAGCAGCTGTGCAGAAGGGGTTTGTGGTGAGTTCATAGACCCTGGGAGGCTGCAGCCCCTCGAGATGGGGTCTGCTGCTGCTGAAATGCAGAGCTCCTGGAATTATACCTGATGAACAGAGACACCAAAAGACACCCACCAAGAGTTGGGGCTCTCAGGGCACTTGGCTTTCCACATGAGCACAAGATCCCAGCTCAGGTGGCAGGAGCCAGCTAGGTTATGTGGTGGTTCTGTTTAAGTTTTCTGCTTTCAGGAGCTATCTGCTCACAGTGGTGCAGAGGTTCACCCTCACTGATGGTGCTGGAACTGTTCCCATCTATATCCTCTTTCACCTGCCCAGTGTACCCCGTGGTTAGCAAAGGTCACTGGTACCCCACGTGGTGTGGGATTTTTGCTGGTGAGAACTGTTGTGTGCTCCAAGTGCTGAGAAATGGAACAGAAAAGGTGATTTTGTCTGGTGGAAATGGAGATGACAGGTATCAAAAATACATGAGCAAAGAAAAATTTCATCTATTTAGCAAGTGTCTGCCTTCCTGTAGTTGTGGTTTTCACAGAACTTAATTATCTGAAGGTTGAGCTCAATATTGTCTTAAGTCACAGCCACTGAATGACTGGCCTGTGGTTTTTCTGTCCTGTGATAAAATCATTGTGAAAGTTCATGCTGGTAATGAAGAGTCCTGCTTCTCTTTTTCTAGGGTTTCTTCCTCCTTCCTCTGTCTTTCTTCAGACTGATGAGTAGGAAAGTCTGGGGATCTGAAACTGGGTGTCTCTGCATCAATTCTTTATGTGCTATCCAGACATGTTCACACAGGCACCTTTAATGTGTATGTAACACCTAATGTCTGCACCAGGCTGCAGTTAGAGGGACCTGAAACAGCTTCACGGAGACTGGGAATCAAGATTTAGTATTAAGAGGTCCTAAGCAGAGTGGTTATGTTGCCACATTTGGCATGATGTTGGACCAAAGAAAAATGTGCTCTGAGCACAGGCATAAGTTATAGGAGATCCTTCAGTCTTGTTCAGACTGTAAATCAGCTTAGGACCTGGAGTTGTTGAGTTGCTTCAGCCTTTTTCTACTTGAGAACCATTGTGTCAATGTTTTTGATACAGACACGAGGTAACTGATTCAAGAATGTGCATGAGGGTGTTTGACTGAACTGCCCACATCCACTTCTAATGGTTTGTTTGTGCCTAATTGCACTGCAAATCCCTTATTGTGAAAGAAGTGGCTGATTTTCAGATTACTGAAGCGTGCCTGGTATCAGCTGAAGTTGCAGTGCAAGAGCAGCACTCTTGCTATGGCCAGGCTGAGGTCCAGCTTCAGCCAGACTCTCTTCAGCCCCTCCACTGCAGTGCCAGAGCTAATGCTGGAGGTGACCTGGCTGCCTTAACACCAGTGGGGAAAACACACAGTGGAGGAAGAGAGGTGAAATGAGGGCTGAAGTGCCTTTCTGGGGGTGTCCATGCCCTCCTCTGCTGCTGGCACCAGTGCCAGGTGGGGGATGCAGCCCTGACACGCCTTGGCTGGATGCAGCTGGGAAGGGGCAGCACCTCTCCAGCACCATCCATTTCATTCGTCTGGATTCTTTTGTCCCCTTTTCTCTCGCTCTTCTTTCCCTGGCAAACTACCTAACATTTTTCGTGTCTGAGTGATTGTGAAATCAGAGTAACAATACTGTGTACGTAAAAGGAACACTGGACATCTTAACCTTTGTAGGGACATGAACTCGTTGTCCCTATTCCCACTTAAATGTACTGAACTGGGAATACTTTCAGCAGGAAAAGAGGAGAATGAGATCTCAGCTGTGGACACTGAACTCTCCAGCTGTGTGAAAGATTAAAGCAATAGTCGTAATCACTGCTGTAGTCACTTGTTTCTTATCTTAAAACATAGTGCAAAACCTCCCAAGCATGTCTGTGAGCACACTGAGATTTATATCCACATTAATAATCACAAATTCAGTTTGTTCTTGCAACTAATAAAATAATTAGCAGCAGTCACGTAAAAGGAGAGAGAAATATGCTAATTCATGCTGGCTTTCAGATGAAAACCAGCAAAAAAGCCTAACCCACCAAGATGGTGAAGGCTGTTCTGTTTCTGTCTCCCACCCATCCCCATTTGGTAGTGGAGTGGACAGTGGAAGAGCATCCAGATCTCCCACTGATGACCCTCCTGCCTTCCACAGCCAACACGTGGCCATCCAGGGGTATTAGCTGGAAGTGCAAAACCTAACAAAACAGAACACTAAAAAACAATCCAAAAAAGCATTTGCACACAAATCAGGCACCCCTGGAGATTTGGAAAAAGCCGTGCTGGAGCTTTCTTCTTGGCAGCACAGCCAGGCCTCATGATCCCTATTAGCAGGCTGAGCTAGGGGACAGAACGTTTAAATGCTCATCAGTGGGGAAGGATACAGCATTTTGTTGATTACATAGCTGGAACAGAAAAGCCTCCAGATATTCAGTCATTCTTTAATTTTTTTATTATTTCTAATAACTTATCTGGGAACTTGGAGAAGGCATGAAGGCTGCTTTTCCCTCTGACCTGTGCTTGTGCCCCAGGGAGAGGGGAGCAATGTCCTATTGTTCAGGGGCTATTCTCAGCATCTGCAAAGTCAGCTTGCCTGCCTGTGACTGCCACCAGCCTGTTGGCTATCCCTGCAGCACCACAGTCCCTCCTGCTGGAAAAGAAGCTCTGTCCACCTTCCCAGCCACGTGCTCCTTTCCTCTCCTTTGTGCCAGCAATAGCACTCACACAGCCCTTGGAGCTGAGACAGAAAACCAGTCCAGCAACCTGCTTTGGAAAACCAGTCCTCATCTCCCCAGAACACATTGGTTTTCAATGAGATCAGGTGCCTGAAGGCAAGGCTGCATTTTTCTGCAGCATTTCAGACTTAAATCAGCACAAACTCTTTGAGTTTTTCCTGTATGCTTTAGAGATGGGGAAACTCCCCCTTTTTCACAGAGCCCTTCTTAAGGCAAGGAAGAGGTGACAGCACAAATAAAGGCTCCAGACTGTGCCCTTGTGGTCAATCACAACCCTGAGAGACAGAAACATGGATGGTCAAGCAATATATTATTTTGGCACATGGCCTTCAACCCACTCAAAGGGCTTTTAAGCACAAATCTGCCCCCCCAAATCATGTAATGAACCCCAAACTCACAATTAATGAAATTTTTAAAAGTACATATTTCTGATTGGTTCTATTTGCCTTCAGATATCACAGCATCAGTATTTTTTCAAGCTTTTTCTCTGCCATCACACTTTCTCTCCCAATCATTTTTTTTTTTTTTTAAGTAGAGAAAATTGAGATCCAGATTTTAAAAAACCCAAAAAGTGTAATTTGGAGAATTCCACCAGCTGTGATGAGACCTGTGCTTGCATTGCTGGCTTGGCTGTGGGTCCAGGTGGGATGGCAGGACAAGTCTTGGGAGGACAGGGCTGGTCTGACAACTCACAGCCTTTTTTTTTTTTTTTTTTTTTTTGGAAGAATGTGGAGGATCACATATTGCTTGTATAACTGATGAAGAGGGGTGCTTAAAACTTGTGAGCTTGAGTGTGTGTGCCAGAAGTGTTGGGTTTTATGGGAGATTAGACACCGCTTGACACAGCAGTCCTCTTGCCAGATCCCTGGCTCACAGAGACTTAAATGAGCCAAATAACCACATCTATCTCAGCATGCCCATGCATGTGCAAACAATTACTCTGTGGGACTGTTATTAAATAAAATTAAATTTTAAGTCTGTACCAGTCCAGAAAATCTTAAGGGACACTAATTTTCTAGGAACCATCTAGTGGGCACAGCCTGGGTAGCCCTGGAAAAGTTTATAAATCTGGTCTTAAAGTCCCTAATCCTGTTTATCTGCTACTGTACTTATTTTAAAAACCTAGAACTTCTGAGAAATTTAGGAATTCAAAGCCCCAGGGACTCGTGTAAGCCCTTTGGACTTGCAAAAACTCAGGCATTTGTTTCCAGTCCAGGCCATTTTGGGTTGCATAGGGCTTCATCAATAGTTAAATGCTGAGCTGAAATGAGACTGATTTCTTGCTCTGCCCTAGCATCAAGTTCACTTTTTACAATTCTACATGAAATTTGCTCATCTGCTTTCGAGGAGATAAAGACTGGCAAAACCTTGCAAATAAAACAAAACACCCCTTCAGCCTCTAAAATAAACTGATGTTGGACTTTGCCTGGCTGCTGCCTGGGATTTTGATAAAGGCAGTGAGACTGAGTGAGCCCTTGCTGTGGTCAGATGTGTGGTGTCTGTAGAAGTGGGGTTGCCCTGGAGTATCTGGGAGAGCTCCTGATGGAGCTGGTGCACGTTTGGACATCTCAGTGGGAACTGGCACATGAAGAGGAAGGACAGGGAGGGAGAGTCGAGGATTCTGAGATGTCTTCACAGCCCTGGCAGTCTGACAAAGTCATCAAAAGGACATTTGCTGTCAGCTGCAGAACCACTGCTCAAAAATGCTTGAAAAAAACACGAGTGTCTGCAGGGGAGAGAGAGAAATAAACACAAATGTGCTCGTGTCTTTAGTTAGGGGTTGTGACTGCACAGGGATTGGGCAGGAGGAGGATGAGGAGGTTCAAGGATGATGAAATAGGGGCAGCAGCAAACTGGAATTTGAATGCCTTAGTCCCAGCTCTTCTGCTCAGACCACAGGGTGACTTTCAACAAGCCCTTCTGGGCTGGGAGGTCTCCACTTCTCCATTGCCTGATAACAAAACCCAGCTCTCTGCAGATCTTTTGAGATCTGCTGCTGCAAAGAGCTGTACAAATACAAGGCACCTTTCTTCCTTTATATGATAAACGCTCCTTTAAAATCCCCTCGGGCTGCTCAGATGATTCCCACTCCTAATGGGGACAGCTGGCTCATTGATGTAAGAGGCCATCCATCAGGATGACCCACTGAAAGGTTTCTACTGTGGCTCCAGTTGTAGCTGCCAAAAGAAGCACTCCAGAAGTGCCTTTGAAATATTGTGGTTTTAAGTGGATAAGGAGGGACTGGAATGTCCTCATCCAGCCTTTATTATTTGGCTGCTTTTGAATGATCCTTTTCAAAAAGAGGTTGGGCAGCTATGGGGAAAGAAAAAAAAAAAGAGAGAGAGAATAACAGAGCTTAATGCTCCTTTATGCATTTTATAGATTTAATATAAAAATAGTTATAACAAAAACACAAATCCCATGGTCTGCCTTCCTATTTACACAGGCTATAATGAGTTGACATTTGAATAAGCCCTGGAAAATTGTATTTAATAACTCCTCAGAGGCCCTAGAGTGGGAAAACATATTATTGCTGCTTGATTTGGAAGCTATTGTTTTTTAAGGACATTTTCAGAGTTGCACACCTCTTTGAGGCTGCAATTCTGCATCTTCTGAGCAATTGAGGCTTAAATTCCTCACTCGTGATTCCTGTGTGACTGTGTGCACTGTCCCATATTTTGAAGCTCCTGTAGACTGTCAAGGACAGGGAACTGCTTCTGAAGTTTTGCTTCACATTTGTTTTCAGAGATGAAAAGATTTCAGTTGAAATTCATTGATCTCTGATTTCTGCTCACATCTCTAAATGCCCTGTAAGGGAGAGAGGATGGACCAGGAAAAATACACTGGACCAAAGAGCATGAGACGTTCAGGGGAGAATCAACTCCATGCTGGTGAAGAAGCAGAGGTTTCTGCAGTTTGCCAGGGCTTTTTACTCTCCTTGCTTCAGCAGGGAGGTTGCTGGAAGAACCTCTGCCTTGGTTAACAGTCTGTTCACATGCTACCCAGCCTGCTTGGATATTAATTTTTAAAAGCCAACCTGTAACCTTCCTGGGGTTACAGGGACTAGGTGACATCTCCTGTCATACTTATGGGTGGCACCTGGCGCTGGTGTTTCTTTGTGCCCTGGCAAGCCAGCAGCTGAGCCCAGCTTAAGTCTAGTGCCAGCTTTTTTAACCTGTTTCCAAAGGGAAGAAAGGGTTCTACTGACCAGTGTGACTCCATCTCCCCTTTAACTCACCGTGCAGGTTCAGTCTAACCTGGCAGAAGTGCAAGGTGTCTGTCAGAGAAATGATGCTCAGGAGGGTCTGTGGCTGTGTGGACAAGAGATGTCCCCAGAGTGGTGCCACAGGCAGTGTGAAGCAAAGGTGGCAATGCTTTGTATGTGTGTTTGGCATCCAGATCTCACTGATCTGTACATGCATTTGCTGTTCAGAAAAATACTCAGAAAAAGCCTTTTCTAGGTGCACAGAGAGATTTAGGTAGGGGACAGGGATAAGGATGAAATGTGATTATTTTGGCAGGAGGTGTGAGACTATATAACAAAATTCATAGGAAGACAGCCTTTATTAGCTCCATTGTCTAATTAACAACCTGAATTTTGGATATATATCCCTGAGCTTCAACAGAAGCTCCTGTGGACTGAGGCATTTTGAAGAACAGGTTGCTTATTTTAAGATACAAAATGTAGTTTTAAAGCTCATATTTCAGGTATCCACACATGAAAAAAAAATGTATGAAGGCCCTAAGTGAAGGAAGAAGGAACCCACTTGTACAAAGAAATAACTTCCATGAAGAAAAAGAATGGTTTAAGCTCAGCTATAAAATTCTCCTCTTGCCTGTCTGCGGGGGAATTATTAAAATGCCAGTTGTGGGGTTGATCCCTCTGACAGAGAGAGAGGAACTGCATATGGATTTTGGGAGGAATATTAACCCTGCATGACAAATCACCAGTTATTGACAGCACATGAGGCTGAGTGTGATGAAGCTCCGACATGTCTGATGCCTGAGCCTGTCAATTAACAAACGAGTCACAGAGCCCAGATCTGAAGCATGGACACACTCTGATGGCCTGGAGCAGGAAGTCATGGCACTGACTAACACAGACGTGTGTCTGTAGGAGGGGAGTGTTGCTGCTTTGGGGTGACAAAGAGCTGTGTGTGTGTGCAAACATTCATTATGTACATACTGCAGGATGAAAATTTCATCAGCTCTCGCAGAGCTCCTGGATGGTAATCCCAGGATGGCAGTTCTAGGATGGCAAGCACAAAGATCTGCAGATGAGCTTATGTACAGGTCTTGTTTCTTCCAGGTTTATGGGCTTAAATAAAAGTGAAGCAGAGAGCTGACACACTCATTTCAGCATTTGTAGTTAATATCTGAATGGTGAAGTGTTCCTAAAATGCTCTCTCTTCTCTGTGCATTTGCAGAAGTGCTGAAAGAAATCTGGTTTAGAACTCAAATATTCATCTCTACCTACTCACAGAGTGCATTTTAGACTTCTATTAAACGTCTCCTTCTCTGTGTCTGTATGGGAAATGGGATGGCAATGACTACTCCTATACCCTTGCCAGAGGGGAAACATCCCAAAATGCCAAGCTGTGGCATCTTCTAATTGCCTCTCAAGCCAGCTTTCCCACTTCCCAAAGTGGAGGCAGGAGCTGGCTGGGTGGGGGGTGGCTTTTGCTCCTCTTTCCTTGCCTCTGAGCCCCCCAGCCCTGGCAGGCAGATGCTCAGCTTTGCCTGTCAGTGTCTAATGTGACCAGGAGATGATTCGGGTTCCTTGGATGGCAAACCAAGCCAAACTCTGAGGAATCACTGATGGGGGCTGCCCTTCCCCTGCCCAGGAGCCCCCACAAGAAGCATGAGCCCACGGTTTGCAAGCTCAGCTTTGGAAAATGGAGAAATGCTTTTGAGGAAATGTTGGCTTGGCACCCTCAGCCTTTTTGGCACAGTGCCTGGAATAGGGAAGAAGCAGTGAAACTGTCCTGTGGAGGAGAGGAAGGTCCTCAGAAAACCAAGGTGGCTTCATGCTCCTTTGTGGATCTCTGGATAAGGGGAAAAGCATCCTCTTCCTCTTTTCAGAGGCTTCTAGAGACAGTTTTGCTCCAGGACAGAAACACATTTGTAGATACCAATATCAGACAGAGGTATGAAATTGAAATGGCCCATTCTTCCCCTCCTCCCTGAGAGTTCAGAAGCGTCTCTCTTTGCAGGGGTTGTGCATTTGTATGTAATTATTTCTTTTCCTGTATATTGATCCTTTTCTCCTTCCCCTGAATGCACTGTAATTATATTTCCCTTTGGTGAGTGTGAGGAGTGAACTGTCACTGCTGCACAATGGCTCGACTGTATCAAATCAGCAAAGAAAGAACCCCTGTTTTGGGGAAGGGCTGGCAATTGCAGGTTCTGATTCATACCTGTGGAACTGCTACTCTGTAATCAGGCAGTGATTAGTCACCTCCAGCCAATTACCAAGCTCAGCTTCCCGAAGCAATTTGCCTATCGGGAAATTTATAAATCCTGGTTAACTCTGCAGGGAAAATTTCACTGGGTTGGGAGCAGGCAGAGAGCAAGTGCATCCTCCTGGGTGCCATCCTGGGCACACTGGTGCTGGCAGGGAGGTGAGCTGGTTGTCCTGAGCCAGGTAGGCAAGAGCAGCAGAGAAGTGTCAGCTCTGCAGGCTCTGCCACTTTGATGCACCTTCCTCTATGGGAGGAGTGTGTTTTTTGAGATCATAGTGGCAAACAGCATGGATGAGCCCTCTCTGCAAGCTGGGATCTTCCCCAAGAAGTTTTGCATGCTGCAGTTGGGCACAGATCTGCATGAGGGGTACCTGATTGCCCTGACAGCTCCCTGTCCTCTTCAGTGGGACCACCCTCCCTTTCTCCAGGGTGGGCTTTCTGCAGGGCTCACCATCTCACAGAAACCCCAAACACCACGGCTGTGAGGAAAGCTGCTGCCTGCTGGGAGGTTATTCTTGCCCAAGTGAAAATGAGCTGTGTTTGCTGCAAGCACTTTTACACTGGTGTAACTGTGAAGGAGCAGCAGCTGCTGTTTTAACCATACCAGCAAGTGTGGAGTGCCAGAGTATTTCTGGATAGAAGAACCAGCAGTGTCTTCTTTCCTGCCAAGGCTATAGTGGTTTGAAGAGCAGTGCTAAAGCAGCTGCTGAAGTTGGTGCTTACAAAACAGCAGGGCCAGAAGGAGAAGGACCCTGGATGGGGCACAGGGTGATCTGGGCTGTCCCTGTGCTCTTGGGAGGTCTGGAGCAGGGAATTCCCAGGTGAGCCTCAGTTTTGATGGGGATGGGACTGCACAAAGAAGATGCAAAGGGAAACTAAGTCCCTGATGTGGAGGACAGTCTCTCTTCTCCAAATGGGATGGGTGGAAGCCCCTGGAGCTGGCTGGCTGCCCTCATTCTGCTAGAGCATGCCTTGGGTAAAACTGCACTTTTTGCCCTAAATACTTGCTTATTTTTCTTTGCAGGTCCTTCTCTTGCTGCTGTGTAGAGAGCCTGGGTTCTTGGGGCAGGTTCCCTGCACCTCCTTGGTTTCCAAACTTCTGCCCAGTGCTGAGACAGTCGGAATTCAAATCTGAAGCACACCAGGAAAACACGAGACATGTCAGACAACCTAATGCAAGCCCACCAGACAAAGAGCTGGGAAAATGATAGGGGCTCTCATTAAAAAATGCACTAGCTGTGTCTGGCTCTCCTTGGTTAATCTTATCGACATACAATGGCATTCACAATTTCCAACTGGTTTTTTTCCTTTTGCAACAGAAAATAAAAACGAAAGTCGTTTATTTTCTCATGCCTTTCATCTTCTAACCACCTCTGTCTCTGAGGCCCCCAGCCCCAAGGTACTGTTTCACTGCAGTAGTTTTTGCTCCATACTAATCCACTAAACCTGAATTTCCTATATTTCCATACCACACAGAGAAGGCTAAGTTTAGCTCTTGTACGTTTTAGGTATCTATCAAGATAAAACTTGGACTACAAGGAGTCTCTGGCATGCTCAGCCATGCTGAATATATACAGGGACACAAGCATTTCCCCTCCTCACTCTCTCTGAATAAATCACTTCAGAATTACTAATTTCATATCAAGTTTCCCTGTGCATGCTCCAGGGACCTGCTAGAGCTCTTTGAAATGAGCCTTGTGACTTCATGGCTCTCAACCATGACCTACAATGTTCTCAATGCTCTCTCCTCCTTCACCAGCCCTGTTTTTGGCCACTTCAAGTAGAGTATTAGAAACTAGTTGTGTTGAATACCCACAAAAATATGTCTTCACCCCTCTACCCAGGCCTCTGTTGAGCAGAGATGAGAATGGCTTTTTGTGGAGAATAAACATGTTGGAAAGCATCATTTGAAGAATCTTCTGTGAATTTATTTTTGCCCCAAAACAGGCCACCTTTCAAGGGGTTAAAAAGATTGACATCATTCAACAAATGAAATGTCCTATTTTGGATGCAGTGAAGAATTTTGCAATAACTTAAAATGAGTAATCCAATTTTTTTTTTTATTATTTGTATATGACTGAAAAAGCAAATGCAGTTTGACCTCAATTTCTTAATTTTCCCTCTTCTTTACTGTAGTAACTAGACTTAAAAAGTAATTATTTGCTTCTTACCCCCTTACAGCATTTCATGGGAATATTTTACCTTTCTTTACATGGACTGTTTCTTCTTTAGGTTGTTTAATGGCCTCCCTGGGAGGCTGAAATCTCTGTAAATACTGTTTGTTTCTTCTGCTTTCTCTTACTGTTTTCTAACTGTGACACTGCACAATATTACTGAATAAAGCCCATTGAAAGAATGAGTGCATGCAACAAATAGTAAGCAAGAAAAATCTCTGTTAACCCTCACAGGAGAGTTTTCTCAGACCTTTTGTCTGTGCTGATGCTGACTTAACCTGCTCGTTTCCTCCTGTGAGGAGGTGGGAGACCCAACCTATACTAGTAATGCCTGGGAGCTGAGCAAAAATCTCCCTTCCCAGATTTTCCAGGTATTCCTTGTCTTGATAATTAATTTTTGAGAAATTCAGTGTTTCAGATTAGATATTAGGGGGGAAAAAATCACTTAAAGAATGAGAGCTGGATCCACTGCCTGTGCCATTGGGGAAGCCATGCAAGAGCCCCAGGGCCAAGGCAGAGCCCTGAGGGACCCCCCTCATCCCCCACTGCAGCTGCACATGCAGCCAGTGCACACAACTCCTTGGCCGTGTCCATCTGCCCAGTGGCCCAAATAGCCCAGCTTCCAAAGCCAGGGCTCTGCAGGCTACGGCTGGGGCTGTCGGGTGGGCCAAAGCCTCACAGGGGCCTGGGCACAGCAGGGGCTACAAGTGCCCAGGGCCGGGGCTGCTCCAGTGCCAGTGCCAGCACTGTGCCACTTCCAGTGGGGTCGGCATTGAAGGGGTGTTGGCTGTGGCCCTTTGTGACACAGGCCCGTGGTGTCAGGGCTGCTGGGGATGCAGGACATGGAGGCCTTTGTGACGTGGCACAGGGGCACCTAAGGGGCACAGAGCCCTGGCGTGCTCAGTCCCAGGAGAGCCGCCGTGTCAGGAGGAAGCAGCTCCCCTGAGAGCCTCTGTGGCAGAGCAGAATGCAGACCCTCCCAGAGGAGATGAACCCCAACTCCCCCCCTGCCATGGAGCAGCCGGGCCTGTGCATGACGCCCCAGGCGACGGCCAGCCCCGGAGGGAGAGGGGACGGAGGAGAGGGAGGAGGCCCTGCCCCACACAGTCCCTTATGCCCCCCCAGCCCCTGCTGCTCCCCCAGTCCCGTTTCCCCCCCAAGCCCCTTGTGTCCCCCCAGTCCCTGCCCTGGGTGGCTGGAAGCCCTCGGGGAGCAGGGAGAGGGGGCACTAGGGGGGACAGAACTGCCAGGGCCACAGACCGTGGAGTGTGACTTGGCCACGCAGGAGAGGGAATGGGAACCCTACTCGGGCCAGGAACTTCCCCACTGGGAAAATGAGAGTGTCCAAAAGTTGTTCCAACGGGAAGATGAGAAATGCCAAGATCTGTCCCAACTGGAACTGGAGAGAGACCAAGAGCTGTCCCATGGGGAAGATGTGAGATGCCAGGAGCCTTCCCAAAATCAAGATGTGAACGGCCAAGAGCTCTACAAACAGGACGACAAAAAAGTTCAAGAGCTGTCAGAAGGCGAGTTAGACCCAGAGCTGTACCACTGGGAATGTGAGAGACAGCAAGAGCTATCCAAGTGGCTGGACATGGGAATCCAAGAGCTGTCCCATGCAGAAAGCAGCAGTGACAGGATGTTTCCCCAGTGGGAACCCTTCATTGGCCAAGAGCTCTCTGAAGGGGAAGTCAGACAAGTCCCAGAGCTGTCCCAAAGGGGACACAGGAGAGCCATAGAGGAGTTGCAGGAGGGTTGGGAAGTGATCACCATCCGCACCATCTGGGTCAACCCCAAGTACCCCCAGCTCCTGCAGGACCCCGACACTGCTCCCCAGGACTCGGCCAAGGCAGCAGCTTGTCCAGCCTTGGCTGAGCAGGTGCAGGCAGCAGGGGCACAGAGCCAGGGCCCTGCCCTGCACAGCCCCTGCTGCCCCCCAGGCCCCTCAGCTCCCCAGGCAGGATCCCAGGCCCTCAGGGAGCAGCCGGCTCCCCCCAAGGAACGCCCGTCCCGCTTCAGGCGGGCGCTGCGGGCGCTGCGGGGGCTGTTCTGCTGCCCCTGCCTCAGGCCACAGCCGGACAATCCCTGACCGCTGCCAGCGCTGGCCCGGAGCCTGCCCGCTGTCACACGGGCTGCCTTGGATGTCCGGGGGTCAGGGACTTCAGTTCCTTGTCAGGAGAATGGCCTGGCTGAGGCTTAGGGCTTGAGAGGCACCAGGGATGTCAGAGCCAAGGGTGGGTGCACAAAGCCCGGGGAGAAGGAGCTCCTGCTCACAGGGGACACCAAGGATGCCAAAGTGACAGCCACGAGGACATCTGGCAGAACTTCCCAGATGAGGACAAAACTCATAAAGCCGACTCAGCAAGTGTGCTGAAATCGGCCCCAGCTGGGGAAAAGGAACTTCTGGCACAGGGAGACAGCGACCACCAACTCCTGGACCAGTGACCCAAGAAACCTAGAGAGTAAAAAGGGAACCTCTCCAAAAGAAAAAAAAGACTCAGCATAGAGAAAGATTGGTTAGCATAAGAAGTAAAGGAATCATATCCAGTAGAAGAAAACCTTAAGATATTCATATTAGCTAATTATAAATTACAGTTAATAATATTTGCTAATAAGAATAGAAATTATTAGATTAATATTTAATAAAAATTAAAAACGTAGTACTATTACAACATACAAATGAAATATTCCATATTATTTAATATTTATAGTATCTATACATAATATTCATAAAATATTTTGAATATAAATATATCATATATATGAATGAAATATCTAAGTATTTAGACACAATATTATTAAAATATTAAAATAATTTTAAAAGGAAATATTATACGAAAATAGTAAGAGAATCATATAACTGGTAGCCAATCAACATGATTGCCTTTTTTTACTAAATGTATAAATAGTGACAAGTTTTGATAGTCCCTGTGCTGGCTTTGTGGATTTGCCACCCAGCACTTGTTTCTGTGCAGAACTGTAAATAAAGAAAATTCCTGAACTCTGTGTGGGGATTGGCTTCTTGCACACGGGCTGAGAGAATCCGTTTTGGGACAACAGCTTTGCCGTGGGCGCATTGCTAAAAGCTGCTGCTTTTCCGGCCGTGCTCACCTGTGCCTGGCCCATCTCGGAGCCAGACGGGCGCAGGCAAAGCAGCAGAGATCTGAAACTCGGCGGCTGCGCCGTCGCTGCGCCCAAGACAATCCCACGTCAGCCCCGAGAGCCTCTCTGGGAACGAGCAACAAATCCCGGAGGGCTCCTCTCCGAGCCGGCTCCAGGAGTCCCTGGACCGAGGAGCTGTCGTCCAGCTGTTTGGGGAACCTGCTGGGGCTCTTTGGATCAGCTGTGTGGCGTTCCCAGCACACACCCGGCAAGCTGAATTCCCCCACAAGGACAAGGGCGGCTGATTTGGAGGTGTCCCTTGGTTCCTTAAAGAATCATTTTTTAGTGTTGACCTCCTGGCTGAGTGGCCAAGAGAAGCCTCCTACAGTGGCACCTTCTCCCTTGATTTGTCCCTCAGTCCTTTCCCAGAGGCTTTCAGGCAGCCTTGCCAACTGCAGCTCTGGACATTCCAGCCCCTCCAGTACATCCCAAGCTCAGGACAGTGCCCTGCACACTCCCAGGCCTTCCCTGCACACTCCCACACTGCAGTGAGGCTTCAGCTGTCTGCAATGGGGCCTTGCCTGTTTGTCCACTCGCCACGGTGTCCTGCACAGCCCACCTGTGCTCACACTCCTGCTCTGCACACAGCCCCTGCTTGCACTCTCACACTTGTGTCCAGCACACCCATCCCACGCACACATCCCTGCATGCCCCCACCCCTGTGCCTGGCCATCTGGAGGGATGGGGCACTTTGGCAAGTGCTTCAGGCTGGTGATGGAGCTGCTGCGATTATGATGGAACTGGATGGTCTTGCTGCTTGTACTGGGTTGAAAGGAAAACCAGTGAGAGACTCCAAGCCAGAAATCCAATTTAATAGGAAGAAAGAGAAAAAATAAAATGCATGCAACATTACAAAAGAAAACCACTGAGAGATTCAGGATACAGCCTGACACCCTGTCAGTCAGGGTGTTGCTAGCACTCCCATTCAATGGTGGCTGCATTCCTCCTGCAGTGACAGATACTTCAGTTGAAGCAGTGCTCCTGCAGAAGGATGTAGATTTCCTCCAAAGTCCAGTTATGATGTGGAAAGGTCCGATTTTCCTCTGGGATCCAGTGGAAAAAGGCTGTTCTGATGTTCCAAATCTCCATTTTCATCTAGGTAGGAAATGCTTGGCTCCTCCCCGTGGCTGGAGCATCTCCCAATGGGATGATGTCATTTTATCAGTCATGCACTGGGACTCAATGCCCCATTAACAGGACATAGCTCCCTGGAGGAAGGATGGGATGTGGAAAAGGTCAAGAACACTGCCTCACCTGGTTCTCAACAGATGGCCCATAAGCAGAGAGTCTCTCCCTCCAGAGATAAAATCACTGCCCCACCTGGTTGCAACAGATGCTGATAGAATACATACTTTTGGGCACATCTTTACATTGTAACCCAGGACACTGGTCTCTTCCAATCTTGATGATTCTGTGACTCAGCGACTTCCCCAACCCAGCTGCAGCACCTTGCACCTTGAACCTCATGAGGTTCTTGTGCTTTCACTTCCCAAGCTTGCTCACATCCCTCTGCATGGCCCCGTCCTTCTACAGTGTCACTTGCCCTGCTCAGCTCTCCCATCCCCTGTCAATGTGCTCAGGGTGAGCTGGATCCACTGCCTGTGCCATTGGGGAAGCCATGCAAGAGCCCCAGGGCCAAGGCAGAGCCCTGAGGGACCCCTCTCATCCCCCACTGCAGCTGCACATGCAGCCAGTGCACACAAGTCCTTGGCCGTGTCCATCTGGCCAGTGGCCCAAATAGCCCAGCTTCCAAAGCCAGGGCTCTGCAGGCTACGGCTGGGGCTGTCGGGTGGGCCAAAGCCTCACAGGGGCCTGGGCACAGCAGGGGCTACAAGTGCCCAGGGCCGGGGCTGCTCCAGTGCCAGTGCCAGCACTGTGCCACTTCCAGTGGAGTCGGCATTGAAGGGGTGTTGGCTGTGGCCCTTTGTGACACAGGCCCGTGGTGTCAGGGCTGCTGGGGATGCAGGACATGGAGGCCTTTGTGACGTGGCACAGGGGCACCTAAGGGGCACAGAGCCCTGGCGTGCTCAGTTCCAGGAGAGCCGCCCTGTCAGGAGGAAGCAGCTCCCCTGAGAGCCTCTGTGGCAGAGCAGAATGCAGACCCTCCCAGAGGAGATGAACCCCAACTCCCCCCCTGCCATGGAGCAGCCGGGCCTGTGCATGACGCCCCAGGCGACGGCCAGCCCCGGAGGGAGAGGGGACGGAGGAGAGGGAGGAGGCCCTGCCCCACACAGTCCCTTATGCCCCCCCAGCCCCTGCTGCTCCCCCAGTCCCGTTTCCCCCCCAAGCCCCTTGTGTCCCCCCAGTCCCTGCCCTGGGTGGCTGGAAGCCCTCGGGGAGCAGGGAGAGGGGGCACTAGGGGGGACAGAACTGCCAGGGCCACAGACCGTGGAGTGTGACTTGGCCACGCAGGAGAGGGAATGGGAACCCTACTCGGGCCAGGAACTTCCCCACTGGGAAAATGAGAGTGTCCAAAAGCTGTTCCAACGGGAAGATGAGAAATGCCAAGATCTGTCCCAACTGGAACTGGAGAGAGACCAAGAGCTGTCCCATGGGGAAGATGTGAGATGCCAGGAGCCTTCCCAAAATCAAGATGTGAACGGCCAAGAGCTCTACAAACAGGACGACAAAAAAGTTCAAGAGCTGTCAGAAGGCGAGTTAGACCCAGAGCTGTACCACTGGGAATGTGAGAGACAGCAAGAGCTATCCAAGTGGCTGGACATGGGAATCCAAGAGCTGTCCCATGCAGAAAGCAGCAGTGACAGGATGTTTCCCCAGTGGGAACCCTTCATTGGCCAAGAGCTCTCTGAAGGGGAAGTCAGACAAGTCCCAGAGCTGTCCCAAAGGGGACACAGGAGAGCCATAGAGGAGTTGCAGGAGGGTTGGGAAGTGATCACCATCCGCACCATCTGGGTCAACCCCAAGTACCCCCAGCTCCTGCAGGACCCCGACACTGCTCCCCAGGACTCGGCCAAGGCAGCAGCTTGTCCAGCCTTGGCTGAGCAGGTGCAGGCAGCAGGGGCACAGAGCCAGGGCCCTGCCCTGCACAGCCCCTGCTGCCCCCCAGGCCCCTCAGCTCCCCAGGCAGGATCCCAGGCCCTCAGGGAGCAGCCGGCTCCCCCCAGGGAACGCCCGTCCCGCTTCAGGCGGGCGCTGCGGGCACTGCGGGGGCTGTTCTGCTGCCCCTGCCTCAGGCCACAGCCGGACAATCCCTGACCGCTGCCAGCGCTGGCCCGGAGCCTGCCCGCTGTCACACGGGCTGCCTTGGATGTCCGGGGGTCAGGGACTTCAGTTCCTTGTCAGGAGAATGGCCTGGCTGAGGCTTAGGCCTTGAGAGGCGCCAGGGATGTCAGAGCCAAGGGCGGGTGCACAAAGCCCGGGGAGAAGGAGCTCCTGCTCACAGGGGACACCAAGGATGCCAAAGTGACAGCCACGAGGACATCTGGCAGAACTTCCCAGATGAGGACAAAACTCATAAAGCTGACTCAGCAAGTGTGCTGAAATCGGCCCCAGCTGGGGAAAAGGAACTTCTGGCACAGGGAGACAGCGACCACCAACTCCTGGACCAGTGACCCAAGAAACCTAGAGAGTAAAAAGGGAACCTCTCCAAAAGAAAAAAAAGACTCAGCATAGAGAAAGATTGGTTAGCATAAGAAGTAAAGGAATCATATCCAGTAGAAGAAAACCTTAAGATATTCATATTCGCTAATTATAAATTACAGTAAATAATATTTGCTAATAAGAATAGAAATTATTAGATTAATATTTAATAAACATTAAAAAACGTAGTACTATTACAACATACAAATGAAATATTCCATATTATTTAATATTTATAGTATCTATACATAATATTCATAAAATATTTTGAATATAAATATATCATATATATGAATGAAATATCTACGTATTTAGATATAATATTATTAAAATATTAAAGTAATTTTAAAAGGAAATATTACGCGAAAATAGTAAGAGAATCATATAACTGGTAGCCAATCAACATGATTGCCTTTTTTTACTAAATGTATAAATAGTGACAAGTTTTGATAGTCCCTGTGCTGGCTTTGTGGATTTTCCACCCAGCACCTGTTTCTGTGCAGAACTGTAAATAAAGAAAATTCCTGAACTCTGTGTGGGGATTGGCTTCTTGCACACGGGCTGAGAGAATCCGTTTTGGGACAACAGCTTTGCCCTGGGCGCATTGCTAAAAGCTGCTGCTTTTCCGGCCGCGCTCACCTGTGCCTGGCCCATCTCGGAGCCAGACGGGCGCAGGCAAAGCAGCAGAGATCTGAAACTCGGCGGCTGCGCCGTCGCTGCGCCCAAGACAATCCCACGTCAGCCCCGAGAGCCTCTCTGGGAACGAGCAACAAATCCCGGAGGGCTCCTCTCCGAGCCGGCTCCAGGAGTCCCTGGACCGAGGAGCTGTCGTCCAGCTGTTTGGGGAACCTGCTGGGGCTCTTTGGACCAGCTGTGTGGCGTTCCCAGCGCACGCCCGGCAAACTGAATTCCCCCACAAGGACAAGGGCGGCTGATTTGGAGGTGTCCCTTGGTTCCTTAAAGAATCATTTTTTAGTGTTGACCTCCTGGCTGAGTGGCCAAGAGAAGCCTCCTACAGCGACACCTTCTCCCTTGCTTTGTCCCTCAGTCCTTCCCCAGAGGCTTTCAGGCAGCCTTGCCAACTGCAGCTCTGCACATTCCAGCCCCTCCAGTACATCCCAAGCTCAGGACAGTGCCCTGCACACTCCCAGGCCTTCCCTGCACACTCCCACACATCCTGCTTGCACAAATGCCAGTTTCCTGTCCTGCTCCACAAGCTCTGCCCAGTGTGACACACAACATGCCCTGCCCATGTAGATGGATGTGACATTTGGGGACACAATTTCAGGGTCCTGATGGTGATGCTGGGGTGATGGTGGCACTGGATGAACTTGCAGGTTTCCTCTAATCCTGAAGATTCCAAGATTCTGTGATTCCTAGCTTCCTCTAGTTTTTGAATAAACATTTTGGTGTTTAACTGAAGGAGAGAGATTGTCATGATTGATTAATATTTCAAAAAGGCTTCATAAATCAATAATCTCTTCACTGTAGTATAATTCACCACCAGTGCTCTCTTCCCCTGGTTGGCCTTTGAATCCCCTCACAGGCTCTCAGTTTGCAACAGAGACGTAATTGAATGAACAAAAAAGGAAACTGAAAGGAGCATTAAATGACAAGGATGTCAAGTGGAAAAGTTTAATATCCATTTCCTACCCCATCAAACAGCATTTTTTTGATAAAAATCAATATTGGTATTTTTATTTACTCTTATTTCATTGATATTTTGTTGATATCATATAAATATAATGATAGGTTTGTATTTCTTTGATAATATTTATAATATTTAATTGTATTAATAGTATATATAGGAGTATAGTACAAGTCCTTTCTGAATGTCCACAACAGTGAGGGACAATAAGCATAAGACACACGAGGGAAAACTCCAGTGTGGTTTACATGAGAGTGGTTCTGCACAGGGAGAGGCTGTCCAAAAAGGCTAGGAAATCTCCATCCTTGGAGACAGCCCCAAACAAAGAGCACAATGCCCTGAGCAACTCAATATAACTGAGAAATTGTCCTTGCTCTGAGCTGGGGATGGGACCAGATGACCTTCAGAGGTCCTTTCCAATTTAAGTTAGTCTTTGATACTTAGCTCAAAATAAACAATTCTTGACATTAGCTATTCTGCCTTGGCTTTTTGCTGTCATCCAGCCCCAGAGGCAATGTATTGCTCCATGGGCTGTAGGGCAGCTTGGAAAAGCTCTCGTTCCTGGAGAAGAATGAGGGCAGCAAGCTGAGGCAGACTTGGCAGGGTGCTTGAGGCTTTCATGATCTAATTGAAAGGAAGGTGGATTTTCTCTGACTTGACCCTGATTTAAATCTTCCACTCTCATGCTCTGAAGTTTACAACCTCTTCTTTTACTTCCAGCAGAGTTCCACCTCCTTTAGAGCCAGAGCTGGTGTGACTCATCCTGGAGGGCACTGCTGTGCCTGGTCCTTTGCCTGAGCTGTGGCCCTGCTGTGAGAAATCGGCCATAAGAGAAAGCTGGAAACAAACTTAACCTCATTTTGGATTGTCCACTGCCATCTAGGAGTGGTGAGAATCCATTTTTATTTATTCCCTTTAAAGTGAATTGTACTGCCTGCCCATGGAAGCACAGGGTGCCACAGAGGAAGATGCTGCTTTTGTGCAAGAAGTGCTGCAAGGATTAAAGTGCTCGTAGGTACAACGTGTGAGGATGAGTCAGGAGATCCTGGCTTCAAATGGGAGCTTTTCAAAGTGGCACCTGTCTTTTTTGGAAAGCCTCTCCCAGGCCTCTCATTTAAACAACACAAAACCATAAGGAAAGGCTGAACAGCTCTGATGTGGGAACTGAGGCTGCAAAGCAGGGCTCCCCAAGGGTTTCTTTCTGCCCCAGCTGGATAAAACGCTGCTGTCTGTCTTTCTTGGAGAATGGAGATGGTGCAGTGGCTGGGGGTTTGTGCTCCCACCAGCCAGGAGTGCTGCCAGCTCTGCCCCAGAGCTGCCTGTTAAGGCAGACATTTCTTGCTTGTTAAAAAGAGACAAAGGACAATTAGATTACAAGTAAAGCATGTTCCCTCCACTTGGAAGGCCTGCCAATCCACCAGGCCACCACTTTCTCTAGTCTTTGAGAAGGTACCATGCCAAGCTCTCTCAGGTCTGTGTTAGTTCAGAGATTCATAGAATGGTTTGGGTTGGATGGGACCTTAGAGATCACCCAGTTCCTGTCCTCTGCCATGGGCAGGGGCATCTTCCACTTGTTCAAAGCCCCATCCAGCCTGCCCTTGAACACCTCCAGGGATGGGGCATCCACACAGCTTGCAGCGTGTTCAGCACCTGAACGGGAAGAAGATCTGCCTTTGAATTAGAGGTCTGCTCCTCAGTGTCTGCTGCACACTGCACAGGCTTGAAGCCTGGCCTGGAGCCCTTCAGGCATTGTGGTTTTAATTACTTTTGGTGTTAACCCAGCATCTCTACACCCTGCACTACACTATCCCCCTTTGACTCCACAGAACAGTGCTCTTTTAACATTACTTCACTACATGCAGTCCTATCTGTGGCTTAAACCCAGCCTCTTTAATTAACTGACAACTTTAATCCACATGTTACACTCTGCTTATCTGGAAACTGACTTTTACTTCTGATAAGCCATGATCTAATTGCCCCTTGTCCTCATCCTCTGCAGAAGCACAGAGTCAATGCACTGTTCCCCCCAGGCAGCTGCCCAATATGCAAAAGCTCTCCTGCTCTTGTTATTCCCCAGCATCTAAACCTGGCATTGGATGCAGCAGAGATGGCAAGGGAGTCCTTGCAGCCCCTCTCCTCCATTCCTCTCTCTCTCCTTCCCACCTGGACCATGCTCAGCTGGCAAGGAACTGAAGCAGCATCACAGGCTGCCAGTATTTTACCCTCCTGCCTGAAGGGCACCCATTAATGGGCTTTAAAAGCAGAAGATAGTTTTGCAGTAAGAAGCAAAGTTCTTGGTGCCACTGAGCTCAACATACAAGAAACTGATGTGAGTCTGGCTGGTATATTCCGGGTTTATTTGCCATCTACTTTTTTTAACTTTTTGCAAGTCAGTATGTGCAATTAGCAAATGCTTCCCAGGTATTTGCTTCTCTCCAGATATAAGGGGTTTCCAAAAAGATGTCAAATACATTTCAAGCTGTTCTAGAGTTTTAAAAGAGAATTTATACACTGAATTTGGGTGTATGTTTAACTATTGTTAGGTTCTTCCAGTTTTAACCTGTCCAGCCAGCTCTCTGCTGTTGTCCTGGACATCTGGCAAATTATTTTGATTCAAATTTGTGGATCGAGTCACAGATATCTTCCCTTTCATCCCCCTCTTGTGGAGAGACAAATGAGATGGAGGCTTTGCAAGGAGATGCTGAAAAAATGCTGGCTCCAAATGAGATGAGTTTGTGTCCTTTGGTACCAGAGGCATGGACAGAGATGTGAAAGGAACAGGAATTAACTCACAAGGAAAATGTGGGAGCTGGGAGGATTCTTGGTGTCACCCATTGCTATTTTAGAGGCTGGGCTTCCAGTATTTCTGTATGTTACAGAAGGAGGATCAAGGAGACCTGCACTATGCTTCTTTGGTGCCTCAGCAGTTATCTCCATCCCACGTGGCTGTCTGCCCTCAGGATGCAGGGATTTGGCTGCTTGCTGTCATTAATTACACAGGAGAAACTCTTAGCAACGCTCTGAGCCCTTTGTACCACTTCAGTATGACAAAATACATGTCATTGCTGCAGCGGGCCAGAAATGGAGATTGGGTTCCTGTAGTGCTCCCTCCGTGCCAAGCAGATTTCCATTAGCTGCTCCTCGAGTGGCATTGGAAGTGACAGCCACTGATTCTCCTCCAGCAGGGAGGGACAGGGCTGTACGAGGACATGGAACTCTGAGGAACTCCTCACACAAGGAGCTACTTCAAAAACAAGTGTTTTTCAGGGATCCCAGTGAAAAATATCCGGCACAAACCTGTGCTTTCTGCGGTTTAACCTTGGATAACTTCCCTCCATCCTTATTTCCTCTCCATCCGTCAATCCTGGTGCCCTTTCAGTCCCTTGGTTTTGCAATGTCAGCAGCATAGAGATCCCAAAATGCTCCAAAGTAATTTCCATTCTGCTTTCCCTGACACAGAGACCTCGTTATCCTGGATTGCCTGAGTCTATCTGCCTTTTCCTCAGGGATTTTATTCCTGTGGGGTACAGATATTTTTACAAATGACAGAAGCAGTGCTGTGGGAACTGGGGGAAGAAGCACGTTCTTCCTGCCTTGGCAGGGATGTCCTTACAGACAGTGCACACATGAGCTGGTCAGAAAGCTGTGGTAACAATAGCCCAGCAGCTAAAGCACAAACAGAGAGAGGAAAGCTGAAGATGTAGGCAGGGTGAGCCCACCTGTGCCTGCCAGACACTTCCAAAAGCAGAGAAAACTTCTTTGGCTCTCATGTAAGTCACAGCTATAACAGGGATTGAGCTGCCTTCTCCCACTTTCTCAGGCAAAGAAAGAGACTTCTGATGGAGAAGCTGTTTTATTGTTTTTATTTATGTCTTAATAACCTTTAAGTCATGGTTTAATTACATTTGATCAACAAAACATGGCTGGAAAATGAAAAGTCAGATGTTTGAAATTCTGAAAGTACCCAACAATGCTCTGAGGTTTTTTAGCTCTGATTTTGTTTTTCCCCTCTGGATTGTTTTAGCAGAGAAATTCTGCACTTCTTCAGTTCAAATTTGAAAAGAGTTTCATTTGACCTAAAACGCCCTTTTTTTTTTTTCTTCTTTTTTTTTCAGTGAGTGATCCATTCATTCTGAAAACAAAATATATGGCAACACCCAGGCAGAGCACCGTGAGCTGTGTCTGATCTGCTCTCCAGCCACCGCACCCCTCCAGGTTTAGCAAAGTGAGTTAGCATTGCATGTGAACATGTTTTTATCCTCCTTCCCACCCCCAGCTTGGGAAATAAGTCCCTGGTAAATGACACCCCGATGAGATCAGCAGTGAACCCCTCAGGCTGTAGTTGTCACACCCTGTTTGTGGCACTTGGGGCTGTTTTTGTGCTCGTTGGACCTCCCTGCCCGGTGAGTTTTGCTCTAAGGGTCTGAGACAGCCCAGGGCACAGCAGGACAGAAAATAAAGGCACAATTGTGTGCAGACATAAAGCTCAGAGAGACTAAAGGAGATATTTCACCCCTTTTTGTGGCTGGTCTTGGCCTTTTGCTGCCTGGCACTTGCTGTTTTCCTCCAGGTCCATATGGCATTGACTGGCTGCTGGAGTTCAATGGAATTGGTTAACTGGATTGCACAGGCAGCAAAGACAGAAAAAAGCTGGTTTATCATCAGCTTCAAAGCCATCATTTAGTTGCATGATATACCCATAAATGGAAGCAACAGCAGACCAGGGCTTGATGAGAAAACCACTTGGAACCCCTGCTCGATACTGAGCTGGTGCAAACTCCCTGCACACCAGGCAGCTCCACCCCAGGGCTGGTGAGAAGGCAGGGAATTTGTACCTTTCAAGCCTTCTCCAGCCACACACAGGCCTAATGGATCTCTTCTACCAATCATCTCTCTTTTTTCCTGGGTTTCTCCATCTCTCTAACTTCTCTTCCAGGACAGTCTGTATTTTTTTGTCTTTTTTAAGTCTTATTTTAAGCCTACAAGCAGAATAAATAACAAAAAGTATTTTTAAGTGGGAAGTTAGGATATTAATTACTGTAGAAGACTTTAGAAACACCACCCCTGCAAGGTATCTGACATGTTAGGCATGCAAATAGAAGGAGATCAACAGGTAGATCAGGTTGTTTCACCTCAAATATAACTATTTTCCCGGCACAGAAAGGAAAACATGAAAAATTGAGAGGAAGCCTTGAATAATTTGGTAGTGCAGAAAGAGGCAGCCAAGGAAGACAAACGTGGAAGAAAACACATCTCCTTTTCTGAAAAGGACGTCTTAAAAAAAAAAACAATTTTTGAGGCATTTCTGCCTGAGACAGACGTTTGGCTCCTAGAGCTGGAATTTGGGCCAGAAGTAATCAGGGACGGCAGGCAGAGGCAGCATACATAACGAGGGAGCCTGCATGTGGGCTCTTATCACTTGGAAGCTAATAGATGATGAAGGCAGCTTAATCCATGCAAATATAGAATAATGACAACCTTGACTTCATGCGTCACAAAAATAGTGGGAATAGGGGGGGAAAAAGAGAGAGGGAGAAAGTGAAAAGCAGCAGCATTTGAATCAACGTGCGTCATTAATGGATGGGGCCAGAGAGAGAGAGAGAAATAATCAATCCCAAGGCAGAGTGGAGTGATGGCTGCTGCTCATGTGCACAGGGAACGGAGAGGACAGGACGTCAGAGGAAGAGCCTGGCCAGGCACAAAGTGATGCTGATCTGCTTGGTGCCAACCTGATTTCTCAGCCTGGGTGCTGGCAGTGCTCACTTCAGCCTGGCATCCTCCTGCCAAGCTCAGCCACTGGCACAGCGTGGGTTTTCCAGGAGGGTAAAAGCTCACCCTTCCCTCGGTGGTGGAGCAAAGGCTGCGGTTTGTGACTGTGCTGGTTTGAAAGCAAAACCAGTGAGAGACTCCAAGTGAGAAATACAATTTAATGGGAAGAAAGAGAAAAAATAAAATGCATGCAATGGTACAAAAACCAGAGTCAGGATACAACCTGACATCCCACTAGTTAGGGTGGTGGTAGCAGTCCAGATGAAGTGGTCTGGTTGAAGTAGTGATCCTGTAGAAAGGTCTGGTTGCTCTTGTCCTCTGGAAACCAGTGGGTAAGAGCTGCCTTGGTGCTCCAAATCTCAGTTTTCATCTAGGTAGGAAATGCTTGGCTCCTCCCCCTGGCTGGAGCATCTCCCAATGGGATGATGTCATTTTATCAGTCGTGCACTGGGACTCAATGGCCCACTGACAGGAGATAGTTCCCTGGAGGAAGGATGGGTTGTGGAAAAGACCAAGAACACTGCCTCACCTGGTTAACAGATGGCCCATTAGCAGAAAATATATCCCACAGAGATAAGGATCACTGGCCCACCTGGTTTCAACAGATGAATAGAATAGAATAGAATAGAATAGAATAGAATAGAATAGAATAGAATAGAATAGAATAGAATAGAATAGAATAGAATAGAATAGTTTTTGAACGCATCTTTACATTGTCATCTAGGACAGTGATCATCTGGTAAAAAGGCTGAAGCTCTGCCATGGTAATGGTGAGATTAATTAATAACCATTGCAATAACGGAAGAGGGGTTGTTGTGGGTTTAGTCATCACTAGGAAATTTTAATTAGCCGTGGGATATTTTCTTTCCCAGGGATAAGGTGATGTCTGTGAAGCAGAACCTCCTGCAGGCTGAGATTGGACCATGTGGCTGGGGAGGTCCCCAGTACCACAGGGAGGATGTGACAGGATGTGAGCCCACAGGAGATGGGTGACCACACAGCCAGATGCAAAGCAGCACATCCAGTTCCACCCAAAAGGAGGATAAGGGTGTGTCTGGGTCTTTGTTTGAAGTGTAAAAGCTACAATTGCTGATGGAGAGGACTTTGAGAACAATCTGTAGGCATCTCATCCTTAACCGACTCTTTGCCCTCTTAATTCCAACAATCTACTCCTCCACTTATTACTGGGGAGGGGAGCAGATAGATGAGATCCATGGCATTTCCTTGTCTGTAACCTCAGCTATTTGTACAATAAATACTTTGCATTAGACAGGTCAGATTTATTTTTGGTAACCTCCTTGTTGCATTTGATACCATTTTCTATTAAAGCCTATATCTTACATTATTCCTCCCTTCAGAATTAGTCAAATCCCTGTCATACTCCTGAGGTTAAGCTAACAGATCAATTATTATCTGGATTAATTTCCCTATCCCTGCAGCCTCAGCTGTTTTCCAGCCTTGTGGTCCCTGTTTTCTCGTGCAGACTGGTCTGAAAGCCTGGCTGCCAGGCTGCTAATGTCAAGAGCCTGCTTTTCTAATATTTTGGGATGGAGCTTACTGGCCATCTGGATCCATGGATTTCCTCTGCCTCCTCCTCAGATGTCAGTGTCCCTCCATGCTGATGATTCCATTAAATTTCTTGTCTTTGCCACGTGTGCCATCACATCACATCACTCTGGTTCTGGTCCATATTGTTGTCACACTCTTCACCTGCCAAAATCTTGGTGTACCAAAGTCTTCTCCTTGGTATCTCAGTCAGAGGCCTCCTAAGATTCAGCTTGGCATTGTCACTTTAGCTACTCATGGTTCATCTGGTGGAAGAATCCAGAGTTACTGAAGCTCTGTGTGTTCATGGAGAGAGACTTTTCACAAGGGCATGGAGTGACAGGACAAGGGGGAATGGCTTCAAACTGAAACAGAATAGGTTTGGACTGGATATTATGAATTAATTCTTTACCATGAGGGTAGTGAAGCACTGGAAAAGATTGTCCAGAGCAGTTGTGGCTGCCCCATGCCTGTGAGTGTTCAGGACCAGGTTGGACGGGGCTTGGAGCAACCTGGTCTAGTGGAAGGTATCCCTGCCCATGGGAGAGAAGTTGGAACTAAATGATCTTTGAGGTTCTTCCAACCTAAACCATTCTGTGATTCTATGATTTATGCTGAATGAATATGTGCTGTTAGTAACTATATTTTAATGACCCTTTCGTCCAGTTTTCCTGAAGCTGCAGTAAGATTCCCTATGCTGTGCAGTCACACTGGCATTCTTTCTACTGATGAGTGCAAGATTTTTTTTCTTTTTTGGTTCTCTAATAAATTATCATGCTTTATGGAAAGATTGCATATTTTCAGTTTATTTATTTTTATTTCTTTATCCCTTTGCAAAAACTTAACCATTGCTTTTTCATAGATACAATTTATAGATATAATACAGCATCCACTTCCTCTGGAACACTTTTTAAAGTTTAGGTACTTGCAACTTGTTATTTAATATATTCGTTTGGGACAGTCCCCTTCTTTTGATACCTCAATTCCTGATGAAGCTTCGGCCATTTTCATCTGAAAGTCATATATTTGTCATGCAAATACTTCTCCAAACATTCTCTGCAGTGTCTTTAGCCTTTTAAATAGCCCAGCCAGCTCGTTCACAGACCAGGAGTTCAACAACAACCCTCTGCCAAGCTTTGTGCTTCCAGCGTGCCTGAAACAATTTTGTTCACTTTAATATCTTCAGCACTTGCCTGTTCTGGATCCTTCTCAGCTCTCATAATTTTTTTTATATCACATTTCTCTTGATGCTGCCTGCACTTCTTTCCATTGGTGTTATTCACTGTAAGTCACTGCTTTCTGAAGGAAGGATTTTTGGGGTCAGGCTTCCTTTTAACCCTCCCTGAGCTTCAGGAGGTGTTGGTTATTATGGGTGGCACATACCAAAAGATGAGCAGTGACAGGGCCTGGCTGTGCCCAGGGTGCATCAGGTGGCCCTGCCTGGCCCTTGGCATCCAGAGAAATAAATATCTGACCTCACACTCTGCCTGGCAAGGTAAGGAGCCAGGAGCAGCATTTTCTTTAATACCTTCCAGGCCTTTCCACTGAATCTCAATAACCAGAAAGCTGGGGAGAAAACAGAAACCAGAGCATTACCTGGAGACTTTAATGCCGGTCATTCCCTCTGGACTGTGCTAATTAGGAGAGATTGCATCACCTGTCCCGTTCTACAGACTTCAAAGGCATTGCACAGTGATAAAATCTGCCCTACAAACAAGCTGCACTCCCTGCTCAGGGCTTGCATAGCCAAATTGTTCTCCTGCACTGGTCCCTGACAGGTCTCTGAGCCCCCAGCTCAGCTGAGCTGAGAGCAGGGCAGGCACCCACGGGCACACAGACCTCGTCTGGGCTCTGTGTCACACTCTTGTGTCCTGCCACCCTTTTTGGGAAGCTGAGGACACAATAATGTCATCAGGGAGGTGTTTTAGAGGGAAAGGTGCTTCAAGAAGACAGCCTGCAAGCCTTCTCACTCACTACTGTAGGGGCTCTGGAAATGGGGAGTCACGTTTGCTGTACTGATTCTCTTTGCGAAAAACGTGCTCAGGGAAGTGCTGAAAATCTGAGATTATTTCCACTGAGTAGTCCTAGGCAAGCAAATAACACTGTAGAAAGAGTCTATCAAAGCTCTGCACCACTCAGTTTGAACTCTAAATGCTGTCATCTCACAAAATAAACACCTGAGCTCATTTCTCTGAAAAGGGCTTGTTTTGCCTTGATACAGTGCTGAAGTAGGGATCTACAGCTTCTCTGCACAGCCTGTGCCAGTGCCTCATCACCCTCGCAGGGAAGAATTTCTTCCCAACATCTAATCTAACCCTACTCTCTTTCAATTTGAAGCCATTCCCTCCCGTCCTGTCACTCCAGGCTCTTGTAAATAGTCTCTCTCCATCTTCCTTATCAGCTCCATCACGTGCTGGAGAGCTGCAATTAGGTCACCCCAAAGGCTTCTCTTTTCCAGCCTGAACAGCCCCAATTCTCTCCACGTGGGAGAGGCCAGAAAGCTGTGGTAACCATAGCCCAGCAGCTAAAGCACAAATAGAGACAGGAAAGCTGAGGATGTCGGTAGGGTGAGCCCACCTGTGCCTGCCAGACACCCCCAAAAGCAGAGAAAACTTCCTTGGCTCCATCCTGCTGATCATCTTGGCTTCCCATGGAATCACTCCAAATCAGGAACAGTGGCTCTCCTCTGCAGCAGAGCTTCTAATCCTGAGCATGAGGGGAGAAGAGAGCAGGTAACTGTGCTCAGGGGAACAAATCCATCCCCTGCTCCCAGCCAGGGCTTTGGCTCTCAAAAACACAGTCTCTCAACACCCCACCCAAGTTTTCACTTATGTTGTGGCTCATGCTCAACCAGAGCATTTGGAAATGATTATTCAACTTCAGTAGGCAGATCCAGGCAGGCTGAGGTGCCCCAAACAGCTCCCTGCTCCTTGCTGTGATGCTCAGGCCTTAGTGCTTTAAGTTGGGCTTTGCTGCAGCTCCTGCTTACACTCACTCACTGTAAGCTCACTGCTTACAGCCAAAGCAATAATTCACCATGGAGGATTTTTGATTCCACAGGGCTGGGACATTAGGCTGAGTGTGCTGTCTGTCACCTGTCTGCTCCTCCGAGGGAAAAGCTAAAACCCAAGGGAGACAGAGAGAGAGAGGTAAATCCTATTATAGTTCCTCAGGTCTAATCTGCCAAAGCAGAGCAGGAACAATTTTTAATTTTATAAGCACACATTTTTAACCTTATTCAGGGATACTACTCTTTTCCACAATCAAATATTAGTTTAAACTGTCTTAAGCTTAACACCTTATTACACAAAGCTTCTTAGAAATAGAAATAGCATAAATAATCTCACACAAAAGAGTGGCAGATTGAAAGGGCCTGCAAATGCATGGCTAATTCAAATCAACGAGATTTCAGGTGTAAGGTACATACATTTACAAAGCTATTATTCTCCTTCCTCAGAAAATGCTCTTAGTTACAATTTTAATCCAGCCAAGGTGTCTCCTGGAGGGGGGGATCTTTCCCTGGAAGGTGAGATAGAGAATTTTCCCCTGATTTCAGACAGCATAAGGCTAGAGATCTCCTACTTCAAACCATGGTGTGACAGGATTTCACCCTAATTTTACATCACTTGCATTGAGCATTTACCCTCTATTTTTTCCCAGGCTTCTGATAGGAATTTTCTTTTCTGAAAGGTAATTAAACTGAAACAAAGAGCTGAATCCCTCTGAAAGCTCTACAAGAGATTAGACCACTTCTGTGTATCACTCCAGAGATAATAAGAGCTCTGGGAGCCTTTCAGGGAGTAACTTATTGGACATAATGAGCTTCTTACTGGGGCACCTGCCACCAGTGCTGCTTAAGAGTGTCTGCTCCCAAAGGTCTCTTGAAATTTAACTGTGACTTTTTTTTTTCCTAGTCAGCTACTGACTTTATCCCTCAGGGGCATCACTGGAAATGGCTTTCTGAGAGTCTCACACGGTGTTTCATTCTGAGATTGGAGAGTCACCTTTGTCTGTGGGTCTGTGAGACTCCAGTGGTCCAAGCTTTAGCATGAAGAGTGCTCTTGCTGCTTAGCTGCCCTGAAATGATGGCACTGGAAACACCAAAGGCCCTGCTGTGTGTTATTAGGGGTGCAGAGAGACCAGTTAGGAGAACCAGCTCCAGCACAGGGCTTGTGCAGGAGTGCTGTGAAAAGGGCAACGATGTGCTCCTGTACCTGGAGACAGAGGTGAAGAGGACCCAAAGCACGTACAGAGAGCAGAAAGAAACTGCTGTAGGTAGTCTGCAGGGAAGCAGACACCAGGTGAGTCAGCATTCCACCCTTCACAAAGGTGCTGATTTCATTTGCTTTTCTGATGGCACTGCAGGGCTTACAAAACAGCAGGCTTATTTCAGGCTCCCTAAGCAGCTCTCCCCCACCTCCAGGAAGTGCTTGTGTGTACCCTCAGCATGGCAAAAATCTCTAGTTAAAGATGGATAACACCTACACCAACCCCAGTGACCTGTGGGTGTGATGAGTGGGGCTAAGCTAAGGCTCTGAGGGGTGTCCAGGTGGGAAGGTGCAGCAGCAAAGCCTTTGGAGGTGCCTGGGACAGCCCAGGGGGATTCTGCAATCACACACTGCTGCCTGCAGAGACATAGCTGGGCCTTGGCAGTGCTTGGAATGCTGTGTCCAGTCTGGGGAGGACAGGCAGCAGAGCAGTGATGGTTCTGGGACAGGCTTCCTCTGATGAAATCCTCTTCTTGAAGGGATGTGCTTCTCCTTGGGAGCAGGGCTTGGGACCTGGGTTGATGTCAGCTGCTGTTAGCATTGCCCTCCTCCTTTTTGTCCCTTTCCATCAGTGTCTGGGCTGTCCACTGGGAATGATGTTGCCCATTCCTCCCTCTGCAAAGCTGCAAATTCCCACTCAGTAACCTCAAGACCTGTTCATTTGTCCTGCCTCCTGCTGCCTCAAAGCTGGGTCAGCTCAATCCAGGGTCTTGCACTTTCTGACTCTGGACATCACCCTTGGTAGCTGTGCACAGCTCAGCCCAGCTGCTCAGGTGTGGAGATGGGAACAGTCAGAGAACAGAGCTGAAACAGAGACCAGGCTGCTTGACCAGACCCTGAAGGCACCAGACTCCCTTCACCCTGGGGATAACCAAGCTCCATAGCTCTCAAAACCTGATAAGCCTGACACTTCCCACAGCACTTCACTGCCCATGGCACCCCCTCTGCCTCAGTCCAGAAAAAAAGAACACCACTCTGGTCCTGCAAACAGGTTGACCATTTCTGTATGTGGTCACTTAGTCAAACAAGTTGCCCAGAAGCAGCAGACTCTCCTTGAAGGTTTAAAGACTGCAGTTACCATTCCTGAGCTGACCTCATGCTGGCAATATCCCTGTTTTCAGGGCAGAATGGGGATGGACTAGATGATGTCCACGGCTCTGATTCTGTGACTTTTTATTGCTACTCAGTTTATTTTATCCTCTCTCGTGTGCTTCAGACAGAAACGTTGTAGCCCAAAGGAAAGATTTAGCAGGGAAAATGATTGCTTTTGACAATACTCAGCGTGGCCTCTTGCTGAAAAGAAGACGGGCGGGCAGTAGCTCTTGCTTTTTAAGATGACAGATGGGAACACTAACATCGGTGCCTTTGGTCTGCTTCATTTTGCAGAGAAGTCATTTGAAACTGCAAGCACCTCTCACACAGCCCTGAAATATGGCAGCCATAAATCCAGATACACCTCCTGAGGTGCTCCTTGAATTGTGCACCTCTCTGCAATGGCATCCCAGCAAAGGGAAGGTTTGTGTGGAGATCACAGGAGCACCGTGAGCTTGGCTGGTTGCCCTGAGATAGTCAGGAGCCGGTGCACACATGCTCTCTGCAAGAATCAAATTTCATTATGGAAACTTTTTACTTGTTGCTGCTTTTAAATAATCCCCAGTGGGGCCTGCTCTCCCTTTCTCCCCATCTGTTTCATATCTGTATGTGAAGAAATTTAAAAAGCCCCTGTTGGAGGGAGAGGAGGAAGATTTGTACCTTCTTGCTCACTCACTAACCCAGCACACTAAAAACCCTTGGCTTTGTCTTCACCTTCATCACTGGATGGTTTTTTTTTTTTTCCCAAATTTCACACGTAAACTTATTAACATCACTTTTCCATCTGACCCACTTAGAGATCTGCGTCACTGGCGATGTTTCAGCACTGAGCAATCTCCCTCCACTTTTCTGCTCGCATCCTTGGGGGGAGGGAGGTGTGCATGTGGGTCTTTGCTGAGCAGCACTGCCTCGTACGTGGATCTATATTTACACATTTGACATCTGAACGGGCTCAGACGTGCAAGAGCCGTCAAGAGCCAGCTGTGACACCTTCGTGTAGCACCTGATGGGGCCCTTTCACCTCTGGATGCTGATGTGGCGAGTTCTGCGCCGCCAGTGCAGCGCCGGCTCTGCGCAGTCAAACAAAGCTGCTTTTTTTAGACTGACAACCTATAATGCTGCTGGTGCTGTGGAGAAGTGATAAAGGTAACATTTCACATCGCCAGGCAGAAACTGCCTCTCTTAGGATAACTTGGCAGGGGAAAAAAATAAAAAAGAGGAGGGGAATGAGCACAAAGCAGAGCGCGCAATTGTGAGCAGCGATGACGTCTGTTGTCACATAATCTCTCCTGAGCCACGTTGTGAGCAGGATTGGGTGACACTGCTGGAGGAAAAGTAAAAACCAGACACTGAACGGATGCTACCCCATTGCCCTCCAAACAGGAATGCTGCTCTGCAAGTCATACGTGAAAATAAAAATATTTCTAAAACACTACATTGCTGTAAATGGTGACCATGAACACGCAGTTTTCTGTGGCAAAAATGGGGACCATGGCTGGAGAGAGGCTCCAAAACCGTGGTGGTTTCCCTGGCTCCCAGAACTGCTCAGCTTGTCCCAAGGAGAAGGCAGCATGCAAGGAGGAGAGGCTTGGCTCTTGCTGCCAGCTTGGCAAACCTGCCCTGGGCTCTGGCAGGCAAACTGGGATGGTTCCATCTCCTGCTTTATCACCTCTAATGGAAGAGCAGCTGGCCACTTTAAACGCCCTGGCTGGGGATTTGCAAAGCAAAGCATTCAGTGGGGATGTCAGAAGCACACTCACCACTCCAGCCCCAAGTGCCCCAGGCTCCCTCCTGCTCTGTGGGAGAACACCCTGCTGGCAGGGCACACTGCAAGCCAAATCACAGGACTGATAACACTTTCTTATGCCAGGTTTTTTGGGGTTTTTTGTTTGCTTGTTTGTTTGTTTGTGGAGGGTTTTTGTTTGTTTTTGGGGGTTTTTTGTTGTTGGGGTTTTTTTGTGTGGGGGGGGGGGTTGTGGTTGTTTTTTTTTGCTGTGGTGGTGGTGGTTTTTGTTTTTGTTGTTTTTGTCTGGTTGGCTTGACTTCTAGGCCTTCCATAACATGGCTCTATCGAATGTGGTCCTGGTACAAACTGGGGGTGGAGTGTTACAGTCTGAGGATGGGCTGCACCTTGGAGACTGTTCACATGATGATTAACAGGGATTTTTGTTGAATGTGCAGTGAAAGCACTGTGGATCAGACCAATGCCAGTGGCAGGGCCTGTCAGCTTCACCTCCCCTTGCCTCTGTGCCAAGCCAAGCTGCAGGGGCTTGACAAACCCTCCCCAATGCCAGACTGCTCTGGGGCTCATTGCTAAACCAGGACTGTGTCCAGAGAGGACCCTTGGATACCTGTCTAGACCTGCTGATGTGTCCCCATAGAGGGCTGGAGCCAAAATCCAAGGTTAAATGTTGAACGGGGAAAGTCCCTTACATGCCTCAATTCACAGTGAGCTCTTCCCCAGCTGCCTCCCCTGCAGGCTCCAGGCACATCCTTCAGCCCTACACCTGCTTCTCAAGGCCTGGAGCAGCTTCACTGTGAGGCTTTTGGGAATTCCACATGAAATGACTTCACTTTCTCTCAGAGGAACCTCCTGGATGTTAAAAAAGTTGCAGTTCAGCTGGCATGCTGGTTTGAAGGGCAGATTGGGATTTTCCCCATGGCTTCCCACCTTATTCCAACCCCATCAGTGCTGCCTCTCCCTGCACACCTGGGCTCACCTTCCCTGCTGGATTATGCCATGTTCCACATGTCCTTTCCAAAGCTGTATCATTTCATTTGGAGTTAAAAAAAACCCCACTTTGGTGCAGAGCCTTCCTCCCAGCCAGTGAGCACAAGAACACCATTTACACAAAGAACACAATTTACACAAAGCTGCTTTTTGCAGGTGGTCCTGCCTGTTCACTCAACCAGGTTTATTCCCACAAGTAACCTGCTTGCAGAACAAAGGGCAACAGATAAAAAGGTCCTAAACTCAGGCTCCTCTACATTATAAAATCACCTGGGAGATTTTTCCTTGCTGTAACAAAAGCTGTGCTATGCCCCTGACAGAGAAGAGTCTGGAGGATCTGAAAGTTCACTGCTCAGGGGCGAGGGAAAAGGGTCAGTGCTTGCTTTTCCTTGGTGTTTTGCATCTGAGCTGGTGTTTTTTTAATAGAATGTTTTAGCAAATGGATTTTTCTCCCTGGATGCTGGTCGTCCTCTTGCCTCCTGGCTGTTATGCCCTTTCTTTGATCCTCCTTTGGGACCCTTCAACGCTGCAGGTCACAGGAGGAGCACTGACCAGCTGGTTTTAGGCTCAGCCTAGGAGTGAAGCTGCAGAGGGAGGCTGCAGGCTATTGATCCAGCAGGATCTGAATGAACATGATATTTGATCTGTAATTATATAGCCAAAGAGACTCTGCAGGGCAGGCAGAGTCAGCATCTTGGATTGGATGTGATGTCCTTTTTTTCCTGGTACTGTAAATCAGCTACTAAGACACCTTTACATCTCATCTTGCACTGTTCCTTGTCAGACATCTCTGCCTTCAGCCGTGGGCAGAGGAGCAGTTCCAAGCACAGAGGATGAAAATCTTGCTGCATCTCCTCCAGTGCCCTTTTCACATGCCGTTCTTGGCTTGCTTCCTGGCTGGGTTTCACCAGGCTGTAAAAGTTAACTGTGTGCTGGAGTCGTACTTTATGAGGCTACAATTTAATTTAGAAGCTAATTTATGCAAGTTATGCATCTCTCCCTCTCTTCCATTAGAAGGCAGCTGTTGGATCCTCCCTGTGTGCAGTGGAACTGTGGCTGTGGATAATTGAAGGGCTGGGAACTCAGCACCAGTCTCCAACAAGAAAAGGCAGTTTAAGGAGGTTTCAGCAAATCCCTTCTGTGAAGAAGGGATTTAAAAGCACTGCCCAGGTGTGCAGGGCAGTGCTAGGAAAGGCAAAACCCACCCAAATTTGACACTTGCAAACACAACATGAGGAATCTCTACGTCAACATTAGAAGTAAAAGGCTGAATAAGGAAAACTGGGGCACATGCAATTGCATCAGGTGACTTAGTGACAGCAGAGACAGGTAAGGAGGGACCTTCATGGCCTTATTTGCCTCAGTCTTGAGCAACAAGGTCTCCCAGACCTCTTAGGGACAAATTGAAGGGAGAGGGGAACAATCAGCAGTGATTGAGGATCAGGTCAGGGTTTGGGGGAACATCCAGCATGTGGGACCCACCCAAGGGTGCCAAGGGAGGTGGCTGTTGTCCTCACAGGGATGCTCTCATAATGCTTGAAAGGTTGTGGGGATCCAGGGGATACCCCTGTAACTGGAGAAAAGCAAACATTGTGCTCTTTTCCAGGAAAAGACCCAAGGACAATCAGGCACATTCCAGCCCAGTCAGTCTCAGGTCAGTCCCTAGGAAAATCATGGAGTGGGTTCCCTTGGAGCAGGTTTGGGGACACAGGAGGGAGAAGAGAGCAGCTGGGAACAGCCAGCATGGACTGAAGAAGGGTAAACCATGTTGGACCAACCTGACTGCCCACTGGGTTAAAAATCCAGTGGGAGCTGTGAATGAGGAGTCAGCTCCTCAGGCTACATGTTCCTGGGGGTGCTGAACTGCAAAATATCTGGTCCAGGAGGTGTCCTGTCATTCTGCATTTTACAGTAGAACCCAAATAAATAACACTGCAAAACTTTTGGCTTTCTGGTTTGGTGTCAAACAAGAGAAGGGAAACAAACTTAGCAGTAAACACCCTGATCACATGTCCTAGGACTGGTGCACCTCAGTCCTTAGGAATTTCCTTAATCCTCCTGGAGAAAATGATGCTTTCCAAGCTCTGCTGCTCTTCTTTCCTTGTTCCTTGGTGATGCTGGTGAATGAGGGGGTCTGGCAGTGTCAATGTCAGTGACCAGTCATTTTATGAGGACTGGCCATACCTCAGTCCATAAATGTATATTTCCAAGGGTTTTCACAGTCTCCAATGTGCAGTGACACTGATTTGTCCAGGAGGCTTAACAGAGAGTGAGAAATAACAACTTTGCCAAAAAATCTAGGGCATCATCTCACCTTGCTGGGGACGAGTGCTCACCTGGTTGTGGACACATGGGACTGCAGCTCTTGGACACTCTAGAAAAGCCTGAGAGCAGGGATTTCAGAGGAGATACAGCCCTATTGGCTTTCAGGCCAAATTTCCCATGGAAAAAAAGAATTTCCTCTAAAAATAAAAAGTTCAGACATGCAAAACCAAATAATCATCATCATAATAATGAGGTGGTTTCCCCAGATAATTACATATTTCAAGATCAGACGTTCTGTACTGGCACGCAAAATATGCTCCCTGCAGGTTTTCCAAAGCTCAGTTTTCTTTCAGGAAACAGCACTTTTTTTGTGGATTGTTGCTGCTGGTTTCCTACAAAGGTAAATGCTTGTTTGTATATAGCTGCAGCCTTTTTTTCTGGCCATTAATAACTATATGCTAACAGGCTACAGAAAGTCTTAAGTGGTAGAGTATGAATATTATGCTGTAAATTGGAGTAAGGCAGTTGCATTTATTAGTACACATTATTTGCATAGTGTCTGCAGAGGGTTCTGTACCCTGGTGGTGAATATGCATGTGAATAAATCAGTGAGCATTAATTGCTGAGGCTTAGCCTGTGGGTCCTGGATTCAATTGGAGCATTCCTGTTAAATTTATGAAGAGAAGATTCAGTCCAGGAAGACTACTGAGGTTTGGTCACAGTGAAAAATTGTTGAAACCTGTGTGTTTTGTCACTGAGTTTTAGCCTAAACTGGGGTTTAAAAGCAGTTTTGACAGACTTCAAGGGTCTTCCTGGTTTAAAAGCTTCCCTGCATGTCTGTAGGAGCAGGATCAGGGCAAAAAGCTGGAGGCAGAAAAGCCAATCTTTTAAGGTGATGCATATATCTAACATTTGGCTTTTGCTATTGCTGTCTTTGGCACATTTGCAGAAAGGCAGCTGTTAGAATTTTTTTTTCCTCTTGGCTCTGAGCTTTCTCAGTAGAATATCCTAATATCCCAAATGAATCTGGAAAAGAAATGAGGATTTTTTTTCCCCTTACATTGTATCCTCCATGGATTTGAGAACTTTGTTTCCTTGGAACGACCCCCGAATCTGCTCTCCCAAACATGCAGATTTACCAAAACCTGCAGCTGCAGCAAAGATATCCTCACCAAGCAGTGAGGCAGCTCCCAGTCTGTCAGTGGCACAGGACCAGTGATGGATCCAGTGTCTGTGTTCCACATTCCACTGCCCACAGCCTGAGGAATGACTGACACCGTGCTAATTAATGTAAATGCTAAGCATCACCCGGGGGTGCGTGGCAACTCAGAGGGATCCTGCTATGGCTTGATGGTTATTTCTCTGTCTGTGCTGTCCATGAAGTTCCTTTCACAGAGATTTTTTTGTCTGTGTTACCTCATACCTCTTGATGGAAAATGCTTTTACCACTCCTCATTGCACACAGGAGCAAAGCTGCTTCTTAGACACCAATGTGCAAAAGCCAAAAGGCCAATGTGTGTCTGCCCCTCTCTGTGCAGGGGAGGCACTGGAGGTGAAGAAAGCGTCCCTAACTCTCCAACAATGCAAAAAGGCAGGGATATCTCTGGGATCTCATTTGTTCCCCTCCCCAAGCTGGGTGTCACAGTGTCACTCCTGTCTCTGATGTGTCACTCCTGTCTCTGGTGTGTCTGTCAATTCTGCCTTTGGTGTGTCACTCCTGCCTGTGGTGTGTCACTCCTGGCTCTAGTGTGTCACTCCTGCCTGTGGTGTGTCACTTCTGCCTTTGGTGTGTCACTCCTGGCTCTGGAGTGTCACTCCTGCCCTTGGTGTGTCACTCGTGCCTCTGGTGGCAGCACTAGGGCAGGGCTGAAGGGCGAACTCATGGGTGAGGGTCACACGTGTCCCCTCTTCTCACCTTTGGGGAGATCACCCACAACCTCTTTGCTCTATGGATTGTCCCAACCGGGTTTTTTCTAATTTTTTAAAATAATTTCTAACTCCAGTTGCCTCTGCGCTGTCGTCACACGGAGCAAGAGGCTTTGTGAGGATTCAAGCGTGTCTGTGGCATTAAGCAGTGACTCGTGACCTGCAGCCTGCTGCTGGCCTGAGCCACACTCCAGCACGGGATGCTTGAGACTGCATTCGTGTGCACACCTGGGGCACAGAGAAAGGCTCCTGTCCCTGTCCTATTGCATTGCCCTGACATTTGGCCACTGCTGACGGGTGATAGAAAAAGCAGTTTGTAGAAGTCAAGCCTCAGCAGGAGAGGTGATGGCACTGCATGGAGAGATGGCTGGGTTCACCTGTGGGTAACAGACCCTCAGAGAGAGAAAGAGGAGATGGCTGTGGCTTGGGGGGGCAGCACATTCTGCCTTTGCCATCAAAGCTGGGGCTGGGAGTCCAAGGGCACTGCAGTAGCCACTGGAAAACCCTGCTGCCACATGGAAACCCTGACCTCTGGGGCCCGAAGATGTGTGACACTGGCTCTGGATTCATGTGCCACATATAAGAGCAGAAGGGCTGCTTGTTTCCAGGTGCATGCCTTTGGCATTTTGTGTCTGACTGAACAAATTAACCACTTAACAAATTTATTGACAAATTAATGTGCCTAGGCTAATGCTCCTGTTTTACCTGGGGCTCCTGTCCTATCCCAGGACTTGGGAATCCCTGGAATTCCCTTGGGCAGGGTGAGAGGAGGAGAATGGCCATGACCAGAGCAGGAGCAGTGCTCAGCCTGGCAGTGGTGTGAGCCAGGACAAGGACAATGCCAAGGTTTAGCAGCACCAAGCTGTGTCCTTGGGCTTCCCAGTGCTCACTTGGATCCTGAGTACACTCGACACCAGGCTACCAAGGGTTTATTGTTCCCCACTGTGTTTGTCCAGCTTTCCCCCACCTGATCTCCCCCAGGAACTCAGATGTGAAAAACAAGGTTCACTTTCCTGATAAAATTTTAAAATAATAAAATAATATAAAATAATAATAAAAGACAATAAGAGACAAACAATAAAGCAAAAAGTTATAATGTTTTGGTGCTTGGCATTCAGCCAAGAGCACATCTGATGTTTTGGAGACACCCCTTAAATTCGTCAGTCCATTGCATATTCACAGACCCATCATACATTTTCAAACTTTTCTATAAACTATTTTCCATATTCCAGGAACTGTTTTATATGGCTACGCCTTGAGTCTACGTCTTTAGAGAATGTGTGTTTCTTGGCTGTGGTTTAAATTTATTTTTCTTTAATTTGGGCTGTGGTCTTCAATCTCTGCAGATGGTTGGTGTTGGTAGCTGGTATATCTGTAGCAGGTGTCTTCACTGGATGTTATCCAACCAAGCAGGTAGTTCACTTACTGCAAAGACACTTTATCAGCTTATGTTACTCCTAAAGAAAACTGTATTTAAAAAACCATTTCAACACCACACGTATAATATCCACCCTAATATTTGTGAAAAGCCAATACCATAATATGTGTTTATAACATCAGACAAGGCAGGGGGAGGATGGGCAGTGGGGAAAGGACACTCACACCTGTACGTGCCCAGCACACATCCACTGGGATCAGGCTTTCACTGACATGGGCAAGCACTGGATCAGGACTCCCAGCTCAGTGGTGATGGCTGACAAGGGGTGATTAGCCGGGTCTGTGGGGGCTGTGCTCTCCACGACCTGCAGACAGCCAAGCAGGGCCCCTTCAGGCTGTGCTGTTTGTTATTCAGCCCCCTCCAGGAGGATTAGAGCACGAGGCAAAAAAATTTTTTGGCATGTGATAAGATTTTCGTCCTGAATTTTCATGCTGAGCTTGAGCTCACTAATCTCCCCCTCGGAGCACGGTAGACGGCTCCTCATACCCCTGGCACAACATTTTAATCCCTCGCCTAGATCTGGCTGCGCAGAGTGCACTTGCAGCATCTCTCTCGTCATTCCAGAGGATCCCTGCGCATCTCGGCGAGTGTCACCGAGCAAATCCGGGGTGGAGGTGACCCCCCAATGCCCCTGGGTACCCCATCCCTCCCCTGCCCGTCCTGCAGCTGCTGACATCAGCAGACGTCGGCACAAAGCGGCTCAGGAGGCGGCACGAAAGGATCAGGGAGCAAAGCCGAAAATTGAATTAGCGCTTATTAGAAGGGCGGCTGGAAACGCCGCGGAGCAGCCACGTGTGAAGCCCGGTGTGTCACACACACGGGGGACAGCTGGGAAGTGTCCCTGAGCCTGAACACAGCCGCAGTGGGAGAGCCAAATCCAGCCTTCCTCCTCCTCCTCCTCCTCCTGCTGCTGCTCTGCAAAGGACACACGTCAGGGCTGAAGCGATGGAAACGCTCCCCGTAGGAAAGGGAAGGGTCTTGGTGGCTTTGGAGAGCTGGGATGCCCCGAGCAAGGGGACCTCGGTGTCACAGAGGTGGCAGCTGTGAGTGTCCCCCCGGCACTGTGCAGCTCTGCCAGCAGGTTTATTAACCACCGAGCCCCTGTGCTAATTGCTTTACTAAGCAAAGTCCTCATTAGACAGGAGACCAGAAGGGACTCCCAAGTCAGTGTCAAGCCTGTATTTGGGGAAAATTTACATTGGTGCTTGTGTTTAGTGCTCCAGTTGGGGGATATTGCAGGTCCTAGTGTGAGCAGGATTGAGCTGCATGTGGACTGAAGCCATCAGGTCCCCAAAAGTCCTTTCATGCCTGCATCCATGACATTCTGCAATGTCACAGGGCACTACAGCTAAGGAAGGGTCATCAGGGACTGGGTGGGTTTATCTTACACTTTCAGGTTTGATTTATGCTCCCTTCAGCCCCTGATGGATTGAAATGTCCTCCGTAACAAGGCCCATGCCAAGGGAGCTCTTTGCAGCTCCACATTTAAAGAAAAGTGCTTGGCTACTGTTAATCTTCCTAATAACATGAGTCTGCCTCTAGATGTAAGTGCTAGTTATTAATTCAAGGAGTTTCTTACACGTTCAAAGGACATAAAGATCCCTTTCATTGTTTTATACCTGCCCATCCTCCTTGCAGACAGATTTCTTGGTGAGAAAAGAACTCTGTTTCACCACGTCCCCTTTGTCAGAAATGCTGCCTGTCCCAAATACAGCATCCTAATATTAAATATTTCACAGGGCTGCGTGGGAATGTGCTGCCACAAAGGCTGTTTATTGCCTGATGCTTTTGGCACTGAGTAGCTGAGAGGGCTCAGAATGTGAGAGTGTGTGGCAGAAGAGGAAAACTGCTTGGGGCCAAGATGGGACCTGGTCACCCTCAGTCTTCCTGAGAATGCTGCTCCCTGGGACAGGGATGTCCCACTGTGGTCCCTTCCAACCTGACCCATCCTGTAATTCCATGATTCTGTGCCCTAACCTGCACAGCTTCTCAGGGCTCCTCAGGGAGCCTTTAGTTCAGCTTGACCATGCACATGGAATTCTCAGGTTTATGGCATGTCTCACCCTTTCCCTGCATCTTCTTCTTCTCCCCTCACACACTGGGTACTGGTTCAGATAACACATTCAAAATATTCCAGTTTTGAGATTTCCCAGTATATAATGGCAGAGTGCTGCTAATTCCAACTTCTCCTCTCAGGGCACACGGTCCTAGGCTGTGTTTCTGCTGGACTTTGGCTGAGCCAAAGAAGGGAAAGAAAATATCATTGCAGATGGATGCAAAAGACTCCCTTCTGTGTTTGGCAAATGAGAAACCCTGACCACCTTGAGTCACTGAAAGTATTAATTCTGTTTCCAATAAATGCTTTGTAGTTCTTTGATTCTATCTTTATCCTTTTCAATGATGTTGAGGGATTTTTAATGTCCCAACAGTAAGTGGTTTTCTTTAAAATGTCATAAAGAAGGTGCTTGGATTTTTCCTTGGGCTGAGATATTTGTCCAATGGAGCACAAATCTGCTGTCGGCTCCTTTCAGCCCAGGATGAAGGGTTTCAGGACCTATAAATGATTTGAAAAATGTAGTCCAGTTTTATCTGTCTGACTCAGCTCCACATCCCTCCAACAAGAACACCGTGGCTAACAGGAACCTCTTGAGCTCAATTATACAGATATTGACATTTATTCCTCTATGACGCTCATAGCTAGAGATGATAAGTGATTTTTTTCCTTTTTCCAGCATTACCTCAGCAATCGTGGTATCCATGGGGAAACACTAGCACGAGGCATTTAGCACTGAGTACCTCTTGTAAACTTTGCTGTACTGACTGCCACATTCTGGCTCTGGTCAGACAAACACGTCTCTGCTGCACCTGTGTGTGACAGGAGTGAGTTTCTATAGTTACTGTCCCAAGAAAACCCAAGCAGTCAGTCAATTATTTCTGTTTATAACCAGATTTAGTCCCTGATCTGGAGTTGAACAGTCAACAGAATCACACTGTATGAGCCAATCCATTCTGAACTGGTCTTGCTGCAGCAAAAATCCTCCCATTGCACACATTTTTAAAGTATCAGTCCCCTGCTCCATTGCCATCCTTTGGCTTGATGGGATGAGGAGGAGAGAGGAGAGGGCATCACATTGTCCCCATTAACAGTGTGACAGGGCAGGATTCTGACTCACCACAAGCAGGGGTCTGTAGGAGCATCCTTGCTGCCAGGGACAGCTTTTATCAGTGCTTCCCAAAGACCAGGAGGGAAAACTTGGCAGGCAGCAAGGCAGGAAGGTCAGAGGAGGAATTCTGTGACTGGAGATCCAGGCAGTGACATTAGCCCATTCCCCTGGATGCAGGTTACCCAGAGAATTTGTGGATTCCCCATCATCTAGTGGAAGGTGTCCCTGCTCATGGCAGGAGAGTTGGACTTGAACTTTGAAGGTCCCTTCCAACCCAAATCCATTCCATGGGGTGAAGAACACGCTTGGACAACTAAGGAGATGTTGGAGCTGAGTGAATAAAAACATTCTGAGAAAGCCCTGGTGAGTAAATTGCTCACATCTTCCCCCTTTTAGAGTCCTTCTACAATGATAAAATTGCACAGCCATCAAAAAAATTTAAAAAGGGGGAGGATGGGGATTAAAATAAAATAAGTTGAAGGTTCCTGCCTTGTAATTCAGGGATTCCTGCACCATCTGTGAGCAAGCTCTAGGGTGTCTCAGTGGGAGCACAGAGGTAGCTCAGTCACGCGAAACCCATGACTGCAAAGCATTTGACTAATAAACTGAAACCCCAGGAAAAAAAAAATCTTTGTCCCTGATTTTGCCTGGATGAACTAGAAAAGTGTGTCTGTCTTTTCAAGAGGCAGCACTGCTGCAGACTCCACTGTGCCTATACAGGCTGCAGCCCACTCCTTTGTCTCTCCTTTCAGCTTCCCACAAACCCCATCTCCAGCCCATGCCACGCTTTTCTTTTATCGATATATTGCTGGGCTTTATCAGCAAAGCTTTTATGGCAGCTCTGCCTGTGGTGAATAAAGGTTGAAAAGACCATCCCTGAGCGTCTGTGGGAAGGGATCTTGCATAATCGGGGAGCTGCTGGTGCAGGGCTCCGCTGACGCAACCGGCTGGGGAAAATTACTGAGGCGCCTGCTGAGGGACAGGAGTGAGTAACTCCCATCAGCAGAGCCACGGCTTCTGGAGGAGCTGCAGCTCAGGCAAAGGGCTAAAATAGACCTGGAGGGAAGCTGATTTGGAACAGCAAGGGCCCTTTTATTTGTTTTTATAAAGAGCGTTCTGTGCGGATTGCGTGTGAACTCTTTGTGTGCCTCTGTAGGAATTGGAGGGATAAACAAACCTGGAAGCAACTGCTAGCGCTTGACATCCTTTTGTTGACATTTATCAGCCCCTGGCAGGATCCCCACGAGGTTCCCAAGGGCAGCTGAGGCCTGGCCAGACCACAGGCTGTCCTGCCTCAGTCCTGTGCTAGATAAGCAGAGCTGCTCCTCAGAGCTGCATCCTGCTCCAAAAAGGAGAAAAGTTCTGTAGCCAGGATTTTGCATAAGGAGCCAGAGCCATCAGGCACAGGTCTCTTGCCTGCAGCTGGCTGCCTGATTTTGGGGATGCTGATCCTCAGGCTGTGCACCTGGCTGGAAGCCACCAGACCTCAAGCATGAGAAGTGGAGCAAAGCCCCAGTGAAAGCCCTGGGGGCACATCTAGGGCCAGGGATTCAGGGTTTGACCCTTAGTGTAAGCCAGCAACCATCCCATTCACCTGCTCAGTCCTGGAGGAGGGGAGAGTTATTTTTCCAGCCTTGCCCTGTTGTGTCCTTCACACTTGGTGGTGAGCCAGGAGAGCCCTCCAGTTCTTCTTTTGGGGCAGGCAGGGGCAGCTGGGCAGAGGGGGAGTCCTTGGCCATGAGCTCCTCCAGCACCAAGCTCCAAAGCAGCACTGTGCCACCCCCAGAGCCCACAGCTCATCCCCTGGTCCTCACAGGGCCATGCCAAGGTCTGCATCTCTCTGCCATGACCCCCCAGCCCCACACCTCACCCTCTCTCCTGTGCCACTTCTGGGCTGCAGATGTGCCACTGCGCTTCCCTGTCCGAGCCCCTGCAACTGAAAAAACTTATCTGGACTCAGATAAAGAGGAAATCAGGCTGTGTCTCATCCTCTGCCAAGCTGGAAGCCAATCACAGACACAGAGCAGCAGCCTCCTGCCTCGGTTCCCTCTGGAAAGACACAAGGGGCTGGGTGTAAGGAAAGCAGCAGATCTGTGCTGGAGCTGGTCACTGTCAAAAGGGTGCTGCTCTTGCTGTCACTGGGGGGGCACAGGGGCTGCATTGGTCACCCAGTAGCAAGAGGCACCCAGATGTCTGAGGTGGGATACGAGTGCTAAAAGTGACCCCGCTGGCACAGCCAGAGCATCACCTGTGCCAGGTGTGAATTGCACTCACAAGTGGGATGTGGTCATCTGTGGACATCCCTGCCAACGAGATCTCAGGTTGGACTGCCAGCCCAGGGCAGCCTGGAAACATTTCACCATCTTTTCCCAGCTGGAAAAGGAGGAACAAAGCTTTTGCACAAGCATTATCTGTGGTGCAGTATAACAAGCAGCCACCTTCCACCAAATCCCGTGCACAAACCACCTTACTATCACCATATGCACTGAAGCTGTGTTTATAGACTACTGGCTGTTGTAAATGTATCCCTGTAGGCTTTAAATCCATGCCTGCTTGTCTGATGATTGGTTTAACCAGTGCTAATTCCCTGAAAATGAATGGAGCTACTCATGAAATGTTTCTCCAGATGAAATGTGCATTTTTCCCTCAGGCAAAATCAAGAGGTGCCCAGGGAGGATGAGGAAAGCCCTGGAAAGCAATGATAGCTCGAGCCACAGCTGTGAGTCTGAGAGGAGTCCTGATGAGCCTGGGGGTGGCTGTCACAAGCCCAAGGGATGAGCAGGCTCTGGAAATCCCTGGCTCCTGTGTGTCCTGAGTGATGCTGGCTGTCAAACCCCAAGGGGCACATGGAGCTCTCCAGGTGAGCCAAAACAAAAGCAAGCTGTGCACACCAGATCTGGGGCTGTGGAGAAGCAGATCTTACATCTCCTCCTTGCATCTCTGCCCTGCACTCCTGTAAATGTGCTCTGTGCAGGGACACAGGGAGGATGCCCTGAGGGATCCATTCCCTGTCCACAAGCAGGTATGGATGGAGGGAGATGTGGGATGTGCCCTCAGTCCCAGCACAGCCATGCCAATCCAGAGAGATGTCCTGCCTGTTCAGAGAGCTCATAATCATGTGCCAAACTCTGGGCTGGTTGGACTCCTGGCCAGCTCTTGCTGTCTGCCCATCCACAGTATTTTGCTCCTGTTGATGTACGTGCAGTGAACATATCTGAGGTAAACCAAGTCACAGAGCAATGCTAATTAAAAAGTGGCTTTGCTAATGTTGCATGGAGGCACACAACACCAGTTTGGTCTGTGAAGAGGTTCTGAAGATGCATTCACAGGAAGGCAGTGTGGAGAGGTTGTTGCCATGTGGTGGCTGAGTTAAGGTTTAATTGCTGAGGTAACTCCCTGGGGTGAAACTGGAGCAGGCACGACTGAAAGCTGGAAGTCAAAGTAATTGTCTTCCCCCTCTTTATAACTGAATGATCTTTTCTACTTAGTTTCAACTCACCTGCTGCCAGGAGCGTGCAGAACCACAAAGAGGTGGAGAGCTGGTGCTCTGCAGGAGCATCAACCAGTCCTCAGGGTACCTAAATCTGCCCAGAGGTACATGGTTAGGCAGTGGCTGATTTCACTTTGTTATATTGACTAGAAAAAGGCTCAGAATTAGTGGTGGGGGAAGTGCTGCTCTGCTGCAGTCCTTCTGCATGACCTTGTGCTGCTCATGTGGCTCCCTGTGTCTCATTTTCTGGAGCAGCACCACTCATCACCCAGATTTGCTGCGAGCTAACCTGGTAATTACTGGTGAGGTGCTTTAAGGAGCTGTGATAGTGTTCTAGAAAGAAACCACTGCTGAAATTATTTCAAAGCTGAGCACCTCAGGCAGGCTGAAAATGGTTCAGGACAAGAAAAATGGACTTTCACAATGTGTGGGGGCCCTTTAGGGCTGGGGATTTGAGCTGGCTCAACAGTGAAGAAAGGATTTATTCAGTGAGTGAACACAGGTGTGCTGAAAAAGCACAGTGACTGCTTCCTTCAAAACAGGTTTTAAAAGACTGCCATTTATTTACTGTCTCTGATGTCACTCCTTGTGCACCTCAGGGGTGTTCCCATGCAGCCCATAATTCCCATCCATGCCCAGGATCTGGTGCATCCAGGTGGCTGATGTATGATATGCTCTGCAAAGGAAATGTCTGTTAGAAGATATAATCTGTAAGAGCAAAAATCTTCACCACTGTGTTTCTCTTTTTTTTTTTTTTTTTAATAGAATCAGACTCCTCTTGAGGGCCATGTGATGAGAACCCAAAAGATGGGGGTTTTCTTAAGACATCACACTTCATCTTTTTCTCAGTCAAGTGGCCTGGGGCCATTTTTTATGAGGGAAAATGGAGCCTGAAGCACAACCTTAATGACCCCACATCCACCCATCCCTGCCAGCACCCACCTCTTTTGCTGCAGAGTTTGGGCACCACACTTGGTGGGGTTGATTTTTCCCAGGCTGCAGGTGACTTCAGTGACTTATCCAGCTCACAGCTTGAAAAAAACTGGTCTCTCAGTATACCAAGAGAGAGCAGCTGGCTCTAAGTAACTCCCAAAGATGTTCAGGAGGGCCAAAACAAAATGGATGGCACAGAGTTCATTTCTCAGCATTGTTAATTATCTATTGCTTTTCTCTGTTTTCCTGCCTTCTTTGCACTCAGATGCACAACCACACTCCACCATAAAAAAGTTTCAGAGCTCCAAAGTAGGGAGGAGAAAAAAGGCAGATTTTTAACCTTGCTTTAAGTTTTAAAATCACCTCTGTTGTGCCAAATGAAGGAGGTTTGAGTGCTGGGAAAAAAATAAACATAATATTTCAAAAACATCCTGAACTGTAAGAAGATTACACCCATAAAAATGCCAGCCTGAGCTTATAAAACTTTAACAGTGGTAATATTAAAAATGCAGAGGGGACCAACAGAGAGCAAAAGGGAGGGCAGTAAAGAAAAGAAGAACCTGGCAGGAAGAAATACACAAAAATATGTGTCTTAGCTCAGGTACTTTATGCATCAGCCCAGCATGAACTAAATATTTCGTCACCCCAGCACACACTTTTTGTCAGCAGCAGCTACTGGCAACAGCAGGGGGAGAAGGGAAATGGGAACAGGTGCCTGGGATTTATGGGATAGAGAGAACATCGAGTCTAGGGGCCAAGGATATCTCCAAACTGGTGTGCAGGAAGGACCTGCAAGGTACAAGGAAATTTGTAATGCAAGGCTGAGAGCTGCTGATGAAGCCACCAGGCCAGGGACTGTGGGAAGGGGTGGGAGAAGAGCTGACATGGTAGCTGGGAACAGAGGAGGAGGGACTGGGGATAGCTACACACCAATGTCCTCTGCAGGAGAGAGGTGTTGGACCAGCTCTGCAGGGAGGATGGAGAAACACAGGATAAATGGAACAAAGAAAGGAAGAGGTTTCCCAGCTGCAGCCTGTGCATGACTTGCTGGAGTCAGGACACAGGGGAGACCAGGTCTGCCTGATGCCTTGTTGCCAAGCAGGAATGTACTCATTAAGATGAGGTGCCCTGAAAGAGATTTAGTCTGGGTCAAGAACCAGCCAATGGGTAGAAAACAGGCCATGCTGAAAGGGGAATTGAAATCTGGCAGTGAGTTCCTGGTGGAATTCGTAGAGGAGCTATCTTGGATGCTATCTTAATCCTTATTTTCTTTAAATGACCCTAGCAGAGAAGGCAGGAATGACGTGGAGCTGGGAGTCACTGCTGGTGCTGATAAGGGCTGGAATACTGCGCAGGAGGAGCTGGGTGCCCTTAAGGGTGAGACTGAGACAAATGGGATGTAATTTAGCAGCAAAAAATGCACCACCATGTACTTGGACACTACAAACAAGGATTTCTGCTACATGCTGGCAGCTTATCCACAAAGGAGCAGAGATAGATCACTCAGGCATGAGATGGCTGCGAGCCACGGGAAGAGGAGAATGCAAACGGAATCAGCGTTTCCAGAAGGGCCTGGAGAGAGCAGTGCCAGGGGACGAGGGCTCACTGAGACCTTGGGACTGTGCCTGAGCTGCTGGGGACATCTTCTCGTGCCAGCTCAGGCCTTGGCCCTGTGCCCTGAGATGGACCCTGGCAGCTCCCTGCAGCTTGAGGGGCTCTGTGGGGATGTGGCCACTCTCCATGACCACTTTTCTTCTGCCAACGTGCCCACTAAAAAGAGAGATGAGTGATTTAAGCTGCAGGATAACGCTGGCCATTGAGCAAATGCCTCTAAACCATTCCTGACTATGTTTAGACAAGGAATGACAGCATTAATGACTGCTGCAGGAATGAAATTCTGCAAAGGCTTTCCTGAAGGAATCCTAGGAGCAAAGTTCTGCCTCATTATAAGCTGCAGCTTTGCAAGCCTATGAAAGCAGTTGCATAACATGACTATGGGTGACAGAGGAAGATGAGACACAACAACCCAGGAGATCCTGTCCAGTCCCACGATTTTAAACTTGTTATCTGCAAGCAGAGCTGCAGAAATCAATAGAACAGAGGCATCCAGCTAGACACTGGTATGAAATCTGCAGATGAATCATGGCCACTGCTTTGGGGCAAATATACAAGGTATGGCTTATTTCAGGCTTGTCTTTGGAAAGCCCCACTCATGACCTGAGAATTTAGGGTCTCCAGGGCAAGGCAAGCAAAGGAAGCCAAGACAGACAAAGCCCCTGCATCCAAGTGCCTCCTGTGAAGGGCAATGCTGATTTCTGCTCCCAAAGAGGCAATATCAGGACAGACACAGCTCTTGAACTGTGCCAGCTCTCCCACAGGCTTGAAGGGACCTCTAGAAAGGACTAGAAAGCCCCAAACCAACCTGTCCTTTTAATCCAACTCATTAGTTACAGAAGCAGGCAACAAAAGAAGCCATAATAAGAATCTAACCCGGAATCTAGATACCAGCTTCTTCTGCAGAACCATAAATGTTTCTATCACACACTTTTAAATAAAAATTACCAAAATTCACAAGCAGAAGGACAGTGTCCAGCCATCATTGCATGTGCATGGGTTTGGAGGGCCAAGGCAAAGGCCAGCAGGGTGGTGACCTCTCAGGATTAGTGCTGCCTGCAGGGTCCAGGCAGATCCATAGCAAGGGGAGCATCTCAAGAGCTTTGGTGCATCTTTACCATGCCCAGGACTGGGCTTTGGGGCATACTGGGCTCAAGGTAAATCAGAGAAAGAGAAGGGCAGTTTCTGAGCCTGTATTTGATGCCACTGGTGTATCTGGCATGGCAGAGGAGGAAATGTGTCCAGAAAAGGAAAACAGCCACCTGAAAAGAGGGTTGGTGTGCCAAGAGTGTCATACAGAGGTTGGTGTAGAGGCACAAGGTGCCCGCAGTGATGGGACTGGCATCCCTAGAGGATGTTGGTGACACCTCTAACAGGTGTTTCCACCAAGAGGGGACACAGAATCCTTCAGCCTCACCTGTGACAGTGTCTCAAGGGTGGCTTAGGCCAAGAAGGACACAGCCCTTCACATTCACTGCACTGTTAGGACAGCTCCCTCAGTTCCCTCCTGCACATCTCCTTCCCAAGGGTCTTCTGATGGTCAGGATGGCCTGTACAGCAGGAAGACCAACATGAGGGGATTTTGGGAACTTGCAGAGGGGAAATTCTGGTATCTGTGATTGCACTCAAAATAGCAGCTGACTTGAGACTGGCTCTCAGAGAGCTTTATCTGTCCTTTCACAAACGTGATTTTGGGTCTTGTTCTGACAGTGACAACGGGACCATCAGAAAGAAGAGTAAATGGAGAGTAATTACAGCAATTAACATGCAAGAGATGATCACCTGTTGTCTGGGGACTGTGTTTCTCTCCCACCTCAGGTACTCTGGAGTTAACAGCAGATTGGGAGCATGTGCATCTGCTTAAATTCCTCACTGATCCTTCCCTTTTCTGATCAAGTCTCATGCCTTGAGGGGTGCTTGATGAGAAGACAGCCCAGTGCTGTAAGATTTCCCACCGTGGAAATAATTTTGTCTCCTGCAGAGGTCAGGTCAGGCTGGAATGTAGAAAAAAATAAGCAAGAGAACTTCATAGACTCTCTGTCTAGCATGAAATCTGAAATGCAGGTGCCAAAGGATCAGCTGCTGGACATCAAAGTACCCACAGCACTCCATCCTGTGCCAGCTGGGAAGATGCAATGATCTCCAGTGAAAAGATGCAGACTAATTCCACTGTCTTTGACCCTTTTAGACGAAATTGTTTTTTCCCTTCAAGAGAGGAAGGTCTGAAGATTTGAAAATCTAGCAGCCAGCTCACTCTGGCCTCCAGATTGCTTTTAAAGCAGTGGTCCTGTGAGAATCCTCCAGTCAAGTTCACCTCCTGCCCTCCCCAGTGCAGGGCAGCCTCCTCTGGCTCCTTCAGACCAAGCTGGCAGCCTGAAGTAAGACTCCCTTCAGTGGTTTATCCTCTGCCAAACAAAGAAAATCAGTGCCCTTGATCCCAGCTCAGGAAATGAGAGTGGTTCTGAATGAGCTCCACATTACCAAGCCCTGCAGGAAGCAGCACCTCCCTTGGGAGCTGCCTCCTCTCTTCCCTGGCAGAAGGATTTGCTGGGAGATGGGTCAGGGTCTGCTCTGGCTGAGCTGGGCAGGTGTGGAGCACTGTAATGTGTCCAGGGGGATGAGATGTGGAGCCAACCTCTTGTTCACACCACAGGATGGAAAAGACCTTTAAGGTGATCAAATTCAACTGTTAACCCAGCACTGCCAAGGTCACCACTAAACCATGTCCCTAAGTGCCACATCTACACTGTTTTTGAACACTTCCAGGGCTGGTGATTCCATCACTTCCTTGAGCAGCCTGTTTTTAACACTTTTGTGCTTTTAATGCTTTTAATGTCTCTTTGGTGAAGAAATTTTTCCTAATACCAGTCTAAACCTCCTCTGATGCAAATTCAGGCTGTTTCCTTTCCTCCTTTCACTTGTTACCTGGGAAAAGTTACCTCCCACCTTGCCAAAACCTCCTTTCAGGGAGTTGTGGAGAGTGAGAAGGTCCCCCTTGAGCGTTCTTTTCTCCAGACTCAACACCCCTATCTCCCTCAGCTGCTCCTCATCAGACTTGTGCTCCTTCCCCAGCTCCCTTGCCCTTCTGTGGACACATTCCAGAAAATCCTGGAGTACATCAGACCCTTCCCGGGCCCCAAGGAAGTAACTGGGGGGAACTGGTTCTGGGGCAGGAGCCCTTCTGACAGGATTGGGGTCACTTGGCTCATGAAGCATTGGGCAAGAGTGACCTGGCAGAGGGTCTCTTATCCTTTCCACAATCACTCCCTGCCCTCCCAGCTGTGACATTGATAAACACTCCTCTCTGCTCCTCCTGGGCCAGAAAGTTAAACACAGGGGTTGTTTCTCTCCCACCCATGGGGAATGTCTTCAACCCACAGGTGATTCAAGGTGGGCTTGGGCACCCACCTGAGAGCACGGACTCCTGACCCCTCTTCCACCTTTATGTTTGACTTGGACCTGCACGACCTCCTGAAACAAGAAGGGAAAAATCCACATAGCCGCCTCTCCAAAGTGAGCTGGCCAATCAGGCTAAAGAAACACAGGTTTTTTGGCTTGTCAGAGGGGATTCAGGAGGAGATGTGACCGTGGCTGACAAGCACTGCCCCTGGGAAGAGCTGTGGATCTCCCAGTGGATCTGTCAGGGATGCGATGCCACAGGCAGGGCAGCTCAGACTGGGGATAAAGGCAGGATTTACTCCACTGGGATAATTAACCACCTCAATAGCCTGCCCAGGGACACGGCACAGTGGCTTGCAGCCTTTAAAATCAGGACTGGCTGCCTTTCCCTGTGATTTATTAGATCTCCAAAGAAAGTCCCGGGCTTGACGCACAAATCACGCTCGGTGTTATATCAGGGTCAGGCTGTCCGACTCTAATGGCTCCTTCTGGCCTTGAAATTTATGGCCAGTGTCAGAGGGGCAAATAACTCCTCCAGCAGAGCCTGCTGGGGGAGACAGAGCTCCCAGGCCATGACCATCTTCAAGGAGAGAGTGGCAGAAATGCTGCCCAGGTGGCCCCGTCCATCCTGTGCTGTGCCACAGTGGCCACCAGTGCTGTGCCAAGTAACAGCCTGGGGACACAAGCCCCATCCTCCCCCAGGCTTCCCCTCCTAGGTAACCCAAAACCCTCAGTGAAACTGGTGAGTTGTCAGAAGGAAAGGGCTGATAAATGTTCTGCTTATCTTTCAGGCAGATTTTATGTAGCAAACGATGTTTAAAAGAAAAAAGTCTTCTGCCAATCTTGTTTTGACACTGTCACAGCAAAAGGATCTCGGGGTCTGAGTAGATGTTCTATGGCAGAGTGAGACTGGAAGGGGAAGTTCAGGCTCCACTCTTCCCATTCTGCCTGCCCCTCCATAACCCATCTCTGATGCAGATTTCCATTCCCTAACCGAGTCACTCTTCCTCTTGCACAGGGATTTCCAGTTTTCTCTCTGCAAGATGACTGCAGCAAAGGCTCTGAAAGGGGGAGGGGAAATCTCATCTCTGTGAAATGCTAACCCGGGGGGGGGTAAATCTTCAACAGGATCTGGTCAGTCTTAGCTGTGCAATTGTCATTGACACTAATGGGACACATACAGCTAAATAAGTGTACTGGAAATACTCTGGTCCCCAGCTTCCCAGTCTAAATAATAATCATATCATAAAAAAAACAAACCAGAGGGGAAGGAACAAAAAGGCTCTGTTCTCCCACCACAGGAGGCCAAGAGAAGATCTGTGGCAGAGGCAGAGATGTCACTCACTCCTCACCCGTCACAGCACAGGGCAGCAGGGAATAAGCATCCGTGATGCTGGGGGAAGGCCAGCAGCTCTCTGGGCATATGTTACTGTAAATTTGAAATTAGAGCCACTGAGGGGATGCAAAATGACAAACCCAGCTGCCGACGGGGGTGCTGGCTGCCAGCAGAGTAAAGTGTCAATTATTTACCATTTGCTAAAGGACACAGCTCTCTGCAGTCACGCTGGAGCCTGTGTGAAGCGCATCTTAATCTGGGCTGGAGGAGGCAGCCCCACAACTCCCCTCTGCTGGAGCAAGGCTGGGGGCTGAGACATCCCAGCGTGACTCCTGGCCATGCAGGGATGGCTGGAGCCTGTGCTGGCTCCTCTGGGATCAACCCCAAGGCAGGGCTGTGAAACCTGAGGTTGGGGCAGGGATGGACACACAGCCATCACCTCTCAGCCCCGTTTATAAAGCTGTGGTTTCTCCTGGGAGAGGGGAGAGCAGGAGGCACTGTGTGCCCACCACAGCCCTGCTGGGATGGGATCCGGGCCAGGAGCTGTGTTTGGGACAGCTCTGCTTCACTGCTCCCATTGCAGTGGGATGAACGGCTTGAAAAAGCAACAGGGGAGAATTGGAATTTTATAAACTGAGTGTGTCTGTGTGTTTGTGCAAATAAAGCAGATGGTGAGGGCGTTTGCATTAGCACTCATGCCCAAAGTCCCCAGATTGTATCTTCTTTCTTAGCCAAATTTGGGCTGGGAGCATCACTTTAAAAAATCACTGTTCTTCCTGCTGTTGGCAAATGTGGGCTCCCCTGGAAATCTTTATTCATCAAAACATTCCTGCAGTCTGACCAAAACCTTCTATATTTGGGGCCCTGACAAGTCAAGGCACTTCACAAGTGCTGGTGGCTGCTTAATCACAGGACTCTCATGAGGTTCAGTCATCCTAAATAAGTCACCAAGGCCATGAGTCATGTCACAGGTGGGCTCCACAGTGATTCAAGGATGACATGATCCCTCCTGATTTATTTCATTGTATCATTACCCCAAAGAAAACTCATTTGAAAGAAATATTTCCAAGCCTTGCACTCCTCCTCTTCCACTTGAGCTTGAAGTCACTCCTTAGTGTCCCCTAGGACAACTGGCCAGAGGAGACAGAGATGCTACTCCATCCCCTGGGCTTGAAGGGAAAGGTTTAGGAAAAGGTTTTACATTTTCCTCCCAGGGCAGGGCAAGGTTTTTCCCTGCACTTATCCTCTGGGGACTTCCAGCAGTCAGGCACAAAACAAGTGCTGCTTTTTTGATGATAAGCCGAAAGGGAGGTATGAAACCCATGTAGCACTATCTGCTAAAACACCTTGGCTGCAGCATTAACACCCCCTGTCCTGTGTCACCTCAAGGACAGCCACCTGTGATTGATGCTTGGCTGCAGGCAGCTGCTTCAGAGCTCTTTGCATGCTCTGTGCACAGAACCTGAGAGTCAGGAGGTGTTTTATGGCCAAACTTTACATACTTGTGTGTATTTAGTCAAGGGAACTGTGTATCTCGTGGCCACCATGGCCACTGGCACCCTGCTCACCACGTGCACCATGCTTTTAGGAGCCACATCTGAAGTGAAGGAAGTGAAGCTTTCTGCATGCCCCAGTGAAGCAAGAATGCCCAGCTGTTCATTTTCTGCTCATGGGGACACAGTTTCTCCCTCATTTATCAGGCTGAGAGCAAAGAGAAAGTTTCTGCCTGCAGTCTGTTATCAGAGCTATTAGTGATAACTTCTGTACCAGCATTTCAGGTGAAAGTTCGGGAATGTCACACCCCAGCAAAATTATCTGGGAACTCAAAAATCAAAAATTATTGATCTGGAGTCAGCCTTTTTTGTTATAAAATCCACAGGCATTAAAAGAACCCCATTTGAAGCCATGTGTGTCTGTATCTGGATGTGTGCATATGCATATGCAAAAGGACAAGGCTCATAAGAGAAACAGCAGGAGTAAATGAAACTCCTGGGTGTAATTGAGGTCTGCACCATGATCTGTGGGAATTTTATCACTGCCTTCAGCGTGGCTTTACCCTGTGTTGCAGCAGCAGCTGTGACCTGGGAACTTTGCACTGCTGAGAGGGGAAATCTCAGGACATGGACTGGGCACTCTCTTCTGGCCTTGGGAGGACCAAAGATGTCAGAGGCTGAGGATAATTCATTTTACAGCACTTGTATGACAGCTGCTGTCTCCCAGTGAGCCCTGCACATCTGGAGCCCAGGATGACTAAATCAACTGGCTTTGCAGGAGGTAGGATTGGAAAAATTGCTCCATTAAAAAAAAATTAAAGCAGTAAAACTTCCCTGTAGTTTCTTTTCACTACACTGCAGGTGGCCTCCAGAGAAACACAGGGAGATGCTCTTCTCAAAAGCAGGAGCAAGAAGCATTCATCCTCCTGAGGAGCAGGGCAGGGAGGAGCTGCACAATGCTCAGTGGAAATCAAAACCATGCAGAGGAGTGTGTTCAGTGGGAACATCCAGCACCAAGGATACCCTAAGTGAAAGCTGCTGGTGAGAGCTGCTGGTGAAAGCTGCTATTACCCTCAATTTCCCAAACAGAGCAGAGAAGCTCCTGGAGGGTTGATTCATATGAGGCCAAGGTCCTTCTGGGTTTTCACAAGAGTTTTCTTTGCTCATGGAATCCCTTTGGGAGCTGGGGAGGACGCCATGGGGTGGTCCTTGGCAATGTCTTTGCAGGAAGGGAGGTGATCACCCCATCACAGCTCCAGGCACTGCTTTTGGAGCTCATGGCACTGCTGGGTGGAATGGGCTACACCAAAGTTTAAGGAAGCTCCAGCCAATTTGCTGCTCCCCTCCCCACTTTAGCCAGCCAAGGGCAGCAAGATGCTTGTGCTCAGGCCAGTCAGACACAGTATTCTTGACTATCCCATGAATTTGGGGGGGGATTTGATTCAACTTGTTTCAGTAGCAAGCTCTCCCTTGCCTAATCTCTTTATTTATAGATGGTAATGTTCATTTTGCACAATAAGCAGAGTGCAACCCTTTTCCTGTCCCCTCGCTCCCCTCCTGCCCCCTGGCCAAACCCAAGCCTTGGCACCCCTTGGCACTGCTCTGAGTGGGCACCAGCACCCAAACAGCCCCAGGGGAAAAACTAAAGGTAAAGTGCTCGGTTCTTTGACTGAGAAACATACAGGCAACCTGGAAACATTGGACCTTCCCCTGCTTTGCATTGACTTTGTCATTGTGATGGCAAGTAACAAATCACTGCCTCTGCTGTCACTGAGCTGCCTCTTCTGTCAACAGACTCCAATTCTCCTGGTCCCCTCCTCCCTTTCTCTTCACAGATTAATTCTCACCAAAATGGAGAATTATCTTCAGGAGATGCTGGCAGGGGCAAGGCTGACAGGAAGACAAATCAGATGGTGGGCATGAGCCATAAATTTGTTATTTCAGCCAGTGTTGCCTGACTTCTGGGAAATTATATATAGCATTAAAAAATGCTGGGGTGTGTGTGTTAATGACGGTGTGTCAAGAGCAGAGTGTCACATTTGCCACTCTGTATCAGAGTAACACATTGGCACCCTGGAGAGGTGAGACCCAGCAGTTAAAGGGTGCTCTTCATCAAAAAGCAGCATCAGATGGCTGGAGCAAAGACAGGGACAAGAAAGGGGAAATCACAGGTGAATTAAACTGATCTAAGTCTCACATAGCTCTGGGTAATTGCTTCAGGAAAAAATAATTACAAGTACGGTAGTAGGGGATGGAGATACACGGGTTGGCTGAAAGTCATCCAAAGGATCAAGCTGAGCTCTGTGTTTCACAGAAGTACCTGACTTCAAATGTTTTAGGGCCTGTCCAAAATGGTAATTTCCATTAGAGGAAGTTGAAGCAGTTGATGGGGTCACTTCCCAGGGTTCAGCAGGAACACACAGGGCACATTGCTGATCTTCCCCTGAGCTGAGCTCACTCTGATTCTCCACCTCTGCTCTGGTGAGACCCCACCTGCAGTGCTGTGTCCAGGTCTGGTGTCCTCAACATAAGAATGGTGTGGAATTGTTGGAACAAGTCCAGAGGAGGCCTCAACATTGATAAGAGAACTGGAGCACCTCCCCTTTGAAGACAGGCTGGGAAAGTTGTGGCTGTTCAGCTGGAGAAGAGAAGGTTGTGTGGGGAGCTCAGAGCACCTTCCAGGGTCTGAAGGGGCTACAGGGAAGCTGGAGAAGGACCCTGTCAGGAACTGGAGTCACAGGACAAGGACTGATGGGCACAAACTTAAAAAGAAAGAAGATTTAATTTTAGATATTAGGAAGAAATTATTTTCTGTGATCATGGGAAGGCCCTGGCACAGATTTCCCAGAAGAGCTGTGGCTTCCCCATCCCTGCAAGTGTTCAAAGCCAGGTTGGATGAGCCTTGAACAACCTGGGACAGTGGGAGGTGTCCCTGCCCATGGCAGGGGGTTGAGATGAGATGATCTCTAAGGCTCATTCCAATCCCTTCACATTCTGTGATTCTGGGCTTCTCTGGTCCGTACAGGACAAGACTGAAAGACCTGAGCATCTGATAACTTTTTCTACACCTTCACACTGAACACAAGGGAAAAAAGTATCTTCTGAAGTGAATTACTTCAGTTAATCAGAAAAACACATAGGCTAGAAGTCATTTTTGAAGACTGAGGAGGTTTCGGAACATTTTCCAAAACTCAAGAGAAGCAGCAAGACCCTCCCCCTTCTCTTTCCCCCCAACATCCCTGGGCTGCAATGAAGTAAATTTATATAAGGGCTTTATGGGACTTGGCTGTCTGCCACAGCAGGGGCACGAATTCAGTGACCCAGGAGTTCCCTTCACCTCTGTGCTTTGTATGAGTCTCTGACACCCAAAACATTGATGGCCCTCAGAGCCTGTAAAAATTCTTCTGTTAATCCATTAATAAATTCTGCTTAGTGTCCACAATGCAGGGTCTTAAAAGCTTTGCAGTGCTGGGGTTTTCAGAAGGATGCTGTATCCTGGGCTCAGACAACAGGAAGCAGCCAAACCTGCAAGAGCCAAAGGTCGTTGGTTTTTGCAGGGCCCCAGCATTCCTATATTATATCCCTATATATCTATATTATATCCCTATATGCCAAGGAAAAGCTTCCTTGATTCATGGAGATTTTTACAAACTGAAATGGCACTGATGAGTGGTTATTTTGCCTAAGAACTGGGTTTGCTCTCTCTCTAAGAAATAACCAGGTACTAGAAAGTGCCAGAGTGGTGTAGAGAGAAAAGAGAAACCAGGAAAATGACATTTCTTTCTAAAGAGAGTGCAAATGTGAAAGATGGAAATCAGACGCTTTGCCATTGCTTAAAATGCCTTTGAAACAAAAAAGCACCAAAAAAATTGGAGGTCAGTACTACCAAGCCAAGAATGGCCCCTTAGGAAAGACATTCAGATCCACTGGTGTCATAAGCTAAGCAAGGTAATAGTATTTTACATACTAATCTAATGAATATTTATCACAGTCATTGCACACACAAAAAGTATTTAAATATAAAACATACATGTGTGTGTAATTAATCATATTTTGCTAAGGACACTATGTTAGAGAACTTTATTTTCTCAGGAAAGCCATGTAGGAATTAAAATCCAGAAAATGCTTTTAAGAGCACGTTTTCATGCAAAAGACAATAACGTCCAAACACAACTTTTTTTCATCTTTACTTAAAGGTAGGGCGGTTTTTCTTCGGTTTTTTGGTGGTGGTTTTTTTTTTTTTTTTTTTTTGGTTTTTTGGTTGTTTGGGTTTTTTTTTGTCTTTTTTGTGGCCTTTGCATGTGTGCCCTTCCCTGCCAGACTAATCTGTCTGCTGCCTTTCTGCCGTTCTGCAAAGATAATACATATTCTTGATCCTTCTTTTTGAAAAGCCCTTAGGAAAACATGACTCAAAGGAGGAATAAAAAGCTGCAGCAAAGGACTCAATTTCTAGGTAATTTCTTCTAAACCCTGCTTTCAGTTTATTACCCTGACAAAGAGTCTCTCAGCTGCAGAGCAGAGCCCGACCTCCCGCAGGGGATATACCGAGGATTATCTACCCTGAAATGAAAGTCTGTTGACCTAAGGAAAACATTTCACTAAATAACAGCAGTTGTGAATTGAAGGGACCTGTGGGGCATTAGACACGGTGTAAAAGCAATTTGAGCAGAGCAAAGGAAATAAGTGGGAACGGTTTTGGGTAGGAAGGATAGGTAAGGCATGCAAATGAATGCATTTGTGGGGTGGGTAAATGAAAACACGCTCAATTTTCCACTGCTGCCCTCTGAAATGGCAACTGCAGAGGGATTCCAGCCCAGACAGAGCCCCACAGCTTCCAAAGGCTCCAGCCGGCCAGAGGTCCCCTGGCCCCACCACACTTTCTGCTGCCCAGCAGGACTCAGGGTCCTGGGATGCTCCCTGCACCTCCACCAGCATCTCCCCAGCTGCAGGGTCCTGATGCACCACTCTGCATCTCAGACTCCCCATGGCTGTGCCTCTGGATAGCCCTGCCTTGGCCAGGACACTGTGTTCAAGGAAATTAGGTAACCACCAATGCTTGAGCTATAGCAAATTAAAATTAAAAGAATGAAAAATGTAAAAGGGTTAACTGAACCACTTAATTAGTGGCTTGTCTTCATTTTTTTTCTGTCTTGACTCAGAGTCAGGATTAAAAACACAAAGGAGATGAATTTCTTGTGTTCGGACTTGGTTGTTTATTGAATCTTATCTAAAGTACAGAGAGTTCTGCAACACTTCCAGCTACCAGCTAAAATTGAGGAAAATGGAGGTGAATCCAGCTAGCTACAAGGTCTTTTAAAGCCAAACAGTCCAATGAAGAACTAACACCTATATTTTTTATACTTTTGACCCAATAACCGAAGTCCTGTGACCTTCAGTGCAGCACTGACTGTCCAACCAAAAACTACTGCCTGAAACCATGAAGAAGGAAGAAGAAGACAGAAAGAGACAATGCCCAAGAGCCTCCATCTTGTCCCATACCTATTACTATATTCTATAAACCCCAAATTCCAAACCCTTCACCATGTGAAATCACACACCTCTATTCCAACTACACACCTGTGATTTTAACTCCATCACTCAAATTTGGAGCCTTCTCCAAGGCCTCGGGTCAAAAGCAGTGTTCTCCTGGGGGTCAGTGTCAGAAAGCACAGAAAGCTCAAAACTCCCAGGCTTCTGGGTTCCAACATCAAAAAAGCCATTACATTTCTAATCTTGAGCTTATCTTCCCAGCCCCAGCCCAGTAGAAATACAGACCCAATGGCAACTTTAACTAAAGTGACTTTAATGTTAACAAACCAAAGATCTGGGATGGTGCCTGATGCTCTCTCTTTGGTTCATTAACATTAAGAACAGGAGCAAATAATTGCTGGAATCCCACCTGGCCCTGGACCACAGGAATGAAAGCATTTTTGCTGTTCTGGGGAGAGATATGTAGATCCTGTTTCCCTTTTCTGCTGTGTGATCCTGGCAGTTTGTATTAAACCAGCCCGTCCTCCCCTGCCCAGGGGAAATTTTTTGCTTTCTCCAGGGTAAAGGAGAATTTCTGAAGGGTGGCATCACAGAGGGGAGAATGGCTGGGGATCAGCTCAGTCTCCACGCTCATAAACTTTCTTCTTAAATCCTGCACAAAACAAAGAGGGATGTGAAATATGTTGCTGGACTGGGGAATATCTCTGTCAGGAAAATGTTTTCAGTTGTTGAATAACAATCTGAGGCAGCGATGGAATTGCTGTAGCCTAAGATGTACAAAATGAGGGGGAAAAAAAGACCTTGACTCTTTTATGGAGTTTCTACAAATCCAGGGCTCAGCTGTGCCAGGCAGTGTGAGTTACAATAGTGGCAAAAGCTCTTGGAAGTGACCAGTGATGTTCACACTCCTCAGATTTTGGGGAGCTTCCAACAACCCTTTTTTTTTTCTCAAACCAGATTTTATTTTCCCAGGTACAGCAGACCTGTGAGAAATAAACCCCTCCATGTGCTTGGTGGATACCAGAGATTCAACAGCTAATTGCTGGCCCTTGATCAGAACTTTTGTAAAAAAACTATTAAAAAAAAAGCCATTTGAAAAAAGGTTGAGGTTGTGGTGCTGTTACAACACCTTGGTGTAAGAGATGCTTTTATGACCCACTTGTCCATATTAAGGACATATTATTGACCCCATGCAGCAGTCTGTACATCCACTGAATGCCTCAGTTAGAAGGAACAAATATAAATCTTATATTCTGGGGTCTGCTGATGCAGTAGGACACCTGCCCCACGAACCTGTGCCATGGCCAAGCCATGGAGAGTGGAGCAGTGGGAAAGGAAAGTTTGGGAATGGCAGGACTCTGCCAGGGCAGGGCAGCTACCCAGGGATGCTCCTCCAGCCCTGCTTTCCCTGAGCTCGTTGCTGTCCTTGCTTCACATCCTCACATTCGGGACCGTTTCCATGACTCAGCCAAGGATGAGTTGGAAAAGGAATGTCATCATTTTGATCCAGTTAAAAATAATTTATCTGCTGCTTTCTCTCTATCCTTTCTCGTCATCCCTTCCTCCTCCCTTCCTTTTTATTTTCTTTTTTTTCTTGAGAAGAACTATTAGCATACGTTTTGGAAGGTAAATCGTCCCCTGAGTTAAATTAGCACCTGATCAAATGCGTGCAAAGTGCTAATTGAGCTTTGCAAGCAAACCCGACTGAAAACAAGCTTTTAAGACTCCAGCAAGCAGGCATGAAAATTGAGGCCATCCCAAAGGAAGGGGAGCATTTCCAGACAGCTGCCTGCAGTATTGCTCCGTGGCAGAAGTCAGACCATTCCATCCCAAACAAAGGGAGCATTCTAAAGTGTGCAGCTCTTTTGTCCCCATGTCCACTTCAGAGGAAAAACCTGTTCTTGCAGGGAGAAGCAGGTCCATAGGTCTGGTCCCAGGTGTCAGACACATGGATTTCTCATGGTCTGTGGGCTCAGGGAGTGTTTCCTCGAGGGATGATGCTCCTTGAGTGTGCTCCTTGCACACTCAGCCTCCCATTCCTAGTGGACTGGGCAGGAGGGACCATTCCCTGGCAGGACACAGCCACTTCCCAGGCAGGAGCCCACTGGGATGCCCCAAAAATAACAGAAGACACTGCCAGGACCCTCCAGCTCTTGGTTTCTAGTTCTACTAGAAAAATATCTGCATTTATTTTTAAAAATATCAGATGGTTTGAGGTAACTGCTGTGATTTTTCTGGGAAGAAAGATAACAAAGCTTTCAGTCCTTTGACGGTGCAGACACCAGGAGAAAATGCACCCACAGATTTAGGGGCCATTGAGGACAGCAGAGATGCTCCAGGAAACAGAAGAGCTGAAGGCTGTTGCTCCCAGAGGGGTGGCACAGCCAATGGGGCTGAGACATTTATTTGGGAAAAAGGAGCAGGAGATCCCCAAAAGTGGGTTTTGCTGATATGGCAACTGCTCAAAAGTTGCTGTTTCCTTTCTCCCCCTTGGGCTCCTTCTAAAAGCTGTGACTTTATCTTAAAGAGAAAAAAAATAAAGCAAGAAATCTTGGGAATTTTCAGTCAAATAACAATTTTTGAAATGGTGATTAGATGGCAAAGCCTCCTCATGGATTCCTGTGGCTGTACAGAGGAGCTGCTCTTTGTGCCATCCTTACAGCAGCCAGTCAATATGACAGCATTGATACTTGTGCTTTTATTTTTAAAGTCATCCCTTCTCCTAATTTGATATAATTGCTTTGATAATTAACCACAGACGATGATGTTACTGCTTCTCCCCCCTCCAAGCAATCTCCACCTCTGTGCAGGGAGCATGCTAATTTGCCAGAGAGCTACACAGCATTTGCATGTTTTTTTTCCATCTAATTGGGTAGCCTTGGTGCTTAAAGCAGGTGTGATGCTAATAAGGCAACTTGAGCAATCAGCCCAGGTAGAGATTTGTGGATTGCACAAGGATTTGTCTGGAGTGTCTTTCCATGTCTGCTGCTCAGACTAAATATAGCTGGAAGCGGGCGAAGGAGGGAACCTGAGCATGTAATATGGGCTAGGAGGAAGGCTGTGGCATTTGCTTTTTCTGAAAGCCTTTGAACAGAGGGAACCTGTCCCTCTGCTCAGCCTGAACATCTTGGTGTTCAGGGAATGACTGGATGTGGCACTCAGTGCCATGGTCTGCTTGACAAGGGGGTGTTCAGACAAAGGTTGGACTCTATCTCAGAGGTCTTTTCCAACCTCTGATTCTGTGATTTTCCTCTATGGCCGTGCTCAAGAGTGATGTTTCCAGAGAAATGGAGGGTCCCTGTCCCTGTCTTCTCCTGCCTTTGGCGCTGAGCAAAGCACACAGATCAATAGGGCCAGTGGCAGAATAAGGCTGGGAGTTCTGGCACCTGCAGTCCATGTTTCTCCTGGGCCCCACAGACATTGCAATTTCCCTCCTTAAAACCCTGCTCTGTACCACAGAGGTCTTGCAGGAGTTTCCAGCACGTGGAGTCCAGTCCTGCTCTGCTCTGGCAGTCAGGGTGGGGAGGTTCCACCTTCAGGGGTCACCATGGCACAGGGGTCATCCTCAGCTTCCTCCAGCCTGGGAGCACCTGGGAGCACCTCCTTGTGCTCCCTTTCCCCCATTCCTCCTCTGCTCCCCTCTGAGCTGTTCAGCCCCACAGGTGAGTGATCCATGCTCTGGCATGGATGTGGAGTCTCTCCCAGGGGAGGGATCTGTGCAGCTTCCCTGGCTGGGGCCCCAGGTTCAGGACCTGCCACCCATCCCATTAGCAAGAGCATCCTTTGGGCAGGCAGGGATGTCAGGGCTGTCTGGACAAATTAAAATCACTTCAGTCTTTGCTGTCACATCAGCTCCTGCTTTGCCTTCTCACTTTTCCTACTTGGTTCCTGCTGCCACTGGAGTGCTTGAAATAAGAGAGGCATTGCAGAAGTTTTCCAGAAGCAAGACCTTAGATTGCTGTAGGTAGAAACTGCATTTCTCAGGACAAAGAATTTTATTTTCCCCGTTATTTCTATTACACTTGGTTTGTTGTTGTTTATACAGTTACTTATACTGTTACTATTACTATTGCTACTGCCATTGCTTTTTATTATTGCTATTGCTATTGCTATTGCTATTGCTATTGCTATTGCTATTACTATTTTATTCCAGCTAAGCTGGACTATGAGTTGAGAAAGCACTCAAGGATATCTCCTGTCTGCCTGTTGTCACCCCAGGAGTTACAGATGTAGGACTCTGGGTTTGGGGAGGAAAGGGTCTAGCTCAAGACACAGAAATTACTCTTGAAGGTGGTCCTGTTGTGTAGTTTAGATATTCCTGGCCACTGATGGTGGTGGGGACATCTGACTCAGTTGTCCAAATGGTTCCAGCACTGATGAGGGGGATCAAACCCTGGATGTGGATCCTGGCTTGCACTGCACTGTTTGCCATCTGCATCTGCACATGGATTGCACCATGTATCAGCATTAACAGAGAAAATCTGAGGAACTGGCTGCTTTCAGACACCCTCTGGGAAAAACCATCTCTTTTCTAAATCAGAAAATGCTCCCACCCTGTATAAAGGTGTGGAGCAGGGGGTCACACTCACTCTTGTCTCCCTGTTCTCTTTTGGGCCACAGCAACAACCCCAAATCAGCCAGGAAGGGACCTTTTCCCATGGAGTTCCTGGCTCTGTGGAGAGCAGGAATAACTGGGTATTTCATGGACAACTCCTTCCCTTCCTGCTGCCTCCTGGGGTGTGCTGGACCAGGGTGTCAGGGCCACCACATCCCACACTACCAGCCCTGCAGACATTCCCACTGCTCCCAGGACTGTTCCAAGGTTAAATCCTCCTTGACTTAAATTTCCTCCCACTGCAAACATTTCCTTGAATTAATAGTTTCTCAACAATAGATAATCAAAACACTTGCCTGTATTTTAATGTTAAATAAAGCAGGTGAGGGTCAAAAGCAGATAGAAAACAGACTGATTAATGAAAGAGGGTGCTGGAGAGTTTTTTTCTTTCAACAGATGGAAAAACAATTAATTTTTGGTCTGATTCTATTGTTTTGATTTATTCTTCATGGGAATCCTTAGAAAGGCTTCCAGCAAGTTGTGGCCCCAGTCAAAAGTGTAGCTGGGAAGGAGGCCACAGCCCAGCACAGTGCAGGAGGGCCAGCAGGGCTGTCTGGGGAGGAGGAGAGAGAATGGGATGTGTCAGACAGCTGAAGCAAAGCAGGAACCTTCATTTGTTTCAAATACCTTCTCTAAACAAGTCAGAGGATTGTGGGCAGGGACACGATTAAAAGGAATTTCTCTCTCTCTCTCTCTCTCTTCAAATCCTAAGGACTTTTACTTCTATCTGCCCAAATGTCACCTGGAAAGTTTTGTCTCAGCAAAAGGCAGGCAGGAACCGTGTCAGAGTGCTGGGTCCTGGCACTCTGGCCCCACTCCAGCAGCACATCAGCACCCAGCCTGACTGAGACTCCACAGCCACATGGAGTGTGGCTGGATACTGGGAGCTGCCAGTCTCCACTTGAAGTCATACACATGCTTAGGGGGGTTGAGGTGCCCAGCATTTCACTTAGAATCCCCAAATGCACGTTTTTTGCCTGTCCTGATTTCAGTAGGGAATAAGCTGCTGGAGTATTTCTGAGCACAGGTGCTTTTAAACTGGAAATATTTTTTTCTAAGTTGCCCCAGCCAGATGCTGTCACCCAGTAGAGTGGGAGCAAGAGAAAACAGAGCAGGGGCTGCCTGGCTTCTCCAAAAATTGTCTGGCTCTGACTTCTGCCCTTCTTCAGAGAAAAGGCAAGCCCTGGTTTTAGCCTGCCTAAACTCACTGACCTTCACTGAGCTGACCTTGCCCATGACCCTGAGCCAGAGGAATCTCTGGGCTCTCCCACGTGATATTTGTGCCCATAAACACCTGGACTAAGTGACCCATGTCAAACACAAAGCTTGGTTTGCTCAGCACTGACCCGTGGCCATGTACTGCACCCTTCTGAAGGAGGAGATAACATTCAACAGGCAAAACCACCTGTGGATGCTCTGGCAGAGCTTTGCAGTGCCAAACCTGGATGGCCAGAGATGGGAACACCCTGGTCCCCCTGTGAATGTGCAGTTCAAGAAGCAGCATCTGCTCCCAGCTCCCAGTGGCTTGTGACAGGAGCTGGGCTCATGCCCCCAAGCCAGGTCAGAGCTGTTTTTCTTTCCCAAAGAGCACAAGCTGGCTGGTGAGCTGTCACAGATTTGCAGTACCAGGAATCAGGGGCATTTTTTAATGTGAACACAATGTTATCTCATTATGTATGCTCTCAGGGCACTGCAGCGTGAGGAAAGCCATGGAAACATCTCTGCCCTCAGGGCAAGGTGATTTTCTAACTGGGACAAGAAAAGAGTTGTCCTGGGCTCAAGCCATGCACCAGGGATTGCTGGCCAAGGGAGAAGCTTTAGTCCTCTAAAGCCTCTCCAAAATCCCTTGGCAAAGCTGGGTTACACCATGGAGAAGGAAAGATCCTCATTTTCAGATGAGCTGCAGCACCCAAAGATGCACAGAGCACAGGCAATGGGCGCTGGGACTTGGCACATCCCTCACATTTCATCTGCCTCAGTCAGAAAAATCTGGACCTTCAACCTGGCTTGACCCAAGGTACCTCCCTAAGAACCAGAGATTTCTTGAACTTGGCCTAGACTCATGTGATTCTCACCTCAGGGTTATCGAACCTTTACAATCCTTTGTAAGGCACCTCAGGGTTAGTAACTAGACCTGAAACCTGGGGACTCCTGCAGGGCATGGCTCAAAGCAGGAGCAAAACCTTCAGCCTGTCCACTGGGAGACTCCCACGGGACCTAAGGCTGCCCTGTGGATACTCAATAACTAAAATCCTGCCCATGCTAAAGCCACAGTGCAGATAAATTACTGGTGTTGCTTTAAAAAAAAAAAATCCTTTTAAATTAAAATGCAGGGATATATCTTTCCCTATCAGTGAAAAGCATCCTCCTGTCTATTTTAGCTGGCAGACTTGCTGCCAGAAAGGAAATGAGAGTATTATCCCTAATGAGTCTTCTCATAATGGTAATTTTCCAAAAGAGGTACCAATTCTAGGTTTGTGTCAACAGTCCCACATCTGCAAGACTTGGAATAAGCCTTCCAAGCCTGTTACAGTATGCAGGCTCACTCCTCCCCAGTCAATGTGGTAATGTCTTGTCAGAGCAGCAATTCCTGTTTTAATACTGATATAGATCCTTCCCTTGTGTGTACAAACACAGCTAAGTCCACACTGAGCCTCTGGTCTCCTCTAAGGCTCTCAGTCTAACCCACATTTCTCTTCCCCACTTATCTCTTGATTCTTTGCCACACTCAGGCTGCCCCCAGGGATGGCGCTCTGTCTCATTTCTGGGAGGCTCCTCATTTTAAGTCATTTGACCACTGTCTGCCAAAGCCATTTGAGGGAATTAAAGCAACATCTCCAGAGATCTCGCTGGCCTCCGTGGGAAGTACAAACCCACAGTGCTCCCCCACATCTGCAAGAGAGCCAAAGCATCCACCTGCCTCCTGGATCTTGGCAGAACACAGCCCTGATCAAATATCCCTCTGGCTTTCAGGCTTTGAAGAATCCAGACTGATTCCCTTTTAAGTCTGTCTCCAGGAATGGCTGGGATGTGTCAAAAGTCTTTGATCCTTGCACCATGTGGCAGGTGAGGTGATGTGCTGGTTTTGTCTGGGGTAGAGTTGGTTTTCTCCACAGTGGCTGATGTGGGGCTCCATTCGGCTTTGCCAGCTGGAGCTAAACCACAAAAAGTGAAAAATCGAGAAAAAAAAGTCTCCAAACTGCTTCCATTTGTGTTTGGTGAGATTTTTGCAAAACCATTTCAGTGCCTGGCCTTTGCACAAAAAGGCTGTGTTTAGCTGAATGCCTCATGGGTTCAGCTGATCTAGGTTTGATTCTTTTCTCCATTTCTAAAGTGTATGTGTGTTAAAAAATTAATAAATTACTGGGGGATACCCAGAAATTTGGAGGTCCTACACAACCCCATGTGGAGAAGGATGTCTGAAATATGGCAACACTGTAATGATAAAGGTGTGCAGCTGAACAGGGCAGGACTTTAACAGACACTGAAGTAGAAATTCCACACTTGGAATTCACAAAGAGCATACATGCCACTGGCTTGTTGATCCCAGTGTGCAAAGACCTTGGCAATCTGACCCATAATGTCCCCTCGCTCTGCCTTGGTTTGTGTCCAGGTCATCACTCAGAAAATGTTGAGCCAGCCTCAGACCAGAGAGGGAAGGCACCTTTCCTATGGGAATCCTGCTTTAAACTTCCAATGGAAAATAGCTCCAAGAAGAGAAGTGGAAGCCCAGAGTCAGGCTCTCCATAGGGATGGGAATCACAGCCCAAGGGGCTGCACCATGGCCCAAGGGTTTCAGATCCACCCTTGCCAGCATTGCACTGGCACACCTGGCTGTGCACGTTTGGAAAACGCTCTTGGGCACTGCTGGGACTCTTGGGGCTGCCCCCAGCAGGGCCAGGAGCTGGGCTGGGATGATTCTTGTGGGTCCCTTCCAGCTCAGAGTAGTCTGTGATCAAAGCAGCAGCGAATTTATTGTTCTTCATCAGGAGCCTGTAAAACCAGTGAGCCAAAGCTGAAGGGTTTTAGGGATTCACAGATCTGTCAGACAAGCCAAGGCCAAGTCTCAAGCAAACCTCAGCCAATGCCTTTCACTTGGGAAGTTCAGGGTAACTTTAGACTCTGCAGGAGCTTAGCACCACAGAGGCATTATAAGTACAAATCCACCAGGAAGCCTTAAGACCCTTCCAGGACCTGAGACTGTGCCCAAGTCAAGACTTGTTTCTCTGCTGTAGGAAACAAAGCTGCAATATGAATAAAAATGCAATAAAGTTCAATGCCAGACCTGATAAGTGGAGAAGAGCAATTTATTTTTATACAAAATGAAAGTCACTCCCTCATACTGACATAGTCACATAACCCTAAGCACTGAGCAGTTTGTTTCCAGCTGATCTGGTCACGATTCCTCATGCTGGCACAGAGGACCAGGAGCACTGGCTGCCCAGTTCTCACCAAGTCTCCTGAGTGACACTGTCCAGGTTCAGAGATGGTGTTTTTCACTCGTCAGGCATTGATGAGTCTCTCCATCCTGCCACACCTTCCTGTGAGTCATCAGGATTTTGTCTCCTGAGTCCTTTGTCTCCTGATCTGGGTGTTCTGAGGAGCTGTCCCTAGCTGTTCTTCTCAAAGACCTGCCAGTCCAGGTGCCACCAACAGCTGCCATCCCTCCTGTCCCCCAGTTACTCCTTTGAGAGTTTTGCATACCAAAATTCCCGTTTATTCTCCTTTTGTACCAATCTTCACACTTATGTCACAACTTCCTCTCCCATCATGTGGGCTCTGCATGAGTCTGTGTTTGTGCACAGCTCTCATCTGAGCTCCAGGGTGCTACCAAGAGGGAGAGCCTGGCACTCACTCAATCCACAGGGAAGGTTTCAAGGCACTCAGATGAGGAGCAAACTCATCCAGCAGGTCTTCTGAACTTCTGAGCACCTGGTGGTGCTTTGGGTAAGATTTATCCACTCAGATGTAGATTAATTATCTCTCCTGAGCTCCCTGGCCCAAGGACAGAGCCCATCCTGGCAGCAACACCTCCCTTCCTGCTGGAGATGGCTGAGGATGGGTTAGCTGGAGTGTGTCCATGGAGCAACTACTCCTCTCCACTGCCTGCCAGGGAGAAAAGGACAGCAAGCTCAGACTGAGATGTCTACCCTAAGCCTCCAAATTTGGAGAGCTGAATCCTATCCTTGCAGCCTGGAGAAGAGCAATTAATAGGGGTGTGAAATGCATGGGTGGTGGGGCTTGCCATTCACAACCTGATCCCAAATCCTTCCTTACCTGCTCATTGCATGCCAGTCTGAGCTTCCCCAGACTTCCTACAAACTTCCTAAAAGCATGAGCAAGCTGAAAGCAGGATTATTCCTCTGCAGGCTGCTCCCTGCATTTTCATCTCCAAGCATCCCTCTCAGCTGGGATGCTGGCAAGGCCCTTGAGCTGACCTGCAGCCCCCTTCTAGAGCAGCAGAGTTTGGGTCTTTTGATCTTTCACCCTGTTGACCTACGTTGGTTCAGGAAGTGCTTTGCATTCTAGAGTTCACTGAGGCTTGGGAAGAAAATGTTCTGTGAGCTGTGCCGGGCAGGACAGGCTTCCAAATTGCTGCCCATGAGGGAGGGGTCTGGATGGGGTGAAGGAGGGCAGACATTCCCAAGTGCACTGACCAAGGGCAGGTCAGCAGCTCAGCAGCCTCCACTTTACCTGTTCCACTGGTGTGCAGCCTTCTGGTTTTTGCCTGGGGCTTTGATTCTTAAAAAAGTGAAGGGAAATTCACGTCGCTGCTGAGGTAGTTCTGTTGCCAAGCCAGATCCAACTGCAAGCAGAATAAATGTGCAGGCAGGGTCCAAGGGGAGCCCCAGACACCAACCAACGTGTTGGTGGCAGCTGGAAAATTTGTGGGCTCTGAAGTGTTGCAGGAGACCTTGGTAACTCCATACATCTCTGATGCATGTGAGTGCATTGGTTAACCCAGTAACAGATGTCCAAATGTTCCAGCTTACTGGGAATAGGCTTTCTCACCCTCCCTCTCCTTGTAAAATCCTATTCTCGGCTTGCTGGCAATAAATAAACCCCTTGTCATGCACTGTGGGCACACCAAGGGCTCAAACAGGGCCATCCTTTGGAAAGGAGGGTTATTTTCAGCTGTGATTTTAGCTGGGAAGGGGAAGCTCTGGGTAGAGTTCTGGCATTTTGCAAGGCTCAGCTGAACTGTTGGTGCCTGCTGGTCCCCACAGTGCTCCTGGTGTGGTGGTGCCACTGTGTCCATACAACCCAGGGTGAAGTGACAGCTTGATTAATGTCAGCAGTCTGGCTCTGGACATAGATGATCTTTAGGGTGCTTTTCAACCCAAACTACCCTGTGAGTCTGTGATTCTATTACTGCTCTGATATTCCCACTGCATGTGTACAGCACAGAGACCAGCATCTTCCTTTGCAACACTCCAGATGTGTCTGTTCACTGCTGTGGATCCCACAAGCCTGGGAGTTTTGAGCTTTCTGTGCTTTCTGGCACTGACCCCTGGAGAACACTGCTTGTGACCTGAGCCCTTGGAGAAGGCTTCCAAATTTGAGTGATGGAGTTAAAATCACGGGTGTGTAGTTAAATAGAAGTGTGTGATTTCACATGTTGAAGGGTTTTAAATTTGAGGTTTTTATAATATAGTAATATGTATGGGATAAGATGGAAGATTTTGGGTGGTGTCTCCTTTCAGTGATCTTCCTCCTTCTTCTCCATGGTTTCAGGCAGCAGTTTCTGGTTGGACAGTCACTGCTGCACTGAGGGCCACGGGAAGTTAGTTATTGGGTTAAAAGGATAAATAATATAGGTATAATTCTCTATCGGACTGTTTAGCTTTAAGACACCTTGTAGCAGCTGGATCTTCCTCCATTTTCCTCACTTCTAGCAGGTAGCTGAAGTGCTGCTGAACTTCCTGTACTTTTGATAAGATTTAATAAACAACCAAGCCCGAACACGAGAAAATCCATTTCCATCATGTTTTTGTTAATCCTGGCTCTGAGTGAAGACAGAAGAGACTCCAGACAAATCACTAATTAAGTGGTGCAAAATCCCACCACTGTTACACACTGCCTGCCATCCCAGCTCAGAACTGGCCCTTTTGGAAAGCACTGCTGCCAAATCCACCTGGCTGAGGAGCTGCCCCAGGGCTGCAACATCAGGAATTAATCCCACAGGTGAGCAGGAGTGAGCAGCTGGAGGCTGCAGAAGGGAGGTGACACAGAGTGAGCAGCTGGAGTCAGTTTGGATGTGGGGCAGTGCCAGGGTCTGCTGGATGGACCAAAAGGCAGTGGCCTTCAGGGGGAAGACACTGGCCAGAAGAGAGCTGGATTCAAATGGAGCCCAGTAAAAAAAATCTCTGAGTTTCTCTGCACAGGGAAAATTGGTGCTTTGCTGTGGAGCACATAACTCACAATTATAACAAAACCCAAACAACCAACAGAAAAAGTGGCTGTTGTTCCTTCTCTTCATGTTCTCCCTGCAGGAGCCCAGCCCAGGAAATCCCAGGTAGTGTCACTGTGCCCCCAGCCCAAAGCCAGGCCCTGGGCCCTCCCTTTGGGGTGAGGAGGGCGTTTCCACCTTTGCACAACTCCATTCCTCCCTCGAGGAGATCATCTTCATCTTCTCCACCACCTCACGCTGGGGATAGTCTGGGGCTTTCCCAAGGAGTCCTTGGCTTTCTAGCTAGAGGGACTTTCCCCAGGAGATTTTTCTCCACACCAGGACAGGTCTGAATTTTGTCCATCCTCTGTGAGCAGGGGCTGCCAAAGAGTTCTTCTAACAAGAGTGACAACACCCAGGCTTTTTCCTGGGGCACCCACCCACCAAAATACCACGAAAACCTCCTCCAGGCACAGATCCTGGCACACAGCCCTCACCCCTTGAGTGTTCCCAGCTGATGTCAGTGCCAGTGTCCTGTGGTTGCTTATCACAGAATCCTAGGATGGTTTGGAAGGAAATTTAAAGCACATCTCATTCCAACTCCCTCCCATAGGCAGGGACACCTCCCACTACCCCAGGTGGCTCCAAGCCTTGTCCACTCTGGCCTGGGACACTTCCAGGGATCCAGGGACAGCCACAGCTTCTCTGGGCAACCTGTGCCAACCTCTCCACCCTCACAGAGAAGAATTCCTTCTTAATATCTGAGCTAAACCTACTGTCTTTCAGTTTGAAGTCACTGCCCCTTGTCCTTGCTCTTGCAAATGTTCCTTCCTCATGCACCTCCTCTTCTGGCCCTCCTCTGTCTTCTTAAATCTTGTCACATTTAAACTTTGGTCCCCACTATCAAGGGGCTCAAGAATTCCCTCTCCCTGTCCCAGCCCTGCCTGTGCAGAGCTCATGCAGCCACCTGAGCTCATGTAATCTCTCTGCCCAGAGCCACCCAAGCAGCTTTTGCACCCAGAATATCCAGTCTTAAAGCAATCCCATGGTCTAGAAGAGTTTTCTGCCAGGTTTCTGTATTCTGTGTGTCTACATAAAGAATTACACCAAATTTTCATGCTTGTCTTATAACAAAAAGGTAATAACTGTATCCTACCCACCTGTTTACCCCTCTGTCATGTTCAGAATTCCATCTTCTCTTTCTTTACGGTTTATCAGAGAAGTGAACTTATCAGACAAGAGGTTAAACCAGATTTCTGCTGCTGTTGTATGGTTTCCCAAATCTATTGGTCTCCTCTTCACTGGCAGGCACGAGTGCTGACAGCACCTGTGAACCCATGGAAGGGCTGCAGCACAGGCATCCAGCAGGAAAATGTTGGCAGCAAGTCTGGGAAATGTGGCTGCTGCCACTGTCCTCCCCTGCAGACAGCAGAGGAAGGGGGTAATGCCAAACCTACCATAACAACCACAGTCAAGGCTCATCTCTCAAAGTCCTCCCTGACTTGTACATTGGCTTCAGAGCTCAAAATCTCCTCTCATTTTTCCAGCTGTGCTAGTGGATATAATGAAAAATGTTCCCTCTGTCTATGACCCTTTGACCTCAGAGTCTGGGTCTGTTCCAAGGTAAGGAGAGCATTTCACCTCAGAGGCCTGAGAAACATGAGTTCACATCTGATTTATTGGGGGATTTTATTCTGTGGTGCAAGCACATGGTGAGGATCCCCTCTCTGACCCAAGTGCTGTGGTGGTCACAGAGAGGGGGTTTTTTTTTGGCACAGTGACTGCTCACCTCAGTGATTCCTGTCACCACATTACCCCTGCTGCAAACCTCTCCTGCAAGGGCTGGCAATAAAAGGTCTGAGCAAATAAAATCACAAGGGCTGTGGGTATGAGTTTTTCCTTCCATTTATGCTGTCTTACTCCAAAAAATTCTGACAGACTCTTCTGTCTTATTTTAATTACTTTTTTGGTTGTTTTTCTTTTTTTTCTTTTTTTCTTTTCTTTTTTCTTTTTTCTTTTTTCTTTTTTCTTTTTTCTTTTTTCTTTTTTCTTTTTTTTTTTTTCGGGGGGGTGGGTGGGGAGGGTAGGATTTTTAATCTCTTGGTTTAATTAGTGCATTTTCAGCTGCTTGGTTAAATGACCAAAAGGTGGAAGTCACACAGTGAGGCAATCCCTGTAATTTTCTGGGCATAAATGTGAATTAAAAGCTTAAGTGCCAGTTCAGTCCCCCCCCTCAGTGGCTGACTCTGAGCATCAGCTGGTGAGAGGGAGAGCAGGACAGTCCAGCTGTACCACAGCTGAATTCTCCTACACTTCACTGGAGAGTATTTACAAGCATTTCACATGCTACAGTGGCTCCTGCACTTCATCTTATCAAAGGAGAAAAATACATATATGGTCTCTAATCTGTGCTTTGTTTTGGATTTTTTTTAAAGTTTGTGCTACTGAAGCATCAAGGAGTTGATTTGTAGGTAATACTTTAGCTGGAGACTTTATCTCTGAGTTATCTGCCAGCCCCCCAGGAGAGGTGGAGTGTGGCTGGGCTGCTTTTTTCCAAGAGAAATGGAAATATTCTTATAGCCAACATCTCCAGCTCACCCATTGACACTATTTTTTATTTGAGCCTTCCATGCACCCCAGTCTAGGCCTCTCTTACTCTGTGCTGCCTTTTTTATTAGGCTGAAATGATTGGGAGATAAAATGATAGGGCATTACTAGTACCTGAGAAGAGAAAAGCCAGCCTGGCAGGCTTGCAAGCCAGCTCTGGTGTGTGCTGCTAGAGAAACTACAGCCCAGCAAAAAACTGTGAACAATCACTGTCCTCTACAAAATCCTTTCCCAGACTCTGCTGAACCACCCTGCCACTGCTAATTAAGATCATTGTATTCCATTTTCCCTGTGTTGATGTGGCAGGGTATTTGTTTTGCATTAAATTCAGGTGAGACTTTGAGCTGACAGGCTGAAAATCAATGAGCAGCAGAAATCATCTCAGGGGAAGGCAAATTGCTGAATGGAGGGGGCTGAACGAAGCCTTTTGGGCTTCCTGGTTTCAGCCCTATGGACAGGGTCATAGATCCTGGTGTCATGAACCTCACAGGGGAAATAATGACATATCCAGAGACTGAAACAAAGATATGTATAGCTTTTCTTACCCCTATGGCCTGCTGAAGCACATAAATAAGTCAGGCTTTTTGCATTACTGTTTTGTGGAGGGTTTGAAAGTAGTTCATAAATTACTGGAGTAGAAAGGTCAGGCTCTTAAAGAATGCTTTGGAAAATCAGCATCCTTGGGAGGGATTTGACACGCTTTGTTTACAGTGTGAGAGAGTTCAACATGCAAATCCTCAGCAAAGCCTGAGGAGCCTTCCAGCAAAACCAGCAGAGACAAGGCTAGACATTCCAAATAGCTCCCTTTAAGTAAAAACAAACAACAATAACAACAAAAACATAGCAGGAAATTAAACCCCAGACCTTTCTTAGTCAGCACTGAGAACTATGAAGCAGACTTTGAAAGGCCTTTACAGCTCAGCTCTGAGCTCTGAGTTATCTCAGTATCAACATCACCGGAGCCAAATGTTGCTCTGTGCAAGACTCAGTCCTGGGCTCATGCAAGGGACAAGGGTGATGCCTTGAGGAGCTGGAACAGAGGCTGCACACAGAGTTAAGGGGAATAAAATGGGTATTTATTGAGAGGCCTAAAAAAGGCCTACAAAAGCCACACCCTGGCAGTATGAGTGCTACAGCTGTGACCCCTGCCTGGATGGCTCCAAGATGGAAGCAAAGGAGGGGCTGGTCACAAAATCTTACACTTTTATAGGTTCTGGTTAATTTGCATGAACCCACCCTCCACCTTTCCAAGTAGTTTGTGCTTAGGGCCCTGAAATTTGGAGAAACTGTCCTTGAGTTCTTAACTAGAATAGGACTGTTTTGTCTTCATCACCCTAGCACATCAGAAAAGCACATCCAGGAATAGGAAAACTTAAAACTAAAGACGTCAAGGGGGGAATAAAAGGGACCTCTTTGACCCTCAGTGGCCTGCAAAATACTCTGGGGGGGCCTATTGCCCTGGGCTCCCCCTTGTTTCCACCCTGGTGACTCAGTGGCAGGGGGATCCTGCATGTCCCATCCTCCAGCGTGGCTCAGCAGGGAGGAAAAGGGCATCAGAGGTAGGAGCCAGGCTTTGGCTCTGAGATTTCCCCAGCAGATCGGGAAAAAAAGGGGAAACAAAAAGTTGTTGAAATAAGCAGTGTGGAAGGCAGACAGCAATGCATTAAATCCTGCAGCGAGGGGCTGGCATCAGCCTGAGTGGGTGGAAAACGGAGACAGTGGACAATGGTGCTGCTCTGAGCACCTCGCCAAAGAAAAGAGAGAAAATAAAACTGAAATACTTATTGATGGGGGACGGGGAGGGGGGGAAAAAAAGAGAAATGAAGAAAGGAAACCCCAGCATTGTCTGGAGGAACGTACAGGACATGCTCGGCAAGCACCGAGTGTGACCTTTCCGTGGTGCGCTCCTTCCAAGCCGGAGGATGCTCGGAGGATGCTCGGAGGATGCTCGGAGGATGCTCGGAGGATGCTCGGTGCCACCGGCGAGCGGCTGCTGCCACCTCCCGGGAGCCCAGGGCAGCCTGTCCCTGCTCCTGCAGGGCGAGCAGGGCTGGAAAGCATCGGGAAAGGACCAAAACCAGAGTCGGTTCTTTGGAATACTTGGATGAGTGTGTAAAAATCCTCGGGTGCAGCATCTCTGAACACAGCGCTTGAGGCACCGAGGAAATAAAGCCAACAGTGTGCAAATGCTGTGTTGGATAGCACAGGTTTTGTGTGCACTGATATAGGCAAGTGTGCAGACCTTCACTGACGGCCTGAAGGCAGAGCAGAATCTGAATTAAGCAATGATCCTTTCCCACTAATCGAAGAGTAATGACATGATCGACCAGCTATGAAATTTTAACAGAGAAAGCACCGCAAGCAAATCATGGAAATTCCTTTTCTCCTGCCTGCCAGCTGAGCTGCTGTTTCCCCTGGGACACACCAGCCCACGCCAGGCAATGCCATGCTGTCCATGAGCCCCTCGAGAGCTCGTGTGCTGAACCCACCCCATGCCTCCCCAGCTCTGGACCCTTCCCCAGAGTGACCCTCAGCCGTGCCCAAACAGCTCCTGCCGGACACCACAGCCCACCCTGGAAGCAAGGAGTGCTCCAAGGAGGCTCCAGGGCCTTGTGGATCATCCTCTGCCTATACCCAGAGCAGCTGGGTCTCACCCTCCCCACGCAGACAGACAATTTTCTCTCAGAAAAGCTATTTTCAGAGGAGTTCAGGGCCCTCATGCAGCGTGGTAGATCTCTGCAAGTCAGCTGGAGGATGAACTCTGAGGCAGACACAAGTCTCCTGAGCTTTGCTCGATTTACGTCACTCCATCATCTTGCCTCAGCCTCTCTGACTGAGATTTCATTTTTATTCCACTTGTGCTGCTCTCTCAGAAATGCCACGAACATCTGTGCCTGTCCCAAGCTCACACTTGTCATTAAAAGGGCCAGTTAATTGCAAGTGAAGCACCAGCCATGTGAGCAGGCTCCAGCCCTGTTCTGTGGGTTCTGGATGGAGCCTGACTGCATTTCCCCTGGGAAAAGCCCCACAGCCAGATCAGGAGCTGGGGAATGAGGGACACAGCAGGCACCTGCTTTCCTTCTGTGGGCTGGTGGCTTTCCAAGCCAGTCCTGACAAGAAGTCACACCACAGGGACAAAGTCCAGGTTAGAGAGGGCAGAGCCCACATCATTCCAGTCTCCTCTGGCTGCATGTCCCAGATTTACATGCCCAACGTTGCAGCAATAAACTGCAGAGATGTGCCAGGATTCTTTTGAGAGAATACTGGGGGGTTTTCTATGTGTTAGGAACCCTTTTTTTTATGTCAACAGAGGCAGCTACTTTTATTTAATTCCAGATTTAGAGACCTGTGTGGCAGAGCCCAAATCCTGATGATGATGCCAAGGAGATGAGGGGTTATGGAGATTGCATGTAGCCGAATTTGCTTGGGGTGAAAAATGCTGGTAAACTTTCAGGCTACTCCCAGTTTTTATGTAGCACTTGCTAACTTGTAAATCAATCAGAAACCAAGGAATGCCAGAGCTGTGCAACTCTGGCTGGGTCCATGTGCCTGCTTGCCTTGTGCCCTGGGTCCCGTCTCCCTGGGGAGGTGTTGAAACCTGGTGAATAGGGAGCCCTTGGGAGTGCCAGAGCACAGGTAAGGTGCCACCCCACCCCGTGGGGACATGGCTTTGTCAGGCAATCCCTCCCTGTCTCCAGGGCTGTCCTTCTGCCAGGAGCCAGGGGACAACATTCCAAAATGAAAGGATCAGCATGGGGAGGATGCAGCATCCCCTAACTGCCCACAGCCTTGCAGAGAGCCTTGTGAGAGCTCTGTGTGCCTTACTCAGAGCAGGATGAGGAGAAGCCTCCTTTTTCCCCTGCCAAGAAGGGTGACAAGCCAGGAACTCTGGCCCAAATGCTCAGGGACAGCTTGCTGGCAGGTTGGATCCTGCCAGTTCTTGCTCCTGGATTTTTCTTGGAGGAAACATGGTCCTGGCAGAGGTACCCCACCCAGCAGGGCAGTGCCAGGGAGGAGAGGGGGCAGGTACAGCACCAGAAGCTGCTGCTGTCCCCCACGTCACTGCCACCCCCACTGAGTCACTGGGGCCCGTGGGAAGGAGGGGAATTACTTGGAGGAGGCTGCATGTCCCTGGACCACCATCTGCTGCATCCTCCTGAGATCCCTCTCATAATTCATCTGGAGGGAAAGCTAAAGTCATTTCTGCTTTGCTGTAGGGAAGCAGGATTATCATTCTGGGTGGAAATGGAGGGCAGGTAATAAAGACACACTGCAAAAAGGATGAACAATCACCCTGAGCAGAAGCCCCTGGTTAAAGACCACACTTCACAAACTGCCCAGACACTTTGAAAATTCCCTGTGGGCAGGGTCCTTTGCTGCCTTTCCCTCCATCATAAAACTATTGACTAATTCACAGCCAGAAAGCCTCCAAGAAATTATGTTAATCCTTAAAGAATGTTGTCAACACCTTATTAACAGGTGAATTTGCAAAGAAAGTTGTGGTGAAGAGCTCCTAACTGAAACCACCATGGGTTATGAATAACAAGAATTTATTTAAATTACATTTAATCTCAGTAAAGGGAAACATGAATTTTTGCAGAGAAGAGGAGGATTATCCTGGACAGATGTGACTGGGAAGACTTCTGCATGAAAAAAGTGAAATATTTTGAGTGACACACAGGCATTAGTGGCAGTGCTCAAGCTGTTCTGCAAGTGGATGAGCCTTTTGGGGTCAGAGGGGCTCTGGGTTTGGGGACAGGCTGGGGAGCACTCAATGACACCTTCCCTGTCCCACACGAAACACCACCAGACACCCCAATGTCCTTGCACAGAGGCTTTCAGAGCTGCTTATGGTTTTAATTAGCTTATGGATTGCAAAAGGCTTTAAAATCATCCCTTCTCAGAGCAGAGTGACAGTCATGGTCTGGTGTCCCCAAAAGTGAGGGGCAGCATGAGTCCTGAGCTGTTGCCCCCTCTGCCTGGCTCTTGGCTTGCCTCAAACCTGTCCTGATTTCCTGCCATCATTTCCTATCAAAACTCTCACTTTCTGCCAGGCAGGCATAAAAAGGGGCCCACAAATGTCTCAAATGTCATTTCATGGCCCTGACAGACACACAGGCTGCTCAGGCACCTGCAGGTAACATCTGCACACAGATCACGCTCAAAATATGTTTCCCTATTTTTACATCTCTGAGAGGTTTGAATGGGGGTCAAATGTCTGAGATTCAATTTTTTTTCCTCCTGGTTTTGCTGGGTTTCTGTCAGGAAGGCGAGAGATGTCAGCACGTGTCAGGGAGGCACCAAAGCTCTGACAAAAAGATGTATCTGAAGGGAAAGCAGCAGAGGCTGGGGACCTGTTAGCACCAGGAAAAGAAAGGAGGCAGCTTTGGTTAAAATGGCCTTTCCATGCCTGCAGCTGCAGCTCCCTCTTGGAATGGAATTGCCCTTTCCCAAAGCGCACTCATTCACACCTTTCCCCCCCCCCCCGAGATGCAAACACAACGGGCTCCACAATTTATGGCAGAAAGATCTGAGATTGCCCAGTAATTAATCACAGTAAAAAAAGTGGTTTAAAAGAGTGTCAGACTCTGAGGGGATTTATTGCTTTCTAATTACCAGACAGTAATCTCCCTCCTTTGCCTGCTTTCTCCTGCTTCTGCAGCATTTTCCCTCTCCTGCAGTCTTGTCCCACTCCCAGGCTCTGGCACAGGTACTGTGATGCTGGTCCCAGTAATGATCCCTCAGGGGATGCAGGCAGGGGACTGGGATGAGCCCTGGAGCACTTATTCTGGATAAGAGATGATGCTTCTGCTCCTCAACTCCCAGCCCTCCCTGAGTTTTGGCCTAGATATGGCAGGAGCAAGTGGCTTTTAAATTTAAATAGTCTCAGAGCTTCTGTGTTTATGGCTCATATTAATATTTAAGCCCACGCAGTGAGAAAAAAATTAATAAAATAACCAACAAACAACTGCATTTATTTCCTCTGTTTTTCACAGCTAATCAGCATCGAGGAGGAGGAGGTTGGTGGGCTCAGCTTTTTGGCAGAGCAAAAACTGTCTGAGATTATTATACCTATGTGGTAAATTATGGAGATGTGGGGGCCTTTCCTGAACACCCTGGATATCCATCTGTGTGGAAAGCTACTTGAGTACAGCATGGGTGCTGAAATCTTTAGTCTTGGCTGTTCATGTATACACAGACACTGGAGCTGTGGATTTCATGTGTGGCAACTGCAGGGAGAGCTCATGCCTCCACCCCACCCACCCTGCCATCAAACAACTTTAACCATTAATTTCAGATTAAATCTGACACGTGGTTCCATGGACATGAGGTTTGAACTGCTGTTTGTACTGGCCCAATGATCTGAAGGAATGGTGTGGTGGGCAGGCTGCTGAATTTTGTTTTTCTCTGATCCTATTGGCTTTGCTTGCATGAGGGATAACGGGAACACGAGAGAAAGGGCAAGTCATCCTCACAAAATGTACTTCCAGGGGTGGAAAGCGATCCTTTCCATCCTCCATCCTCCATCCTCACCATCCTCCCAGTGGTGCTGGGCACCAGGCTGACCTTCCAAAGCCTTCCAAAGGAACAAATGAAACCCCCAAGGCCGGTTGCGTGTTTCCTATATCACTTTATTGACCGCCACTCACCACGTTCTCAGGTTGAGCGCCAGATACCAGTGGGAGAGGTGGAGCTACCCTAGAGTTACAGGGAGAGAGCAAGGGACAGGCTGGGGAGAGCTGGCTGGGGATGAGGAGCCTCTGCACAGCGGTGAGCCCCCCTCTCTCCCCCCGAGGGCCTACAAAGACAGTGGAAAGACGTGCTTGTCCTCCTGTCAGTTGTCCCGAAGGGAAATGACAGGGCAGAGGTGTGAACAGAGACACTTAAACATTTTGCTGGAAGGAAAAAAAAAAAAAATACACGTTGCAACCCCCCAAAGGTGAGATATTATTATTAATTATAATTATTATTTCTCTTGCGGTTGCAAGGAGCTCATGGCAGGTTCGTCACACGGACACAAGGTCTTGAGTGTGGGGTTTGGCTCTGTTGCTGTTTGAGAGTAGCCAGTTTAACTCTGAGTGGGGTACAGCAATTCTGCAGGGCTTTTCCCCTGTCCCAAGCCTTGCCCCAAGGCTTGATGCACCAGGAGCCAGCGTTGCTCGTGCACTCCTTCCTGCCTGATGGTGGATACGGGCTACAGCACCGGACAAAGACCCTTTGAGCAAGCACAGCAGCATGGCAGCATTGCCACCCATGCCATCCCCACGAGGTTTAAGCTTCCAAGTCCACCAGCCGCTCACCCAGCCCCTCGTCCCACCCAAGGGAAAAGGGGGAGAACAAAAAAAAAGAAAACAAAAAAAAAGAGGAAACAAAGTGGGGGAGGAACCAACAGAAGAAACCCCTCTAGATATTCACTGATATCTACGCCAAGGCTCTGGGAGTGAGACCTGCAGGTGGTGGCCGCCTGCGCAGCGCGGTGGCCGGCGGGCTTAGGAGGAGGGTGCAGAGGTGGGCTTCTCCTCCCGGGACACGGGGATGGGCCTCTCGCTGTGGCTGGCGTCCATGTTGGAGGGGACCTTGGGGCCAGAGAAGGTCAGCATGCCATCGTTGGACAGGGAGCAGGTGATGGCAGCCTGGTCCACGTTGGCGGGCAGGCGGTAGCGGCGGTGGAATTCCCGGGAGATGTAGCCGTGGTCGTCCTGAGAGGCGGCGGGGAAAGGAGGGGAAGGGGTGTCAGAAACCCTCCGTGCCTCCCTTTGTCCAGCTCCCTCGGAGCAGGAGACCCACAACACCCTGGCTTGTGGTGACACTGCACTGCCAGGACCACTGGGCACACCTCTGCTGGGTTTAACTTTACAGGTTTGTAGGGGCAGGTGTGCCCCGCCACGCCTCTGAAGCTGCAAGAGCTGAGCAGAGCAGCAGGGAGGGATTTTGGCCATAAATTTGACCTCAGGTTGAGATCTCATCTGGACCTCTGATTTCAAAGGATGCTTGGAGACAAAGTCTGGAGGCCTGGGAAGGTAAAAGCAAGGCAGACGTGTGCACTCATGTATTTATTTACTAGGCTGCAATGCTGTGTCAGCCAAAGTACACAATCCTGGATCTCGTCTCTTTTTGGCCAAAAGAATGAGAAATGCAATTTTTTTTAAAAGTTGGCCATGAGAATAATAACTATATTAAAAAATACATACTGTTTCCAGGCTAGAGCTTTGTCTGGCCAAAAATGTGTATGAGAAGAATTAAACCCCTGCTGGTATAATTCACTTTTTGACCCCCACGGATATTTCCATGACATCCATGTTAAAAGTTTCCAAGCCTGAGGCACTTGGTTGGTTTTCTTTTGTTTTGTTTGCTCTTGCTTTTCTCTCCCAGACTGGCATATGAAAACTCTGTTTTCACTAAGGATTCTGGCTTATGAAAACTCAGCCATGCTTCAGCAGTGCCAGATGATGTTCTGTGTCTGGCCCAGTGTTATTAGTGAACAATGGACATCGTCATCTGATGGTTATGGAAGATGATGATTGAAAATAAACAAAAGATGGGTGGATTAGCTTGTTATTGTCAGATATCAGGTGGGGGCTTTATGGGAACAGGCCATGCCAATAATGACAATTCATAATTAACTCCTTCTTCTGATAAATTATTTTCTTTTTCCTTCAGCTGAGAACTGTTGGAAAGAAGGAAAACAGAGCTGGACTCCCCAGTTGATCCACCATCACCGTCACTTCCACTTACCTGCCTTTCACTGTGCTTGCCATGGATTTCCACAAAGTCATCAATAATCTTCACACTCAAGTCTTCGGGAGAGAAGTGTTTTACATCCAGCATGATTGTGAACTTGTCCCGATCAGACCTCACCTGCAAGGAGCATTGTCACACAGTGAGCCTCGACCTCTGGGTGTGGAGGCAGGACCACCATCACCACTAACTGAAGGCCAAAAAAGGGGTGGGCTGACACTTTTTCCTTCTGTGACTATGGGCCTCAGAGGGGTGTTCCTCCCATTGTGGGGTCCCAGGGACATTGAGAGGCCATGGGAGGTGTCAGGGTCACTGGGAGGCTGTGGGAGTTGTCAGGGTCACTGGGAGGCTGTGGGAGGTGTCAGGGTCACCAGGAGCCCATGGTAGGTGTCTGCACCTTGGCTCCTGCTCTGGGGAGAGGTGTTACTCCTCACTGCTATTCTTGTGCCCTTTAGCACTCAGTGACCTGCCAGATGGACCAGGCACAAAGAGGGGATGAAAACCAGTGTAAGACTCTCTGGTAGCACATGTTTTGTCCTTTCAGTGATTTATGGTTTCGTTGTGGATGTAGCTCTGGGAGGAAAGCAGTAAGAGAAGGCTACAGAAAGCACCTGTACCTGAATTTCAGATCACAGCCACCACAGTTACACATTCCCCTACAGCTCCCTTCAGAAAAGTGCTCCAGTCCTTCAGTGAGGGATTACTAAAACCACTGAACTCCCAAAGTGGGGAGAAAGTGGAGAAGGATCCCACTTGCCAGGGTCCTCTCCCATGGCAAGCTGTCTTCACTGGCACTTACTCTGGGAGCAGGCTTGCTCTTCTTCACTACACAGGTGGCGGGCGCAGAGCAACAAAACCAACTTTCTGGTGTTGGAAACAACCCTCAAGAGGAGCCAAAATGGTTCCTGTTCTCGAAGGGAAGCTCTGTCCTCAGTGAGGGTTTCCCTTTGAGCCCAAGAAGGGGTGGGTGGGTTGTGCCTGGCAGGGGGTTTGGGGTCGTCCTCATCCCCTCAAATGGGGCTGCAGTGTGAGATGTGGGTGGAGAGGAGCAGCTGGAGGCATAAGGAGGGAGAGGAAGGAACAGGAGAGGAAATCAAAGGGCCCTTACCTCTGAAATGCCTGACTCCAGCACGCTGCGGAAGAGGGACTGCCTGTAGTAGGGGCTGATAGTGGATGAGAACAAAGGCAGGAGATCATACTCAAGGAGACCCTCTCCAAAAAACTGGTCGAACAAACGGCTTGGAATGAGGGGTCCCAGAGCACGCTTGAACCAGGGGTGCTGGATGGTAATGTCCATGCTGCTGCTGCTGCTGCTGCTGCTGCTGCTGCTGCTGAGAGCTGTGGCTGCAAGGGGAGAGCAGAAGGGGCAGTGCCGCTGCTGGGGAGACGGCGATGCCTTGGCTGGAGTGCGCGGTGCAGCAGCCCCAGGGAAGCTCCCCCTATATATACCGGCCTGGCAGAATGAAGGCATTAGCAGGATTCCTCTGGAAAGACATGATCTCATGATGGAGGCAACGTGGTCAGCAGAAATGCGGAGACTGACCTGGAAATGACAGTCTGGTTGGAATCGGTGCCAGATGTCCTGGAGGGATGATGCCAGGCAGCAGGCTGAGAGGCACAGGGTGCCCAGGGGTGCTGGCATATCCCCCGTGGAACAAGCAGGCTGAGCAGGACACCCCGGTGGGCATCTCAAAGATGCTTGTGAAAGAGATCTGCTCCATGGGTCTTTGTAGCCTGACCTTGGGTTTCATTAATTTGCTGCTTTTCTGCCCCTCCTTGAAGCATAAACTCAGTATTTCTTCCAAATAAATGAAACAGCTCTCTTCCAAGCAAGGAAAAAGGGTCTGGTTCAGGTTGAAGAAGGGGAAACTTTTTTGTAACATGCTACAAAGTGCCTCTGCCACTCGAGAGGGGCCTGATGCCCCTGGCAAAGAGATCATGGCGGGACTGGTAGGGAAGCAGAACTAAAAAATAATGCAGAGCATCATTTTTTGTCTGACAAAACAAAAACTTTTAACAAAAAATACTTTGGCAAAAGAAAGAAAAATAAGCTTGGTCTCCAACCGTAACATCAGTCCCAAAGCTGCTCTTGAGAGTGTCCCTGTTTTGATTTAGGAGTGATGTGGGAGATCCATTTATCTCATGGTGTCACAGCACAGATCCTGCTTAACAGGCATTTCTGGTTACAGCTGTTTTTCATTTCTGTTTCCCTTAAAGCCTCCTTTAAGGGGTCATCTGTCACCCTGGGCTGCCGGGCAATGGGCACTGTGCCCGCCGCCGCGGGCTCTGCCAGAGAGCTGAGGTGGCTGGGCAGGGAAAGGGCAGCCAGGCTGCCCAGCTCCACAGCAAGGCTCACAGCCTGTGGCCACAGCTGAATCCCCATTTCCATCCCTTCCAGAGATGCAGGGATTGCGTTCCAGGAGGCTCTGAGCAGCAGAAGCACCCGTGTTGGGAGTCTCGTGAATCTCAACACCTTTGGCAGTCGGTAGAGAGCAAAAGAAAAAGAGGAGAGGGCACTTCACAAAGGCACTTCAGAAAAGAGGGGCTGAATCATTCCCTCACATTGTCAGGGTCTAAAGAAACCAAGGGTGGCTGAGATCCTGCTCTCTTCTTTGGGAGAAACCAGATCATTCCATGCCAGAAGAGCTAAAGTGAGACAAGCATGGAGACTTTTCTATCACTTGAGTGATAGTCAGCTGAGAATTGCCTGGCATCCAGGCACCGTGTGGTCTTGGAAAATCCTTAGCCTTGTAGGAGCCAGAAGATCCTGTTACAGAGGCTTTCCTTTATGAAAAGCAAAACTTGAGCAGAAAAACACCTAAAACCACAATAAAGACTGCTAAGAAGACAGACAAGAGTTTAGGTTCCACCTTACGTAGCTCCAGCAAGTAAAGCCCCCATGGTCCAGCCTTGGCTCTCAAGCATGAAGGATTTTCTAAAATCAGGTGTCAAAAAGAGAGCAATCCCTCCTCAAGCCATGGAGGAAAAAACCACAAGAGAGAGACTTAACCCCTCATTTATTCCCATTGTACCAAATCTGACCTTTTGTTTTTTAAGAAATTAAGGGAAAGCAAACGAGTCATAAAGCACTACCAAGATTTTTCTTCAAGAACTCTGTGAGATTTGTCCTGGCAGAGAAAAAAAAAATCTCTCTTCAGCAAGCCAGCTCCAGAGACCTGCTAACCTGTATTTAACAGGCAGCAGTGACCTGATGCAGAATGCATCACCTGATGTGCAGGATAAGAGGAAAAATGAGAGGAGAGACATGGGAACAAGTTCAAACTGTGCTCACACAGAAAGGGAGACAGATTTGGGGTTCTGACAGAACATTTGGGCCCCAGGTGAAGGGGTGAGGGGTGTTGGGAACATCCTCTTCGTGTTCTCTAAGATGTATTGGCAACATCCTTTTTGTGTTTCCCAAATCAGCACACAATGGAAGGATCCTCTCAGTCCTTACAAAACTGCCAAACCCTCGAGCTCTGACCTCCAGCGTGTTCCCCAGATTATTCCCTGGATTACTGAGGAGGAAGGAGGGAGCCCAGGTTGCTTTAAACCAAATCCAATCAGGCTTTGAACACTTCCAGGGATGAGGCAGCCACAACTTCTCTGGGCAACCCGTGCCAGTGAGCAATATACAGGCAACCAGAGCACTCAGTATGTTCAGTGAGATGGAAGGAATTGGCTCTTCAGAGAAAAGTGAGAAATATGTTTTCAACTGAATTTTATTTGAAATTATGTATATTACCACACATTCAAATACTTGAAAAGCAGCAGCCAACTTTGTGGTTTTATGTCTTTACTTTCTTCTGGACCCTCATTTTCATGGCTTTCCCTAGAATTAATCATATCCATATGCCTTGGACAGACATCTTTGTCTTTTGTGGGTAAAAGTGTTTCACTGAAATGTAAACTTCATTTACAGGGTCTTTTTCTGATGCAGACTTCACACTGCCTGCATGCCTCTGGGGAAGAAAACCAATCTCCTAAGATGCATCACATGTGACTTCCAATGGTCTAAAACTTCTGTGTCCTATTCAAATGAGTTGCCCATGCTGCCTGTCCAGTCAGTGGAGGGACAGATTCCTCCAGACCACATCATCATGTGGGTGGGTAGGAAAGGTGAAATGAGACCCCTTTCAGCAGTGCCTGTATCTCAGGGGGCAATTCTAATTCTAATCCCCTTCTTCACAAGCAAAGCTGGTGAGAAGAATCCCATCCAGTGGGAATTTAGTAGGAGAAAAGAAAGTGATAATTTTGCATCAGTTCAGCAGACCAGACCTCACAAGACACACAACATTTGAGCATCATTATCACCCGCTGAGTAAAACCAGTGAGATTTGTTGGTGGAAACTGAATGGAAGAAAATTCATGCGTATGGTCAGGAGCACATCCAAGAGCAATGCATCAAAGGCAGCTTTTTCCAGAGCTTCATTGCAAGTTTAGAATGTGAATCAAACTGAGAATGTCCTCCAGAATGTTCTGTTGCCCAGCTTACCTTTGAAATAATCCCTTCCTAGTGAGTGTAATTGCCATCATGTGACTGAGACATTTAGTAAAGGACATTGCCCAGGACACACTGAAGAAATCCCAGACCACGTTCCTAAGTAAAGCTACCATCAGCAATTAAGCACAGCCCTTTAGCTGTGTTTAGCTGCTCTGTCTGTCTGCATGACTGACTCCCACCTCCCCATTTCCAGGGGGTCTCAGAGCTGTCTCCAACCCCCTTGCCAAGCTCTGTGCAAGCCCAGGGTGAAGAAAAAAGCAAATATTGGAGTGGAGCAGACACTGCTCAGGTGTAGCGACTGGTCAGCAGTGACTGTGGAGGATTTGTAGGAGATTCTGAAGTGCTGATAGAATGGGGGTTCCTGTTCCAAACTGGTTTGTTGCAGCCCCAGGAGAGCCAAGAAAGGCAGGGTCTGCTCTGATCTGCATTTCCTCTCAAGTCAAGTGTACCTTGTCACCCTGCAGAGGATGCAACTCTTCAGGTAGGTCTCATGGAAAACAGGAATGCACCTCAGTGCTTTTTCCTTCAAATACGCATATCAACCCCCAAAATACAATTTATATTCATTTAAAAGGTCCTCTGTGTTTAGATGTCAGCTGTTTGGTGATGCTATAAGGGATTGAGCAATCTCTGGCAATATTTAATGACAAAATTGTTGCAGAATGCCAGTCAGACTGTTTCCACTTCATAGAAATCTATGAGTTACAAAAACAAGATCATGAGAGGGACACAAAGCTAAAGTAAATAATAATGTGATTTTTTTGCAAGTTTTCTTCCTACCACCCTTGCTGAGGTAGAAAATACTACATAATGTGTGTAAGAAAGCTGGTGAGTGGGAAAAAGAAACAAAAGACCATATTTTATTTAATCTTGCATAGACCAAGCTTTGGAAAGGATGCAAGAAGTCAGTATGAAGTCATAGAAATCACAATGCAAGCAGTCAAGCAGAAAGGGCAGGGTCACTCATGGTTATCAGTTTTGCCTGATAGGCACTTACTAAAAGCTTTCCCTAGAAATGATCACAGAGCATTTGTTTCTTTCTTTCTTTTTAAGGGAAGAGCCCTTTCTTTATATGACTCATTTCCTGTTTCTCATGGCCAGGAGCTTCAAACCTTTCCACCAAGGCGGGATGCTGATGGAGGAAGGAGCAGGTGATTATAACAGCAGTGAAACTCATTTTCCTCCCCACCAGACAGCACGGAAAGCAGGAAAGCAGTGATTCTGATTAGTTCTGAATGCTGTTGATTATCTTCCTAAAGTTTATAAGGATGAGAGGAAGGGAGCCCACGTCCTCAGGGCAGTTTGCACAGTGTTTATCTGGGATTGGGGCTGCAGGGCAAGGCAAGGGCAGGTCTGGCATGAGAAATGGCAGCTGCTATTTTTTTAAAATTAGATTAATTCGTGATTCTTATTAAAAGCAAAGAACACTTGAAAACAACTCTTGGGGGATAGTTCACAGCAGAAAAGAAGACAGTTAGTGGGAAGGTCACTGCATGCTGAGCACCTTTAAAAGAACAAACAAAAAAACCACCACCAAACCGGGCTTGCTTTCCTTTTAAAAAGAGACCAGCATATCCCTAGGGAGCCCTGCAAATTCCCAATCCTTTCAAACATCCCTGAGCTGCCCAGCTGGGAGCAGGTGAGCAGCCCCTGCCCTCCAGACTCTTGGCTAAGCTTGTCCTGGTGGAATCCACCACATCTCTCCCTTCCCTTGCCTCTGCAGCTCCTGCCTAATGAATGGCCATGCCTGTACCCCAAATTTTGTCCCAGGTGTCCCCACTCATGCTGACAATGCTTTTGTCTCACAGGGACTATGGCTGAAAAGTTGCTGGACACCAGAGCCAAGAAGAGAACAAGTCATGGAGGGGACATTTTTAGTTTTCTATTGACAAAGAAATTTTCATCTCACCATTTTTAAGGTATAACCTTCTGTTTTACTGCTGCCTTTTGTGATTCTTTTTCTACTCAAATATCTCCTTTTTCCCATTTTAGAGGGGTGGGGCAATTTTCATTTTACAGTTTACAGCAATCCACAGTCAGCTTTACAATTCAGCTGTACACTGGAAAAGTTAAACATCCACTCTACTTATCCTAAGACTGATATTTATTTTATCTAAAGAATTTATATAATATCAACAGTCTGCCTTGGTGCAGCCAAAGAGGCTTAAAAAATTACTAGCAATCCCTTTTTTCCACATCAGAGCTCACATCCTAAACACTGAACAAATCCCATCAGTGTTTAGGGCACATAATATCATTGTTGTCAAATCAATGGTGAATTTACGTCCTGCTAATCCTTGGCACTTAGTCAAACAAGCTCAGCAAGTTTTAGCAGCACAATGCATTTTATGTTTTCATCAATGGATTTGCATAGGGAATGAGGGATGCTCTTTGCTTCCCAGCCTGCAGCAGCTCCCAGAGAATGAGAGATGTGGAGAGAGCATCTCACCCACACCCAGAGAGCAGGAGAACGGGGCCAGGAGCAGGTTTGGAAGTTTACAGCTGCTAAGCAGTGATGCTTCTCCCCATCTGTAGATCTCAGGTGAGTATCATCCTGTAAAACGACTTGGCAGAGAAAATTTCAGCCCTTTTCACTCCCTTGGTCCTTTCTTTAAATAAAACCATCTCGCTTGCAACTCCACAGAGCTTGCTGCTGAGAGTTCCCCTGCCTTGCAACCAGATCTCATCTCCCTGAGCTTTCCATGGCCCCTCGTCCTGCTGTATAAAATATTCCCTTGGCTCTGGAAATTAGACCCATTTTTATTTTCAGACCAGAGAGTCTAAGAGCATAGTTTGTGATGTGACGTTTACTCATCTAGAGCAAATAATTATGGCAAATGATGCAACAGCTTGAGGAATTAAAATCTTGGCTATTTTTCAGAAGAAAGGAGAAATTATGTCCATTCTTGGTTTGGTGTTGTAAGGGTCGGTCCGAAGTTCCCCTCGACTTTGCCTCCCGACCGTCGCAAGGAGACCTCGAGGACCCCCACCCAGACTGACTCCGAACAATGGTTTCCTGGCCGGGCCAAGGTGGATGCTCATGACTGTGTGCTGGTGTATTGTGTTCACTGGACCGTGCTGTCGTGGCACCAACCAGAGACTGTGTTGCATCAACTGAGGACTGCTTGTCCGTACCTGTCTCCTGCAGCACCACACAATAGTCCATAAATCTTCCCACCTTTTGGCCAGAGGCCACTCGCTTTGGAGAAGGACTATAAAAGAGCGACCCTCTGGAAAGAACCCTTTGAGATCTCTCCACTGATGAAGACCCCTGAGATCTCCCCACGGACGAGGACTCGTCTATCGGATGACCCGTGAGGACGCCCGTCTCGTCTGTTGGTAGCTATTCTCCCATCCCTTCCTTTCCTTCCCCTTTCCCTATCCTATACCTCTCCCCTTTACCGTAACTGAATTGTTGGCATTTGATGAAATGCATTGCTGTTGTTGATTAAACTGATTTTCTGTTGTTGAATAAACTGATTTTTGTCCCCTGCATTTTGCCTGTTTGCACCTTTGAGATCAAAAGAACCATCACGACCCCCGCTCTGCATTAATAGCGGATCGTGACATTAAATTGGCGTCACGGACAGGATTTTCTGGCAGACAGAAGGGATGCAAGGTTGTCTGTAGTCTGTATCAGGGGAAGGAAGTCTTACTCCAGCCGCACCTAGCTGGCCACCTTGGATGGGTGAGCCTGTCTAGAAAGCAAGGGGGGTTTTTCTGATTTCCCGCAGACTGCAGACACCTTGGTGTGGAGCATCCCCAGACTCGCTTGAGGGCTCTGTCGTCAGAATTTCACAAAAGATCTACTGGTGCAAAAGGCGGGACACTGTTGTTGTTGCTGTTGTTGTTGCTGTTGTTGTTGTTTTGTTGTTTTTTATGATGTTTGACTACTTGGTGCAGTGAAGAGACAACCTGGTGTTTTGGTAACTAAGGAGTACCTCCCAAGTAGTTTGGTCTCTTCACCCACACAGGGAAGCGAAGGGGGGCACACAGCGGAAGCTGTTTCGTTGTGTGTGGTAACTTAAGCAATAGACCTCCCTGTTGTGGTTTTTACTTATCCCTTCACAAAATGACTGAGAATTCCACTGTAACAGATAAAACTGCATTTTATGCTCTATTAGCTAAGTATAGCGCCAGACCGTCCCAAGGTGGGGAGGAATGGGCGAACAATAATTGGTTTAATCTGGAGAATGTGATTGATAGAATATATTCTCTGCAACATGAGTCAAAGTTCAAACTGGGCAAAGATAAAACCATACTCTGCTCGGTTTTAGGAGCTTGTCTTACGGCAGCTATAGAAACTCGCTCTGAGCGCAGAAATGAGGAAAGAACAATTATAGACTCTCTACAAAATCTTGTTCAAATTTTGCAAAAACAATTAGATCAAGAAAGGAATGAGAACCATTTGTTGCGAGATGAAAATAATTTGTTAAAAGCTGCCTTAAGAGAAGAATGGGACGAAAATTCAAAGCATGCTGATTCACCAAAAGGAACACAGGAGAAGGAAGCTATTTACATTAATCCAATGTACTCTCCAAAAGACCCAATTTTGATGAAAAATTGTGGGGAACACTGCTGCTCCAACTTGAAACCTGTGATTAAAATAGAATATGATTATATCAGTGATGCCCCCCCCGAGCAACCTTCTCCACAGGTTCTGGGCAGTGTACCAGAGCAAACTTCTCCACAAGTTCTGAACAATGCACCAAATCAATCTCCTGCACAGGCTCTGGGAGTTGAGCCAAAGCAGTTCACCTGGGCTGGGCTTTCCCAAGGGTCTGAACATTCTCCCACTTCGGCCCACCACACTTTAGCCCAGGAATTAGAAAAGATACCCAAACCTGACAATACAGCTGTCTATCAATACATTGATGATATTCTGGTGGGAGGGGATGAAATAAAAGTAGTGGGGGATACCCAACAAAAAATAATCTCTCATTTGGAAAACCCTGATTTGCAAATTTCCTCAGAGAAAATTCAAAAACCTTCTCAGGAGGTGAAGTTTTTGGGAATTTGGTGGAAAGGAAGTATGACATGTATTCCACCTGATATTCTAACCTCCCTGGATCAAATTAAATTGCCTGAATCCAGGAAAGATATCCAACAGGATCTAGAATTATTAGTGTTCTGGAGAAAACACATCACAGTCACTATTGAGACCCCTCCCCCTGACGGGGTGGCCCAGAGATCCTCAGTTGGGAAGTGGTATGCCCAGATAAAACATTACTGTAACATCTTCTTAGTGATAGAAAGAGCTGTAAAAAATCTGGCAATACAAGAAACTGAGAGCTTGGCAAATAGCCATGACAAACCTGCCTTGGTAAGTAAAGTAGCCACTCCTTTCTCCCCTGAACAATCAGCAAATTCTTGGTTCACTTATGCTTCTGCCAAACGAGAGGGAAAGGTGGGGAAATACAGGGCAGTAGCCCTCCCCACTTCTGCTGGTGAACAAATTTTTACTGAGGGAGAAGGCAGCTCTCAGACCGGTGAGCTGACAGTTGTTTGGAGTGTTTTCCAACTTGAGGTACAGAATATCTCTCTTGTTTACATCTACACTGACTCCTATGCTGTGTTTAAAGGAGGTACAGAGTGGCTTCCTTTTCAGCAGCAAAATGATTGGGAAGTTAACAGAATTCCAGTCCACGCTACACACTGGATAGTTCCATCATTTTAATCTCCTGCCTCCTGGAGGCAGACTCTGTTTGTGTTTACTTTTCACAGAAGAACACCGAGGGACATGAAGAAGCACCCCCCTTAGTGTTGGATGACAAACCAAGGTTTTTCCTCCTTTCGTGGTGACACAAGGTGATGATGTCGCAATAACTTGTAAATTAGCAACTGGATCCCTCACCGAACCTGCAGACAGTTATGGCATAGGATCTCATGGCCGGACTTTATATTGCAAACCCCAAAATCAAGACTGTTGGCTAAACCTAACTGCTGTACAATTTTCCTATAAAATCATGTGTGGGAAAAATGATACAAAATACTGGGGAGAACTTGATGTTAATGTTGTAACACCTACTACCCAACCACCGGTTGTGCTAAGCCCTGCAATTTTTCAATTTGGACCTTATGTAATTAGAAAAACTGGCCAACAATCCGGCATGGTCTCTCAAACAAATCAAATTATTGATGCAAAATAATGTCTCAGAAGTCCAACCAGCTTGTTCACCCTTTCTACAAACTTCTTTTGAGGGATGGACAACCTGGCTGCGGAAACGAAATCCTGCTAAAAAACGAATGGCAAGAGACATAACCGGTGTTGTGGGAACAGGATTGGGAATTTTGAATAGCATCGATTCGGAAGTACTAATGAATAAATTGGCTACCACAGCTGGAGATGTAACCAAATTACAACGGCCCCTACAAACAGCCTTAACAGCTTTGGGAGCCCAACAATGGTTGTTCTCAGTTGTATCCAGGCCCAGTTGTGGATGCAGTCAGTTGCTGCTTTAATTATAAGAGAAGGTGAGGAAGGCACTTTTCCCACTGAAATCCGAAAAATAGTCTGGGACAGTGCCACTGATTTTGAAAAAGAATTCCAGTCCTGGTGGACCTATGATCCCAGCACAAGCATTGCCACAGCCTTTGTACTGACGATTCGTAATGCTTCAGTGCATTCAATATTCCCCATCATTGCATTAGGGTTGAACCATGATGGAGCTATTCTCTATCCTTTCGAGCATAGGGAATGGGCCCGTCAAATTGGTGGGAGGTGGCAAACTGTCAATTTGGAAACTTGCATTGTCCGGGAACAACAAGGGTTTATCTGTGAAAGTAATGCAATCAGAGCTCAAGATATCTGCTTGGACACAGAACAGAATGTTTGTAACTTTGAAATCCATCCAAATGAGATTCCTGAAACTGTATTAGTATATATAGGCAATGGATGTGCATGCTTTAGAACTGCTTGTGATAGTGTTTTTATAGAAAATTTGGTACTGAATACTAAAAATCATTCAAACTTTTGTGTCTGCAACTTTACTAGGATTTCAGGATGTGATTTTTCCTATGTAGCCCCAGTTACTTCTCACCATCTTTTGCAGTCAAATTACACACTGATCCACCATCTATTGCCCACTCCAATTGGAATGAACCTCTCTCTGGTGAAGCAATTGTTGCTCCACCAAGATCTGATCGAAATTTTGAAGAAGATCAAGAAAAACGGACAGAAAACTCTAATAGCTGTTCATCACAATGTGGAAAAAATACATCGTGTTTTAGAAAGAGTAAAGACAGATGCTGAACACGGGTGGTGGGATACTCTATTTGGGTGGTCACCTACTGCTACAGGTATCCTGAACAAATTGTGTCATCCCACCATTGTTCTCTTGATTTTAGTTTTAATTGGTTTTGTTTTGTCAGCAATTCTATACATCATGACTTGGAGAATAACGAAACGATTAACACAATTGGCATCTGTGACAGATATACCCAGATCGGCTACTGTTGACATCCCCAGGGTTATTGACACAAGGTTTCAAATAAAATAAAAAATGAATATTTTCTTTTTTTTTTTTTTTTAATTAGAATTGTTTAATCAAAAACTTGCTTTAAAAATTGATTTATTTCTAATCAATACTGAAAAAAAATTTAAAGAATTGAGAATTGTTTAATCAAAAACTTGCTTTAAAAATTGATTTATTTCTAATCAAAAATTGAACAAATTGTTTGAAGTCGTTAGCAATCAACAAAATTGAACATAATTAATCTGTTTTGTTTTCCCTTTTCTCCTTTTCCTTATCCTGTCCCTTATCTTTTTCCTACTCTCCTGTCTCTGTTTTTCTGGGATATGCTACCAACGGAGACGAGTCCTGAAGACACCACAACTGAAGACTTCACTACAACTCTACAAAAGGGCGCTCTTGACGACGATCGTGAGTCACGGGGTGGTGTAAGGGTCGGTCCGAAGTTCCCCTCGACTTTGCCTCCCGACCGTCGCAAGGAGACCTCGAGGACCCCCACCCAGACTGACTCCGAACAATGGTTTCCTGGCCGGGCCAAGGTGGATGCTCATGACTGTGTGCTGGTGTATTGTGTTCACTGGACCGTGCTGTCGTGGCACCAACCAGAGACTGTGTTGCATCAACTGAGGACTGCTTGTCCGTACCTGTCTCCTGCAGCACCACACAATAGTCCATAAATCTTCCCACCTTTTGGCCAGAGGCCACTCGCTTTGGAGAAGGACTATAAAAGAGCGACCCTCTGGAAAGAACCCTTTGAGATCTCTCCACTGATGAAGACCCCTGAGATCTCCCCACGGACGAGGACTCGTCTATCGGATGACCCGTGAGGACGCCCGTCTCGTCTGTTGGTAGCTATTCTCCCATCCCTTCCTTTCCTTCCCCTTTCCCTATCCTATACCTCTCCCCTTTACCGTAACTGAATTGTTGGCATTTGATGAAATGCATTGCTGTTGTTGATTAAACTGATTTTCTGTTGTTGAATAAACTGATTTTTGTCCCCTGCATTTTGCCTGTTTGCACCTTTGAGATCAAAAGAACCATCACGACCCCCGCTCTGCATTAATAGCGGATCGTGACAGGTGTGAACCTCAAATATTGAATAAATAAATTAATTAAATATCTCTTCAGATAAAGACCTCACCAAAAATAAATCACAACTTGCTATAACTTTGAATTCATAGAGTAATTTTCTTTTTCTTCTAATGTTCTTGACTGTTTACATGTGGATTATTTCTTCACAGTCCACATGGGCATTCCTGCATTGAGCAGATCATCCTGCAGAGCTCATTGCAGGGGGTGATCATATAGAATTTTCTTCTCCAAAGGAGTGATACTCAGCCTTTGCACTGGAGAAGTATGGAATACAGGGAGGAGTGGGTAGCCAGAAAGAAAAGTGGCTTTATCTGCTGGTGCAGGGGAAGTGGTGCTGATGTAGTGGGGAAGGAAGGCAGGAGGAGCAGGAGGTCTGGAGGAAAGAAGACAGGAGGAGAAGATAGCATGGAAAGAGAGTGGTCTGATCAGGACAAGCAGCTCTGTAAAAGGCATTCTGCAAACCCTGCAGCCACTTCATGATTGTGCAGTGAACAGCCCAGTCCTGGTTTGAGTCTGCCTCTGTCTGAGCAGGGCTTGGAGGGGAAGCACCAAACACTGAATGCAGACATCACTGCATGAATCATTCACTAAGCCACCCAGGAAAGCTCCAAAAATTGCCTGATTGCAGGTGATGCTGCAGTAGCTGTGTAGTGCTCAGGTGAAATGGGGCACTGGGAATTGAGCTGTTTGTCAGTTCAGATTGGCTTGCAGAGATGGAGGACAGGGCAAGAAGGGGATATCAGATCTAACAGGGACACTGATGAAGGGCGTTTGGACAGGCAAGGCTTGTTATGGATTCAAGCTAGGGAGTGGTGCTGAGGTCTGCTAGTACTACAGACACTGAAACTACACCAGCTTCTGTGTGTACACAGGCTACCTGTATAATTTGGTTCTTTAGAGTCAAACTAGAAAACCTACAGTGATTGAACAGCACACATCAGGAAACTGCTCCAAGGAGCATGTCCCTTCACAGGAGTGAATTCCTCTGAACCTCCAGCAGGTTTAGAAGTACCCGTACAGCACCACAGGATCTGCAAATCTCCCTGTGCTGAGGAGAAACACAAAATAATCACAGCTTTTATCTGGCTTGCAGGGACCCACTCAGTTCATCCAGCAGCCTAACTGAGAGCAAGAAAAAAAATCTCTTGATGGGATAATGATCCCTGTCCCTCACCCCTGGATGCCAGACGAGTCTGTTAGGGTGGCAGCTGTCTGGTGACTTGGAGAATTTATTTTTACAGTAGCTCGGTGATGGGAACCTCAGGAAAAAAAAAAAAACACCCCTTGGCAGAGAAAAGACCCTAATGAACCATTTGTCTAAGCTGCTGCCAAATCCTCTTGCTGGATTTGTGTGCACTCATGTGAGGATGAGCATTAGCAGGAGGGTGGTGGAGGTTAGTGGAGGAAAGATTAGCGGGCAGAGCAGCAAGCGAAACGCTGAGCCCGGCTCTGTGCGTCACTGCGCCCAGCCCTGACCCCCGCAGGGCTCCTCAGCTGCTGCTCACCACAGCTTGGTGGCTGCTCTGCATCCCCAGAGCACAGGGAAAGAGCCCAAATCCCCCCTGACGTCTCTTGAAGAGCTTGTGAGGCAAGCAGAGCACACGGGCAGGACTGGAGCACGCTCCGGGGGAGCAGAGGCAGACTAAGGGATAATCAAACTGGAGAGCATCACCTTTCCCAGACTTCAACCCACAGCAAAGGGCTGTGCTCAGGCACACCAGACGGGATCATTGGTGTTGCTGACACTACAGCAGTGGCCATGGCTCTGCTGTGTATAATTAAGGTTAAATGATAACGATTGTCACAGCATATGCAGTCTGAAACAACCCCTCTTTTCATTTCCCTTTTTTTTTTTTCTCCCTTTCCAGATGTTTTATGCATCTTGACAAAAGGTCATAGCTGGGGGACCAAAAACAGTGAGGGAAAACAAGCAAACAGAAAAATCCCCACTGCAGCTGCTGAATAGGAGAAATAAAAGAATTTGTACGTTAGTTCTGGGAAAAGTGGTGCAGTGGAGGGAAGTTGCAGCTGTGGGTGCAATAACAGGAGAGATTTTGAGAACAACTATTTTTAAATGCAAGGTCCTAAATCTAAACTTGCAGCTTGCAAACATAAAAGTATTTGAGTAACATTCCTCACTCCCTAGGCTGACACAGTGACCTGTAGATCACAGAGGGGCTTTTCAGTGACCCACAGAAGTTGCTCTGAGTTATAAAGGTTTAAGTAATGCACTTTATGGTCAGCTGTGGATAGAGGAGGATAGTTCTGGAGCCTTCTCATAGCTTTCAGGCGGATGAGCAAATAAAACTGCAGTCCCTTGCCCAAGGCTTGGTGTTCTTTCTCCACCTAGAGCACAACAGGAGGAATGTTCTGCAGACACACAGAGAGATCTGAGAGGTAACTCTCCTTCAGTGATATCCACTATTTTGCACTGATTGTGTGCAACTTTCCTTTCTACCTCCAAAGTCTTGTCCTGCTCTCACCCTGACGCTCTAGTTTTATTCACCAGGACATCTGTGTATTACTGTGCTGTGGAGTAATTAAAACCTGTCAGTGCTGTTCAGTTCTTCCTCTGGGTCTGTGTTGCTTTATAGACCCGTTCCAGGATTCCTAAAAGAGTTGGTGCTTCTAAAGAGCTGCCTGCTCTTCCCAATCCAGTTAAAAGCAGGCCACCATTCTCTGAAGGGCGTGAAGATTTCACTGTTTTTATGTCCCTGTTGTGCCCATCCTCTTCCTGTCCCAGCCTGTGTTGGAAGCTGGCTCCTGCCCCAGGGATGACCCAAGCATAAGAGGGATAAGAGAAGACATTAAATCATCCCTATTGTAACAGAACATGGTCCTGGGGGCTCCATCAGCTCTGCTCCTCTCAAGGGTGGGCACTACTTCCCAGGTGGAAGGAGACATTCCTTACCTGCAAGGAGACAGTCACACTTTGGTCCTGATTACCCTGGAAAGGAGAAAAGGGGATCCAGGCATGACCACACTGGCTTCAGTACTGGGCCCATTCAAAACGTGTAAAGAAAGCATCCACAGAGGGCAAAGGGACAATTCCCTATGGAAAAAATATTCCTGAGAGTCTCACAGCTCACTCTGACACACAGCACCCTTCCTCCTGCTCTTCCAACCCACACCACTAAACTTAGCCAGTCTCTGTGCCCTCTGTTTCTCTTCTCATGCACCACCTTCTTCTGGAATTTAGGGGACTCTTTTTTTTCTGAAGACAAGAGTTGCAAGAGGCTGCAACTGTGAATGAGCCAGTCCTTCAGCCACTGTGCACTGCTGCAGCTGTGACACTTTATTTGCAAGGGATGGGTTATCTTGGCCTTCAAAGATCCACTGTGGTTAAAGAAATCAATAATCAGCCAAGAGAATACCTGCTGTGATCAATAAAACATTAAAAAAAAAAGATTGGCATGTATCTTTAAGAAAATTAGGACAGCCTTCCTAAAAACTGCATCTGTCCCTCTGGGATTCCCAGAACCTGAGAATTCCAGGCCATGTGAGTAGATGTAAGTATGTGTGATAAATGTCTTCACACCAAGCAGAAGGAACGTGTCCCTTCTCCAGTGAATGTTATTCCAAGGGTTTGGACATGGCTGCTCCATGGCTTACAGAGGTTGGCAAGGGATTTTATCCCATAAACTGTAGTGCAGGCAATTTTTCCAGTGTGTTCACAGCATATCAGATGCAATGTGCAGCCTTCAGCTGAGATCACATTATGCTCTACATCCATTTAACATCTATTCCCAGAGGTTGCCACACTGCAGAGTTGTCTTTTCCTTTACAAAGCACTCAGGCAAAATATGCTCCAGAGTCTGTAAATCTGCACGGCTCTGGAAGGGGTTCAGCAGGGTCCTTGTTACCACTCCCAGGCACGTGTAAAAGGCTTTTCCAAACCTCTGAAAAGCACCAACACCCAAACTGCCGACAAGATGACCCGAATTGGTCAGGAATCTCATCCATCCCAGCGACCTGCTCTGTTAGCTGTTATTCCCTACATAAGGGACAAACATAGGTGCTCATTCTCACCCTTAAATCACATCTGATTTTCAAAGTGTTCAACTCCCAGCTCATTTCGGTCTATAGGCAATTAGATTTTCCCAAGCAGCCCTCAGGAAATGGACCACATTCTTCTAATACCTGGCACAAATAGGCAAGAAGTGGGGAAATCGAATTATCAACCAGACAAAAGAAGGTGCAAAGGAAAGAGCTGAGCTTTCACAGGTGCTGCTGCTTTGTTTCACACCTCTTTAGCAGACAGCAGTACCCCTTGGAGGGAAGCAATGGTTTTAACGTGCAGGATGACTTCTGAACCTGAGCTCATTCCCTAAACCCTTCCAACTGCAATGGGAAGTTCAGCTCCAGAGCAAAGCCTTGTTATGCGACCCTCGGTCTGAATTCCCTACATTGTACAGAATCCAGAGCTGAAAGGTATAGCCTAGCCCTCCTCAGCATCCATGGCCAGGGAGCCACCTGTCCTCCCAAGTGTGGCATGTTCTGACCTTTGCACTGTGAGATGTTACATAGTGATTCGTGTCATTATGAAAAATACACCATGGGATCAATATAAACAAGAATACTGAACTTAAAATAAAGCATGGACATGAGACGAAGGAAAAAATACTAATTTCATTATATTTGTTTAAATCACTTTGCTGTAAATTGCTGGCTTTTGCTGTTATGTATTCTTTTTCTTTTTTTTTTGCCACTATAATTATGAATTGTATCCACTTTTTATGTCTAAAGAAAACTCGGCCTTGTGTGGACATGAACAGACTTGTCACTGCTGTTACTTGCTTGCTAGGAGTGTAACCTGACAACGTTTGAGCCCTGTCCAGACCTGGTGGGTGCTTGTAGCCACTGCTGCTTGAGTGCTAGCCAACATGTTCAGGCTTGCTCAGACTTGTACCCCAGCACAGTAGGCATGGCACAGCCCCACCAGAAACTGCCAATGAAAGGGGCAGTGACCAGGGCTAGGATGGATGTGTTGGTGACTCCCTGCATGCCCAGCATTGCTTGCCTGTTCCTTATAAACGAATTAATAAATTGCCTTATGGATTAACCTACCCGATTGTGATGAGTAATTTATAACAGCACCAAGTGCTCCACTAGCCCAAAAGTGGCACACACCCCCTCCCCAGCTGGATCTGTGCTGCAGATGGCTCTCTGCTCCACCGGCCACAGGGATAGACCAGGGATGGGGAATCACCAGGAAAAATGAACAGAGCAGCAAATTTCTCTCTCCTGACCTTTAGCTGGATGTAGGAGTGCTCAGGACCAGACACACACTATCTACCACATCAAAACAGAGTGAGGAATGACAGCCTGTAGGATTTGACCTTGTTAATCCAGCTGTTTAGTAGAATGTGTAATTAGACAGCAACGGTAGGTGAGCCTGCATTGATACCTGCTCAATACCCAAGCACTGCTAACAGGACATTTTTTGCAGCCATGATTTTAGGACCACTTCTGGTCTAGAAGCACAGCAAAATTCCCATGACATTCCAGTAAAGACAACTGCTTAGGAAAGCAGTTTATATGGGGGGAAAAAACAAGCAGGCTCTTTTGTAGGCATTGGCATACTGATTAAAGTGCCATGGATCTTGCCTTAGGGTGCTCACTGCAGCTGCTCATTTGTTGAGAGAAAAAGGGCACAGACAGCCTGTGTGGAAAAGTGTTGGGAAGGGCATGTGCTGCTGCTCTGCCACTGCAGAGATGGAAGTGGTTGGGTTTAATGACTGCCACAGAGGTAGAACAGCAATCCCTCTTCACTTCATGGAGGTGATTACCCCATTCACAGAACCACAGAATGGTTTGGATTGAAAGGGACCTTAAAGATCATCTTGTTCCAACTCCCTGCCATAGGCAGGGACACCTTCCACTAGACCAGCTTGTTCAAAGTCCCATCCAGCCTGAACTGTTGGCCTTGAGCAGTTTCAAGGATGGGGCAGCCACAGCTTCTCTGGGCAACCTGTGCCAGGGCCTCATCACCCTCACATAAAGAATTTCTTCTCAATATCTAATCTAAATCTCTCCTCTTTTAGTTTAAAATCAATCCTCATCCTATCACTGTCTGCTCATGTACAAAATCAGACTCCCTCCTTTTTATGAACTCACTTTAAATACTGAGAGGCCACAGTAAGGTCACCACAGAGCCTTCTCTAGGTTGAACAACCTCAGGTCTCCGAGCCTGTCTCTACAGCAAAAGTGTTCCTGTCCCTGCATCATCTTTGTCCTCTGGACCTGCTCCAACAGGTCCCTGACTTTATTTTGCTAAGGACCCCAAATCTGGATCCAGCACTGCAGCGGGGTCTCATAAGGGCAGAGCAGAGAGGGAGAATCACTTCCCTTGGCCTGCTGGACACCCTCCTTTTTTTGCAGCCCACGACATAGGGTTTATGGGCTGCCAGTGCACGTGGCCAGGTCACGTCCAGCAGCATCCCCAAGTCTTTCTCCACAGGGCTGCTCTCAGTAAATTCTTCTTCCATTCTGTGCTCATGTCTGTAATTGCCCTGACCCAGCTGCAGCACCTTGCACTTGGCTGTTGAACCGCATGAGGTTCTTGTGGTTTCACTTCCCAGGCTTGCTCACATCCTTCTGCACAGCCCCGTCCTTCTAGAGTGTCACTTGCCCTGCTCAGCTCTCCCATCCTCTCTAAATGTGCTGAGGGTGAGCTGGATCCACTGCCTGTGCCATTGGGGAAGCCATGCAAGAGCCCCGGGGCCAAGGCAGAGCCCTGAAGGACCCCCCTCATCCCCCACTGCAGCTGCACATGCAGCCAGTGCACACAAGTCCTTGGCTGTGTCCATCTGCCCAGTGGCCCAAATAGCCCAGCTTCCAAAGCCAGGGCTCTGCAGGCTACGGCTGGGGCTGTCGGGTGGGCCAAAGCCTCACAGGGGCCTGGGCACAGCAGGGGCTACAAGTGCCCAGGGCCGGGGCTGCTCCAGTGCCAGTGCCAGCACTGTGCCACTTCCAGTGGGGTCGGCATTGAAGGGGTGCTGGCTGTGGCCCTTTGTGACACAGGCCCGTGGTGTCAGGGCTGCTGGGGATGCAGGACATGGAGGCCTTTGTGACGTGGCACAGGGGCACCTAAGGGGCACAGAGCCCTGGCGTGCTCAGTCCCAGGAGAGCCGCCCTGTCAGGAGGAAGCAGCTCCCCTGAGAGCCTCTGTGGCAGAGCAGAATGCAGACCCTCCCAGAGGAGATGAACCCCAACTCCCCCCCTGCCATGGAGCAGCCGGGCCTGTGCATGACGCCCCAGGCGACGGCCAGCCCCGGAGGGAGAGGGGACGGAGGAGAGGGAGGAGGCCCTGCCCCACACAGTCCCTTATGCCCCCCCAGCCCCTGTTGCTCCCCCAGTCCCTTTTCCCCCTCAAGCCCCCTGTGTCCCCCCAGTCGCTGCCCTGGGTTGCTGGAAGCCCTCGGGGAGCAGGGAGAGGGGGCACTAGGGGGGACAGAGCTGCCAGGGCCACACACCCAGGAGTGTGACTTGGCCACAGAGGAGAGGCAATGGGAACCCTACTCGGGCCAGGAACTTCCCCAGTGCGAAAATGAGAGTGTCCCAAAGCTGTTCCAATGGGAAGATGAGAAATGCCAAGATCTGTCCCAACTGGAACTGGAGAGAGACCAAGAGCTGTCCCATGGCGAAGATGTGAGATGCCAGGAGCCTTCCCAAAATCAAAATGTGAACGGCCAAGACCTCTACAAACAGGACAACAAAAAAGTCCAAGAGCTGTCAGAAGGCGAGTTAGACCCAGAGCTGCACCACTGGGAATGTGAGAGACACCAAGAGCTGTCCAAGTGGCTGGACATGGGAATCCAAGAGCTGTCCCAAGAAGAAAGCAGCAGCGACAGAATGTTTCCCCAGTGGGAACCCTTCATTGGCCAAGAGCTCTCCGAAGGGGAAGTCAGACAAGTCCCAGAGCTGTCCCAAAGGGGACACAGGAGAGCCATAGAGGAGTTGCAGGAGGGTTGGGAAGTGATCACCATCCGCACCATCTGGGTCAACCCCAAGTACCCCCAGCTCCTGCAGGACCCCGACACTGCTCCCCAGGACTCGGCCAAGGCAGCAGCTTGTCCAGCCTTGGCCGAGCAGGTGCAGGCAGCAGGGGCACAGAGCCAGGGCCCTGCCCTGCACAGCCCCTGCTGCCCCCCAGGCCCCTCAGCTCCCCAGGCAGGATCCCAGGCCCTCAGGGAGCAGCCGGCTCCCCCCAAGGAACGCCCGTCCCGCTTCAGGCGGGCGCTGCGGGCGCTGCGGGGGCTGTTCTGCTGCCCCTGCCTCAGGCCACAGCCGGACAATCCCTGACCGCTGCCAGCGCTGGCCCGAAGCCTGCCCGCTGTCACACGGGCTGCCTTGGATGTCCAGGGGTCAGGGACTTCAGTTCCTTGTCAGGAGAATGGCCTGGCTGAGGCTTAGGCCTTGAGAGGCACCAGTGATGTCAGAGCCAAGGGCGGGTGCACAAAGCCCGGGGAGAAGGAGCTCCTGCTCACAGGGGACACCAAGGATGCCAAAGTGACAGCCACGAGGACATCTGGCAGAACTTCCCACATGAGGACAAAACTCATAAAGCTGACTCAGCAAGTGTGCTGAAATCGGCCCCAGGTGGGGAAAAGCACAGGGTGGTGGCAACCACCGACTCCTGGCCCAGTGAACCCCAGAAACCCAGCAAGAAAAAAGGAACCTCTCCTAAAGAAAAGATAGACTGAGCATAGAGAAAGATTGGTTAGCATAAGGAGCAAAGGAATCATATCCAATAGAAGAAAACATTAAGATATTCATATTAGCTAATTATATATTACAGTTAATATTGGCTAATAAGAACAGAAACTATTACAGTAATATTTAATAAATATTAAAAAACATAATGCTATTGCAACATATTAATAAAATATTCCATATCATTTAATATTTATAGTATCTATACCTAATATTCGTAATGTATTTTGAATATAAGATATATCATAAATATGATATAGAACATTCTATATTGTACATATATGAATGCAATATCTAAGGATTTAGATACAACACAATCAAAAAATTAAAATAATTTTAAAAGGAAATAATATGTGAAATTAGTGAGAGAACCATATATCTGGTAGCCAATGAACATGAATGCCCTTTTTTGCTAAAATATATAAATAGTGACAAGTTTTGATAGTCCCTGTGCTGGCTTTGTGGATTTGCCACCCAGCACCTGTTTCTGTGCAGAACTGTAAATAAAGAAAATTCCTGAACTCTGTGTGGGGATTGGCTTCTTGCACACGGGCTGAGAGAATCCGTTTTGGGACAACAGCTTTGCCCTGGGCGCATTGCTAAAAGCTGCTGCTTTTCCGGCCGTGCTCACCTGTGCCTGGCCCATCTCGGAGCCAGACGGGCGCAGGCAAAGCAGCAGAGATCTGAAACTCGGCGGCTGCGCCGTCGCTGCGCCCAAGACAATCCCACGTCAGCCCCGAGAGCCTCTCTGGGAACGAGCAACAAATCCCGGAGGGCTCCTCTCCGAGCCGGCTCCAGGAGTCCCTGGACCGAGGAGCTGTCGTCCAGCTGTTTGGGGAACCTGCTGGGGCTCTTTGGACCAGCTGTGTGGCGTTCCCAGCGCACGCCCGGCAAACTGAATTCCCCCACAAGGACAAGGGCGGCTGATTTGGAGGTGTCCCTTGGCTCCTTAAAGAATCATTTTTTAGTGTTGACCTCCTGGCTGAGTGGCCAAGAGAAGCCTCCTACAGCGACACCTTCTCCCTTGCTTTGTCCCTCAGTCCTTCCCCAGAGGCTTTCAGGCAGCCTTGCCAACTGCAGCTCTGCACATTCCAGCCCCTCCAGTACATCCCAAGCTCAGGACAGTGCCCTGCACACTCCCAGGCCTTCCCTGCACACTCCCACACTGCAGTGAGGCTTCAGCTGTCTGCAATGGGGCCTTGCCTGTTTGTCCACTCGCCACGGTGTCCTGCACAGCCCACCTGTGCTCACACTCCTGCTCTGCACACAGCCCCTGCTTGCACTCTCACACTTGTGTCCAGCACACCCATCCCACGCACACATCCCTGCATGCCCCCACCCCTGTGCCTGGCCATCTGGAGGGATGTGGCACTTTGGCGTGGGCTTCAGGCTGGAGATGGATCTGCTGCGATTATGATGGAACTGGAGGGTCTTGTCACTTGCACTGGATTGAAAGCAAAACCAATGAGAGACTCCAAGTCAGAAATACAATTTAATAGGAAGAAAAAGAAAAAATAAAATACATGCAACATTATAAAAGAAAACCACTGACAGAGTCAGGATACAACCTGACACCCTGTCAGTCAGGGTGTTGGTAGCAGTCCCATTCAATGGTGGCTGCAGTTCTCCTGCAGTGACAGATGCTTCAGTTGAAGCAGTTCTCCTGCAGAAGGATGCAGTTTTCCTCCAAAGTCCAGTGATGATGTGAAAAGGTCCGATTTAGCTCTGGGATCCAGTGGACAAAGGCTGCTCAGATGTTCCAAATCTCCGTTTTCATCTAGGTAGGAAATGCTTCGCTCCTCCCCGTGGCTGGAGCATCTCCCAATGGGATGATGTCATTTTATCAGTCATGCACTGGGACTCAATGGCCCATTAACAGGACATAGCTCCCTGGAGGAAGGATGGGTTGTGGAAAAGATCAAGATCACTGCCCCACCTGGTTGCAACAGATGCTGATAGAATACATACTTTTGGGCACATCTTTACATTGTAACCCAGGACACTGGTCTCTTCCAATCTTGATGATTCTGTGACTCAGAGACTTCCCCAACCCAGCTGCAGCACCTTGCACCTTGAACCTCATGAGGTTCTTGTGCTTTCACTTCCCAAGCTTCCTCACATCCCTCTGCATGGCCCCGTCCTTCTAGAGTGTCACTTGCCCTGCTCAGCTCTCCCATCCCCTCTAAATGTGCTGAGGGTGAGCTGGATCCACTGCCTGTGCCATTGGGGAAGCCATGCAAGAGCCCCGGGGCCAAGGCAGAGCCCTGAAGGACCCCCCTCATCCCCCACTGCAGCTGCACATGCAGCCAGTGCACAAAACTCCTTGGCCGTGTCCATCTGCCCAGTGGCCCAAATAGCCCAGCTTCCAAAGCCAGGGCTCTGCAGGCTACGGCTGGGGCTGTCGGGTGGGCCAAAGCCTCACAGGGGCCTGGGCACAGCAGGGGCTACAAGTGCCCAGGGCCGGGGCTGCTCCAGTGCCAATGTCAGCACTGTGCCACTTCCAGTGGGGTCGGCATTGAAGGGGTGCCGGCTGTGGCCCTTTGTGACACAGGCCCGTGGTGTCAGGGCTGCTGGGGATGCAGGACATGGAGGCCTTTGTGACGTGGCACAGGGGCACCTAAGGGGCACAGAGCCCTGGCGTGCTCAGTCCCAGGAGAGCCGCCCTGTCAGGAGGAAGCAGCTCCCCTGAGAGCCTCTGTGGCAGAGCAGAATGCAGACCCTCCCAGAGGAGATGAACCCCAACTCCCCCCCTGCCATGGAGCAGCCGGGCCTGTGCATGACACCCCAGGCGACGGCCAGCCCCGGAGGGAGAGGGGACGGAGGAGAGGGAGGAGGCCCTGCCCCACACAGTCCCTTATGCCCCCCCAGCCCCTGTTGCTCCCCCAGTCCCATTTCCCCCTCAAGCCCCTTGTGTCCCCGCAGTCCCTGCCCTGGGTGGCTGGAAGCCCTCGGGGAGCAGGGAGAGGGGGCACTAGGGGGGACAGAGCTGCCAGGGCCACACACCCAGGAGTGTGACTTGGCCACAGAGGAGAGGCAATGGGAACCCTACTCGGGCCAGGAACTGCCCCAGTGCGAAAATGAGAGTATCCCAAAGCTGTTCCAATGGGAAGATGAGAAATGCCAAGATCTGTCCCAACTGGAACTGGAGAGAGACCAAGAGCTGTCCCATGGCGAAGATGTGAGATGCCAGGAGCCTTCCCAAAGTCAAGGTGTGAACGGCCAAGAGCTCTACAAACAGGACGACAAAAAAGTCCAAGAGCTGTCAGAAGGCGAGTTAGACCCAGAGCTGTACCACTGGGAATGTGAGAGACAGCAAGAGCTATCCAAGTGGCTGGACATGGGAATCCAAGAGCTGTCCCAAGAAGAAAGCAGCAGCGACAGAATGTTTCCCCAGTGGGAACCCTTCATTGGCCAAGAGCTCTCCGAAGGGGAAGTCAGACAAGTCCCAGAGCTGTCCCAAAGGGGACACAGGAGAGCCATAGAGGAGTTGCAGGAGGGTTGGGAAGTGATCACCATCCGCACCATCTGGGTCAACCCCAAGTACCCCCAGCTCCTGCAGGACCCTGACACTGCTCCCCAGGACTCAGCCAAGGCAGCAGCTTGTCCAGCCTTGGCTGAGCAGGTGCAGGCAGCAGGGGCACAGAGCCAGGGCCCTGCCCTGCACAGCCCCTGCTGCCCCCCAGGCCCCTCAGCTCCCCAGGCAGGATCCCAGGCCCTCAGGGAGCAGCCGGCTCCCCCCAAGGAACGCCCGTCCCGCTTCAGGCGGGCGCTGCGGGCGCTGCGGGGGCTGTTCTGCTGCCCCTGCCTCAGGCCACAGCCGGACAATCCCTGACCGCTGCCAGCGCTGGCCCGGAGCCTGCCCGCTGTCACACGGGCTGCCTTGGATGTCCGGGGGTCAGGGACTTCAGTTCCTTGTCAGGAGAATGGCCTGGCTGAGGCTTAGGGCTTGAGAGGCGCCAGGGATGTCAGAGCCAAGGGCAGGTGCACAAAGCCCGGGGAGAAGGAGCTCCTGCTCACAGGGGACACCAAGGATGCCAAAGTGACAGCCACGAGGACATCTGGCAGAACTTCCCAGATGAAGACAAAACTCATAAAGCTGACTCAGCAAGTGTGCTGAAATCGGCCCCAGCTGGGGAAAAGGAACTTCTGGCACAGGGAGACGGCGACCACCAACTCCTGGCCCAGTGACCCAAGAAACCTAGAGAGTAAAAAGGGAACCTCTCCTAAAGAAAAGATAGACTGAGCATAGAGAAAGATTGGTTAGCATAAGGAGCAAAGGAAACATATCCAGTAGAAAAAAATCATTAAGATATTCATATCAGCTAATTATAAATTACAGTTAATAATATTCACTAATAAGAACAGAAAATATTACATTAATATTTAATAAACATTAAAAATACAATACTATTACAACATACAAATAAAATATTCAATATTATTTAATATTTATAGTATCTATACATAATTTTCATAAAATATTTTGAATATAAGATATATCATATATATAAATGAAGTATCTAAGTATTTAGACATAATATTATTAAAATATTAAAGTAATTTTAAAAGGTAGCATTATGTGAAAATAGTAAGAGAACCACATAAATGCTAGCCAATTTACATGATCGCCTTTTTTTACTAAATGTATAAATAGGGACAAGTTTTGATAGTCCCTGTGCTGGCTTTGTGGATTTGCCACCCAGCACCTGTTTCTGTGCAGAACTGTAAATAAAGAAAATTCCTGAACTCTGTGTGGGGATTGGCTTCTTGCACACGGGCTGAGAGAATCCGTTTTGGGACAACAGCTTTGCCCTGGGCGCATTGCTAAAAGCTGCTGCTTTTCCGGCCGTGCTCACCTGTGCCTGGCCCATCTCGGAGCCAGACGGGCGCAGGCAAAGCAGCAGAGATCTGAAACTCGGCGGCTGCGCCGTCGCTGCGCCCAAGACAATCCCACGTCAGCCCCGAGAGCCTCTCTGGGAACGAGCAACAAATCCCAGAGGGCTCCTCTCCGAGCCGGCTCCAGGAGTCCCTGGACCGAGGAGCTGTCGTCCAGCTGTTTGGGGAACCTGCTGGGGCTCTTTGGACCAGCTCTGTGGCGTTCCCAGCGCACGCCCGGCAAGCTGAATTCCCCCACAAGGACAAGGGCGGCTGATTTGGAGGTGTCCCTTGGCTCCTTAAAGAATCATTTTTTAGTGTTGACCTCCTGGCTGAGTGGCCAAGAGAAGCCTCCTACAGCGACACCTTCTCCCTTGATTTGTCTCTTGGTCCCTTCCCAGAGGCTTTCAGGCAGCCTTGCCAACTGCAGCTCTGCACATTCCAGCCCCTCCAGTACATCCCAAGCTCAGGGCAGTGCCCTGCACACTCCCAGGCCTTCCCTGCACACTCCCACACTGCAGTGAGGCTTCAGCTGTCTGCAATGGGGCCTTGCCTGTTTGTCCACTCGCCACGGTGTCCTGCACAGCCCACCTGTGCTCACACTCCTGCTCTGCACGCAGCCCCTGCTTGCACTCTCACACTTGTGTCCAGCACACCCATCCCACGCACACATCCCTGCATGCCCCCACCCCTGTGCCTGGCCATCTGGAGGGATGTGGCACTTTGGCATGGGCTTCAGGCTGGCGATGGAGCTGCTGCGATTATGATGGAACTGGAGGGTCTTGCCGCTTGTACTGGGTTGAAAGCAAAACCAGTGAGAGACTCCAAGTCAGAAATACAATTTAATAGGAAGAAAGAGAAAAAATAAAATACATGTAACAGTACAAAGGAAAACCACTGACAGAGTCCGGATTCAACGTGACACCCTGTCAGTCAGGGTGCTGGTAGCAATGGTGGCTGCATTCCTCCTGCAGTGACAGATGCCTCAGTTGAAGCAGTGCTCCTGCAGAAGGATGCAGTTTTCCTCCAAAGGTCCAGTGATGATGTGAAAAGGTCCGATTTTCCTCTGGGATCCAGTGGACAAAGGCTGCTCTGATGTTCCAAATCTCCGTTTTTATCTAGGTAGGAAATGCTTGGCTCCACCCCCGTGGCTGGAGCATCTCCCAATGGGATGATGTCATTTTATCAGTCATGCACTGGGACTCAATGGCCCATTAACAGGACATAGCTCCCTGGAGGCAGGATGGGTTGTGGAAAAGATCAAGAACACTGCCTCACCTGGTTCTTAACAGATGGCCCATAAACAGAGAGTCTCTCCCTCCAGAGATAGGGATCACTGCCCCACCTGGTTGCAACAGATGCTGATAGAATACATATTTTGGGCACATCTTTACATTGTAACCCAGGACACTGGTCTCTTCCAATCTTGATGATTCTGTGACTCAGCGACTTCCCCAACCCAGCTGCAGCACCTTGCACCTTGAACCTCATGAGGTTCTTGTGCTTTCACTTCCCAAGCTTCCTCACATCCCTCTGCATGGCCCCGTCCTTCTAGAGTGTCACTTGCCCTGCTCAGCTCTCCCATCCCCTCTAAATGTGCTGAGGGTGAGCTGGATCCACTGCCTGTGCCATTGGGGAAGCCATGCAAGAGCCCTGGGGCCGAGGCAGAGCCCTGAGGGACCCCCCTCATCCCCCACTGCAGCTGCACATGCAGCCAGTGCACACAACTCCCTGGCTGAGTCCTGTCAAGATCCACTTCAAGGTGGTGAACAACCTGGTTACACACCACAGACACCACTTCCTTCAAAATAATTTCTTTTACACTGGGCTTTCAAAACTGTAGTTAGTGCATCAACTTCTTGGGCCAACAACTGATCAATTTTTTTAATAATGTCTAATGTTCTGTGTCAGGTGAGGGTACAGCCAACCACCTTCAGCCTCTGGTTAACAACCTCTTCCCTAGAGGTGTGTCAGGTCCATGGAGAGATCCAAGCAGAGGCAAGGAGTCAGGGGGATCCTGGGACCCCTTGATGCAGGCTCCATCCAGTCTAACTGCAGCATTTTTAATTTTAGTTTTTTAAGGACAGAAATAAAATTCAGGCCCTTCTTGGGGTAGGTGAGACCTGTAAAAATCACTGTGACCTGTGAGACCAGCTCAGTGAGATTGCAGCAGTACGGTTCTGGAGTCTCCTGACCTCTGCTGGGAGACCCCTTTGGAATCTCCCTGGGATCAGGGTGTCTGCAGCCTGGGAGCTGGGGGGGAGCGAGGTGTGGGTAGCTGAGCTGAGGGACCCCCAGTCCCTTGGCAGCTGCCAGCCCAGAGCCAGCAGCTGCCCAGGCTCCTCAGGGAGGCTTTTGGCCACTCAGTACAACAAGAGGCAAAAGGGGCCAGAGAAAACTGAAATCAGCAGTGCACACCTGAGCCCAGCGAGTGCCAGGGGCTGTTCCAGGTGCAGTGCTAGAAAACCTTTCAGCAGCATCAATGAATGCTCAGGGAGACTGTTTAATTTGGGATAAATGGCTGAGTAGCTTTATTCTAGCTCCGGCTTCAGCTGCCTTGTCCTAGCACAGTTCAGGTTCCTTCTTTGTGACACTGTCCCCTTCCAGCTCTCTCATACCAACAAAGTTAACAGGAACTAGTGCTCTAGCTTGTGGTTGTTTTAAACAGATTCTAATCTTGTGGGAAAACTGCTGTCTAGTGTTACTTCAGCATTCAGTATTGCTCTGCTCTGAAATCTAGCTCCTGGGAAACTCCCTCTGTCTTTTGCTGATCCAGAGTACAGTAGATCCTTCCTAGGACCCAGGTTGTGCAACACCCCAAGAATATTTCACCAACCATCCAGTGTTGTGTGGGTTTGCTGTGACAGATTTACACTTCCAAAGCTGGTGTTCCTTCAGCTAGAGCTGCTTCACAGTGCTAAAACCAGTGCTGTAAATACTATTGATCTCTGCAAAAATACAGTTCTGCTGGGCGTTGTGAACATTTACTTCTTGCTAAGCTCCAGGGAGATGCTTTAAGAGCATATAGCTTAGCAACAACACTGACCTTTTTTTTTTTTCCCTAAACCTCATTGCTTCCTTAGTCAGGTGGCAGCAAAAGTCTGTTGTTGCAGTGATTGCCCTGAAATTAGGAGTTAAAACAACAATGGGAAGAATTCACACGAGGCACAGCAGCTCAGGAGCTGCGTCAGAGCCAGCAGCTTTGATGCCTGTACTTTCACAGGGCTGACTAAACAGATCGATTAGATCTGCATCAGCCATCCTGCAAGTTATAATTGGAAAATAATATTTTCACAGGATTAGAGCCCATTGCTTTGAAAATAAAAAGCTTGACTTCGGGTAAAATTTTCCAAGGCACCTATGAGGTGCAGAGAGCAGAGCCTATCTTCAGCTCAGGTTATCAGCAGCTTACCTGGCCCTGGAGGGTGATGCTGGCAGTGGAGAAATGAGAGCCTGGGCTCAGGCTTCACTTCAGGCTGCTCTTCTGAACCTGTTTGCTGGTAAGTTTCCACTGCCATTGCTCTTGCAGGTGTAACTCCTCCTCTGCATCTTCACCTGTGGTAACTAAGGCCACAAACACAGCCCCACGTGCAGGTTTGTTTGCCATGCCTGTTGTCCATGCCTGTGTTCACATCAGACAGTCTGAGCAGGACTGGCCTACGGGAGCTGAGACAGAGAGCACTGTGCATTTAATTAGCATGAGCAGTTTGATAACCAAGATGCCTTGGAAAGAACAAACAAAGCAAGGAGATTGGATCAAGACTGGCGACAGGGAAGAAGATGGAATCAAGAAGAAATGTTGCAAAATGTATAAGTTTGTCTGTGTGATGTTTAACCCAATCAATGTAGTAAAAAATTACTAGCCTTCCTAGAATGATATATAACCATATGTAGCTCACAGAAAATTTGGATTCTAATCACCAGTCAATAGTCCCTGTGTCTCTCTCAATTGTCAATACTGGCCCCCACCTCCTGCTCATTTTAGGAATGATTTGTGCCAAGGCAGGATGAGCACAGCATGGACACCTGGACAGTGCAGCTGTGCAGGGCAGAGGGAAGCTCTGGGAGTTAACAAAACCCCCTGGCAAAGCTGCAGCGTCCTTGCCCAGCTCTGGCTCTCTGGGGCAGCAGGAGGGGCTCCAAGCACTCTCCATGGAGCTCACTGGCTCCCAGAGGGGCTGCTGGCTGTCACAGGATGCTGCTGGGAGCCAGGGCAGCAGAGCTCACACACCACAGCCACTCTTAGCCAGGCACTCACACAAAGCAAGGGGCTCCTGTTTTCATCCCATGAGCTCCTAAGAGGACTCCTATCCCCTCTCAGGGCCTCTCTGCAACCATTCTGCTTCTCTCTGCACCAGGAGATGTCACCTCCCAACTCAGGTCTGCTAACTGTTTCCCAAGGGCTGCCATGCCAGCAGCTTTTCCCAGGTTATCCTTCCCTTCTCCCCTTAAGTGAATCCCACACTTGGGTCCCCTCACAAGTGAGAGGAATGATGGATTTGTCTTTGCAAGAAAGCTGTGGATCTGCTGGTAGATAAAACTAGCACTGGGAGATAAAAGAAACAATGGGAAGGATTCCACTGATCGATGAATAGAAAAAAATATATTTGCCTTTACAAACAAACTGTAGGTTTGCTGACAAATGAAATTGAAAGATGAAAGAAACAATGGGGAAAAAACATGAATTCCATAAGAATTAAAAATTAAAAGGGAGGGTTGTACATTAGAGAGGAATCTTAGGTATCAGGCATTCCGGGAAGTCTGTACCTCTCAAATACCTCAGCCAACAGGGAAAGAGAGAGGGAAATGTGGCTGGGAAATTAGGATAAAAAGGGAGGCTGTGTCCTCCAAAAATTTGAGAGATCCCAGGGGAATGCTCCATGGCCTCTCCCTTTATTTGAATAAAGTAAAAGGACTCCTCTGTCTCCTTTCTGGACATAAACCTGTGGTGTTTGTGGCTTAATTTTCCTGACACAAGCATCTTCTGTTCCCCCAGGATCCCCATAGCTCCAAGATGACACAGCAGGCCCTGCTGGCATCACCCACATCTCTGTACTGAGGTGAATGCAGGCAGCACAAGCCTTGGCACCTGGTTCCACGTGGCAGCAAGAGAGATGGAGGCATAAAATTCCTTGTGGGATGTACATTCCGAGGTTCCCTGCTGCTCAGAGGGTTCGTGGTGGGGACAGGGCAGCAGCAGCAGCTGTACTGGGGAGAGTCCACACTGCAGAAACCATCCTGCTGAAGCAAATCTCCTGATTCTGGAGCACAGGGACACTCACAACCCTGCCCTGGGCTGTGCTGTCCCCTGGCTGCCCATCCCGAGCACCTCATCCATCAGCAGGGTCCTGGTGGGGAATGCTGCCCTGGATAACGTGCAGCTCAGTTCTGCATCTCAGATGCTGCAGGCTCTGAGCTCTTCCAGCCGAATGCCACCGGAGGGAGCCCCAGCAAAGCCAATGGAAAGCTCCTGCATCCACCTGGAACTGCGGCTTCCACCCAGCGCCTCTGCAGGGATTGTTTCCTGTGGGGGTCATGGAAAGCAGCACCTCTCTGTCAGGAGGGGTCCATCACTCACACACCTCGGGCTGCTTCTTTACTAAACCACAGGGCAGGAAAGCTTTAGAGCCCCCATGGAGTACCTGAGTCACAGCCTCTTCACCTGCATTTCCTACCCTCACCTGGCCCAGGACGTCTCCCAGTGGATTTGGGGAGGCTTGTGTGACCCCAGGAAGCAGCAATGAGCCTGCTGTGGGTGTATTGTGCCTTGCTGTTATGACTGGGCTTTTCCCCTAAACAAAGGATTTTCTGTAAATATATTTCAGGATAAGTCTGGCATGATCCCTTTTTTTTGTGAATGTGGAGCAGAGTTCTACTGCAGACAGCAAAGAGAATGTGCAGGAGGTTTCCCTCCCCCTTCAATAACTTTCTCTGATACCCCTGCTCTGGTTCTCTAGCAGAAACACCTGCTATTTTTAGATGTAATATTTGCTGATAAAAAAGCTCCACTGTGAGGGTACAGTCCCATGATGGGCTTGAACTGAACAACTTAGCTGCCACAGAAAGGGAGAAGTTTTCTATCTTTCTCCTTCTACCCCATCCTCCCTGATTTTCCTCCTGCCGTGTGCTCCCATCTGTGCAGTGCAGCTTCATTTCCCCGTCCTGATTGCAAGATAAAATGATTCAGCTTATTAACTTGGCCATTTGAGCCAGTTCAAGGCACGATGCAGCCAGGCAAGTGTGGGAGATGGAACAAAATAAGATCTGGGAGGGGTGGAAGCAAACCTGCCCCTTGCACCCGGGCTGAGCTCATGTGAGCCAAGGTCCTGTTGCACCAGGAAACCACAACCAAATGAAGACAGGCTGAAAACAAACAAAATTATGGGATGGGCACAGCAGATCTGCAAGCTGCCTTCCTATGCAAAGAGCTTGCACGAGCTCAGGGGCACTAGAAAAGTCATTGGAGGAGAGATGTAATAAGAGATTTCCACCAAAATCTCTCCTTTCACTGCCTTGGTGTCTTCTTGGTCCTCAAAGTACCTGAGGGCAGCAAGCATGCAATATCTGGAGAATTTTTCAAAGAGTACTCAGAAAGGTCAAAAGACATCAGCTGCTCCCACAAAAGGCTTCATCCAAACTGCCCAGGACAGCCCAGAGAGGAATTTCCCTCCAAGGAGCAGCTGGGTTTGCTTATGAGGTGGACTTTGATTATGTTCCAGTGAATCCTTTTGGCCCTTGGAGAGTGGAGGTGGATCAGGGACAGCCTGATCCCAGTAGGCTTGGAGAGGAGATCTGAGACAGGGGAGCCAGGATTGCACTCACAGGGGCAGACACTGAAAGCAGAAGAAAAGAGATTTTTCTTCGTTTTGTGGTGAATAGGAATGCCATCCTCCCCATGGCCACTGTTCAATTGCCCACATTTGGGGAAAGCACAGGGATCAGCACAGAGAGAGGCCAAGGGATGGGGCTCACCTTGAAAAAACACCTCCATGGTTTTAGAGCTCTCCTGCCAGGCTGGTATCACTACAGTCTCTACTGACATCTTCTCTTCTGGGCCAGGCTAACACATATCCTGAGCAAAACTTGGAATTCCTGCCCAGCAAGGGGGGCTGGAGGGCTATGGGGAGGCAGAACAGGGAGAAAATGAGTGATTTGCACCCAAATAAGGAGAGACAACAACAATGGGGTAAAAAAAAAAATAAAAAAAAAAAATCAAGAACTGGTTCCGGAGGAGCCAGAAGTGAAGCTGCAGCTGTGGACACCAGATGTTACTTGTGCACTGAGGCATGAAGGAGGCCACAAACACACCAGTGCTCACCACTGAGTGCAGAATATTCCTCTTTCTGCCTCCTGCCAGGGCACTCCACCCTCCCTGCAGCTAACAGGTTCTGCTGCCTCGTGTGTGCACAAGGAGATGGAGCCTGGTGAACCCTCCATCTGAACCAACAAAGCTGTACCTAAATTCTCGCCCTGATTCTGCTCGTCTCCTGTCCACCTTGATGTTAGGAAAACCACCTGCTCTCTTCTGTAAAGGGGGGAGGATGGCATTTTTGTCTAGCTCCTCTGAGCATGGAGAGAGGGCTTTTTACAAACAGCGAGTGCCATAATGATGGCCTTGAACACAGACTGCACAGCAGCTTGCTGGATGAAAGTTCTAATCACAGCAAATATTGTGTTGAACTTAAAAGCCCTGCAACTTTATTAATTTTCCTGGTTTACAATTGTAAAGCTCTCTCTAACAGCAACAGATAATAAATAAATCAGCAGTGTTCCTAATCAGGGGTTGGATCTCAAAGCCTCTCCAAGGAAGAGCTTCCCTAAGACACAAATCCCTCAGCCACGCTCTGCAGTGTCTGCACTGCTGCCTCTCCAAGGCTCTGACTCAGCATCTCCTCTCCCCTTCCCTGCCACTCTTCCAACCCCAGGGACTGTCCCTGGTGCCAGACGGCTCCAGAGCAGCACCAGAGCAGTGCCCTCACAGCCCTGTCGGGGTCAGGGCTCAGCTGGGGCTGACCTGGGGGTCTCAGAGAGGGGCTGTGCTTGGTGGCAGAGTCCTTCACACCAGTTGCCCCAAGAGAGGAAACAAAGCCACAGCCAGTCCTCCCCCAGACCCCCATGGAAGACACAGCTCCAAAGACCTCACCATTCCCTCTGCTGTGCTGTGCAGCCTTCCCTGGGGTTGCTATAATTAAGGATCTTATCAAAGATCTGCTTATATAACCATGGTGATTAGTGAAGTATAGGCATGCAAGTAGATTAGATGAGGTTACCAGCCACAGCTCTGTTCTAATGTACACGGGCTGCCTTCTCAGATTAATTTTTTGACATTACATCTTAAATTGGTTCTTTTTTCTCACAGTTGTGCCTTGTTCCAAGAGGTGTCAAGCAGAGAGCTGGCAAAATTGTTCAAAGGGCTTGCTGGCTGTGGGTCAGTAATTATCCCTGCATATGCACTGTTAGCAAAATCCTTTTAACCTGAGAAACCAAGTCCTGTGCACTGGCCTGGAACTCCAGGTACCTCTTTAGCACATAGTTCTGGCCACTGGCAACAACAAAGTGCTATTAAAGTGAATGCTTCAAGTACTTCATGTACTGACCCCCTGGATATGTTTCTGTGTTTGTTTTAATCTTTTTTTTTTTCTGTATCCAAGCATTGCTTTCTTTTGCTTCACAATTTTTTTTTGGTGCCTTTCCTCCTAGCTCTGCCTCTCTTAAAACCACCTGCTTCCCTCCTCATTTTTCCTCTCAGCCCTTTTATCTCCAAACCAGATCTGGGTGTCACCATTTTGTCCTGGGTTGATACCCAGTGATGACAGTGAGCCTTAAGGAGACAGAGCAAAACAGAGGAGGGGTTGTGGCAGCATTTAACCCAATAGATCTGAGCAATTTGGGGCAGGGAGTAACCTGCAGTAAATCACTAACCTGAGATTTATAGATAGGTAGAAAAAAAAAAAGAAACATGGAAAAAGACTGGCTGCTGTTACCATGCCACGCAGAGATCCCTTCCCCAAACAACACAGCGTTGAAATTATATTGAAAACGTGTTTTGATTCCCCAGGAAAAAATGTATTTTGACATATTCCAGCTGAAGGCTTTAACAAAAACGTTGAAGCAAAAACAGTGCAAGTTTGTTGTAAGGAGCAGGGAGCAGCAGGGAGCAGGTGAGCTTCACGTGGCTAAAGAACACAGAAAGAACCTGGCAGGACAGGGAGCAGTGTCAGGAGGACTGTCCCTGTCCTGAGACAGGTCACAGCTCAAACCAAATCAGGAATTGCAGGAGGTGTCAGGTTGGAACCTGATCTAGTAGAAGGTGTCCTTGCACATGGCAGGGGCTTGGAATGAGATGATCTTTAAGGTCCCTTCCACCCCATTCCGTGATTCTGTGAATAGTCCAACTGGAGCTGTGAGCTCTATGGTGTGTACTTGCTACAGCTTCAGGGAATTGCAGAATATCTGAGATTCATTCTACTTGTCTCATATTTAGTACTCAGTCTCATTTTCTGAATCAGAAGAATGAGTAAGTTTATTCCCTGATGTGGTTTCCAGTGATATACAGTATTGGAATCTTCCATATGCATTGTCACTCCACTGCAAAAATTTCAGTTCGCTGGGTTCAGACATGCAGCTTTTAGCCTGTAACTCCATGAGACCTCCCAAAACAACGACCTAAAAGAATTTGGTTTTACTCTTGACTCTGGTTTTAACTCCAAAGCATGGTTTACTTTATTTTTTTTTAACCGTTGCAGCACGTGCACGCACACCCCGCCACCTTTGAGCAAATCCCTTCATTCCGCATTCGGAAGTCACAACCTCCCGAACAGCTCCGTCCTCTCAGCTCCTGCCGGGGACGGGACTCGAACCTGCGGCTTTGAGGTTGCTCTCCGGCCCCGCCCCGCCGCCCCTGCGCGCACGCAGTGGCGACCCCTCGTGAGGCGCAGGCCCCGCCTCCTCTCCCCCCCTTTTCCCTCAGCGCGGCGTTTCCGGCGCGGTCGCTGTGACGCGGCGGCGGCGCCGGGGCGGTCCGGCGGGCGGGCGGGCGGTGGGAGATGGCGGAGTACCTGGCCTCCATCTTCGGCACCGAGAAGGACAAGTGAGTGGCCCCATTGCCCCGCTTCCCGCGCCGCTCCCGCGGCTCCCGTACCCCTGGGAGGGAGGGGGGAAGCTCGAGGGGAGGCCGGAGGCCCGTAGCGGGTTGCGCGGGGACGCGGCCTGTTCCGATCGCGGCGGTCAGCCCTGCCTCCCTTCTCCCTGCCCCTCCTTCCCTGCGGGGGGACCCCCGGCCCGTTTCGCCCATTTCTTCCACTCCCGCCTCGGGGGCGCCGCCCGGGACCACGTCCCCCGCCTTTCCCATCCCGCTGGAACGCGGCGGGAAGAGGGAAGCAAGAGGCGGCCGCGCTCCCCGTCCCCTTCCCCCCCCCGCCATTGCCTCCCTCAGGCCCTTCCCCTCCCCCCCCCCCCCCCCCCCAGGGGCGCGCGCGCCCGGCGGCGCGTGGGTCTCGCGCGTTCCCGCGCGCGCGCCCGCCTGCCCCGCCCACGCGCTTCCCCTTCCCCCCTTTCCCCCCTCCCGGGCCGGGGCCGTTCTCGGGCACTCCCTCCCCCCCCACCCCTTTTTCCTTTTCCTTCTCTTCCTCCTCTCCCACCCCTCCCCTCCCCCGGCCGCCATGAGGGTGTGCCCGCGCCTCGTGGCGCGCTGCCGCCCTCCCCCGTCCTCCCTCCGCCCTTCCCCCCGCGGCTGCGCCTTCCTGTCGGGGCCGCTGGGTGCCGGAGCTTCCCGCCGCCTCCTGCCAGAAAGCGCCTCCTCCTCCTCCTGTTCCCCTTTTGTTCGTGTCCCTGAGCCTCGCAGCAGCCTGAGAGCTCCCGCTCTGCTGCAAGGACAGCGACTGGTTATTTCTCCCCCCTCCCCAGGGTGCGGAGGATTTCCCCGACTGCTGCATCCTGATCCTACAGGCTTCTGCCTGCAGCCTTCCACGCGTCCGGGAACGCCTCTAGTTTCTCTGGTTGTTGGAAGCACACACACAAAACCCTCCTAACGAAAATTTGGTCACCATCGGCCTGACCAAACCGGCGTGTTTTTCCACTCGTAAAAATGAAAAGGGGGCATCGATGTGCTGCTGGACTAAATTACTCTTGTCAGCCCCTGGCCGTGGGGCTTCTGCTCTGCTCTGTAGTGCTGCCATTCCAGGAAAGCAGTGTCGGCAGCCTCTCTTTTGAGCTCTGTTACTGTAGCATCCTTTCACACAAAGGAGATACATAGGAATTTAATGCATTACAGTTTCAGAGATTTAATCAGGCATGAAATTCCTGTGCAGCTCTTGTTTTCTGTTAAAAAAAGCAAACGGAACCTTCCAGAAGGTGCTGAAGTTGGAGGCACTACTGGAAATTTTGTAGTTAGGTATTTCTTTTTGTTTCAGGTTAGAGTTCAGAAAAGACAGTAAGTATTTTATACTGCTAAGTGTTTGTTTTCAAAAACATAATAAAGAGTGAGCATGTTGCAATTTTACAGTAGAATGCTTTGCTAGAGATCAGATGTGCTTTAGTACTTTAATAATTCTCCCCTCCATGAGTTGATGTTGGTTACCTAGGGTTGTGGAAAAGAATTGGTGTTAATGATGGGAATAATAATTTTTCTTCCAGGAGAATTCTGATATTTCACTTATCCATATATAGGCCATAATAGTTTTCTTGCCCTTCAGAATTTTGCATTTCCCAGTCAAGGTAACTAAGCTCGTTGTGGTTTTCTTTCATCATTCTATGTGAATTACACCTTTTTGTGGGAGTTCTAGTAGTATTTCTGAACCCGGATCATTATCAAGATGCCATGAGAGGGATCATTCAAGAAAAGCTTGTGGTTTAAAACAAAAAGCAGCTTACTCTTAAAATCATTAATTATATTCATGGAAATGGCTTTACTAAATGAATTAATGTTGCTTATGTGTATTCTTTCTGTAACATGGTTTTCTCTTCCCTGAATTATTTGGGATACTGTGTTGGTAGCAGCCTGAGCTACCCTTCGAGTATAACTTAAACAGGTGGTTTATAAAACATGAGAGAGGTACAACTGTGTCAGTTTTAAAGCAGATTTTATTGCCTGGACCCGGGGCTGCATCAACTCGGCCGCAGAGCTCCCAGTGTAAATGTTCAGACCTCTTTTCTCGTTATTTTCCATCCCATCACCCACTGAAACTGATGTAAAGACAAGAATGGAGAAGCGGAAGAGTAGAACAGAGATCACTTCTGTGTGGTGCATCATGAAACCACTTTGGGGGAAATTGGTCAGATACTGGCTGTAAATTAGGGGTAAAAGCAATGAATATGGACAGGTTTGTTGGAATGCTTTCCTGTACAGTTTTGATGTGGGTTTTTTTGTGTGTTACTTCTCCACATCAAGATAAAGACATTTAGGGCATATGCTTTTTTGCAAATTAGTGTTTTCTCTGCCAGTGTGTAACTACCTTATTCGTTTTTTTTCTTGCAGAGTCAACTGCTCTTTTTATTTCAAAATTGGAGCTTGTCGCCATGGAGACAGATGTTCTCGGTTGCACAACAAACCAACATTTAGCCAGGTTTGTTTCCCCTTTTTTCTCTTTCTTGTGGAAGTATGTTCTTGCTTCTTTAAAACATAGATTCTCAGATACAAGTGAATAATTACCAAGCTCCAGATTAATTAGTTCAGTTTTAGCCCCAGTTTATCTGGGTCTTTGCTTTTTTGGGGGTATTCCATTTACTTCTCCCAGCATTTCTAATTATCTCCTGTCACCCTTAATGGCTGCAGGAAGCGATGCTGTTGTAAGCTTGCCTGTAGTAGAGACCAACCAGTGCTAACTTTCAGGTGAGTGTGCCTTCTCAGTGGTGTTCAGGCACTTAAACCATCCCAGAGTTTTTAAATCACAGACAATGGCAGCGCATTCCACCTGTCCCAGAGGTGGGAACTTCAATCTTTTATGTATATAGTAGAAGAAAACTAATTAATGAGTGAAAGTGGCTCATCTGTCATTACATTTGCTCTCTGACCCAGGCTCTTAAGTTTCTAGAGTGACTTGCATACTTCCTTTGAATTTGAATGTGGAAGAAATGATTTATTGAAAACAACTTGCCTGGTTGCTGAGGGTGAATTGTCAGTTGGCATGACAGATTATTTTATCTTTGGCTCAGTGAATATTGTTAAGACACGTGATGTGTGACTGCATATCTGCCAGAAATAAAAATAAATTTGAAAAGGTGCAGGGACTGGCACGGTTTTCACTATTGTTACTATGAGCTGTACAAAGTATTGAGTATTCACAAAGTACATTCCTGGAGAAATGTATGTTTCCCATCTTTCTATCAATGCTGATTGTCAAGGTACACAGATGAATTTCTTTGGGAACTTTGTACATGAGCAATAGTGCCTTTGAAAGTTATTGTGCTTTTTACTATAGCAGTTTCAACTGCAGTGGTTTTAACTACAGAGAAAAGTTTACATAACAGCAGAGCCTTCGGCAAGTTCATTTAATCTGCTTAAAAGTAGAGTTGATGAGAAATGTGGGCTGATACTGGTTTGGAAATTAGAGAGGGAAGTAGTATCCATGTGACTGGTTCAGAGCTGCGATCATCAAGTTAAACTGAGTGGGAAGGGGGACTTCTAGGGGAGAATGTCAAGGTTACTGGTGTATAGGGACTTCTGGTACTTAAGCAATAAAAACACCTCTTTGCTTCTGGGATTTTAAATTTTTTTAATGCAGATATTATATTTCAAAAGAGTGTTGTCCATTTTCAAAACTATCCTGTGTTGCTGACCTGACCTACATGGAGCACAAGTTGAAGTGCAGTTGGTTATTTAGAGACCTAAATTTAGGTCATTGGCTATGAAAAAATATTTCTAAAGCAGAAAGTTTCCATAGTAGTTGTCTTTTAAGTTAAAAAAAAAAAAAAAAACAACTCAAAAACCTAACAAGGCTCCACGACCCTTACATCTTTTTTTACCAATAAGAGTTTGTGTGCAGCTGCAGCTTTCTGTCAGAGCAGCCTTTAGCTTTGCTTTAGACTCTGCTTAGCAGTGCCAGCTGAAGTAGGTCAGCAGGGCGCATCCCATTCATCCAGGGATGTCTGGGACTGCACAGCCTCATACCTGGCAGCTGTGCTGTGACATCTCCCAGGTCCCTGGCAGTGTGTGGAGTCTGCAGAAGTCTTTATTTGTGTGCAGGTTGACAATCAGCTGTGATAGAAAATAGAGCAGAGATCTTGCTAATGGGAAGTGACCAGCACAATGTTTTAACCTTGTGCAGCTCTTGCTGGTGCAGCCACTTCACAGAAGAGCTGTGTTAGGAAAGGTCACACAATCCGGGGTGATCGAATTACCCTCAATCAGCAGAAACACCCTAACGAGATGGCTGTTTCTGGCACTCTCCAGTTGTAGACTAAAGCATAGGTAGTTTAAACCTGGGCCATGGAAGCACAAAGCTTTGGTTGGTATGGCTGTACCCATAATAAAACAAGTGTGTGATTTTAAATGTGATGTTAGTTGTATTTTTTTACATGTTAAAAGGGTAGCATCTGTAGGTGTGACATTGCTGGTCCTGTGACTTTAAGCTCTGAATTCTTACTTTGACTAATAATAATAATGTCTAAACTAAAGTTACTTGGGGATTGCCATTCATACTGACTAACATTGAGCTTGTATTTTAAGTAATCAAATCTCAAATTTTGAGCTGCTTACAGTGATATGGACGTTTGGAATTTTTTTTGTAATATTAGTTTACTAACTTAAACATGGTTTGTTTTTTCAGACAACTTGATTTTAAGAAGAACGGTACAAATGTAAGGTTTCAAGTCTGCCTGGGCTAATTCTTCAAGTAAAAAGCAGAAGGGCTAAAAGGATATTGTCCTTATTTGAAGGATCGGAAACATGTGAACCTATGATGCTATTATATTATTTAAACAGAAATTCCACCAAGAAAATCCTGATGCACAAAACGAGATGTAGTGGTTGCCTAAAGGCCTTATGGTCTGGTGTAGCATTTTGGACACTGTGGCATTATGTATTACATGCTGTGCACATAACACTTATTTTTTTCCCCCTTGACTTGCAGTAGTGAATCTGGTCTCGAAAGTTTAGGCATCTCCAGAATACCTCGTGACATTTTAGGTTACTGGGCCTCACACCTCCCATTTTGAGGATAGCTGTTGAGACAAACGCAGCTCTTTCTTGGTGGTTAATTACAACTGTTTTCATAATATGATGGTCTGGATACAATTTTGGAAGATACTCTGCAAATACAAAAGGAAGTCTTAAGGATAAAATATGACTTTTAGCTGTTTGCAAACAAGTTGTCTCTTTGCAATTGTCTATTATATGCACAGCAGCCAGTAGAATTCCCCTTTTTATTTTTTTTCCCCGCAGACCATCTTGATTCAAAACATCTATCGTAACCCCCAAAACAGTGCACAGACGGCTGACGGCTCACACTGTAAGTCCCACAGTTGGAGAAATTTTTTTAAAGAATGGTGTTAAAGAGCCCACTCCTAATTATGAGAAAATAATGTTGGCTTCTGAGCTGCTGACATAAAGCTGTTGCAAACAGGACAAGTGACGGAACTCTTCTTGCGCACAGATCAAGAATTTGTGGAATGTGTGCAATTCTGAGTGCAGAAAGGACTGCACAAATTGGACTTGATGCAGATTCCCTTTTGTGTTGCAAAGTGAAACTTGGTTACTTAGTAACACTGCATTCTTTTGAAAGGGTTAAACTGCAGACATTTCTCAAATTCTTGATTTAACACCCCCCCCCAAAAAAAAAAAAAAAATAGGTATATACGTGATGTACGGTAAGTCCCAAAACTGGGTTTTCTTTCATCTTAACTTTTTTAGGAAAATGGAGATTTCATGTTATGCTCTAATTATTGTATTACTTCCTTTCCTGGGATTTTGCTCTTAAGAAGCCATTCAGTAATACCAAATTCAAGTTAATATGCTTGTAATGTGACTGTTGTGTTTGGATACTACTTATTTTCAGAGCTGTCTGAAATAATGCAAAACCCCCTCTATAGTAATATTGGTGAATGGAGTGAAATTAAGAATACAATAATGGAGTATCATGAGATCTCTATTACTTTACAGTGTTAGGTTGATATAGAAAGGTCACCAGCTAAGTGCAAGTTCTCCTGCTTGGGAGAGAATAACCACCTCTCTTTCAGCACAGACTCGGCTAAAGCGACCCTAAAGGAAACCAGTTTCTTGTTAAAATTATTTTCCATAATATAAAGTTGTTGCGTTTTGTATTTCAGACCATTGCCCTCTTGAACATTTACCGTAACCCTCAAAACTCTTCCCAGTCTGCTGACGGTTTGCGCTGTAAGTTCATACAAGTTCCTTCACTGGTTCCCTGGGCTTGATTGTCAGAGCTCAGTGTCGACTTAAGCTGGTCTGCCATTTTAGTTTAACAGATCAAACTGACCACGTTTCGTTACATGTGTTTAAAACAAACACAAACAAAAAAAAAAAAAAACCACCCAAATTTTTTTGTCCCACTACCTTCCTCCCAACTCCCAAAATTATGAGGGGAATCTGAATAACAACTATTAAATCCAAAAGGCTTGAAATTGTATTCCCCCTGTGAAGCAGTGTTGGTTGCACTGCTTTCTTCCTGTCACCTCTCTCCCTGCCAGTTGCCTGCATCCTAGGAATGGTTTTCTGTATGTTTTGTGTTATCCATTAGGTTCCACTGTCAAAAAGAGCAGGACAGTGACACATTGACTTCATCCAGAACAAATGTCCTGCTGTGTAAATGTTAAGAGAACTTGAACTGAAACTTTTCAGACTGCATGCATAAATTTGTCCTAGGTTAATGCAGCTTCCATTTAGGGAGTGCACTTTGGAAGAACACACCATGACTGACTAACCCCTTCTGGCAGCTGTCCTTTTTGGATGGGTGCATGCTTAAAATTCTTTCCATGCTTTGAAAATTCAAATTCCAATGCCATTTGGCATATTTACCTAAGACAAATACGTTTTTTAAAATACTTTTGAGAAGGGGAAGGCATTTGGGTATGGTCATGAAGTAATTTAATGACTCCTCCTGAGATACAAATGGGCATAAGCAAACACCTCCTGTGAGACTGGCAGCAGTTAATGCCCAGGATTGTTGATTGGTGATTAACTGACTTATGATTGTAATTGAATCATCAATATTAGAATAAGATTTAAAAAAAAAAAAAAGTTTTAGAACCAAAGAAAGGGTCGGTGTTCTTTTCTAACTAATATTTCTTGTTGAAGTGAGTATTGACTGTGTGGTAATAAAGCTTTGTTTGGCTATCCTTTATTTTTTTCCTTTTTTTCTGTTGGTTTATAGACTAGTTCAGATTAGTTACCAGCATTTGATTACAAGTGCTTTGTGAATCAGCCACTAACTTAAAAGTCAACACTGTCTCTTGCTTCCAAAAGGAATAATGGCTCGATTATGTAATTTGTGTTTTTGTCACACAATCAAGCTGGACATGTAAATGAGCTGTGTCATTTTTCTAGATGCTTGACCAGTTCCATTGGTTTGTAGGCTCTCTCCTTGCAGATGCTTAAAGTAGTTAACACTGTTTCAAAACATTCCCAGTTGGGTGTTTCCACTCTCTCCCTGAACTCTCAATGCGCTGGTAACTAATTTGCACAGAGTTACAGCAGTTTGGTCTGTGGAGCTGTTTAGTTTTACAGCTGCAAGAGTCCTGCACAGATCCTCCAGTGTTGTAAATGCTGGTATCCAACTCTAGTTTGTCGTGACAAGCGAGTAGCTGTGTGCCAGAGCCTGACTGTACCTCCTGGGGTAGAGCTGGAGCTCTGCAAGCAGTAGGTTTGCTGAAACTCCTGGCTCCTTGGTTTTTGATATTTGTCCCTACTTAAGTATTGCATGTATTTTAAATGGATAACTTGGGTAGCTATTTAATGCCTTGTCGTTGTTGCTTAACTGTCTTCCTTTCTATTGCCGTCGTAGAGGATTAACCTTAGTTTGGAACAGCAGTAGTTTTCCTGAGTATTTTAATTAGTAATTGGGCTTTTCATGGTTCAGATACCAGTAGCCCTGGAATATGGATGTTTGTAAAGCCTGTGCTTATGTATGCTTCCCACTTCAGAAGGTTATTGAAGTAGTCATTAACTAACTGTTGCCTGTAATCTCCTAATTCGACAAAAAAATAGTTTTTAGCACTTGTCCATCTGGTAAAAAGTAGTTATTCCCACTAAGGCTCACAGAGCCCATGTCTGAAACCTTTAAAAAACAAAAAATCCTTAGGTGTTAGTAAGCTGTTATCAGTGGTGTTAGCAGAACCTTGGGAATATAGTTAAGTATTAAACTGCCTAGAATAACTGGCTTAATGTTTGATATTCCTTAATTTGCTATAACCATGAGGGAGAAGAAATTTCTTAAAATCAAACATGTCTTAAATGCATAAACATTGTTATCCCAAACTAGAAATCAAATGCCCCTTAGCCTCTTGTAGAGGTGAGCTGGGTGGAAGAACAGGAACTGCAGTTCCAGAGAGTGTGGCTGGTTAAAGTTAGAGCCTTTGAAGAAAAACGTGAAGTTTGTCCAAGTGATAATACTAGCCAAATTTTTTTTCATAGCAGCCTGAAAATGAATAAACTCAGCTTTATTGGCTCAGTTTCTTCTCTTTTACATTCTGTGAATTAAACCAGTCTGGTTTGTAATTTTCAACACTAGCATATTTTTTAGCATAAAATGCAGGGTTTGTTGTAAAACTGCTCCGCTTGGTCCTAATAAACCACTTAACTGCTGAAGAGCTAATCTAATGGCTTTAATGTATATAGCTTGTTTAAAGTGCTGTAGACTGAAAGAAATAAATGAAACTCGTTTTTATACTTTTAATGCTTTGAAAAGTAAGCCACACTTACGTTGGGTTTTGTAGCAGCAGGCAAGCAGCATTCGTTTTTGAAGTCCAGCTTGTGGCATGAAAATAATCTTAACTTGAATATAAGGCTGGCTTGCCTTGCACTGAAAGGTGTTCTGCAGGACTGCAGAAAAATGAAGTGACACTCAAACTTAAACTAGAAAATGGCTCTCTGTTGCAAAGCATTGAGGGCGCTGAGAAGAGTTGTCATTTCAATGACTGTTCTCAACAAATTTAAAAAAAAATTCTGGGCTGTTTTACATTGTGAGCTCTTAAATTTTAATGAATATGTTGGAGAAGTGGACATAAATTTCTGCCTTTAGGAAGAGGAATACTAAATTGTAATAATATCCTAAGGTTTGGAATTGTAACAAAGCACTTGCCTTCTGTTTAGGTAAAATTGTTGTTAGTTAGAGAGTGCTACTATACATTAAATTTAAAGTGATATTTAAAAGTAATTATTTTCCCCTTTAAATTTGTGGCATACAAGTTTGGGTCTGATTAAAACTTGCTTTGATTTGATAATATCAATGTAATGTTTTGACAGATATTTTGGGGACTCAAAGCTCTTCACACATCCTTATTTTGCAATATTCCTGTTAGTTAGCTCCATGCTATATGGTGTCTCTTATGCTCCAGACGGCCTCTCTAGATTGTTTTGTAGTTTGATCAAAATCTCCTCTTCCTCACTGGCAGGCTCTAATCGATCTGACTCTTTGACTTTTGCAGGTGCTGTGAGCGATGTTGAGATGCAGGAACATTATGATGAGTTCTTTGAGGTACGTAAAGGTGCCTTGCAGTGTCACTGGATTTGTCACCACAAATAAGTTTAATGGATGTAGTGTATAGCACAATTAGATGGATTCAAGAAAAAAGACTTATTTCATCAGGTGTTCATATAAAGCATACAATTTTGTATTAAATATTTCTTGGTGTCACCATTGGTTAGTTTGGCCTTAATTTGACTGCTTGAAAAGGCTTTATTTAACATCAGCAGCTTAAGTGATGTGGCATTTTGATTGTATAATCTCTTTTATAAATTTAAAGTTCTCTTAATTATTTGTATAGAAACAAAGTACCTGAAGCTAGCATCAGAGTTTCTGTGTTGTGTTGACAGTGTATCCTGTGCATTCTGTAAATGCTGTGTGTATTTTCCATAGGTTTTTATTGTATCTTAGTAGTGCTGTGTTTACAGATGGCCAAGCAAGTACTAATTTTAAACCCAAAACCAAAAAAAAATCAAGTGATCTTGCTGTTTTTTGCAAGGAAAGTCTTCTTTATACTTACTTAGAGCTAGAGGCAGTATTTCTGTACTTTGAAGTAATGTGTTGCAAACTTCTGGGTTGCTTTGTGCTTAGGAGGTCTTCACAGAAATGGAGGAGAAATACGGCGAAGTTGAGGAGATGAACGTTTGTGATAACCTTGGAGATCATCTAGTTGGAAATGTATACGTAAAGGTAGGCTGAAGAGATGCTCATGTAATCAAGAGGGGGGCTATTTACCGATTGAGAATTTTAAAAGCTACTGTGTGATGGTAATTTTATTTTGCTAGGAAAGCTCTTCACTGTATAAGCTCCTCCAGCTTCACAATTTAAAGGAGAAGAAAAATACTAAAGGAATAAAAAAAAAATTAATGAATTTTGATAAGCTTTCTTGATAATTACATAGATTTTAACTTTCAGAAAGATTAACACTGTTTTTTTCTTTTACATAAGCAGTCACCACTGCTGGACTGTTCAGTTGAGCAGGATTAGTTTGGGATTGGTTATAGCATCACACTGCTCTTTAAGCACATCAGTATGACAGAGGTTTATGTGCCACAGGTGCATTAATTTTCTAACTTCCCAGTTAAACACAGGATCTGTGGCCAAGTTAGATTTGGCAGTAGCTGGGTGGTTCAAGGTGCAAACTGGAGCACTTAGATTTAACTTTTAAAAGTCATTGGTATCTCTTGAATAATGTACAAAGTTTTCACCTGCAGAAATTATACTCTGTGTTCACAGTGTGGGGGAGGTGTGAGAGAGTTTCTTTGAATATTTTGGCTGTACATTCCCTCAGCTGGAAAGTATTTTCACACCTGAAATTCTCGACTGCATAGGTCATAATCAGAAAAGTTGTTCTAAAAAATTAGCTGTGAAAAGGCATTTCAAATTTAAGTTTTACATTCATCGTAAAACAGGATCTGATTTTTGTAAATTCTCATTTAAATGAATGCGAGCTCCATATGTAAATCTCTTAAATGTTTGAAAAAAATGTATTACATCAGGACTGTTGTTGCTCCAGAAAGTATATATAAGCATTCTCTTGGTTTAAAGCTGCACTAAAAAAACCACAATATCTTATATTGACTAACATTCCCACTTGAGAGATCAAACAGAGCATAATGAAGAGGAAAATCAATGTTTTGATTAGCCCTTGAGTCCCAGCTAATGAAAAGCTGGCATATTGACCCTTGATTTGATGGACTGTCCAAGAAATCTGAAGTAGCTTCTAGCTTCATTACTAGCCCTGAGCCTCAAATATCACACAACTGATTTGATAGGAATCTTTTATCTTCTCCTTCCTCTGAAAACATTGATTTCGTTTTTAGTTCCGCCGTGAAGAAGATGCAGAGAAGGCCGTGATTGACCTGAACAATCGCTGGTTTAACGGGCAGCCCATCCATGCCGAGCTCTCCCCTGTGACTGACTTCAGAGAGGCCTGCTGCCGTCAATATGAGATGGGGTAAAGCAGGGGCTTCCTCTTGCCTTCACAGCCTGGGAGGTGTTTGCACAGCGGGGAGGCTGCTTGGGGGTGGGGTTTGTGTAGCTGAGTGCAGGAAGAAAACCACTTCAGGTACCTGTAGTGTGGAGGACCTGCCGTGAACCTCTTGACTTCTGCCATCTTTTGGGGATTTTCACCTAGAAGTGAGGTTTGGAGTAAATGATGCTTGTAATTTACTACGTGTAATATTAGAGGTCTTAGCAGATAATGTAGAGCTGGGAATTCTGACTGTGCCTCTTGAATTCTGTTTCAGAGAGTGTACACGAGGAGGTTTCTGCAACTTTATGCATTTGAAGCCCATTTCTCGAGAGTTGAGGCGCGAGTTGTATGGGCGGCGTCGTAAAAAGTAAGTTTGTTTTTAAACACTACTAAAACAAGTAATTTAAGGATCAGTTGCTGAAAAATCTGAAGGCAAATCTTTAAACTTGTGCCAAGTCCTCTTGTTTTTTCTGACGCACTTCTGGCACATGCCAAAGGGCATCAAGTCAAGCTGGCAAGTGGCCAGTTCAGAACAAAGGAGTAGGGCTCTAAAAATACAGTGCTTCCTGCTCTGCAGGGCTATGGATTCTGAAGATTGGTGTGGAAGGCAGGGTTCAAAGAGAAGACTCACTGAGTTACTGAGTACATGGGCCCTACCTGCTCAGATCTCCAGACTGTGAAGTGTACAGGTGGACATAATTTGGGAGAAGTTGATTTATTCTTCTTCTGTTTTATTCTCTTCTAAATGTCTTTGCTCATGGCCTTTGTTAGATGCAGGCTATTTCGCCAATGGGCATTTTGGCAGCATCAGATTGGCAGCTTTCAGCATTATGTGCAGTCAAGCATATCTTTAAATTATGCTCCAACCCATAAGGACCCAACCTTATTTTCTTTTAACTGTTAAAGGTGAAATGTTATAGCCTGTATTGATTTCTTATTGTTAGTACCAACCAGTCACTGTATGGAGCTCGCTCAACTTCACTGTGTGTACCTTCTTGATAGGAATTCCCAGTAGGAGAAAGGAGAAGTAATTTTGCTTAATGGTAAAAAAAACCCCAAACATTTTATTATATATTAAATTATTAATTTAGTGAGGTACCTTGCAGAAAGGCTTTTATCACTGCTGTTACTACTGTGGTTCACTTGGAACTGGATTTAATCTGCTTGCATTTAAAACCTTGGTGTTTGGGATTGGCATATAAAATTTTGATCTTGCTTTTATATAGAGTGTGATTTTTTTTGTAGATTTCTATCAATCAGAACAAGGAGCCTGGGATTGTGGATGTGTTTTTCCTGTAAACATCTCTAATTGGCAGTGTTTCAGGATCTGTGAGGATGAATTTAACTGAAAAATAAAATTGTGCTGCTTAACCACACGTATTCGTGGCTAAGTAAATTTTTCAGATATTTGAATGCTTTATGAAAAAGACTAGGTGTGGTTTTTATACTAGCCTTTTGGTCACCTATAAATCTGGAACTCTCAGATTCAGTAACACTGATTGGTAGTAGCTGTGATGGCAATATGTTCTGGCTGATTTTAGCTGCCTTTGTGAATTTACCAGCCTAAGAGGCAGGGAATATGATTCGCCAGTGCTGATATCCTGGGGAGGTAGAAATCATGTAGAGGAACAACAACAGAGAACTGGCTTGTAATTGCAAATTAATGCAATTGATTTAATATGAGTGGACTTGGAAGCAGCTGTAGACTTTTGATGTGTGTTGCTAAGAGCTATTCCTGTCTGCCAAAGCAGGTGTCCCCTTCTCCTGCTTTAAATAACAGCAGTGTAACTGTGCCTTTCCTTAGGGTTTGCACATCCATTGTAAGAGGTGACTGCAGGGAACAGCCAGTTCTTGTACCCATTTGTGCTGACTTCCCAGTATGAAATTTGGGCAGTTTGTAAATAAACTGGGTTTTGCAGCCTAAGTGCCAATTAACCAATCCTTCTAATGACACGCTGCCTTTCTTCTCCCTCATCACTCCCATTCTTAATTATGTGTTCTGCTGTGTGGTACTGCAAATAAAATGCTGCCTGGGGTGAAACAATAATGTCCAAACTTTGTTTTGAAGGCATAGATCCAGGTCGAGGTCCCGTGAACGCCGGTCTAGATCCAGAGATCGCGGTCGTGGAGGTGGAGGAGGAGGAGGCGGCCGTGAGCGTGACAGGAGGCGGTCCAGAGATCGTGAACGATCCGGTCGATTCTGAGCCATGCCATTTTTACTGTATGTCTGCTAGAAAGTGTTGTAGTTTGACCAAACAAGTTCATAATGACATTTTTTTTAAAGATGGGCTTCTGAATAAAAAATTTGTAGTGATACAGTATTCTTTGTGTAACTTGTTTCTTGTGGGGGGAGTCTTTTTAACTGTCATTCCTCTATCTTGACAAATACAAAAATGGATTAAGTCTGCCTGAGGGAAAGGTGGTAAATGTATTGGAGGAGCGCCAGTTTTGGTTTGGGTTTTTTTTTAATTTTATTCGGGTATAATTTGAACTGTTGATGAAAATGTGTGTGTATATAATATAAAATATTATATACATAGTAAAAATAATATACTGCTTAAGAAACAGTTACTCACATAAGTTTCCCTTTTCTGCTATGCTGTCTGCTTATTTAGGTTAGTTTAGGCACATTTAAGAGGAAGGCTGTGCGAAATGCATTTATTTACTGAGTAGAAACGCTTAGTTACAAAAATGTATGTTTGTTTGTTACCAGAAGTCTGTGCTCTGTCTATCAATGTGACTGTGGCATTTACAATAAATCCAATTTCTTGGTGTAAAATCTAAAGCCTATTTTCTAAGCACTCCGGAGTAGTTGAGTTGCTACTCCTGGCTGCCTATTTTCTAAGCACTCTGGCGTAGTTGAGTGGCTGCTCCTGGCTGTGCCAGAGTTCATAGTTCAGGTTTTTATAATTCTTGACTAAATTCCTTTCTTTAGCTGGAAAGAAAGTTGCCTAGTGCAGTGTGGGGAAAAAAGAGTATTTTTATTGCAATGATTCATAATAGGCAGGTGAGGGTTTTGTGAAAAAAAACCCACCAAAATTAATGCTCCATGCAGCATGACAGAGAAGTGCTATTGAAGGAAATGCAAGGTCTTGAATGCAAGGATCAAATTTCTTAACAGATTTTTTTTTTCCTAATCTGTGCTCTCTCACCTGTCATTTAATGAAAACCATTTTGTTTAGCGTTCAAGGTCATAGAAAACTAATTGGATGCTAGTGGAAAATAAGTCTTTTTTTCCACCTTTCTGATGGTCTGGAGTGTGATAAGGCTAATGGACAGATGGCAGTTCCTTCACAAGTACTTTTTTTTTTTTTCTTTTTGAGCTTGAATTGCACAATCGCTGAACATCATAGGTTGTGTCCCAAAGTGCTAAAGCTTCAGTGGAAATGTTGGAATTCTGAGAGATAGTTTGTACAATGGTTGACTTGCAGTTTCACTTCATTTATGTCTGCTTTTCTTCAAAGTGTAACGTAGCAAGACATTTTGGTCATCATATTTCTGCAAAATAGAACTTTATGTACACAAAGCTACGCAATAAACCACAGCTTTCCAGTGGGGGAGAGAATTTGCTAGAGCTTCCATAGTTCTGAGCCAGATAACTTGGTAAATGATCAATCTGCTCCTTGGTGATTCTTTTAAAAAATTGGAAATAGGATACAGATGCATCACATAGTCAGATGATTAACAAACCAGCTTCTTTCTGGCTCTTAAGTATAAAGCCATTTTTCTCACTGAAACTTGGAAAACAAAACAATATTGAAAAAATGAGCTTTTCTAAATTAATCTGCTTTGCTTCTTAAACTAAATTCTTGCACCAGTTCAATTCGAATTTTTTTTGTTCCCACTGGATGGTTTGGCCAACCAGACTTTGGAACTTGGTGTGCCAGGACCCTTTTTGAAGAAATATCACTCAAGCAGTGAAGCCCATCTCCACATGATGTTTTGTTGTAAGTACATAAATCAAATGATGCTTTACTGGAAGAAATTAAGCAGTGCCTGGCATTAAATGACAGCTGAAATGTATTTCTGCTGGGCATTAGGAATTTCACATTGATAATTTAGTTATTAGAGTTTATAGGATATTAATCCAGTTCCATATTTCTCTTAAGTGAGATTCAGGATTATTAGTGAGCTAATTTAAATCTCAAGCTACAAAAGGTGAGGATAGTTTTTGATTTTTAAACAGTATCTAATGCAATGTGGATGCTCTTTAAAAAGTTTAAGATTTGCTCTATAAAGCTAGTTTAAGAGTTAGTTGTTTTATAAAGTTAGTTTTAAACAAGTACAAATGTGTCCTTGTAATGGCTTTAATCTGTTTATCTAAACCCTGTTTCACTGCAGGTATATTTTTGCATGAACAGATAGTGGAAGGTTGATTTCTCTCTCCCTCAATAGAATTTTACTTAAGAAAGCATTCTAGAATTCTACCAAATGTATAATTCTATGATCTGATTGCACAGCTGCCCAAAAATTCCCCATGTAACTGGAATATGTCAGAATGGGCACTGAAAGCAGCAGCTTTTACTGGATAGTCTAATGGGTGCCTAGTGACAGCATTCAGTACATAAACTAAGCTCATGACATATCTTGTTAGGCTCACCTTTTGAGACTGTGCTACCAGTAAATTTCATCCAATTTGAAATTTAAACTGTGCCAGTTTGGTTAAACATTGACACCTGATAGACCCAAGTGTTGGTTCACCAATACAAACCAAGTGGAAATCCTACCTCCCCCTTCTCTTGTTGCCCACAATGTCTTTAAAATTTGTTTTTCCCCCCTCCTTCCCAAGGTTCCTACTTCTCAAATATTTCATTGTTGACTCTTCTGTTAAACAGTGGATCTTAATTTCTGGAATTCCTTTACCTCAAATAAGTGACAGCATACAGGATTTTCTGAAGACTGAGTCAATTAGGTTAAAACTGTTAATCCCAAGTGGCTTTCTCTTCTTTGTATTTGGCTCTTACTCTGTGAAAATGCTGCTTGTCCATGAATATGATGTATGTTGAGACTGTAAAACCAAATGGAGAAAACTTGTTCAAAATAAAGCCTTTTTTTATAAGAATCTGACAAAAATTATCCCTTTCCTTTAGATTGGATGCCGCTCTCTAAATATCGAATGAGGACTTAGACTAAAGTTTCAAATTCTTAGATCTTAAGCTATTTTTTTAAGCAATTCTTTGCCTTCTGTTTGTCAGAGCTGGTGAAGCAGGTCTTCAGCTAAAATAACCCCAGCCTCTCCATATTTACATGATCCAGTTGAATTTTAAGAGTGCAGCTTGGGGAGTTGGGGGAGTTTAATTTGGGTTCTTTCAATTGATAGAGCTTTGGTTCGGTTGTTAAGGTTAGGAAGAAGCTAACCAATTTCTGTTGTGGTGGTCTGCATAGGACAAGAAAGCTCATTTTTACAGAAGGAATGTGTTTAATTGAAGAAATAGGTAATCAGAGGGGGTCATGACTTCAATTTTAAAGATGATTCCTCCTAGTGTTGCACCATCCAGACTGCAAAATTTTGGGTATTAATGATTGTACATCAGCACCTTGAACTGCATCTATTGTTTTTAATACATTAGAAGTGAAATTGTTTTCATGGCAGCTGGGGACGGTGTGGGTAAATAATTTAATTCTCCAGACACTGCTGCACTGAAGATTCCCTAAAAACAGTCTTGGTCAGGAAAAATTCCATCTGAAAAGCAGAACTGAGTTGATGTTTCTTTTTAGCTGGAAAGGAAGTAATGGCTGAGTGGCAGGGCTGTCACAGGAGAGAATAAATTTTGTAGCTGCATTTATCACTTACTGCAAGGCTGAAGCTGAGCTGTGTTACTGTACAGTCTTACCCTGGAGCAAATGGATTTCAATTTTAAAAAATACCAAAATTGCATCCAGATGTCTGTAGAATAAATTAATGTATCTTCACATTGAATTGATAGATGGTGCTTTCTAAAACCATCCCACAAGTATTTCTGAATTAATCCAATTAGCTTTTTTTTTTTTTTTTTTACAAATCATAGAATAATTTGAGTTGGAAGGGATCTTAATACCCATCACGTTCCAACCCCCCTGCCAAGGGCAGGGACACCTTCCACTAGACCAGGCTGCTGAGAGAGCCCCTTCCAGCCTGGTCTCGAACACTTCCAGGGACGGGGAGTGTACAACTTTTCTGGGCAGCCTGTGTTGCACTGTCAGTAGAGAGAGTATCTTCAAATTGTTTTTATTTTTTTTGTGGTTTTCATTGTATTAAATGCACTTGTATGAAAAATGCAGCGTATCTCCTCAGTAGACAGTCCCTCCTAGTCAGCAATGTGCTCATCAGTCAAAACCCCCTGGTCCCCTATTAATCTTGCATGTTTTATTTTTTACAAGATTAGAACGTTAGCAAGAAGATCCATGAGCGAGAGGACAGCACAGTCCCACTCTGCAGTCCTGTGCTTCTTCAGCAACAGAGCTGCTTTAGAAGGTCCCAGTTTCCCTGCTGGTGGTTTCTGCCAGGAGTGGCGTTAATTCAACTGATCTCACGTTCCAACTGTAAATGGGATGTGTGGGGTCGGGTGGAAAGGTGCCACAGCCTGGCTCCGGTAGCCAGCGGCTCGTTGGAGATATCAAAGGCAGGAGGGGCTGCGTGTGCTTATCTCTGACTGTTCAGATGCAAATGCCGACTTCTTGGTGCTCTGATAAGCATCGGGGTCCGATAGTTCTGCATCATTTGTGCTGTTTGGGTGTTGGCGTTCCAGCAGGGTTGTTTGTACAGGACAACTGATGGAAGTGGTGGGATGTGAGGGAGGGATGGGCAGCAGCTTGTGTGTGCGATCCAAGTGCCATAACAGCATTCTTCGAGCTGTTCCCACTAGGAGGAGACAATTTCTGTGATCCAGGCGTTCCTTTGGGACAAACCCGTGTGTTACTGACAAAGGTCTGCACAACACTGTTTTCTCAAGCACTGCAGGCCTCTTCCAGCCCTGCACTTCCATAACTGCATGTGTAGTTAAGTCTGGAGGAAAAAAAATCGTTTCTGCTCTGCTTGAGCAGCAACATAAAGTGGGGAGAAATGGAGTCTCCCTGCCTCCTTGTTTTTCAGGGAAAAGCCTTTAGTCTGCCAGGCTGAGGCCTGCTGTGCTTTTGCCAGCACCTGGCTTCATTTCAAGTCTCGCTACCTATTCAGCTGAATATTGGATGTGTTTCAGATCCTTCTCACTGTCTTCCTGGAGCTGTCTGGGATTCTGGCCAGGCAGAGGGAGGGAGGGAGCTGCTCCCACTGCAGGCTCTGCACCAGCCTGCTCCTGGGCCTGGGAGCTGTGGGAAGAGCCAAAGGGCAGTGACTGCTCCTCCCTGCTCCACCACCCATTTTCCTTGAGTGCTCTGCTCCTGTCCCAGAGAGAAATGAGAGAGAACCTCACGGACAAATCACGCCTGCATCTTCCATCATCCTTCTTCCTTCCTCCTCAGTGAACATGCAACATGTTTGCTTTTGTGTTGTAGGATAAAAGTCTTGGAGAGAGGAGTTGATAAAGGGACTCGAGGCAGGACATGAAGAACTGATTTCTGGACAAAGCACCAGTGGAGAGTGAGCAGCTAGCCCTTACTGCCTTGGGGATTGCATGCAACATTAATTATTGCAGTGCTGGACTGGAGAGGGTTGAGGGAAATTCCAATGTCTGACAGACCAAAATCTGACCAAGTAACAGTCTCATTAATGTCTGGGCCATTTTTTCATTCTGCAAGGGTTTGACTCATATTTTAACCCTTTCATCTGACCACAACAAAGAGACATTTAATTGCCTTCCTTGCTCAGTCTCCAATGAGGCCTTTGGTTTTTTGGACAACCCTGGGATTCTTGAGCTCACGTGTGGTGGCAGCTGTTACACCTCACTGAAAAAATATCTTCAGCAAAGGGAACAGACCTGCAGTGCAGAGCAAGTAGCAAATTACATTTTTTTCTCCGTGTTATACTTTTAGCTGATTTGAGCAAGGTTTCTGACAGTCTGTTTTCTCTTCTCTGACAACTTCACTTCTTTCAGTCTTTACTCCTGGCCCGTATTTCTCTCTACACCTTCTTGTGTTCCCCAGGCCACGTCATTCCAGGTGGGACAAGGCACCTCCCCATGGCACAGGGGTGCTGGGAGTGCCATGTGTCCTGCAGGCTGGATCCGTGTTTGCGTAACCCTGTATGATGTTTGCTTTTTACACAACAGCAGGGCCTTGTTGACTCACGTTGAGCCTGCTTGGCACTGTAATCAGCCCTTCCACTCCACACAATTACTGTCCAGGTAATGGCTACTCAAGCAGGTTATTCCTCCTGCCTGGCTGCAAAATTTAGCACTTGCCTTATCAGCCACCTTCTATTTTACCTTCCCTTCTGATTTCTCTAGTCTGCCAAAGATTATTTTGAAATATGATTCTGTCCCAATTTGTGGCTTATCCCATGCAGTTAAAATAAGGAGTGATTATTTTTGGGCTGTGTTTTCCTCCCTTTGCATAAAGATATTTCCATGAAGTTGTGCAATAGGCTTATACTCTCCATTGCCAAAAGGGCTCTGGGTAGCACCAAAGCTCCATTGGTTCTTTTGGTGACTTCAGTTGCTGCTCACAAAAAGCCTCCTCCACTTGATCTCCTTCTTCAATGATCTTACCACAACAGCATTTACCTTTTTCTCCCTCTCTCTTTGATCACTGGCTATGCTTCTCCTAGGGGTTCTTCTTCTTGACCTTCAGTCTTCAGCATGTCTACTCATCACTGATATAAGAAACATCATTCTCTGCATCTCAAATAAACAAGCTGTTTATTTCCATGTTAATATTCCAGCTGGTGTCACTTCACTGCTAGGCTGGTCAGATCATAATTTTGCTTTTATACCAACCCTCACTGCAGCTCCTCTTGTCCCTTGTGAGAGAAAGAAACCCAGTCATTGCCAGATCTCAGGAAATGGATTAAGTGGCTCTCTTTTTGAAATTGGTGCTGATTTATGGGGGTTATTCTCAAGGCTGTGATGAAGAGTAGTCTGTGTCCCACTGATTTGGCTAAGCCCTAATGGAGCTAATTGGTGGTGTGTATTCATTCCCAGCCACCATGATTGATTTTAATGGCTTTAATGCCAATGGCACAGTGTGGGTTGGTGTTGCTGTGGAGATCTTTTAAATCAGTTTATTATGTATACCAGAACTCCCTTGTAGTGGAGAGGGACTTTCCAGAAGAGCATGTAGTGACAGGACAGGGAGGAATGGCCTTAAACTGGAAGAGAACAGGGTTAGATTGAATATTGGGAGGGAATTGTTCCCTGTGAGGGTGGTGAGGCCCTGGCACAGGCTGCCCAGAGAAGCTGTGAATGCCCCATCCCTGGCAGGGTCCAAGGTCAGGCTGTTTGGGGCTCTGAGCAGCCTGGGAGAGTGGAAGGTGTCCCTGCGTGTGGGAGGTAGGAACTAAGACATTCTTTAAGGTCCCTTCCAACCCAAACCATTCTTCACCTGGCTGCTGCGTTGGTGAAGGAAATTAAATCTTGAGTGCAGAGCTGTGCTGCAATTACAAACCCCTCTAATTTGCCTCACACATTATGTTGGGATAGTTTCCAACACACTTGGCACTGTCACTTGGTCTTACAAGTTTCCTCAGAGGTGTCTGTCTTGCATCTCCCAGGATCTGGCACATCCATCTGTGCTGACTATTCCATGCCTCAACACCCATCTGCCTGAAGTTGCAGTGGTTGCTGCAAGGCTGGCACTTCTTCAGACAGAGCAGCTGACTCAGGGCCTCTTCCCCTGTCCCTCCTGACAGGCATGAAGGGTATGGATATCCCTCCTTGGCTGTGACTGCAGGGTGTCAGTGCTTGCACTCCTTCTGTTCCAAATATTCATGGATTTCTGCATAGCTTGGCCTCGCGTGTGCCCTGGAATCTTGTGGTTCTCTGAGACCCAAATCAAGGGCCAGGCCTTCTTCACATCACCATTTTCACACTCTGCATTGCTCTTGTGCCATCCCATGATTTAGCTGCACCAGATGCAAGCCACAATCTTATTCCACATGTTTTTTCAACTGATGTTTTACCAGTGGGATAATGGTTACTTGTGCAAATGTCACTTTATAGCATATTTCAGATGTAATTAACTAAGCAAACTATGACTTGGAGTAAATAATTGTTCTGTTTAAGAATACTATTTTCTAGTAAACTCTTCTGTAGTAAAATTAGAATATGGAGGCTAGGGAAAAAAGTGTCATTTCAATCAGAAACTGTATTTTGATGATCCTTGTGGGTCCCTTCCAACTCACAATTTTGTGACTCTCTGATTCTGTAATTTGTCATTGATGTGGATGTTTCTCTGCAAGTTGTGGATTTTTTACAATGTAATGAGACAACTGCTTCAGTATCTCTATTTATGGCAAATATAAAATATCCATCTTTTCTCTTGATTTGTTTTTAGTTGCTCAGTGTTTTTCCTGCATTTTTTTCATAAATTTCACCCCACATTCTAGTCATGGTCCATTTTATTACCAGAGAGACAGACCCTTGACTTTTTAATCTGAAACTGGTCCCTCAGCTTTAGACCAGTCACATCCAGTTGGAAAGTCTTTTCTTTCACTTTTAACACTTGATTAAAACATCCTATTTCTTATTTTTCCTATTTCTACAGCATGCAATGCTCTGCAAATAGCTCTATATACTATACGTGCAGATGGAGACATACAGCTTTCTCAATTCCTTCAATGGCCTGAAACACATGGAACACTTCAGGGTGAATCTCATGTCCTAAAATAAACTACCTTGAATTGCTTTTCTCTGTATTGGTACTTTTTATAGATACAGAAGAAATTTCTGGTTGGACTTTCCAGAGCCACAGGCTGTGCTCTTGAGGAACTTCTCTCTGTAAGGCCTTTTGGTATTTTCTGCTTTCATGCAAGGATTTCTGTGGGGTTTTTTTGTTTTGTTTTTTTTTTTTTAATTTTCTGCATAATCTAGAGCAACTTCTAAGAATTACTGTGAGATAATTTGCAAGGAGTGTATTAAATTCACCTGAACCCTGTGTTCTACATCATCAACAGTGTGGATGCATCTGTTGTGACACTGAGCTGTTTCCCAGGTGAATAAGTCATTGTCACATTCTCAGACACCATCAGAATGGCCTCAGAATACATATTAGGAAGAAATTCTTCACTGTGAGGATGGTGAGGATTTGGCACAGGTCTCCTGAAGGTGTGACTGCCCCATCCCTGGAAGTGTCTAGGACCAGGTTGGATGTGGCTCTGACCAACCTGGTTTAGTAGAAGGTGCCCATGGCAGGGGGTTGGAACATGATGGTCATTAAAGTCCCTTCCAACCCAAACCATTCCATGATTGCCAGGCTCCTTGCCCTGAGATGGGCATTTCTAGGGCTACTTGCACCTCTCTCCCCTCTTGCTAGCCTGGGCAATGCTGCACAACCCCAAGGCTTTTTTAGGGGGAGCACCTAACTGCTGCCCCAGCATGAAGCCTCTCACAGACCCCTCAGATGCAGTGGGTATTTTCCCCCCCCAACCAGAGAAGCAGCCACTATCACAGGCTGTGCTCAGGAGCCACTGGCAGCCACATGTGTGTCCCCACTATGGCCACTGCCCTTGAGGATATGATTAAAACACCTTCAAAGGTTCCATGGCAGAGCCCTTTCTCCAGGGCCACAGGATAAATTAGGATGGAAAACACCTCTGAGATCATCAAGTCCAACCTTTGACTGATCTCCACCATGGCACTGAGTGCCACATCCAGTCTCTTCAGGGACAGTGACTCCACCATGCCCCTTGGCAGCCCATTCCAGTCTAATCACCTGCTCTTTGAAGAACCTCTTCCTAATGTCCAGCCTAAACCTCCCCTGGTGCAGCTTGAGGCCGTTTCATTGTCCTGTTGCTATTTCCCTGGGAGAAGAGTCTCACTCCCACCTGGCTACAACCAGGGAGCTGTAGCGAGTGTTAAGATCCCCTCTGAGACTCCTTTTCTCCAGGATAAGCACTCCCATCTCCCTCCGCCGCTCCTCACAGGCCTCATGCTCCAGACTCTTCACCAGCTCCGCTGCTCTTCTCTGGACATGTTCCATCACCTGAATGTCCTCCCTGAACTGAGGTGACCAGAACTTCACACAGAGTCTGGAGGCCCTGTGGGTAAACGCTGGGTGTTTTCCCCCGGGTTTCCCTCAGTGACCCGGCCGGACAGCGCGGGACATCGCAGGACATCACCGGAAATCACCGGGCATCGCCAGGAATTGCGGGACATTCCCGGACATCCCCGGACACCGCCGAGCGCTCCTGCCCCGCGCACCGCGCTCCTATTGGCTGCCCCGGAGTGGCCGACGCCCCCGCTCTGACCAATCAGCGCTCGCCGCGCCTCTCCCGCCCCTCTCGGGGGTGGCGGGGCGGGGCCAGGGCGGTGCGCGCGGGGGGCGGGGCCGGCGGCTCGCGGGCTGCTCTTAAACCCCGCGCATCATCCGCACCTTCATCCTCCTCTTCCTCCTCCTCCTCCTCCTCCTCATCATCATCATCATCATCATCATCATCACCTCCTCACCGTCACCATCCCCACCATCCCCACGGCGGCCGTGTCCTGGGCAGCGTCCGGATCGCGCGGGTGAGCTGGCGGCCGTGGCGGAGGGTTGGGCGGGTGCCGCCGCATCCCGATGGACGCAGGTTGCATCATCCGCGGGAGCGGGATGTGGGGGGGAGAGAGTGCGGCCGGCCGTGCCCCTCATCCCCGAGGGGATGCAGGATGGAGGGCTGCGGACTGGAGCGGCTTGCCCGCGGCGGCTGCGGAGTCTCCCTGCGTGAAGATATTCCAGAACCGTCTGGATGCGGTCCCGTGCCATGTGCTCCGGCAGGGCTCTGCTTGCGCAGGGACTTTGGAGCAGATGCCGCTCTGTGGTCCCTTCCATCCTGACCCGTTACGTGGTTCTGTGCCGCTCAGCTGGGATTCCGTCTCGGTTTGGTGGTGCCGGGAAGAGGCGGCCGCGGGTCGGGGGAGCCCCGGAGCCGCCCCGGGCGGTGCTGGCTCTGCTGGATGCCCGGGACGGGCCGGAGGATGCCTGGCAGCGCCTCCTCTGACCTCGGAGCTGAGATGGGCTCTCTGCTTTTCCTACAGGTTCACAAGATGATTTTGTGCCTTTTGGGTTTTCCTTGGGGTTTGGCACTGCCTCTCCAGCTGGTCTTGGCTCATTGCCCATTGTTCTAGTGGGTGCCACGAGGTTCTCCGGCAAGGTTTTTTTGGCAAGTCTGGCTGATGCACTGGACCACAAAGCTTCTTTTTTACATTTGATTTCATATATTACCCCTCCCCAATTGGGAGGGATCTGAACTTCACTAGGACCTGAGGGAGCTGTTCAGTAGCAGTGTTAATAATGCTCTTGGTGTCTTGAGCCAGCCACAACTTGAAAGACGAGTGATTCTTCTGCTCCTGGTTGAGTGTCTAGTCTGCTGTGCATCTCTGTGATCCTAAAGCCTTTGACCATGGAGGTTTTGGAGTGCTGGGCCCCGTTCCAGCAGTGTTGCTCACTCTGTTTACCCTTGCCGGGAGTCTGTTTGCTGATTTGAGGCGTGAGAGCTCCGTGTTCTGCAACGCTTGCACTGCGGGAAGACGGAAAAACACAGAGCATGGAGGCAGGTGAAACGAGGGGATCTTATGTGAGAGAGAAAAAGTATTTCCTGGAAAGCTGAGACCTGCTCAGAACCTGCTGTTTCTCTCCTGTAGTTAGATCTCCACTGATGAAGAGTGGTTTAGATGCCAGTGCCGGCCCAGTGCTGGGGCATTTGCACTCAGCATCCTTTTCCATAGTAGCTGGTGGCTCGTGGTACCCTGCCATACCCTCTGTGTGTGAGTTACTCAGCTTTCCTGAAGCCAGAGCCCGCTTCTAACGAGGCTGGTGGCAGCAGGGTCATGAGTGACCTGTGTCCTGGAGCGTGCAGGCTCAGGGACAACACTGAGCTGGCACTGGCAGCACGGCAGCCTGCCAGGGTGGCTGGCATGGGCTGGCCCCTGGCTACTGCTCTGTGGCCTGCATGTGCACACAGGAACCAGGCACACAGCAGTGCTGTGCTCTTGGCTGCTCTGGGGATCCTGCTGATAACTCCATGGGTGCAGCCAGAGTGGTGGCAGCTGGTCTTTCCCACAAAACATGCGTCAGCCAAAAAGCTTCCTTCCTGCCCAGCTCTCTGCCAGCCTTTATCGGAGGTCCCTGGGCTAACAAAAGTTGTGAAGCCTTCCAGGAGGCACCATAATGCTGGGGAAGAGGTGCTGTGCTTCTGCTTGTGTTACAGACCTGTTCAAAAAGTGAGAGCAGCTCCCTCTTTTTGTCATGCTGGACAACTTGGTTAATCTTGAGCCTTTGTCACCCTCCCTGGAATCCTCCTCTCCCTGGGCAGATCAAGAGCACTGCTTCAGTGTTGGTCCATCTCTGTGTGCTAAGGAGGGGGAGCTAGAAGTAGGGAAAGAAATACTGAAAGCTTCTAATGCAAGAAGTAAAAACGCAGATAAAGCACTCTCCAGTCTTTTCTCTAATGCTGCTGTGCTCCTGAAGACATCAGTCTTCACTCACAAGATTTATTACATGATTGTGATAGGCAGGGTTGGAGTGAGCTCAGGAAATGGAGCTGTCAGACACCTGTGTGAGGCTGCAGGCACAGCTTCCCTTCTGTCGGGGCACAGCAAACTGAACACTTCCCTGTTCTCCCTGGCTGGTTTCTAGAATAACGATTGCCACAGCAGTGGAAGTTGCTTTGCTGCCACAGTTTATTCTTTGCAATGTTGTAGAGGTGAGGGCATTAAAGAACTGCCTTTCTTTAGAAAGTTGTGAGTGTGCCAGTCTGGCTTTTAAAGAGTGATCATCGAGAAGACATGCATGTGCTCACCTGCTCTGTAGGAGAAAATGGAAATTTTGGATTCTTGAAGGGTCTCTTCCTGAAGCCAGATGTTAATTCATTCCCCTGTTACTTCAGATCACTTGATATCTCCTGACACAGGAGGGATGACTGCTCCTGAGGAAGTAGCAAGGACACACACACGCTCACAGAAAAACCACAGCAGCAAAACAACCCAAATATCTGACCTTCTCCTTAATCTGTTACAGCTATGGTGTTTCCAAAGGCTGGATGGGTACTGCTGCATCAGGTTATCTACGAAGATCCTACAGCTCTTACCACAGTAAGACCCTGTGATACTCAGGCTGAGCAGAACAACTGTTCTGCAGTGGTTTATTTGAACCTGCTTAACATCATCAAGTTTCCCTTTCTCAGGCTGCAGCATGATGGAATTCTGTATCTCATCCCTGAGCAGTCACCCCTGGGGCCATCTCCCTCTGACTCAGCTCTGACACCTGTCTTTTAGACAGCTTCATCTGTGCTCCAGGCCTGACTCCAGTTAATTAATTTGGTTGTTGCACATGGATGTTTAAATAGTACAGTACACTAGTGCTGATACCACACACTGTGCACAGCCATAGGAACTGCAGCTCCTGACTCATCTGTGCACCGAGTTCAGCTCAGGCTGCTCAGGGATTAATTTCACTCACTGGAATTCCTGTTCTCTAGGAGCTGAGAAATAGTTTAGGTCTTGGGTTCCCTGTGGAGATGGATCCAGGGGTGTGAGCCTTGCCCATGAGACTTTCTGGATCTCTTACCTCTGAGTCCCACTCCCCTTCCTGACTTAGGTTTAAGTGGCTTTGTAAATTATCTTTCTGATTAATTTTTTTTGCCTTGTGTGATCTGCAGATATAATGGCAGGAGCTAGTCAGGCTTTTCTAGTTAGACTCTACCCACATCCCCAACTAGTTTTGTGAGTGTTCTCCTTTACAGGAAAATTAAATTCAGGCTGATAGAATTTTTTTCCCTAAAGATGGGCAGCTCTTCTTGCAGCTTATTTCCTTTGGCCTCTGCTAAGCAGTGTTCAGCTGCAGCTACAGAAGCAGAGTTGCCATCCTCCTGTCCTGCCTCCTCAGAAAAAAATATTATTTTGGGCCTGTAGGGAGGATCAGGATGGGGATTTGGATGTCCTAGACCACCTCTGCCCCCTGTTTTGCTGAGGTTGTGTCACCTAGGGCTGTAAGCAATGAATTATGTTGTTTAATTGGTATTTGGCGACAGGATTTTTGCTTAGCTTTTTGTCCCTCTCCTCACTTTTGTTCAGAGTTGAAGCCCCATTATTGAAGCTTTGATCAAACATCAATTATTGTCATTATAAAAATATGAGAGAATCTCACAGCTTATTTGAAGGCAATAAATACAGCCTTTTCTCAGTTTCTGCTGTTCAAGGAGTAATGGGAGTTGCTGTTAGTGACAATATTGCCTTGTGACAAGGGAGGAAATGAGATGCTATTGCCTTGCCCAGTCTGGAGGGAATCCTCCAAAAGGCAGCTTTTTGAGAGCCACATTAATTTCTTTCCTGACATCAGTACTGTAAACCTCTTTAATTTTTTTTATTGCAATAAATTTCACCCTCTTTCATCTCAGTTTTTGGATACTCTTGAAAGACACTGAGAGCTGGTGTTTTAAAGTCTTTAAAGGTTTTGTGCTCCTATTTTATGATAACTTGGAAGTGGAACAAAATTTGCAGTTTCCTGTCTCTAAACCCTTGCTGCTTTTCTGCATTTTGAAATTATTTGATCCTTTGGCAGCAAGGCCCCCCTTTTTAGCTGGACTTTGTCAATATTGTCAGTGTTACCAGAGGCAGTCACTGTCTGTGTCCAGTGTTTCATGCCAGCAGTCAGAGGGAGCATGTGCCACATAGGAAACCTTGACACTCCTCCAGTATTTTTCCTTTACCAAAAAAAAATTCCAGTAATCCTCTGGACTGTGCACCAGAGTATCCTAGAAAGAGAAATGAGGGCTGGGTTTTGTTCTGGAGCTGGAATTAAGCTGATTTCTGGTAGCAAAGATAGGCTGGTGTTAGATTTTGTGTATTTATGGGGTCTTTGATTTTTCAGACTGGTGTCTCTCATTCTAACCCTGCTCAGCAGTCTATGACAGGATAAATCCATCTTGGCTCTTGGGCATGTATTAACCTGATTAAATAGACTTGTATCATTTTGGTGGCATGAAAATCTTTTTATCTTCAAGGAAAATTATTTCAAGTCTTAGTCTGGAATGTTGATCTTTTCAGAGGGCTTTTTTTTTCCCTGGAGGAGAGCAGTTTAAATGCTTTAGGCATTTTCTTCAAACCATTATACAGGAAGGGCATTGGTGTGCCTGGGGCAGCAGTGGTCAGTGGCCCGTGTTAACTTGCAGGATCAAATACTAAAGGTCACTGATGCTGTGATCCAGATTTTTTTTCCAGTTTTCTCACCAGACCATCAACTCTGAAATCTTAAATATGTGTTTTGTGTGCATCTGTCAGAAGGAGGATGAGGCCAGACACCCTTTTCAGCACAATTCAGTAATGGAAAGAGCTGAACCTTGCTGCAAAACAGTGATGAAGAAAACAAATATTAGGGAAAAAAAACCAAACCCTCGTGCTTTCCAAGATTTCAACAATATTTTGTCTTTAATTGATAAGAAGCAGTCAGGCTCTGTGAACAACTGGCAGGAGAAATGAACTTTAGACTATTGTGTATTTACTAATTTCTGGAGCAAAAAGCTGCTAGAAGCATGAACTGTTTGCTGTGTGTGTTATATGCAGCATCACTGTAGCTGTGTATGCAACACTAATTAGTTTTGAGTAGGAACTTGTGAGATTTTGCTCTCCTTGAGGGTGGAGAGGCTTCTGTTCCTGGATAAAGCTTTTTCCAAAGTTGTGTTCAGGGTCTTTTGGGGACAGCACCACGAAGCCCTTTTACCCTTTGTGTCTCTAGGACTGTATTTCCTGTGAACTGAAGGGTTTCCTATTGCTTTTTGTGGCTTTCAAGCTCCTGGAGTTGCAGAAGGTTTGATAAAAATGTTTTGTGCTTGCTTTCTGCTCTGAGCTGTGGTGGATGGGGCAGAGGAAGGATTAGGTAATGCAGGAAGGACAGGGTCAGGGGACCCTCCATCAATCTTGCACAATACCTCTAATGCATGATTTCTTTTTAATCCTGTTTATAGAAGTCATCTTCACTTTGTTTTGCAGCTTCAATTTTCTCCCTATGAAAAAGGTGTGTGTGTTTTGCCCCTGTGAGAGTTTCTTGATTTTTTTTTTCCTTCTAACTTGTATGATCTGCAGCTTTGAAGAGGATTCCAGTCTTGTGACCCAGAGCAGTCATTCTTCTGAAGAAAATCCGGTTTCCTGTGCCACCACCCCCACCAGAAACCATGGAGAAGTTTGCATCAGAAAAGCCTGTTCTTGTGTCTAAGGTACTCCCAGGTCTCTGGGGAGCACTGTTTGCCCATCTTTCCATCACCAGGATTTGGGAGAGCCCTGCCTGTTTCCAGGGAGATTTCTAGGTTGTTTTGCTGAAATTCTGTGGAGGCAAGGGATGAATAAATAAAAATAAATAAAATAAACCAAATAGATTAATGCTGGGAGTGCTGGAGAGAAAGTGCAGGCTGGACAAGGGGAGAAACACCCAGTTTTATCAGAATCTCTTTGGCTGGAGAACTTTTCAGGGAAGGGCCAAGACCAAGAGGCTTCAAGGCCAGGTTGGATGGGGCTCTGAGCTCTGTGGATGAAGGTGCTGTTGAAACTTTTCTGGAAAGTTCCTTATGGCCACCAGTAGCAATGCAGAGTCTTCTGGCACAGTTTTCTAATTAGTCACCAAGCAGTCTTACTGTATTCCAGTCTGCTTGAAATGGGGAGGTTTTATTTCAGAGAGCTTTTGGTATGGGAGAGGTGTCTCCCATGAGAATAGTTCTGTTTTTTTGGGGTTTTTTTTGTATCTGTGGAGGCTTGTTACAGTGAGCACATGTGTTTAAATAATCTTTGTGCAGAGCACTGTGGTGAGCTTTTGCTCCCAAACTTGCAGTGCAAGATTCTCGTGTTGATGATAAGGATTTGGCACATTAAGATGATGCTGAAACACTTCCCCACTTCTCCATCCTCACAGTGCTGTGGAAACATCAACTTTTTTTTTTTTCTTTTTTCTTTCTTTTCTCTTCCTTCTCCCTCCCCCAAGAATGAAATCCCTACTGTTCCTTCCCAGAAGAAGCCTGATACAAACTCATGCCCTCATGCACCTGCTAAGTGTTTAAGCTCTGGTGGGGTGAACACTGAGAACTGCAAGGCTAATGAGAAGGAAAGGCAGTGGATCCGCCCTGATACACCCAGCAAATGCACCTGGAAGCTTGGGAAACCCCTCTCTGCCTCCCCCCATCATCATACCACCCTGTAAGTGTTACCTTACTTGCTGATTTTCAGCACAAATCCAGGTCTGATTAATCCACGTTTTGGATCAAGGACCTGATGTTGGGAGTTTGTATCCAATGGATATTCCTTTGAACTAAGATACCTAAAATAACCAGCCTGATAAAGGAGAAGGAGAAAGCTGGTTGAAATAAGAAGCAATAAATGGTTGTTGTGTGAATGCACTGACTTTGTTTGTGTTTGTACCAGGCCAGAGCCTCCGAAGATCCTGCCAAGCATCCTGAATAAAGTTGGCAATACACCTATGGTGCGGATCAACAAGATTGGGAAGCACTTTGGGCTCAAGTGTGAACTCTGTGAGTTGCTGCAGGCAGAGAACAAACTAACAAACACTGTTTCAGAAACTTGAGTAGCTCGGGTTAGTAGTGTCATATAGCCTGGCCACAGGAGTGCAGGTAATTGGCAGGAAATGGTGAGGAAAAAATCCTGGTTTTCCTTGGCAGGTTTTTGGGTTTCTAGGATTTGGTCGTCTTAAACATCTTTCAATTTATACCTCATGAGAATGGTTCCTACAGCTTTTCCTTTTCTGTAGAAATCAAAAGATGTTTTTTGTAGAAAATAATTCTTTTAATTTAAAGAAGTTGCATAAAATTTTTGACTGCTTCTCCTATTCAGAGTATTCATCAGTGTGCAAAATGCAGCTCTGCAGTTATCACTAAAGATCTCTGAAAATGATTAAAGGGGTAAAACAGTCAGTGAATTTGGGTTTTTTTTGGTTGGTTGTGTTTTTAAACCCAGCCATACTGTAGATATTAGGAGGCTCTGATCAGAGTCCTGAAAGGTGGTGAAGGGATTAATGCTGGCAGTGCTGGAGTGAAAGTGCAGGCTGAGCATGGGGAGAAACTTCAGCTTGATCAGAACTTTTTTTTTTTGTCAGAGAGCTTACCAGGAAATGGGCAAGACCAGATTTTGAGGCCAGGTTGGACAGGGCTTGGAGCAACCAGTTCTGGTGGAAGGTGTCCCTGCCCAGGGGATGGAGCTGGATGAGCTTTGGAATCCCTTGCATTCTGCTGGTTGTGTGTTTGCAGTGGCCAAGTGTGAGTTCTTCAATGCTGGGGGCAGCGTCAAGGACCGCATCAGCCTCAGGATGGTGGAGGATGCTGAGAGAGCTGGGATCCTGAAACCTGGGGACACCATCATAGAGCCAACCTCTGGCAACACAGGTAGGGATGGAGAGACTGAGGAAAAGCAGGGGGGAAATGCTGTGGTGGTTTTCCTGGAGATGGCAGCCTGTACAAGGAAGAAAGGGAATTTCTTCCTGCCCGTGTGGGTGCAGGGTGCAGTGCCTCTTCCATCTCACACAAGGAACAATTCTGCAGTGCCCTGTGCTGACCAGAGCAGGTGGGAAGGAGTTCTGCTAAATTGCAGAGCCTCTTTGCTTCAAAAGAAAAAAAGTGCTAGGCCAGACTCACAAGAGTCCTTAGGAATTCAACTCTGAATTATTGTGGAAAAAAAGCACCCATAAGACTGGTGTGAATCTGGATCTTCCCCTTCTTTCTGTTGGGGAAGTCCCATGGCTCGTCTGTCAGGTTTGAGGAACAGCCCTTTCCATGCTGATGCAGTTGAGATGGAGATGAGCTGCATCCTTGCAGCACTGCCTGACAGAGCTCCTGCACTCCTGGACTGTCAGCAGATACCATCTGGATCCACATTTCCTCCTCAGAGGGCTGGAGGAAGGAACAGTCCCCCTAAATCAGCGGCCAGGGCAGAGCCCTGAGCAGTCTGGAGAGGACTCTGGGCTCCTCTGTCAGAGCTATTGTAATTGTGTTAAGCTCACTCATGGGGAGTCAAACATACCTGGAATATTTCCCCTTGAGTCAAATATAAAATACAGAATATAGTTAAATGGAAATAGTTAAATATCTAACGCAGTGCCTCCTCTGAGGAGGTTCATGGGGTGAATTGCAAGCTGCCCTCCTGCCTGATGTGTTCAGGAGAGGTGTCTGGTCCTGTTCCTAAACTCTTCTCTGGATTTCCACCCCCTGCTGCTTTCTGACAGACACAGACCAGGCAGATCTTTATTTGATGTTACTGGAGGGACTGGGGGGATGAGCTGATCTGGGACCAGGTCCCCAACCTGCAGCAAAACTGGGAAGTCAAATCTGTTGCTGTTTGCTCAGCAGCTGCTCTGGGTGGGGGTCGGGGGGCTCTGGGGCATTCAAGGCAGCTGAAGCCTTTGTGAGTGTGGCTGTACCTCCTGCCTGAACAATGGCATGGAGTGGAAAATATCCTCGTGTGTTGCATTCCTCCAGTATCCAAGGTCTTACCGTGACACCCCTCTCTCTGGGTCAGTACCTGATAAATGATTCTCCTTGCCACAGAATCCAAAAAGGCAGAACTGAAGGAGATACAGGACAATAACTTCAGAAAGTTGATTTTTTTGTCACATAAGAGCAAAGACCAGGGCACACAGTAACCCGAGTGAATTGGTTTTTGCTCTCTACTGCTTAGAGCTACTATGTTGAATGTGAGAGCTAATGTGTTATATTTTTATCCTCTCTGCATCCCAGTTCTCCCTCAGCCAAAGTCCTGTTTTGATGTTTGCTGCATTTCCAGATCAGTAGCAGAAAGTACAAAGTATTAGAGTTCGTCTCAAAATCCTTTTTTCATCACTGACCATAAAGATGTGGGTGACTTCTCTTCAGCCTTTGGCTTCAATGAAGCTGCTGCTGTCTTATTTACTTGTGTATTTGGGCATCCATATTTATCTATAATATACTGAGAAAACTTTCCCTTCCCAATATATTAAACACTACTTGAGTTGTTTGAAGTGTGAGTTATACTTCTCTTACAAGAACAGCTAAAGATTATTGGGGTGGGGAGTGTTTTCTCCCCTACGCAATCCACACAAAAACAGAGCCAGCTTTGAAGAAGCAGGTCCCTGTGCAGAGTGAGCTGCATATGTTGGTCCTGTGCTGGTGCCCAGAAGAGCAGGGGAGCTGCAGCCTGACCTCTCACACCTCTCAGCCACCCTGATCAGCTCAGCCTGTCCAGCAGAGAGATGATCTGATAGCAGGTGTGAGCTTCTCTTCCACAGGGACAGCACTTCTGAGCTCAGCTCTTCAGGTGCAGGCAGGAATCAGGCTGGAGGTCCAGACTTTCACAGTAGAAATGAGATGTCTGTCCCCAGCAGCCAGGGTGCTTCACTGTGGTAGCAAGCTGACACAGTGTATTAGAACCTCAATCACCAACAGCATCTAAATAATTTATTTTCAGACAGGACTTAGTTTCAGCACATTGCAAACAGGGATTTATGCAGAAGTGAGTCAGTGGAGGCTCTACAGACCTTTTGGCAGAATCGAAGTGATTCCTTTGGTCTCCTCCGGCTTAAAGCACATTCCTTCCCCAAATTACTTCTGGAAAAATGAGGTGGGTGAGGCAGGAGGAGGCTGATGTGCATGTGGTAAAGGCAGCAGTTTGCACACATCAAGTTTCCCCACCCTTGCCTAAACTTTCTCTGGGCTGTGAACCTCAAACAAGTATGAGCATCTGTAAACCCAACAGGCAGAAGCCTTCCCTTTGCCACCCCTCTGGAGACACTCCACTCAAGCCTCTGGTGAAAATCTGATGAAAGCCAGGGCGTGCCAGAGCTGGCACTGTGGGTTTGGTGCTGCTCACTGAGTGCTCTGCTTGCCTTTGCTTGCTTGCAGGGATCGGGCTGGCCCTGGCGGCGGCAGTGAAGGGTTACCGCTGCATCATCGTCATGCCGGAGAAAATGAGCATGGAGAAGGTCAGAGCTGCCTCTCTTTTCAACAATTTAAAGATAAACGTGTTTGCACTCGCAGAGTTCCTGGTGCAGACGAGTGCTGGGGCTTCAGCAGCAAAGGTGCAGGCTCTTGGTCAGGGAAAACTCTGCTGGGGTGCTGTTGCCAGTGCCCAGAGAAATCCAGGCTGGCTGGCCATGGGTAGAAAATGTCTTTAAGAGCCATCCCCACAGTACTGCCACTCTGAAAACTCCCATAATTGTTTTAAAAATGTCAAGACAGGTTTGCCTGGCACATTGAAGTGGTTACCTGTGCCCAGGTTAGCTGTCCCTCGCTGAGCAGTGGGCAAAAGAAGACAGTGCTAAATCTGAATATTTTGCAAATATTCTGGCCTTGGGGCTGAGTGTGAAGGAAGCCTGTTGAGGTAGTTTTGGGGTTTTGTGACCACCCTTATTTGCTGCAGGTGGATGTCCTGAGAGCTCTGGGTGCTGAGATTGTGAGGACCCCAACTACAGCCAGATTTGATTCTCCTGAATCTCACGTGGGAGTGGCCTGGAGGTTGAAGAATGAAATCCCCAATGCACACATCCTGGACCAGGTGAGAGCCAAGGTGTCAGAGGTGCAGGTGTAGCATGAAGGACGCTCTGTGGTGTTCTAGGTTGTCTGTTCAACACTCTCCATGTGTCTCTGGAGGAGAAGATGCCCCAAATCTGGAGCTGGAGCTGAGCAGTCACCACATTGTAGGAAAGGAAGTTTTTACAGTCACTAGAGAGCAGCAGTGAGCTGGTGTTTGCCAGAAATACAACACTTCTGGTGTCTATTTCCACTGAGTTGGCAATGCTGTGAGGAAGAATGGACACAGGGGTCGGGTTGCTAAGAGTGCTGTCCCACAGACAGGACTAATGTTGGCATGGGAGGGTGCTGGCCCCTTAGGACTGCCCTTAAATTAGGTCACTTAGGAGGCCTAGTTCTAGATAATACTCAATGAAGCATTCTGCAGAGAGTTTGTTTAGATGTTGTGAGGCTTGGGGATTGTTTGAAATGTTTTTGAACTCCCTCAAAATGTGATTTTTGTGTTTCTGATCTATTTTGTGGCTGATCTGTCTTTCAATTCAGTACCGCAATGCCAGCAACCCCCTGACACACTATGACACCACAGCTGAGGAGATCCTGCAGCAGTGTGATGGTAGGTCTGCTCTTCTGCTAAACCCCTCCAGAGAGCCCCTGGTAGTGCCCTGATGTTATGCCCTGGGAGAACAAAACCTCAGATGAGAAAAGCATGGATTTTGATAAGGCAAACCCTATACATGTGCTGTATGTCATTAGAGAGTTACCTTATTTCAGAAGTCATACTAATGATTTTTTTCCATTAAAGAAGAATTCTTTGTTTTTTAGACTTCTCTGCCTGTGAGCAGGTGGAGAAAGCAATGGTATTTAAGTTACCTTAAAAAAACCCCTTTTAGATAGACTGGTATGGAATAGGGTCATTCTTTGATCACAAATGCAGAAACAGGTGTTTAAACATTCCCAGAGCAAATACTCCAGTACACTGGGAGCATCCTCACTTAGGAGTCCTCAGGAGCATGCAGTGCTCTGTGTCACAGCTGTCACCAGCAGGACCCTCTGGCTCTGCAGGGCTCTCCTCAGCATGGGCAGCTGAGCACCAGCAGGGGCTGAGCTGTGGCAGCAGAGCCTCCCCTGGGCTCATTCCTCAGCTCAGGAGTTGGTTTGGGAGCTGTTGGAGACATTCGTGCTGCAGCAGTTCCATAGGGGACAGGAGGGAGTCACACAGAAGGCTCCAGACCTGCCTTATTAAACATTGCAGTTTCTGATTGGCCTCTCTGATAAGAAAATCAGCAATTAAATTCATTTGCATTAAGGTGAAGATCACGTGAAATGTTCTCCTCCCTCCTAAAGCTCTAGCTGTTCAGAGGATTTGGCTTTGTCTTTCTGTGGCAAACTTGGAGTTAAAGTGAGTACACTTTTACAAGCTGCCATGCCACAAACTGAGAGTCCAGATGAGTTTCAGACTTAGGCTTCTTCTTGTTTCTATTTACTTCCCCTTACAGCTCAGGCACTGTTCAGTTACCCCTGCTTGGTGGGGTGTTGTTCTTTTGGCTGGTAAGCAATTGATTTTGTGTGTGAATTGGTGACCCTTTAAAAATCCTTTTTTTTAAATTAACAAAGCTGTCATGTGGATACACCAGAGAAGCTGTAGGTGGTGACACAAGGATGAGCTATCATATCCACATTCAGTCTGAGTGCTAGTGACCAAAACAGTCTTTTTCACATGAAAATGAGGGAGTAGTGTTAACATTTCTCTCCAGGGATGCCTATCCCATGCTCTTGGCACTCACTCTGTTAATTAGCAAACATAATGGGCTGCTCAGTTTAACTTAGAGAATGAATTATCTGTATCAGCAAATACAGTAACAGGAAAACTGCAGCTGTCAGCTCTGTGGGCCACTTCCAGCTGTGTCCAAAGTGCCACAGATTGGTGCCTTGCCAGGCCTCTGGGTGGACATTTCAAAGCCCTCGTTGGAGAAAATGATGATTGAGCAATGCAGTTTCAAGGCAAGTCTCACAACAGCTCCTGGGAAGCAGAGAGCCCTATCCTGCCCTTTTCAGCCACTTTGTGCATTTTTGTTGAAGAAAGTCCATCCTTAGGTGTTAAGTGAGCTTTCAATCCTTCATTCTGCTGGAGATTTCACACTTCTTTCCCACACCCTTGAACAGGAAAGCTGGACATGGTGGTGGTCACGGCTGGCACAGGGGGTACCATCACTGGCATCTCCAGGAAGCTGAAGGAGAAGTGCCCAGGGTGCAAAGTAAGTGAGAAGCCCACTGCTTTTCTGTTTGGTGTCTCCTCAGACTGCTCCCCTTGGCTCATCCCACTCCTTGCCAGCCTGCCCTGGGTCTCTGTGGGAAGCTCTGGGGTGTTCTCAGTTAAAAGGTAGTTCTGGCTGCAGAGAGGGTTTCAGAATGTCTAAAATCATTGGCTCTGGTCCTGCTGGTGAGCAGAGTTCAGGTTTGGCTCAGCAGATGAACACAGGCTCTCAGATCTCTCCATGGGGTGCCTGGGAAATTTTTTTCCCTGGTGTGTGCTCTGCAGCCTTGAGTTTCCTCCCTGGCTGTGCCTTCCCAGCCGCTCTGGAGCTGCTGAGGTTTTGTGGAATTGTCTCTGCACACACACCAACCTGTGTGATGTGTTAGATTTCCTCACAGAACTTGGGATCCTGCTTCAGTCATGAGAATTTTCCTACACAGGCAGGGAGTGGTAAAGAAAATGAAACTGATCTGCATGCACGTTGCACTAAATGAGTTGTCTGTAATGATGCCTGGCATGTGAACGAGGACAGCTTTGTCTCAGGGAAACCTTGTTTTCTGTTTCAACCAAGCAAAACCCATGTAGAGCAAGTGGTGCCATCAGTGTCCACAGCCTGAGGAGGTGGGATGGGTTTCCAAGGGGGCCAGAAGCAGCCAAGCGTTTTGCTCCCAGGGAAGGTGAATGTTGCCAGGAGGAAATGAGCAGGAGAGCAAGTTGTTGTCACTTGGCTGTGTGCCACCAGCAGCTGTGACAAGGCCAGTGCTCACAGGGGCTGTGTGTCTTGGTGGCCTGAGTGGAAACTGCTTCTCCAGATCATAGGTGTGGATCCTGAAGGCTCCATCCTTGCTGAACCAGAAGAGCTGAACAAGACTGACAAGACAACGTATGAAGTGGAAGGAATTGGATATGATTTTGTTCCCACAGTGCTCGATAGATCTGTAAGTCACACTGCTTTGTTTACTGCCCTTTGCCCTCTGCTGGGATGCAGGAGTGTGGTTAAAGGCAGAGGAACACTTGGGGAAGTATTTCTTTGAGCTGAAATGGAAGGGCTAGCAGACAGAGCTATTCCTGTTCTTTCCATCTGCATGAACAGTCCTTGACAGGCTTCTGAACTGGCCACATTAGTTTTACAGTGCCAGGTCAAAATACTGCAAATAGATAACATTTTCCTACAACACACACTTATTTTTGTGCTTAAAAAACCCCAGAACACACCTGAAAAAAACAGTCATGAAACACACAATAAAAATAAGACAGACATACAACAAAGAACACCAAGTTACCAATCACAAAAAACCCACAAAACAACAAAACCAAACCTTCCAGCAGAGCATCCCAGCCTCTGCTGGACAAAGTAGCTAAGACTGTCCTGAGCTGAGCCTGTGTCTCTGGGAAGCCTTCCAAGAGGGGAGGAAGCTGATGCTGTCTCAGGCTGGCTCACAGCAGCCTGCTCTCACAGAAGGGTTCCAGTAAGGAGCCTGTTGTGCTGATGTGATCATCTTACCTTGGCAAAAATCCCCACTTGGCATTCGGAGGAGGACGGAAACCCTGGGTTCAGTAGGGCAGCTGTTCCCTCAAAGAGCTGAGGCTGAATTCACACTGGTTGTGTAGTTCCCCTGTGCCTCCTCACTTAAACAGAGCCTTGTTTCTGTCTCCTGCCCCTCCCCAGACAGTGGACCAGTGGTACAAGAGCAATGATGAGGAGTCCTTTGCCATGGCACGGATGATGATCCGCGAGGAGGGGCTGCTGTGTGGTAAGAGCAGGCAGGAACCCTCTGCCTTTCTCTGCTCTGTGGGAGGCTGGAGCCTTGTGCAGATCAGAGACCTCCTTCTGTAGAAATTATATCGAGATGGACACAACTGGCATCAATACCACTTCTTTATTAAAAACTTTACATGCCTTCTTTCAGGTAACTGACTCCTGTCTTCATAGACAGCTCTACACAGCACTGACTCCTTCTCTCCTCTCTGCAAGTTTCCTTCTTCCTTCTGCATGACTGGCTAAACCCCAAGCTGTCCCTTACCCTGCCCTCCTAACCCTGTCTGTCCCTCACACAGCATCTTCTTACCTTGTCTGTCCCTTGCATGACCACATGTCCCTTACCTCCTCACAGCCACCAAATTCTATCCTGAACTGCAGCAATGTCCATCTACAATTAGTGGCCAACTAGCCCACTCTTCTATAACACCCATCCTCACTGGGCAGGCAAGGCTGTTTCTGCTCCTTGTTAATCAGTACAGTAATTCATTGGGAAAGATCGCCTTCTGCACTATCCTTACAAACTATTCTCCTGCACTTACACTTACAAACTCCTCTGTTCTTTCTCCTCCCCTCTCCCGATGTCCCTCATGGTGGTGTGACTGTTCTGTGTGTTCTGGCAGGTGGCAGCTCGGGCAGTGCCATGTCTGTGGCTGTGAAGGCAGCCAAGGAGCTGAAGGAGGGTCAGCGCTGTGTTGTCATCTGCCCTGACTCCATCAGGAATTACATGTAAGGACCTGCTGGTTTTCTCTCTGGGAGAGGGCTGAGGGAGTCCCTCAGACCTTCTAACACCCACTTACCCCAGCAAGGAATGTCTCTGGGGCACAGGTTCTGAGCTGTCTAAAAGGGGTCTGACATGGAGCAGGGAGGATCTTTTCTCTTTTAAGGCTGAGCTCTGATTTCAGTAGATAATCACCACTGGTTAGCATTTCTCACAACAGAGGCCTTGCATTCACTGTATTATTTGTGGGGGATCACTGGTTATCCCATTCCTGGAAGGATTCCTGTGCTCACAGCAGGATCCAGCAGTCCTGCAGCAGTAGCAGCCACACTCAGGTGAGTTTGCAGGTGGAAGTGTCAGAGCTCTGAGCTGTGCTGAGAAGTTTTTCTCCAATCACATTGAAACATACCCCAAAACATGGTACTTTTAGCTGAGTTTCCTGACTTCCCCTGCATCCAGCTCAATATTAGACAAGCAGAAGCTGCAGACAAGACACATCTCCATTCCAGGCTATGTCTCTATGATATTGCAAGGGAATGATGCAGTTGGAGTTTTCTGTGAAATTCCTTTTTCTTCCATGAGTATTTCTTCTCCATATCCCTGGCTGCTAAGCTTGTATGGCAAATGATGGTCTCTTTCCAATTACACTTTAGCTGTTGGTGGCAGTGAGCTGTGAACAGTTTTGTTCAAAGCCTCTGTTTGCTGTCAGATCTTCAACCCCTGCTAATGAGCTTTTCACTCCTGCAGGTCCAAGTTCTTGAGTGACAAATGGATGATTCAGAAAGGGTTCATGAAAGAAGAAGACCTTGGCAACAAACCTTGGTAAGCCTGTCAAATCCATTTGATTTCCATCAGTCTATTCAATCAAGTTTATGGCAGTTGCTAATTTAAAGCTCATTTCAATTTGCACTTCTCCTTTGATTTAGCTGATCTTCCATGCTATTGTCTTGATGTATAATTGCAGATATTAATCAAATCTGCTTTAATTAGTTGACATCCTTCCTTGAGTTCTATGGCAGAAGAACATTTGGTGTTTAATGATTGGGGGTTTTTAAATGAAAAGTGTTATATCTGGAATTTTTTAAAAAAGGAAATATGCAGAGAATCCTTCCAAAATCAGAGTTTTTGAGTGCAAAGCACTCCAAGTCTACATAGGTGGAAGGGAATCTTCCCTAAAGTGTTGCCCATAATGACTGAAAATACAGAGAGGTCTTTGAGTAGAAGCACAAATTTTTTTGTGTGAGAGATAAATGAAATTGGGGAGATTAGTGCTCTCCACTGACTATCTGTAATCATAGAAAGCAGATGAAATGAAGAAAAGGGTTTTGATTTTCAAGCCTTCTCACACTTAGGTGACTTCCTGATATTGGGAATAACACCTGAGAGCCCTGAGGCTTTATGGACTCTCAGGCTGAATCCTGACTCTTCCTTGCAGCCTTTTGTCACTCCCGTGGTGCTGGAGGCCCCTGTGCATGAGGGACTGGTTCTGTGTTCTCCATAAGACTTGCATGGGTTTGTTTTTTGTTCCATCTCCAGGTGGTGGAACATCAGTATTCAGGAATTGAGCCTCTCTGCACCCCTGACTGTGCTTCCAACTGTTACCTGTGCCAAGACTGTGGAAATTCTCCGGGAGAAGGGATTCGACCAGGTACCAGTTGTTGATGAATCTGGGTATGTCCACATATATCACTCTTTATCCATATGTATCACTTCCCTACCCAGCTCCTCAGGGATGCCTTTCAAGTGCTTGCTGGAAATACAATATCTTCTCACTCATCCTTTTTCATTTATTAATGCAGTTCAGAAATGCTACCTTGAACACACCAATGCTGGGGTTTGTGTTTTCATGCCAGGATTGTCCCACCCTTCTCATGATTCTAATGATTATTATGATATACTTACTCATTTTGTCTCTGCAGGATAATTTAATTTCTTTTAATAATACCAGTTTAACCTTAAAAATGCAAAAATTCCTATTTAGAACGACCAACACAAACGTTCCCACCTCTATCAGAATTTTGAGAGTTTCTTCAGCACACTGTGCTGTAGTGCAGGGCTCCAGTGACCCCTATAAACCAGGGTGTCCCCAGCAAGCTGGAATGCCTTATCACCCTGCAGGTCTCCTGCAGACAGGCTGAGTGTTGGAGAGTTGCTCAGTTGGGCTGACCTGAAGGATGAATTGTTGTAGACCCTCCCAGGGAGAAGGGAAATGAGCCAAACTGGGGTGAGCTTGTCTCTGGATGTCACACCTTTCAAAAGATGAGTGTGGAAAAGTGAAGTAGTTTTTGCTTTCCAAAAGCTCTCTGGGATTGCAGGTGGCTCCCTGCAGTTGCAAGGAGCAGAGATGAAAAGGTGCTGGTGCTCAGAAGGACCTGCAGCACCTGCTGCCTTGTGTGAGTCCTCAGAACCTCTGAGAACTGTGCTCTGTCCCCTGCAGACACACAGAATCCAAATATGCCATTGATAATGCTGCAGTATCACCATGAAGCAGCTGAACTGACTCCTCCAGGCTGGCTGAGAGTGGATGCTTTTTTCTACAGGAGAACCTGAGGCTTTTGTGTTGTTCATCCCTGTCTTGTCTCTCCTTCCCCAGGGTGATTCTGGGCATGGTTACCCTGGGTAACATGCTATCCTCACTGCTTGTTGGAAAAGTTAAGCCTTCTGATGAAGTCAGAAAAGTAATCTACAAGCAATTTCAGCAGGTAGGGAGGTATATTCTGCAGCTCCTGCTTCTCTGGTTGCAAGTATTACAGAAGGTGTGCTAACACTGGGTGATGTTTACCTGAGACCATGCCACCAGCTGGTTTTGAGCACAGAATTTTCTTTTAAAAAGGTGGAATGCTTGACTTTAGCTTTCATCAGGATTTAAGTTCCAACACTGCCCCAAAGTGGATTGAGTGCTGTGTTCTGAATGTGTGTTTAATGCTTCTGTTCATCCTGTGAGCCACCCAAGGGTGCTGGTTCTTCATGGACAAATGTAAACTTATTTTTTCCTTCCCAGACAGATAACCCAGCATCATGGGGAAATGTGGTGCGTAACACAACTGCTTGGTTCATGTTCTCCCTCACCTGGACACCTTGAGAGTTTCTGGGACTGGTGGTGTGTGATGGTTTCTGTGGCTGTTCTGGTGTTGGCTGCATCAGCCAAATCTCTGCACTTCTGAGGTTGTGGCTCTTGCCATGGGCAGCTTGAAGGCTTCTTTAGTAAAGAGCAGCTTAACCATTTCTTTTCCCTTTATTTCTGATATTTTCTTGGTGGAGGCTGGGAGTGACACAAGCTGTGGTACTGCTGACATGTTAACTAAAAATGGTTATTTTCCATTTGAATTGATGGGTTAATGGTGAAACGTGGTGGAATGCACATAACCTCATAACCTCAGAAGTGTTGTGGGTCTTGCTTCTCTTACGACTTAAGTCAAGCTGATGTGGCTTGTTTATAAGTGAAATTGGGAAAATGAATCATCTGTGTCACCAAAATCACTTCTGATATCCTACATGGCATACCACAGCATGCATCAAATAAGAGGCTTAGCCTGTAAATCAGGGCAAAGGTACATTTTGGAAAGATGAGTCTCTTGGCTTTTTTAGGTTGCTCAGAGAAGTTGTGGATTTCCCATCCATGGAAGTGTCCAAGGCCAGGCTGGATGGGGCTCCAAGCAGCCTGGGATAGTGGAAGGTGTCTCTGCCCATGGCAGGGGGTTGGAACTGGATGATCCTTAAGGTCCCTTCCACCCCAAACCATTCTGTGATTTTATAACTGGGACAAGGAAGCAGAATGGTTAGAGCTTTTCTGAAAGTCCCTGGTACAATTGTACTCTGGGGATTTGAAACACCAGTCACAGGATAATTTGCCAACCCAAACAAGTGTTAGTGGAGGGAGGAGCCATCCTTGTGGAGTCAGATGTTAGTTCCAGTGGTTTGGGTTCCCAGTCGTGTAGTGTAGTACTCACTGCCTGGAGACCTAGTAAACTTAAAAACAAAGCCTAAATGTGGGAAAACCCGTGGGCAAAATGTTTAAGAAGCTTGAATGAAGAGGTGAAAACTCCGTGGGGATTCTGTTAAATTTCCACTGAGCATCTCTAGGCACGTTCATTCCTTGGTGGTTGTCCCAGTGCTGCCAAGGGGCTGCTTGTCCTGGTTATCTGTAGCCTGCCCAGTCCCTGAAGACAGATTTGGGCCTGATGGGTGACTCCATGTGGCAGCAGATCCAGATTTCCAAACTCCTTCCTTTCCTGACCCCCAAGTGTGAGGATTGGTTCCTCAGTCTGGTCCTTTAAACACAGACTGCTGGGATCCTCTGACTCCCAGTATGAGCTCCATGTTCCAGCTGTTCGTGGGTGGCACTTATTTCTCACAGAGAGGCTTTTTGAAGCTGCAGTGCAAGACTCTGCTTGGCTGTGAATTCCTTTAATAAAAGTGTGTCAGATGGTGGGTGCTGGGGAGAGTCACCTGGTTAATGGAGCTGTGGCTGCTGCTTCATCTCTTAACTCATGTTTGAACAGATTTAGGCATTTTTTAAAAGGATTGCAGCAGGTGATTGCTGAAGTATTTTGTAAATACCTATATTTTTTCAGGGTTGACACAGGGTGCTTTCTTGTTCAGTCTTAGCAAAGTTGAACTTCACAAAAAAGAATTATTAAATCTCAGTTCCTTGATTTGCACCCAAATCCTGTATTAGCTGAGCAATCTTTCACCCTTGGTTTTGTTTTTGGCTTGTTTGGGCTTTTCTGCCTTTGCAGATCATATTCACTTCCACAATGGTTTGCAGCTAGATTCTTTCAGTCTTTTAGAATAAAATCACCAAATACAAAGACTTTTATGGTAACTTCTTTTGTTGAGACACATGGAACACTTGATCTTCTTTGATTATTAGCATTTTTCAGATCTTCATTATATTCATTATCTTTACAGAATGATGTAGTGGCTCATTTTTTTGGAAATCAGAAACAAAGAAAACTGATATTTAAGTTGACCTTGAGTTGTTGTTTTCTAGTGCTTCAGGTGGGAGCACTGCACCACTGCTGATGTATTGATTTAGTTCTGTATGAAGTGTACAGAGATTATTGACTACTAAACATAGAAAGGATTGTTTTATTCAAGTTTTGTAAACTCTCTCCTCAGATTAACCTGAAAGACAACTTGGGGAAGCTCTCTCACATCCTGGAAATAGACCACTTTGCTCTGGTGGTTCATGAACAAATTCAATGTGAGTACCAAGTCCTGCGCCTTGTGAGAGCAAACCTTTGACTGGTAACAAGAAGCGAGTGTGAATGTGTGAAGTGAGCTCTGAAGAAGCAAAATCCTCATTCTGTGTCTAACTTTATTCTACTAACCCTAATTTCCATCCCTGAAAGGCTGGACAAGGCTTGGAGGCAACCTGTTCTAGTGGAAGGTGTCCCTGCCTGTGGCAGCAGTGGAACAAGATGATTTTAAGGTCCCTTACAACCCAAACCATTCTAGGATTAGTAAGACTAAATAAATCTTCAAATCTGGAGTATATCACTCGTATATGTTAATAGTACTTTGTCCTGTTTAATCTTCCTAATAGCAGACAACTTTGCAAAGTTACAAACACGGAGAAATGAGAGTCAAAACAATATTAAGCCGTGCCAGATAAATTTATCTTTAGCTTCTCAGTTGTAACTGGAAGAGGAGCCATCAAATTTATTAAATTTGGGGCTGTTCTTGATGATCTCCATAAGGATAGGCTCTTGGCTCTGAGCTGACTATTTATGAATCTTGAATCTCACTGAAAGCTTGCAGTGAAACAAAGATTGAGTAAACAAAAAGCCCAGGACAGTCCAGCTGACTGAAAAAACTGAGTATAGAAGTAGATCTAATATCTTAGTACAGGCAGAGTCTTTAGGAATTTGGACAATTGATGAAGGGCCAGAGGTCATGTGGCCACTTGGTTCCCAGTCAAGGATTAGGCTCACTATGAGAAAATCACTTGAACCCTCAGTGTGTTCTCCATGCAGCAAAGATTAAATGGTTAGTATGTTTTTTGGATAAAAATGGGGTATTGTTGTTTTTATACAGATTTTGCATTTGATGGGGATGCAGGAAGGTGGTTGTGTCACATTTCCTCCTCAAAATGTGGTTCCATTGGGCCATTCCAGTGGCCCCTGGTTCCATGAGGAAATGCCTCTTGCAGCTCTTTCAAGTAACTAATGCTTGAGGGAAATACACTTTATAACAAGAGGGCCGGGTTTGACTTCTTGTGTCAAGAAAAATAAATCCAGTGCATCCTTATCCTTCCTTCCATAAAGTTTCAATGTCCCTTTTGATGAGGAGCTTTTCTGAGCTGAAAATCCCTGTCCCTTGCTCTGTGACTCTTGGCCAAGGTGCCTTTTGTGTTCCCCCTCTGTGTGCCAGGATCACCAAACAGCTCCAGGAGCTGGCGTGGCTCAGCCCACGATTTTTACAAACACTGCCACTAAAACCAGGCAGGAGAGGGTGTGTTTGTGCCTCCTGGAGTCAGAACTGTCTCTTTTTTCTGTGCAGACCACACGGATGGCTCCTCCAGCAAGAGGCAGATGGTGTTTGGCATTGTCACAGCCATCGACCTCCTGAACTTCGTGACTGCACGGGAGCGGGAGAGGAAATCCAACTAAAGCCAAGCAGCAGCCTGGAGCCTCTTCAGCATTTTCCAGTCTCAAACAAAGAATCAGGTCTAAGTCTTAAGTAGAAGATTTTTTTTTTTTGGTTGGGTTATTCTTGGTTTTTTTTAAATTCTGGAAATAAGCAGTTAGCTATCCTGGTGTCAGCTATCCAGCCAATGTGTCTTGCTGTATTGCCCAGCTTCTGGGACTTGTTTCTTAATCAGGTTAAGCAGTATTTCTTATCAAGACAATTTATTTTTTTACCTATATATATATACATATGTATGTGTAAAAAATATTGCCTAAATTAACTGGTTTGTTCCTTACTTGTTATGTATAAAGTTTGGCTTTCCAAAATATTTCAGAAACACTAAAGGTATCAAAATAAAGAGTTACTGAAGCAGAGGCCCAAGAGAGCTCTGGAAAGTTCAGCATTTTTTTTCTCCCCCCCCATTCAAGGGTGTTAAGTTAGATATTTCCTGTGTGGAGACAAAATTGGGACTGGGGCATGGGCAGAGGAAAGGAAGGTTTCCCTTTTGGTGGCACAATTGTAAAAGAAGAGAAAATCCTCAGGGCTGAAGCTGAGACTTGCTCCAACCATCTGCTCTGAAGAGAAGCTGGTTTGAGCAGAAGCATGGCAGTGAAGTGACAAACATAAACCAGTGGCACTGTTTTACACAGTGCACCAGCTTTCCCTGCCATGACAGACCTATTTTTTTCCCAATAGTATCCTGATAAGGAAGCACAAGTGGAAAGATTTAAAAGGTAAGATCAAGCGTCTTACCAAAGGTTTTTTTAAAATCATTCTGTTTTATCTATTACCTTCCTTTTCCCTCCCCACCCTCGTATTTATATCAGAGTGCCTTTTTTGTGCCTGTTTCAGAAGAGCCAAGGATAATCTCTCAAGAGCTGTGAGCTATTCCAAGTCTTGTTTGGGTACTCCTACCCTGTAGTGCCTTATTCCAGGAGAAAACCTGCCTTGGCTCCCCCTTTCGGATTAAGGCTATTGCTGAAGGAAAGTGACCCATCCTTACCTTAAACTGTGGTTTGCCGTTATATTCATACACTTCTTTAAGATTTTAAAGTCTATCTTTAAGATTTTAACTTTTCCCGAGGCTCTGGAAGAAAACTACTATAAATTTAAAAATGCACAACTTCAATAGTATCTGAAAGGTTCTAAAGGGTGATTAATTTCTTTCTGCCATTGTAGATGTCACTGCTGCTAGATTTTGGCATTACTTTGAATATTTACTTTACTGGCTTTTATCTGATCTTTTTTTTGCCATTTTCCATCTGACCTTTGCTGACAGCAGCAGGGAGGGAGGTGCTTGAGTAGCTGAGGTTTGTCCTTTTCCCTTGTAAAAACTCCATGTCCTGACCTAACTGAATTCAGCAAAAAATATGAAAATGTTAGAAGGAGGTTCCCAAAGCTGCTTTTCAGAGCAGCACGAGAGAGGAGTTAAAGGTGGGGCAGCAAATTAGTCAGTTATAAAGAAGTCTAAAGATTTGAATCTGTTTTTTTAGTTCACTGTTCATACATTAATCCCTGTAGTGCCATGAAAACTGACAGTATTGTGGACTGAGACATAAGGGGTGGCTAGAAATGGGATGTGAATCTAAAGCATTCCAAGTAAGCCAAAGGATCCAAAGAAATTCACCTGCTCCCCTGGGATTTGTTATAACAGGAGCTGTCTCCTGTTCTGCACTGGCACAGGGAGGAATGGTGAGACCAGAGGAATTGGGCAAATAAATGGAGTTGCTGCACAGCTGAAAAACTTTCCAGAGCTCTTTCCCATGGGAGGGATGAAGGCAGCAAAGAGAAGGGGACAGGGAATCCAGCAGGGCTGAATTTTCCTCTGCAAAAGCTTGTGATGCTTTTTTGCATGACTGAGAACCTCATTGCTGGCCTGCTCCTGGTTAGCTGTGGTGGGGCTGATTAAAACTGGGCTTATCTGTGTTTCAAATGCTCTGAAGACCAAGAAAGACACTGCAGTTTGTTCAGTCTTTTACCTGAAGGACAGAGCCTGAACAGAAGTGTATTTTTTTTTTCTGAAGTGAGTGCCTGCATCTTCTGTTTACCTTTGCTGCTTATGCAAGCGCTGACTAAACCTGAAAACTTTTGCACATGGATATTTTTATCAACAATTTATGCTGTATTTGTTCGTCACTGTAAGAGATTATCAGTCCTAATGTTGGCTCTGCAAAAATACTATTTAATTTCTCACCTGAAGACAGCTGTTCAGCAAAATCTGTACAATATTTTATACCAGCTACCAGGCAATGCCTTAAGGTTCATTTTCATGTTGTCATGTCCAGTGTTATTTCCCATTTCTTGTACAAGCCGTGGCTGACTGCAGAACTCTGGCTGGCAGGGGTTGCTCTAAGCAGCCAGACCAGTCTCATCTGTCCACCAAGCTCATTTCTGAAAACTTCTGCTTGCTGCTATAAATCTCATACAAGGCTCACTGTCAGAAGTTTCCTGACACTGCCCCTGTCATCCAAAAGCTTTTCTTACTGTGTCGTGTCAACTAAGGGAAAGGGAAGACTTGTTATGCTTCAAGGAGCTGGGAAAAAACAACACTATGAGCTGTATTTATTGCACAGATGTCCACAAATGTACCATACAAAGAGTTCAATAAAAGCTGTTTGGTTGCAGAATGCCTCTGGGTTGTGTTTTTTTTAATGCCACTTCGAGCTTGTAAGTGTGTTAGACTGTAAGAAATTGGTGCAGAAGCCCCCTGGGTGTCAGTGTGAGCCCTCTCTGCAGTTCTGTCCATGTCTCCAGAGCAAGGCCAGTCCTGCCAGCACGACCTCCTTGCTCTTGCTGGGTGTTCAGGTATCTCCCCACGCTCAGTGCTCTGTCCTCAGCTCCATCTTCTCACCCCTGCTCAGCAGCATGGGCTGCCTTCATCTTGCACATCGTCCTCATCGTCCTGCCCGTGCTGGCAGCTGATCCCCACCTCCCCTTTCCCTTTTGGCAGCCCCTCAGAGGGGCAGGAAGGGACCCTGAGGGCAGAAGGCCAGCATCACTCCTGTGCACGGAGAGACCATTTCAGCAAAAGGCCAAAGGCTGCCCAGGCACAGAGAGCTGCAGGAAGCAGGAGGGATCAAGTTCCACCTTCCAGCAGGCTGAGCAGGGAGCTGGACAGGTTCAGAAATACCCTGGAGAGGTACACCAGGCTCTGAAGCAGGGCCCTGCTTGCAGCTGCTGAGAGGTCAGGGCTCCTCAGCACCTTGTCAGCAGCAGCCCCCAGGCTGGAGATGAGAGCAGGGCACTGCCCATACCCCGTTTTTTTGCCCCAAGACCTCCTGACAGCTGAGTCACAGCCTAATGACAGCCCTGGGACCGAGCTGTCCCCAGCTGAGGAGCTGCCCCTCCTCATGGGTCACCAGCAGGAAAATTACTGGGTACAATCAGCTGTACTGGCTCTGCAGATAAAGGGAGGACTTCAGTCCAGAGAGCTGCCTTATGAAAGCAATAAATTCCCTTTGGGGAAGGAAAAAAAAAAAAAAAAAGCACAACCACCAACCCACACTCGTGTTGCTGATGGAAGTGCTGCTACCTTTTGTCACGTGCTGGAGCATGGTGGGTGAGGGCAGAGCCCACAGGACATGACTCGTGGAGGGGACTAAGAGCAGCCAACTCACCTGCCACCACCCTGTCCTATGGAAAAATCCACTTCTAGTTAGAGGAAAAGCCAAGTGCTGTTTGCCCTGCAGGTCTCAATGCTTTTTCAGGAGTTAAAACCTGCCATAGCTTCTCTCACACCTGCCAAATCCCAGGTTTGGGGAGGTCACTGCCTCCTCCAGTGGCAGCCAGCTGGGTTTATGTACCCAAACAAACAGGGCAAGGGGGCTGTGGGCAGCACCTGGCCCTGTATTGCCTGCCACAGACACTGCATGGCCCTGGGTGTTGGACCCCTGAAGCCTGGGAGTTTTGAGTTTTCTGTGCTGTCAGGCACTGACCCCCTGGAGAACACTGCTTTTGACCTCAGCCCTTGGAGAAGGCTCCAAATTTGAGTGATGGAGTGAAAATCACGGGTGTGTAGTTAAATATAAGTGTGTGATTGCACATGGTGAAGGGCTTGGAATTTGGGGTTTTTAGAATATAGTAATAGGTATGGGACAAGATGGAGGTTCTTGGGAGTTGTCTCTTTCTGTCTTCTTCTTCATACAGCTTCTTCAAGGCTGTATTCACTCCTTCACCTGGTGAAGCTGGGGAGCTGCAATGCCCTGATTCACAGCAAGACCCCTCTGCAGGCAGCAGGACACAGGAATGAACTGATCTGCCCCATGGGACAAGCAGGGCACCCAGGTCCTCCCTCCTGACCTGGGAAGGGTGGGAAACAGGGTGTGTTTGGAGCTGCTCGTGCCTTGTGTTCCTTCCAGGAAAAGCCAGCAGGTCTGCTCTTCCCTGGGTGTCCCTGCAGCATCACTCTCCCCACAGCCTCCAGCAGCAGATGCAGCATTAAAGGAAGATCCTCAGGTCTGCTGAATATTCTGTGGGTTGTACTGATGCCTTTTGGGGCTACCTGGAAACAGAGACCAGACAAAATAAAGGAAATAAAAAGCAGTTCTATTTATTGAAGGGCCTTCACATTTCAGGCATTCAAAGCACCCCCCCAGGGGCTACACCCCAAATGGACAAAGAGTCATGGGTGTTCACACTATTATAAGTTTGTTCTATTTGCACATTGGGGGTTAATCTTCCAATTGCAGCTTCAGGTAATTAATTAAGTCATTTACCCCAAGTTTGCTCCCTGCCTAACTCACTTTTGTTTAGATTTCTTGGTGCTCAAGACAGTGAGGTGTCCTTGATTGCCAGCCTGGAGAGGAATTGTGTTGTCTGACCAAAATGGGAAAGCAGCAGCTAACATTGTAGGGAGTTTAGAGTTACACACTAAAGAATTGCAGGATTACAAATATATGAGAAACATAAAAGCTAAAACCCTAAGGCATCAGTACAAGCAAATGGTGACCTCTCCTGAAACAGGTGTGTGTGAACAGCTGCTCCAACACAGTGACAAAAATGTGACTTTTCTAACCTATTTCTGCCTTGGCCTGTGGCAGCTGGAATCCTGTTTCAGCTGGCATCATTTTGCACTGCACTAAGACTTCTACACCAAGTGCATTGAATAGGTAAAACAAATACTTTAAACAGCAAATGACAGCCTCCCTTCCTCCCAGTTTACCCACATTATTCAGACAGCAGTACCATCACCGGTACTCCAACTCACAGGCCAATTCAGCTCAGGCAGAAGCAGTTTTATCTTGTGCCCTCACAGCAAGATGTATTTTCTCTGCTGGCCGAAAATAAGGCAAGAACCAAGGAAAGCCTGTTCTGCCCTGAATTATTTCCTAGGCCCTCCCAAAACATTGCTAACCTTTCTCCTGACATCTTCTCAAGCCCTGATGTGGAGCTTCAACTGCTTTGATAAAACCATTTTGAATATAAATTACATGGGAGGGGAAACGTGGATTTCTTCCCACTTGGTACAGCACAATCAGTAACATTTTAAAACCAGGTTGTTTCTTCTAGGAAAAAAAAAATCACTGGTGGGGGGTGGCTGTGGTCATGAGAGGTCTTTCAACCCAAGTGCCCAAAAGTAAAACCTGAGTGCTGCATCCCCACAGGGGTCACAGAATTACAGGATGGTTTGGGTTGGAAGGGACCTTAAAGCTCATCTTATTCCATCTCTGTCATGGGCAGGGACACTTCCACTATTCCCAGGTTGCTCCAAGCCCTGTTCAACCTGGCCTTGGACTCTTCCAGGAATCCAGGGACATCCACAGCTTCTCTGGGCTGTCCCCACCCTCCCAGGGAAGATGAGGTGAGAACTATAAAACTCCCTCTGCAAGGAGGAAGTTTGATGGTGTTTTAAAAGCAGAGTCCCTCTTCCTAGGAGTGGATTTTTGTGTCACACCTTCTCGTGAGAGCTCAGAGCCATCCCAGTGCTCTCAGCTGCCTCCCCCCGTTTTTTTGGCTGGCTGATTGTTGCTTCCCAGCCTGAGGATGCTGATGTTTAGCCAGTGGAATCCTGCAGGTGAAATGCTGCAAGGCAACCGTTCAGGTAGAGGGTGGGGAATGAGCACCTGTGCCCCGTCCTGTCTCGTGGTTTTCAAACTTAGTAACACCAGCACTTGCAGGACAGCGAGGTAAAATTAGATTTTATGATGTGTACAGGCTGTGAAATACCTGGCATTGCTGTGTGGGTGGAAGCGTGGCAAAGATTCCAGCGCAGACCCCAGCCCAGCTCCTCCTCTGCTCTTAACCCAGGCACAGGCAAAGCAAGAAAATCCCCATCAAAAATACCTGCTGACCTAAAAAAAAAACAATTTAGTGTGTGACAGTAGGGCTGGTGATGCTGAAGAGCCCGAGTGCACAGCAGCTCTGGGGATAGTGATGATGGGAAAATATTGTGGTTTAAACCCAGCCAGCAACTAAGCCTGAGCATTCTGGTCAGATGCAGTGAATAGCTTTAAAGGGGACTTTTTTCCTTTCAAAGTCCCCAAATTTGCCATTTGGACTATTTTTTTTTTTTTTTTAAATAAAGTATTTAATTAAAAAATTATTTCTCTAAAGGAAGAGTTTTATTTCAAAATTGTCCTCTGTCCCTCCAATTACCCATCCAAATCTTGTTTTCTTTCAGGTTGCAAAGATCCCCATTTCTTGAAGAAATGTTTGCAGAAAGTTTGGTCACTGAAGGGAAGAATCTTATTTTTGAGCACACACTGCTGCAGGAGACAACCAGGAAAGGGTGGCTGGGTTATTCTGTAACTGCAATGCCCAGAAAACAGAATTCTTGCTGGGGTTGGGGTTATTTGCAGCCTCTTCACAGGAGAGCTGTATGTTCTCTGTGACATCAGATAGCCCACAAGAGTTTTCTGTGATGGATTACCTCTGGCAATGTTTTCCAGAGAGTCCATTTATTGCAAAAAGACCAAAGGTAAAGTCATCCCTGTGCTAATACCTACACCAGTCTCGTCTTCAAAAGTTTAATTCCAAAATAAGCGTTCTGACAAGCCTTACTCTTGCCAGTTTCCTTCACCACTGTGTTTTGGAGGAGCACAGCCCCAGCACGGACCAGGCAGCTCTGTGTGCTACCCTGCCTCTGGGGAGGAGTGGGGAAAAGAGGGACTGAAATTCTCATGGGCTCTTCCTCTTCAAGCAAAATCTGCAGCCATGTAATTTCCTGATCCCCAGCTGGTGTTTGGGAATTACCACGGAGCAGAAGCTGCTCAGTGCTCCCAGCTGACTCAGTAGTAAAGCATGAGAATCAGGACACAGAGGTTTAGGGCTGGAGCTGGTGCAGAGACTAACCCTAGAACATCAGAGGACACAGACAGTCCCCACCAAACAGCACCTAACACAAAATGTCATTTCTGTCACTACTTATGCCTGCTTCAGCAAGGCCCACGCTGCCACATGAGCTGGGTTTAAGCTCCAGCACGAGGCACAAAACCAAAACAGCAGCGAAATTCTACAACCAGCACCAAACTGCTGGGGGAAAGGGTTCAGAGCACTCCTGGAGATAAGTATGTATTAAAACAAACAATAAATTGCTTATCTTTTCTTCCTCCCCTCGCAGGGCAATCAGGTGCTGGGCACAGTGAGATGTGGGGCAGGACCCAGTCGAGTCCCTCCCGTTTCTCACAGGTGTCCCCTGCCACCAGCACATATTAACTGGGGCTGAGGCTCAGCTCAGACACTTGGCTGCTGGGCTGCAGGGGTGAGTATTGCCTCATCTGCTACCTCCCTGGGAAATGGGGACCCTCAGTGGCGTGGGGAGACTTGGAATTTGGCAGCCCCTGCTCCCCAGCCTGTGCAAAGGCTGATTCTCTCCTGGGGAGGAGCTGTGCTTTCAGTAAGTCCTGAATAAATCAGGCAAGCAGGGAGGGCCTGGCTGCACACTACGAGGTCAGTGGGGTGGTGGAGAGGAGAGCTTGGACACCTCCATCCTTGGAGGTTTTCAAACCTAAGGAGGGCAAAGCCCTGAGCAGGCTGGGCTGAATTTAGGGGTTCCCAAGCTTTGAGCAGGAGGCAGGACTGGGATCTCCCGTGGTTCCTTCCAGCCTGGGTCACTCCATCATTCTGTTAAATTGATGTCACATTTGTCTTGCTCAATGGCAGCAATGCTATTTCTTTAGAACAAAGCAAGAAAAAGGCATTTTATATCTAATGGAGATTGCATGTGCCTCTTTCTGCCTTGCTGAGTTCATCTAATTTTTCCCTCACTCTACTTAATGAGCATCTTGATTTTCTTCCTCTTGAAGTTATCAGAGCAGTCTGATAACCTGATAACTGCAATCTCCTATCTGCAAAGTGCTCTGTAAACATTAGCCTGTGCTCCTTGTCATATATTTTCATTAAGTGACAGCAGCTGGGTGTTATCACTCCTGGTCTCTTGGCCTGCTTCCCAGTTCCAGTGGAGATTTCCATTTATCCTTTGCCCAGTCTTGTGCCCTCTCAAGATTCTCCATTCAGCAGCAAGTAACGGGGCTGTGGTAGGACACCTGCAGTGCTCAGGTGGATTTGGGATCATACCTGAGGCTTCAGCCAGGGATTGGGAGGAGCAGTGGAACACAGGTAAGAGTTTTGGTAATCCAGAGGGGACGTGTCTTCACTTTGTGACCTAAAACTACACTGGAGGCCGTGTGGGGAGAGGTTTGCACTGGGCATTGCTCCTCTCAGCCATCCTTGGCTGCACTCAGGTGCTGGATCCCAGAACCCTGGGGTTTTTGAGCTTTCTGTGCTTTCTGGCACTGACCCCCTGGAGAACACTGCTTTTAACCCGAGGCCTTGGATAAGGCTCCAAATTTGAGTGATGGAGTTAAAATCATGGGTGTGTAGTGAAATAGAAGTGTGTGATTTCACATGGTGATGAGTTTTAAATTTGAAGTTTTTATAGTATAGTAGTAAGTATAGGACAATATGAAGGATTTTAAGTGTTGTCTTTTTCAGTGTTCATCTTCCTTCCTCTTCCTTCTTCTTCATGAGTTTCAGGTAGTAGTTTCTAGCTGGTCAGTCAGTGTCACACTAAGGGTCATAGGAATTCAGTTATTGAGTTAAAAAAATAAATAATATAAGTGTTAATTCTCTATTGGACTGTTTAGCTTTAAGAGACCTTGCAGCAGCTGGATTCATCTCCATTTTGCTCACTTTTAGCTGGTGGCTAGAAGTGTTGCTGAACTCTCTGTACTTTAGATAAGATTTAATAAACAACCAAGCCCGAACATGAGAAAATCCATTTCCATTGTGTATTTGTTAATCCTAGCTCTGAGTAAAAGAAAAAAAGACTAAAACAAACCACAAATTAAGTCATACAAAACTCCCATTGCTGTTGCACTAAGCCTGTCCATGGCTGCTCTTTCTGCTCACATCCCACCCAGCCCCTGCTGATGGATGGGGCTGAGGCTGGCAGCAGGGGAGAAACTCACCCAGTGCTGTTTTAAGGCCTCCAAAAATCCCAGATTCTCCCATCCTTTGGTGCCATTTCAGGCTGTCTCGTTTTGGGGATTCTACACTTCAAGCAATTTTTAAAGTTACCTTCAGAGCCACTGTGGGGTTTTTGTTGTATATTAATGTAAATATGAATCCAGACTCTGAGCACAGAAATGCAGTGATTTGAGAGTGTTTTGTGAGTGGAAGGAGGACATCCATGCCTTTCCTGCTGCACCAGGAATTACCCAGCCCTTGGACACAAAGCATTCTCCAGCAGAGAGGAATGTAGATGTTGAATAGTCAAAAGCCTGCCCTGGCTTCTTTATTGTCTAGAAAATATGTCTATATTCAGTTTGGGTGGGAGAACACATTAAAAACCCATTCTTGATTTATTTTTGTATCAGATGTCAGGGAAACAACTGGACAGTGAGGAGAATGCAACTTTATTTTAGAAGGTGGGAGCCAGTAATGCTCTTCCTTCCACGAAACCCTCCAGCCCTGAAGGATCTTGTGGGTGAGGTTCTGCAGCCCCAGTAATTTCACCCTCCTGCCTCGTCCCTTTCCACCCCACCACGATTTATAGTAGAGATGGGCATCGCAGGAAAAGGGAGGGAAAAAAATACTCATAAAATCTATTTTGCCAGCATTTTGGGTGGTAACTGGTGAGCTCAGTTGTGAAAGCATGCTGACCACTCTGATCCACTGCAGATTATCTCTTCTTTACCCACAGGTGACTTTTGCTCCTTCCCAGCTAGTTTGTTAGGTAAGCACAGGATTGCTTTGGGACATACACTCAAGGCCAACATAAATCCTGGCTTGCAAGGAAATAAATCATTTTTTTCCCTTTAATCCCTCCCAATGTATTGTGCTTTATCTTATTTTTGTTAGGATCGGGATTAAATGTGTGAGACAGTATTTTTTGTTTGGATTTAGATATTTATTAATTTTTATTTCTATTATTTTATAATATAAAATAATATTTATAGCATTTATTTTATTGTTTTTACAGACTGAGTTTTATAGTACTTTAAGTTAACAAGTTAAAAATTGAGTTGTATTTTTTTCATAAGGCTTTTTAAGGATAAACTGTTTAATTAAGAAATGATACTTAAATTAATTTTTCATTTAATCTAATAACGAATTACTTGTGGCTTGTAATGTGGACCTTTGTATTTAATTATAAAATACTACTTAGATTAATGAAGAAGAAGGTGAAAAAGAAGGACAAACTTTTGTCTTAAAACTTTCATTTTATTATATATTACTGTATTTTAAAACTTTAAATTTTAAGGTTTTTACTATGTGATGTTACACGCTTTAAACTACACACTTACAATTTTAGTTCTACCATTCAATTTTGGAATCTTTTTTCACAGCCTCAGGTTAAAAGCAGTGGGGTTTTTTTTGGAGGTCAGTGCTTGTCAGTACAGAAAGTTTAAAATTCTCAGTGGCCAGAGCTCCAGCAGCAATGAGCAGCAGGTGGGGAAGAGCCCTGGGAAGCCAAGTTTGCTGGGAAAGCTTTTGCCAGCTGCAGGATCCAAGGCGTTTTGGAGTGACTGCCCTGCACCCTCATGGTTTCCTGCTGGTTTTTGAGGCTGGGGTGGTGTCTCTGGAGAAGAAAAGGTGCCTGGTGTTGGGGTGCACCAGAGCTCTCTGTCACAACACGAGGTTGTTGAGTTCCATCATCAGAGATGCTCTGGGGCTCTGGATAAGAAGGTTCAGCCACTCTCCACGGGCTGTTCCTTCCCTCTGGTGCTGCTGGAGTGTAACAGTGGTGGGAGTTTGCACCACTCAATTAGTGATTTGTCTGGAGTCTCTTCTGCCTTCACTCAGAGCCAGGATTAATAAAAACACTATGGAAATGGATTTTCTCGTGTTTGGGCTTGGTTGTTTGTTAAATCTTACCAAAAGTACAGAAAGTTCAGCAGCACTTCAGCTGCCTGCTAGAAGTGAGGAAAATGGAGGAAGATCCAGCTGCTACAAGGTCTATTAAAGCTAAACAGTTCAACAGAGAATTAATACTTATATTATTTATTTTTTTAACTCAATAACTGAATTCTTATGACCCTCAGTGTGACACTGACTGACCACAGAAACTACTGTGTGAAACAATGAAGAAGGAGGAAGATGAACACAGAAAGAGACAACACTTAAAATTCTCTATCTTGTCCCATACTTTTTACAATATTATAAAACCCTCAAATTTAAAACCCTTTACCATGTGAAATCACATACTTTTATTTCACTACACACTCATGATTTTAACCCTATTACTCATATTTAGAAGCTTTCTCCAAGGCCCCAGGTCAACAGCAGTGTTCTCCAGGGGGTCAGTGCCAGAAAGCACAGAAAGCTCAAAACCCCCAGGTTTGTGGGATCCAGCACTGCAGTAATGGTGTGGTGTGTTTGTGTCTTCCAGGGACACCCTCAGGGACCAAACCCCAGCTCCATCCTCCTGGCCAGTGTGGAAACCACCAGGGAATCACAGCACAGACCTTGGGCTGCTGCAAAGAAACTCCCACCAGGAAGGGAGAAACGAGCAGGCAAGCAGGAGGAGGATGGCAGAAATGGTAATTAAGGCTGCCCTTGGGCTCATATGTCAAGCCACAAATAATTCAGATAATCAGGACTTAGCCACAAAATCGTGTTGGCCACTGTGAGTCACAGCAGGGAGCCCAGGGACTGAGGAGGGGCAGGGCTGTGGCTTTGTGGCCTGGGGGGAAGATGATGCTTCCCAACTAAACTGGATTTCCCATGGCCCCTCCACGTGGCAGCAGGTCTGGCCCTGCTGCAGGCAGCTCTCTGTGTTTAGAAATGTTTCTCTTTGAGTCACTGGTTTGGTTCTGTCAGATGACAGAACCTCTGTCTCTGTTCTCAGTCTGAAGTTAAATGCAGAAGGAAAGTCCAACACCTTGTCTTTGGCCATTTCTGCTGCAGTAAAGGTAATGAAAGGGTTAGACTTGCTCTAATTGCAAAATGCACCACAGAGGGGTAGGGAGACCGGGCAGACTCAGCAGCTTAACATCAGCTTTCATCATCGACTGAAGGGAGACACAAGCCTCCATCCATCACTCTGTGGAGTTCCCTTTATTCACTAATGCTTGAATCAAGGTAAATTCATTCTTGAACAAGCCAGAAAAGGAACTTACAGGCACCAAAAAGCATGTGTTATTTCTCCATGTGGTTTGTTTCCTTAGCACAGATGGTGGTGGATGGATTACAGAGGATCAGAGCAGAGAGGTCACACCAACCCTGCACAAAACCACAAAACCTTCCTTTCTGCTGTTGGTCAGTAGCACATGCTGAAAATAAACTTCAAGCCCAGAGTCTTCCTTTTCTCTGTGTATGCACCAGCAATATAGAGAGAGCAGCACAGAAAATTGCCTTCCTACAGAGCACTGATGCCACCAGGGCTTGTGGGCTTAAAATCTGCTACTGGACTCAACCTTCTCAAGCTTGTTTAACCCTTTTCTCATTCAATTTTTTCTCTACTCTGCCCCTCTAGTTGTTCCTGCTAATTCCATTCTGCCTTATTATTTATTGCTCATTATTTGATGCACCTTCTCCAACTCCCCCAGGATTTACAGCCTGCTCTCAGCACCAGCCTCTTGTCTCATTTCCAGCCTGATGAATCCTCCTCTTTTTAAGCTACTTTACTGTAGGAGTTGCTCAGTACCCTTGAATACCTTTTCTGCCCTTTACTGTTTTATTTGTTATTCTTTTTTTTTATTCTTTTTTTTCTCAGTTTTAATACACTTGGATGCCAGAGCAGAGGTGACCTCTAAGTCCCACCATCACCATAAAAGTATTCTCTAATTATTGCTGGATGGATTTACCTGCAGGTTCTTCACAGCTAGGGTGAAAAAAGCTGTTTTTGACCAAATAATTAAATTAGGAACATAAAATTTTCTAATGGAGGCAAGGGTTTTGAGATGGGGAAGAAGATGTACTGGAGAGGATGCCCAGATGATGTAGGGGGTCTAGCACACCACTCCAAAAGAGCAATTTTGTCATGGAATCATGCAGTTGCTAAGGTTGGAAAAGACTTACGATCATCAGGTCCAACCATGAACACCACCAGCATGTTCACCACTGGTCTGTGTCCTCAAGTGCCATATCCACATGAGTTTTGAGCATTTCCAGGGATGGTGACTACACCACTTCACTGGGAATTCTATTCAAATGCTTACCACCCTTTCCGTGAATTTTTTTTTCTAATGTATAATCTCGTTTTGTTTTTCTGATGTATAATCTCCCCTGGGGCAACTTGAGTCCATTTCCTCTTGTCACAGCACTTGCTCCCTGGGAGAAGGGACTGACACCACACTACAACATCTCTTCATCTGTTCCTCTCCTTCCAACCTCCTTATCCACCTAGATCCATGTGGTTGAAATGCCAGCAGGATGCTCCAAGCAGCCTGGCCACCCAACTCCCATTTTTTCCCCTTCTGCAGCTATTTTTCTCCCAGGTGTCTATGTGACCTCTGTTTCCACCACTCAGGAGCTGAGTAAGATGTGTCCTCTCATGAATGGCAGTGGGGCAGGAAGCCAGGACAGCACCTGGATCCGTCCCAACCTGCCCAGTAAATGCACCTGGACAGCCACAACGCCTGCCAGCAAGTCTCCACACTCCTGCATTCCCTTGTGAGTAATTCCTGCATGCTGCTTATTTCAGGGTGCAGTTCAGCACCTTTTCCTGGAGGTGAAAAAGGTGTTGTTACATCAGGATGGCCATGGCCAGCAGTCAGTTGTTGTGTTAGTGATGGTTTATATTCCAGATGGCAAAACCAGCTCCTCTCCAATGAGACATTTTTCACTCCCTTTTATTTTGCAGAAAGATGTGGCTGGCTCAAGTCTGGGCTCTGTATTTTCCAGAGCCTCTGCTTGTTTGAGGCATCTTATTTTAGATGGCTGAGAGACCTTCACAAGAATGGATTACCAGGCTTTTAGATCAGTAGCAAATGGCCCCAGAGCAGAGAAAAGTGCTTGCTCTGAGTTGTTCTTGCCCTCACAGCAGCAGGTTCCCTCCCAGGGTGACGTGAGGGCCCAGACTAGACTCCAAGAGGTGCTTTATTGACCCTGCAAACCCGACACAGACAAGCTACTAAAGATAAGGCTTCCCATAAATGTCAGGGGAATGTAAAACAGGGATCCAGCTCCAGCCAGGGAGGAGCTGGAGCCCATGGGAGGTGCAGCACTGCCCTGCATGGTCATCCCTGACCACAGGGCAGGCAGGACAACGCCAGGGCACAGCCACCAGCACCTGGGTAGCCCAGAGCAGCCTCTGGGTCTGGCCCATGAAGGAGGGCGGAGTGGAATGCAGAGCCCTGGAGCTGATCCAGCAAGCTGTGCATCCAGGCATTCACTCAGTGCAACCCCTGCAGCTGGTGCCCTGGGATAGAATCAGCTCTTTTCAGCTAAAATGAATTTTTTTTTCCTTAGTTATCATTCTGAGCAGGATAGCATTCCTGTTTTTTAACAATTTATCATCAGGGTGCCACGGTGGTGCCAGTGGCTGGGCCCACCCCCAGACAGGAGATGGAGAAACATTCCCTGGGCATCAAACACTGCTCTGGGAATGGAGTCTGGGAATGGCTGAGGGGGAACTGAAACATAACCCACGGTGTAGCAGGGAAGAAAATACACTGGGACACGTTACATCTTTGCAGCAGTGCTGGAGGGAGAGGTGGTTTCGTTTCCCTGCTCTGGGTAAACCACTGATGGTTTTGCCAATGTAGCAACAATCTCTGGACTTCCTGAGATTCCCAGGTGAAATCTGATTGAGTTTTGGGGGTAGAAGCAGAGGGAGGAGACCAGCTGTTATTTTAATTAAGAATATTAAATACTTAATTTTTTTTGAGAGATACAAAGACTAGTTCTGATATCCCTTGAGCTGGTTCTGACCCACAATAACCTCAGCAGGAATCCTTTGCTTTGCCAGGACTGGTTTTCCCCTGGACAACTTAAGGAATAGCAAGCCATGACTAAAAGCTGGGATGTTAGGGGAAAACCATCCTTGTCCACTGTGCTGAACTGATGCCAGCATCTGCAGGATGCAATCCAGATGTGCAGTGCAGTGACACAGGTCACTGCCAGGCTCTAGGTGAACATTACCTGAAGGAGCTGGAGCCTCCTCGTGCCACAGCTCAGCCCCACTGAAACCCCTGAGAATTCCAGTGGCTTTTGGAGCAGCTGGGACATGGCTGCAGCTCCGGGGGAAGCTTATTTATTGTTGTTATTATTATTATTGTTGTTATTGCCTCATATTTGCCAGCACTCAGTGGAGCCTGCAGTCTCTGCAAGCGCTTCCCACAGAGGGAGAGGTTTGGCACATCCCATCATTTCTGGGCCTGAGATGCAAGGAGGCTGGGTCCTCTTGGTAGGAAATCCCTTCGCTAAACCCCTGTGCTCCTGCAGGGTGAGAGGTGTTTATACACACTGGCAAAAGCTGGAGGGAGGGGTGTGATGTCCCTAAGTAACCCCGAGTGTCACCCCTGCACCACCCAGGGGTGCCAGCACACAGCACCTGCCATGGCAGGGACGGGACAGCTCCAGCTCGGGGCTCAAAGGGTGACAGGAGGTGAGAGCTGTGCAAAGCAGAGCTGAGCAGTGAGGGAACGGGGGGTTCTCACCCCACTGGTGACCAGGAGCAATGGGATGTGACACAGCCCTCACCAACCTGCTCCCTCTGTCTGTCTGTGGAAGAGCTCCAGGGTGTGAGTTCCCTGGCAAGGTGTGCTGGGCAAACAGGTCCTTTTCATTCTGGCTGCTGTGATGTGGTTCTTGGCTTCTGCTGGAGCCTGACAGCGACTGGCAAATCCGGGCAGCTGGATTTCACTGATCACAGAGCTGGGTTTAACTGTTTGCAAAACACCCTCCAGAACCCTCTGGGCTTTGGGCTTCTCTGATGCTTGGAGCCATCCTTGCAAGTCTGGGAGTCCTGGCCAGGAGCACTCAGCCCAGAGGCAGCTGGAAATGTGGGGAGCAGAGGTGGGGCTGGATGGGGAAAAGAGGAGGAGCCTTGAGCTGTGTCTCCTGGTTTTCTCACCCACAGCATGAAATCCTAAGGCTTGCCAGCAGCTTCTCATCATTGTAGACCTGGCCTAGGGTTTTGCAGAACAAGGCATTTGAGAACAACCCTGAAAATTAATTAGCTTACTTTTTATGTAAAAGACCTAATAACTCATGATGGAGACCTGTAACTAACTCCTGGTGCCACTAATTGTTGAAGGGACTTTTTCTCTTGGAGTTGGGGTGTCTTTTGGTGGCCTTGACAAAGCTGCTGAAACCTCACTCAGATTTTCTCTTGGTTCATGTTACACAATAGCTTCGATTTGACTTTATTTTTTTCCCCTCTGCATTATTTCAGGACAGAAGAGAAGAAGATCTTGCCCAATATCCTCAAGAAAATTGGCTGCACCCCAATGGTCCGAATCAACAAGATTGGGAAGTCCTATGGGCTCAAGTGTGAGCTCTGTGAGTGTCCTCCCCTTCCCAGCAGGTTTTTGCATGCCACGAGGGGAGGGTGAGGGGTGGTGCTGGAGGGGGCTCCAGAAGAGGCTCTGAGAGAGGGAGCACTGATGGGGAGGGGCAGATGTGGCTCATGTTGGGCTCTCCTGCTTGTTAGGCAGTAATTTCTTGGACCAAACAGGAGGTTTCAAGCAGCAATAAGCAGGGGGCAGTGGTAGTGAGGCATCTTTCCTCCCAGATAACAGCAGCATAAGCTCAGAGCAGAGCTGGCCTAAATTTGGGGATGGAGCTAAGCCCTCTCCCTAAGGAGATGTTAACATAGCACTGGTGCTGTCTCATGTAAGGGTTGGCTTTAGGCTGGTCCCCTACAATCACAAGGATGATAAAATCAGATCTGTGCATGTGGACTTTCCAGTCTCCTTTCCTGTAACTCCTAACCCTAATCATTAATTCCATCCAAACTGGGCAGAAAGACAGACTCAGAGGCAGAAAGTGCCACGAGTGTCACACAGCTGAGTAAGGAGAGACTTGCTGAGGACTCATCCTTAAAGCAATGGCACAGCAGACCCTTGCAGTGCTGTGTGGAGCCCTCAGGGCAGCCAGACCCCACTGAGCACTCTGGGCTTTCCCACCAGATCCTTCCTCAGGAGCTGGGACCTTTGGGCCACCAACCCTGCAACTGCACACTGCACTGCCTCACCCTGCCCATGAAAGCTGAGGGCATTTTAGGAAACCATGGGAGGGAGCTGGTGGAGGTGGGAGGACAGATGTGCAGTGCCTCGTGCACATCTGGAGCAGCCTGTCCTTGGAGGATGTCTGGCTGGTGCTTTAGCTGCTGGGAAAGCCGGGCAGATCCCATTTTCTGGGATGCAGGTTATTTTTTTGGTGCTTTGGGCCCTATTTGTTGGGTTGTGGTTATTTTTTTTAAAGAGCCAAGCAGTTAATAGTTGTTATAAAGTTGTTTCTTGCAAAGGCACATCAGTCTCAAAAGGTAAAGAGCCACAAGCATTAAAGTTTATGCTAAAACTTTGGTATAGAGTTTTAAATAGAAGAAGAAATTGCTCTTGAGGGTTCTGGCAGGGCTGATGTTGCTGTGGCAGCTTTTATTTTTTTGGGTGATGGTGGTGGTGAGGAGAGCAGGAACAAAAGCAGAAAGGCAAAAGCAAAGCTCTTCTTAATGTATAGATTTTTATAAAAAATTTAACAAACTAAAGACACGAACCATAACTGTTTTTTAAACTTATTAGAATTTTAGTTTTTTAGCACGTTAGGTTACATATAAATTACACATATGGTCTGTCTTGTTCTATCTGAAAAATGTAAACAATATTTTTACTATAGTTTTATTATGTTTAAAACTGTGTTCCTGGAGCCTCCATGGAAACACTAGCATTTAGGACTATGTTTTTTAACTTTTATTAGGATTCACACTTCTACACTGGTATCTGAGACCTTTATTCTTTAAAAGCACTTAAAACATATTCTTACTTACTTGCTTGCTTGCTTATTCTAAAACTTAAACTTACACCTCTACTTTATGTGCGAGTGGCTTAACGTATTTTAATTTATCCAAAGGTTTTAATTTAATCTCTACATTTTGATTTCTCTCTGAAAAATCCAGGGAGTCTCTTGACTTACAGACTCCAACTCTGGGCTGGTGTCTCCCTCCCCTGGCACAGGAGGGGAAGGAGAGCAGGACAGGCAGAGCAGGCACAGGATCCTGTCAGGAGATGTGCCAGCACAGAGCCCCTTCCCAGGCAAACCCAGGAATGCCTGCAGCACAGCTGCCCCAAGGAAGCTGCAGCTGGATGGGAGTGCCTGGTGTTTTCTGTGCCCCCAGGGATCCCTCTGCAGCTGGAGTTGGGGCACTTTGCATTATGAAATGTAACGATGAACACAAGATTTTTTTTCCCGTTCAGGCTGCTCAGGTGCTGGGCTGATTTCTCAGCCTCAGTCTCTGCTAGGATGAAGTGAATGAGCCCTGGAAATCCCCATTTCTCCCTGTTGTTCATAAAACAGAGCTCAGCAGCATCAGTTCAGATGCAGATTTTCATCAAAGCCTTGGTGAGAAGAATCCTATGGTGTAGAGGCCCCAGTGAGGACTGAGATGTGCCTTGCCATTTGAAGGTGCCTTGGAAAGTTACTTGGTTTGCTGCTAGCTCAGTGAAAAAAAAAAAACTGTAATTTTGTCTGACACTTGAAAATGTTCTTTCTATTGTTTGGGATTTTTTATGGCACCTCAGGACTGCAGATGACCCCTGCAAAAGGAGACCTTTTTAGCTATCTATTAAAAACTTCAGTGGCCCAGGATAGACAGTGAGACCTCACTGCTAGCCCTTGCCCTCAGAAGAGCCCTCAAGGCAGGGCAGCGAGGAGTGTTGTGCCTGTGTGAGACCTCCCACCTTGCAATGACTGTGTCCAGCTGGTTTCAAACCCATCCTGGGCTGTCCAGGTTGCCTTCAAACCCATCCAGGGTGGGGGAAACATGGGGGAGAGAAGGACTCTGTGCAGGTTATGCTGATGGATAATCCCAGGAAAGCAGTGGATGGATGCATTCCCCTGAGCAAAGAACCATCCTGCAGAGGAGGAATAGGTGTCCTAAAACTGCAGAGAGGCCTGGGGGAGCAAGGAGCTGGTGCCTGATGGAGTCTCCCCTTTCTTTCCCTTTCCAGTGGCCAAGTGTGAGTACTTCAACGCTGGGGGCAGCATCAAGGACCGCATCAGCCTCAGGATGGTGGAGGATGCAGAGAGAGCTGGGATTATCAAACCAGGAGACACCCTGATTGAACCCACCTCAGGAAACACAGGTGGGAAGGGCAGGGGTGCTCCCTCTGCCTGAGTACTGGGCACCGTGGAATTCCTGAGGAGCAGGGATTTGAGGAGCTCTTGCATTTGGAGTTCCAAAGTTGACTCTGGCTCCATCCTCCCCTAAGCTCCCCTCCTGCTGGCCATGGGTTTCCTGGGATACTGAGGTGCCTCCTTGCTGAAATTCCTGAGGGTCCCACACCAGCACAGATGTGCCTGGGAGGTCTCCTTGTGGCAAGGCAGACAGCATCAGCAGCTTGGGCAACCATGGGTGTTTTCAGGCTGGGAAGCTTTTGAATTCTCAGAGGTTCCCAGAGACCATTCCCCTGATGGGTTGGAAGAGAATTCCTGTGATTTTTGCCCTTGTCGTTGTCACTTTCACCCCACCATATTGTGTCACACCAGCCACCACCAGACATGGAGCCCGGGGATCTGTGCTCCCCCAGAGCTGTGTCCCATGTGGGTCATGCTGGCTCCCTGCCTGCCTGGGGCAGCTGGAATGGCACCAGGCTCCCTGCAGCCCCTGGCAGGGACACTCTGCTCCTTCCTGCTGCCTCACCTTCCTGCTGGAGCTGGGAGCAGCTGGCTCCATCCATCACCCTGGTGAAACCAGAGCAGGGGTGCCCTTTGCCTGCCGGCCGTGCTGTGTATCTGTCCCCACTGCTTGCAGGGCAGAGGAAGGCACTCCTGAAGCAAAATCACCCCTCTCCTGTGTTTCCAAAACCACAGGAAGGTGCCTGAGCCTCGATGAGGGGAGAAAAGCTCTCCCCAGCCCTGCCATTGTCTCAGTGCCACACTGGTAGAGCCCTGGGAGCAGGAGGGATGCTGCAGCTCCACTTGCCTGTCAGCACATCCTGCCACGCTTCTGGTGCTCCCAGCACATCCCAGGAGGCTCGTGGAGGATGCCCTCACCTGGGACTTGTCAGTGACCATTCCATGGTTCCATCCAGGACAGAGGGATGTGGGAAGGGGCGTGTGTTGCTCGCTCTTGCCAAACGCTGTTGTCAACCAACCCCCTTTGCTCCCACCACGCAGGGATCGGGCTGGCACTGGTGGCTGCAGTGAAGGGTTACCGCTGCATCATCGTCTTGCCAGAGAAAATGAGCATGGAGAAGGTCAGAGCTCTGTATGGTTTTACCCCACAGCCAGGGAACATCTCCTTCCCTCTCTTTCTCTGCCTCTCCCTTCCTGGAACCCTCTCCTTTAGAGGCCAACGAGCCTTGCACACCCACTGGCACAGCTGCTGCTCAGAAAGTTGCCTCTTGAAGGAAAAAAAAGCAGCCTGTGATGGCCTGGTGTCTGTCTGGTGTCAGAAGTGCAGCTGGGGTGCTGGGAGAACCAAACACAGTGTGTGGCTGCAGAGAAACAGAGCAGGATCTGCTGCATGTGAGAGCACAGCAGGAGAGGCAGGAGGTGCCAGGGCTGTCCTGCCAGTCCTGCTCACTTCCCCTCTGACAGCTGACAGGTCACTTGGCCTCACTGGGCATTGATGGTTTGCTTTAACCTGGAGACACCTAGAGTTGCCTGAGCTGCTTTCTCAAGGTGGTGTCTTGAGCCACTTGCACGGGAGCTGATGATCAGGTGAACATGCCATCCTGGAGATGGCAGAAATCCCTCAGGGGTGAGCCAAGAGCCACAGACTGCTCAGCTGAACTCAGGCCAGTGAAGCCAGGCCTGGCTCAAGAATGAGCCCTTCTCCAAAGTGTCACCCTCATTTCAACCTAAATCTCACTTAAGCTCATTTGGGATCAGATGCCACCTCCAGCTGCCATGGGATTCATCTCCAGGTGTCCCAACACTCCCCCTCCCAGAGCCACATCTCCCAGAGGAGACACCCTAGGGCTGATTTGCTTCTTCCCTGTCTTTGGGGAGAGAAGAGAAGGGACTTAGAGCAGAACCAGCTTTTTGATCTCCCCCCTTTGCATGCTGGGGCTCCAGTCCCAGCACACAGGAGACACTGTTCCCTGTCCAGTTCTCTCTGCCCTTTTCCCCTGGCACTAAGGAGCAGCACCCTGTCACCTCCCTCCACCCTGTCCCCAGCCTGCCCTCCAAGTAGGACAGGGCAGGAGGCCAGGCTTGAATCCATGTGCCAGCTCCAGGCAGGAGGCCCTGGGGTGCTGGGAGCGTGTCAGAGATAGCACAGTCCAGAACTGGACATTCTATCTCCAAATGATAAATGTGTCCTGCATGCAGAGCTGCTCTGGCACCCGGCACTGCCCTGAGCCCGCAGGTTCAGGTTACCATCCCCATGTGGGATCAGTGGTGCTGCATCTCCTCTTTTCCCCTCCAAAGGTCGATATTCTGAAGGCACTGGGTGTTGAAATCGTGAGGACCCCGTGCACCCGCTTTGATGCCCCCGAGTCCAACATCCGTGTTGCCTGGAAGCTGAAAAGTGAAATCCCAAACTCGCACATCCTGGACCAGGTAAAGGCTCCACTGACTCTCTTTCCCAAGAGAGTTTATAGGGTGTTCTCCAAGTGTGCCTGTGCTCGGGGGTTTCATTCAAACTGGCACCAGATTTCGTCAGTGTTTTATGACATTTGAAACTTGATCGCTCCTCTGCAAAGCACAGGGGGACAGAAACAAAATAAGAGACACTTCCAAACCTGTGTCACTTCTGCCAAAGCCTGGATGTGGGCAAGGCTGGGTTTTCTTGCACAATTCAAAGACTCCTCAAATTGCTTCAGATTTAACTTTGACCTGAAAAAAACCCCCACTTTTTAAGCCTAGCTAGCAGCTTCTGTTCTGCCTCAAAAACAAACCTCATGCTGTAAAGACAAACCCTGGTGACTCATGCCAGAGGTTCCTGCAGTGCTGGGTCTTGGGCAGGAGGGCACTTGGTCTGACCCCTGAGAAAGGAGCCCCTGGAGTGCAGGAGAGTCAGGCAAGCTCCTTCCTGCTGAGAAAAAAAGTAGCTTAAAGACTGAATGAGCTTTTCAGAAGCAGCCTGGTCCATGGGTGTGAACAAATATCAGTGCTGAAAAATCCCTCTGTGCATGAGAGCAGATGATCAGCACAGCTTCTTCACCCACAGCTCCCAGCCTCTGAACCATCCCCACACCTCATGGGCACCAGGTGGGCACATTTATCCTTCCAGTGTGGAAAAACCCCAAGTGGGCTTGGAAATCTGTCCCAAAGGGACAAACAGGAGGAATAGCTGTGACCTGTTCTGGTGGGGTGGCAGTTCCCCCCTGGCAGGGGGAGGAGGGGGCAGCTGCATGCTTTGGGTACAGCTCTGTCAGGAGCTATTGCTGGTTTGGTATTTGAGCTGCTCTTCCCACGGTAACTCCTGCTGTTCTCTGCTGGAATAAACAGTACAGAAATCCGAGCAACCCCCTGGCTCACTACGACACCACGGCTGAGGAGATCCTGGAGCAGTGTGAAGGTACCATCTGTGCTGCTGCCTCTACGTGCACAGGGCTGTAACCCTCTCTGAGAGGCTTAATTTACATCATTTATTGACCTGAATGTCTAGAAACAGCCCAAAGGGCCTCTGTAGGGGCAGGCAGTATTATCTTAATAACACTGACACGCAGGGTGTAGCAACCTCTGCTAATCCACTGCAGATACACCTCAGCCTGCAGGGCTTCCCGGCTGTCCCCTCCCATTGCAAAAGCCTGGGGGAGGAGACCAGAGGCTTAAGAAATTCAGGTTGTACCTAAAGGAGAAAGAGCCTGTCTGTTGGCGGCCACAGCACCCCTGTGACCTGCCAGCTGGGAGCACGAGATGTCCCATGAGACCTTACAGGGGAATATAAATCCACCAGGGCATGGCAAGGCTGCCTCTGACCCAGCACACTCATTTGCAAATCGAAACAGGCTGAAACCTCACGAGCTAGCGACACTGGAAGAGAGGGCTGGGGACTGTGCCAGTCCACCTTTGTTCAAATAGAAGGGAAATTTATTGCCGGTTCTGGGAGCACTGTAAAACGTGAACAGGACTTGAGGATATTAACTGGAGAGCAGTTATCAGAGCAGGAAAGCAGTCGGGTATCAACAGGAGCAAGAGCCTTCCCCACACTACAGTGTCAGGATTTGCTCCAGCTGGCTGCCAGCCCTGGATTGCAGGTCCCCCTTTCCCAGTGCAGCTGCAGCATCAGGTCTTGAAGGCCAGACTCTAATTCTGCTCCTACCAGTCCTAAATTTATCATTTCAGTGATGCCAGTGGGGCTGCATCTGACAGAGGCAGAGAGCTCGACCCTCCCCAACTGTGGGTGCCAACACAGGCTGAAAAGTTGTGCCTCTTACTGATATTCACATGTGTGATTTGCTGTGGTTTGAAAGGGATGGATGTGCTGAGATATTCCCTCCTCCTTAATCACAGAATATCCTGAGTTGGAGAGGACCCACAAGGATCATCAAAGTCCAATTTCTGGTCTTGCACAGGACACATAAAAAGTCACATCATGTGACTGAGAGTGTTGTCCAAACACTCCTTGAGCTCTGGCAGGCTGGTGCTGTGACCACTGCCCTGGGGAGCCTGTTCAATGCCCAAACACCCTCTGGGAGAAGAACCTTTTCCCTGATATTCTATCTAAACCTCCCCTGACACATCTTCATGCAGTTCCTTCTGCTCAGTAGATGCCAAAGATGCAGAAATCATGGAGAGCTGCAGTGGGAGATCTGGAGGTCACCTTCAGCTCCCTGTAGTGAGGCAGGATCAGCTGTGCTCAGGTTCTGCAAGCTCATCTGAGCTTCTGCACAGGACCAGGCTTTGGCCACCAGCACAGCCTCTGCCTGACCCTTCCTCACGTGGGGTTCTGGTGGACACAGGCTCTGCATCTGCACAGGGTCTGAATCAAGGGGAATCACAGGGGTCAGTAAGGGGAGATGGTGCTGGGGGCTGTGCTGAGCCTCTCTCCCCCCTGATCTGCAGGCAAGGTGCACATGGTGGTGATTGGGTCTGGCACAGGAGGCACCATCACTGGAGTCGCCAGGAAGCTGAAGGAGAAGTGCCCGGAGTGCAAGGTAAGGAGGGAGGCAGGGCTGCCAGGGCTCCCGTGGAATCACAGGATGGTTTGGGTTGGAAGGGTCACCCCACTCCACCCTCCTGCCGTCAGCAGGGACACCTTCCCCCAGACCAGGGTGCTCAGAGCTGGCCTGGAGCACTTCCAGGGATCGGGCACCCACAGTTTCTCTGCCAGAGCCTCACCACCCTTGCAATAAGGAATTTCTTCCTAATATCCAATATAAATCTACCCTCCTTCAGCTCAAAGCCTTTCCCCTTGTTCTGTCACTGCCTGTCATTTCCTGCCTAACCCCACAGCTCGCCTGAGGGAGTAGTTGCTGTCTGCACCTATTTGTCTGTTCACACCAATCCTGGCTTTTGTTGGAAGCAATTTGGTGATGTTTAGGTTGATCTAGACCCATCCAAGTGCCTTAGAGACCACAGTTTCCTCAGTCCCACTAAAATCTCCCCCTGCCTGGTGCCTTGCCCTGTGCAGGACACTCTAGGGGGTAGAGACTGCAAATGCTTCTCCTCTGTCACTGCAAAACCCTCTGTGCTTTAGGGCTAACATCAGCCCCGATGCTCATCCCGCAGAGCTCGTGCTTCAAGGCAGTCTGGAGGTGTGACAGTCCCTGGTCTGGGCAGTGTGTGAGTGATCCCTGATCCACCAGGGAGGTGTGGACCCACCCCAGGAGGGCTGGGATGGGAGGATGGCTCCCTGGCAGTGTGCAGCAATGTGGAGCAGTGTCACCATCCCTTCCTCAGCTGCGAGCTGAGGGAGGCACCTCAGCCCAGACACAGAGCTGTCAATAACCAGGGAGGTGTCACCATCAGCCAGCACAGCTAGAGCCAGGAAGGATGTCTGTATCCAGAGGTTTCCACAGGTTGGAGCTCGCTGCCTGGCTTCACCTAGAGCAGATTCAGGAGCTCTGGCACTGTCCTGAGGGTTGGGCTTTGGAAGTGGCAGCCTCTGCCAAGGGGGTGATGACAAACACCTTGAGAGTGATAACATTTTAAGCCACCAGTCACTTCTGCAACAGCTGAAGACTACCTAGGATCTATTTAAAAAGACAGTGAAAACCAGCACCCTTTTATCCTGGAAGCTCTCCATACTGCCAGTGATTAGGAATATTAACGAATATCAGGGGAAGGAAACATTGCTGATAAGGCTGTGGGTAACTTTTCCTTTGAGTTTTGTGTTTGGCTGTTTCTGAATTCCCATTCTGGTTTGACAAAACGTCCTTCCCTCAAAGATCATTGGCGTGGACCCTGATGGCTCCATCGTTGCTCTGCCCAGTGAGTTGAACAGGACCAACACCACGACCATCGAGGTGGAGGGCATTGGGCACGACTTCATCCCCACTGTCCTCGACAGATCAGTGAGTAGCTGTGTGCAGAGGCCTCTGGCTTTGCATCCAGCCTGCTCCCAAGGCCAGAGGAGTGGTGGCCCTGACATATCTTCCCAGTGCAGATTGTTGTGGGGGGATTGGGACACCCAGTTACTTTCTGAGTAACTCTGATTATTGCTGACCCACAAGGAGAAGGTAAATAGAGGTGAAAAGCAGGCATATAACACAATGTGAGTGTCCTCTGCTCAGCCTCACCATTGTTCAGAGTGTGCCCCTTTCTCTGTGATCACACAGATGTCTGTGCTGAGGCTGCTCCTCATCATCCTACTGCTTCCTGAGCCTTCTCTGCCCCAGGCACCACACACACAGGGCAGAAATCCTGCACCATGCACAGGCTGGACAGCAAGATCCAAGGCCTGTAAAACAGCAGATCATGAATCTTGTAGCTCTTGTTGTCAAGATCCCTCTCAGTGCATCAGCTGCCACAGAGTTTTAAATTCCTAACAGAGTCTGCCTGTGCTCCCCTGGCCTCATTCTAGATAGGTTCCTCATAGCCTCAGATTCTCTCTGCTTCCAGGTGTTCACTACATCCCTGCTGTTAGCACATGGCTGTAGAGCTGTCACCTTAATAATCCACACTGATTTCTGTAGCTGCATCTCATTTTGGCACAATCTCAGCCATTAATCTACTCTGGCCTGGGACATCATAAATACTCTTCCACATCCTAACTCTAGACCTGTCAGCCACCCCTAACTCTCCAAGGAAAGGGTGCTGGCTGGAAAGGTGTGTGTGTCTGCAAGCAAGAACACACCCTGCAGACCATGGATGCTCTGACAAATGCTTTCAGCGAGTGTGGAAGGCAGCTCAGAGCTGCCAGATGCTGTGGGCATTAGCACCATGGTGTGCCCCAGAGGGTCAGAGCAGCCTGAAATGACATTGCCAAGACTCATCCTCCTTACTTTCCTTCCAGGTGGTGGATCAGTGGTACAAAAGCAACGACAGAGACTCGTTCCTCATGTCCCGCAGGCTGATCAGAGAGGAGGGGTTGTTGTGTGGTAAGCACAGTGCAGCCACAAAGGTTTGTTCTCTCTGAACCTCATCCTTTGGGGACCAGAACGCTCCAGGGTAGGTGCTCTCTGCATTTTGTGCCTGCTGGGTCAGCAGGGCTGAAAGGCTGAGCCTCGGGCTGTGCAGAGGTCACTGCACACTCCACGCCCTCGGTCTGGTCTGGGGTCTGACTCATGGACCACAATAATTATAGAGGTAATAATTCTCTCCTTACTGGAGCCCTTTTGCAGTGGAACTGGATCTTCAGGCAGGGTAGAGTTACCGAGGCTGAAGGGAGGATTAGTGGGGCAGGACAAGCGGGCTCTGCCAGCAGCTCTGTGAGCCCGTGCTCAGTGTCACTGCTCGGTGTCACTGCTCAGTGTCATTGCTCGGTGTCACTGCCACACCGGCGGTGCCACGTTTGGACCAGGAAGGTCTGAAAGTAAAGAAAGTGTGAGATGTTCTTACTGAGTATTTCTCCCTGTGCCAACAAGCTGTAAGTGATCCCACTGGCTTCCCAAAATGAACAGGTGCCCTCAGACAGAGCCTGCCTGTACCCTGAGAGCCTCCACAGAGCATCAGCCTTGTTTTCAGCCTTCCCTGACACCAAGCAAACAGACACAGGACCAGACACTACGTCGGCTTGTAGCTACAGCTGATAAAAACCCTGAGCACTCATATCCAGGGAGTTTTGGGAAATATCAGGCTATATATATGTAATGAAACACTTAAATGTTGATTTAACCTAGAGTCACTGTGTTTCAACAGAAACCACTTGTTTGAACTCAACCATAATTTGTGAACAGCTCCGTGTTCCCTGAACTGCATTTTTCAGGGCTGTTCCGCGTTTGTTTGAAAAATGTGACCCAGGGATAATTAACCTGCTGTAAAATACGTGCTGCCTCGAATGCAGTGTGCAATTGGCACACAGATAGTGGAATGTGTTTGACTTCCAGTACTCAGACTGGAAGAATTGCCTCAGTAAAGCAGGGACCTGCTTTCCCTACGTGCAGCAAACCACATGCGTGCACGCAGACACGGGCAGCGTTCGAGTCTTCCCATCACGTTGGCCTGGTATTCCAAGCATGAATGTAATGTTTATGTTTTTTTTCAGTCTTTGCAGTGCGTTTAAAGCCAATCTTTGGCTGCCAAGTATGTCAGCCAGGAGCTCTAGAGCTGGCGTGGCCTTCTGCTCATGCAGGGGGAGGGTGTGGTGTGGGCAGCGTGTCTGAATGTCCCTGCATGGGACCTTCCAGCCCTTGGTGTGCCCACAGAGTCACCACAAGAAGTGGCTCATGAAGTTCATGAGGTGACTTTTGTGCTGCTTCAGAAACCCAAGAGCCACCATAGGAACACGTCCCATCAGTCCCTGCCTCTGCCTGGCCCTAAAGCCTACAAGGTTTTGGGATTGATTGTCCTCCCATCCCAGCGTCCCAAGCCACCACGTGCCACCTCTGCACCCTTAGCTAGGGCAGCCTGTTCTTCCCACACCAGGACAGTTGCCCTGTGCCCTGGGCAGCCCTGACTCTTGTCTCCCTGTCCTGGGTGCCCATCCAGGTGGCAGCTCAGGCAGTGCCATGTCCGTGGCTGTGAGAGCTGCCCAGGATTTGAAGGAAGGTCAGCGCTGCGTTGTCATCCTGCCCGACTCTGTCAGGAATTACATGTGAGTGTGCTGCCCCTCCCCTGCTTCCCAGCACCAGGGAGGGAGCTCCCATGGCCTTGTGTGACAGCAGTTGAGCCCAGGTGCTTGGGGTTCTGGAGAGCCACCCCAATAAATCTGATAGCAAGGCACACAGAGTGAGCCAAGAGCTGGGAGTCCCCCTCGGGCAGATCACGGGAAAAAAAGGCAAAATAGACAAGAGGGAGAAACAGCACATGGCTGTGGGGATGGGTGTTGGGACACTTGGATTTATTTCCTCTGGTCACTGACTCACTGCACGGAGCAGGACTCAGCCAAGCTACACTTTCTGAGCGTGCATGCCTAAAGTTAGGAAGGCAAATAGCTGGCGTGCTTCGAAGAGTTACTGAGCACCCAATGCTCCTGCTGACCTTAAAAGGGGCTGAGAGCAGCCAGCTGCAAAAACCATGAGAGCCCCGGGGGCAGTGCTGTGGTCTGGTGCATGGAACAAAGCACGGCTTCTTCTGGAAGCCTCACAGAGTCTCTCTTTGTTGGTGATTTCTAGGTCCAAATTTGTGAATGATAAGTGGATGATAAAACATGGGTTCCTAAATGACGTCCAGGAGCACAAGCCTTGGTAAGACAACTTTCTGCTGGGATAAACTGTGCTAAGGGAATCAGCTTTCTGAGTCTGGAAATCATTATCTTCAAAGGAAAATATTCCCTTTTAGTGTTTAGAAAAAACACAGTAAAGTCCAGACCCCTCTGGGGAGGCTGTAATGTCAGCTCCTCTCTTTTGAGTGGTTATCTCTCAGCTCTCCAATCAAAGCCTATAAAGGAGCCATATCTGTCCCAAAGTAGCTGATCCACTCCCACGTGGCAGCCCAGGCCACCTAAACCCTCTGAAAACCTCTCTCTGCTCCACATCTGATGTTCAAAGGCTGCTGGGGGTTGAGTCCCTGTTATAGCAAGCCCCCTTTCAAACAGCTCTGCAGCTCTTTTCAGGCAGGGGACAGGAAACTTTCACCTTCCAGAGCTGCTGGCCAGAAAAGATGGCCAAGTCTGCTGTTCCTTGGACACCATGGGGAAATAATCCCTTCAAGGCAGGGAGTCACAGGCAAACTGCTGATGCCAGCTGATGTGTGGCTGGGCAAATGCCAGTTGTTTAGAAAAGCTCTTGGTCTCGCCCTAAAGACAGCAAGTATTACTGATGTCACCTTCTTCTTTACCAAAGGTTATTGTAAAATATTTCCTAAAAACTGAATACATTTCCAAGGCCTCTAGTGTCTGGTTAGAGTTGCTCCTGGCCCTTTCAGGCTCATTGCCCTTCCTTTTCTGCAAGGACTCAGGGCTGAGATGTTTGGGAGCTGCCTGTGTTGCCCCACAAACAAGCCCAGCTTGTCCCTCCTAAGTCACACGAGCATCTCTGCCAGGCTCTCTCCTGCAGGAGCTGCAAATGCTGCCTTGTGAGGACCAAGGATACAGAACAAAGGAGTAAAACTGGTGGGTCACCCATTTATGAGCTTGAAGTGAAGCCCTCAATAGCTTCCTTGGATTCAGGACAGCACCTTGCCAGCTGCTGGTCTCCTCCCTGCCTCTGGAGTTGCATGAACACCGGGTGTAAGGAAAGCTTGGCTTCAACAAGAGCTGGCCGTGGTGGCATTTCTGCTTTGGGTGTAGGAATGGGGCTGGCTTTTCAGGCAGACAGACTGTCCCTCACCCCCTCTGGCCTTGCCCCCTCTCAAGGCCACAGCTGTGCAGCAGCCACAGCTCGGTGCTGCCATTTGTCTTTTGACAGGTGGTGGAACATCAAGGTGCAGAAACTGAATCTCTCGGCCCCTCTCATTCTCCTCCCAGAAGTCAGCTGTCAAAAGGCAATTGAGATCCTCCAGGAGAAGGGATATGACCAAGCTCCTGTTGTTGCTGAGTCAGGGTAACTATTTCTGCTCACTACAGAGATCAGCATTCATACAGGATAATCAGTCATGGTGAAGCTAAAGTCCCATTTACTGATTCAGAGTTGGGGCTCTTGTGTTGGGCTCTGATGCACAATTTAAAAAAGATCATCTGCTTCCTTGTGAAGATTCACCCATAAAACTCCTGTAAATGAGCCAGTTAAAGCCCAATCCAGTGCCCACCAAACTCAGAAGATGCTGGATCAGTGCACGGGCAAGGGAAGCCCAGGGGAGTGCTGAGAGCTGGGGGGAAACCCACACAAATAAACAGCTGGAGAGCCCACAGGTTTTCCTTCTCCCAGCTGCTAAGTCCTGGACTGCAATAGCAGATGTTAACTACAGTGAAACCAACAGCTTGGTGAGGACAAAGAATTCCCTGTTCTGCTCAAGTGAGGAGAAACCTGGTGCCTCCCACTGACTGCAGCAACCATTTAGTCACCAATTTCAACCAGAGCAGTTCGGCCCCTACATAAAATGTGTGCTCTACGTCTGGTCTGACCTTCTAGAAAACTCCCTGTTCCCTTACAGGCTTATTTTGGGAATGGTGACCCTCAGCAACACCCTGAGCTCCGTGCTGGCTGGAAATGCAGAGTTCTCAGACCCTGTCACCAAGGTCACCTACGACCAGTTCTCAAAGGTACCACTGAGGCTGGGCTGGTGTCACCCCTGTGTGGGGCAGGGACAGAGGGAGAGGGGCAGCAGCACCACCCTGGGGTGGGAGAAGAGTTCAGTGAGAAGGCAGAGAGCAGAGGGGAGGGCAGTGGTGACACCTTGGAGATGAGGGTAAGAACAAGCTCTGTAAAAGCTCTGCTGAGCCAGCAGGGTTCAGACATGGGAGCTTTTCTCACCAGGAGCCAAGCACTGACACGGGATTTCATCCAGCTGGAGAATCAGCACCAAAATCAGAGCTCAGCCACTGCCAGGTGATGTAAAACATTAAATGTTCCATTTTGTCCTGTTTAGATCGGCCTGGAGGACAGCCTGGGGAAGCTTTCCTGCATCCTGGAGAACGACCACTTTGCTATTGTTGTGCACCAGCAGATGCAGTGTAGGTATCTGCAGGAGCCCTCCATGGGCCTGGCACAAGTGTGTGAGAGGGGAAAGGGAAACCCCCAGTCCCATTGTGACAGGTGTCAGGGCAGCTGCTGAGCTCTGCACCAGGGGTTCCTGCTCTGCAAAGCCCTGGAACTGCCCACTCCTCACCCATGTGTCTGCTCCTGACACCACAGAGATGAGGCCAGAGGGGCAAAGCAAGCAAGGGGGAAATTGGGGATGTCTGTGGATTTCTGTAGACCAGGGGCAAGGCCAGAAGGAGCATTTGGCCACATTAGGTAAAGCCTGGGTGGAATTCAGGGACCTAAGCTGAGAAAACTGAGAAGAATTGGGCTGGGCCATGAGCAAGCCCTGTGGCACAGGTCATCAGGGCACTGATGTGTAGCCTGGGGCAGCTGTGTGTGAGCCTTACCTGGACCATGGCCGGGTGTAGGGATGCTGTGGCAGTCTGGGAGCACCATTAAAGCAGGTTTGGTCTATTCCCAGTCCCCTGCACAGCCACCTTCTCCTTGGTGTAGCAAACCAGCCCAGCAGAGTCACCAGCAGCATGGGGATTGCTGACACATCAGTGGCAGCAGGGATCACCCCTTGTGCCTCCTCTGACCCAAAAAAAGGTGTGGTGGCAGGTGCTGCTCAGCACATCTGACCTGACACACCTTTCCTGTGCAATTACACCAAAAGACTTCATGAGTACAGGTTTGACCTTGGCTGGGAAAAGTGAGCAACATGAAAAAGCAGCCAGAAGAGCCAGGTTTAGGTCTTATGGATTAGAGCTGCAGGGTGTAATTATGCTGATTTGATGGGATTACAAACTCAGCATGCAAAGCATCCCTGGTGAGCAGTAGGTGACACTTCCAGCAAGGGGCCTCCAAAACCCAAACCATGCCCAAAAAACCCAAACCTTCCATCTCCAGGCCCTGCTCCCCCAGTGCCCCACCAGCTCTGAAGCTTGCAAGTCCATCCATGTTCCCACAACAGGTTGCAAACAAAAATCTGTCACTCCAAACTGCCTTTGATGCACATTTCCAATCCAGTCACCAAAATTAATGCCAGGCGGAATTTCCTTTCTCAGCTATGTCACCATAAAATAAGGAATATCCCTTTTGTATCATGTTTTGATAAAAATTAAAGGGTATCAGCAAATTAAATGGCACCCACCAAAAAAATATCAGCCAACTGTCTGTAGCACCTCTTGCTCTGATTTTCAAACAACACCCACTTGCTTTTCCAGAGCTGCTGTTTTAATGCTGTCACAACTACCCCCTTATTTTTTACTTTCTTCCCACACCTTTGGAGCTTGCATTTTATCTTGTGTTTGGACTCTGGTGGCTAGTTTTAGTTTTATTTAAGAAAACATTTATCAGACAGTTAAAGCAATTATTGAAGTGCTGTTTCATTAATGGTGGTGTAGGATGTTATGAGAACAGAGGAGAAAAGTGCCTGACTGCTGCTTTTAGAGAGTCTCATTAGTTCACTCTGAAAAGTTTTGTGTTGATAGGAGCAGGACTGGAACAGAGGTTGGCTTAAAACAACTGGGAAATTAAGTTTCCTGCTCTGGGGAAGGTGCATTATTTACAGCAAAAGCCTCTCTGGTGTGATCACAGTAACCTGACTGAGGCTCCATCAGTCATTTCTGTGGAGGTAGAGCTCAGGCAGATGCTGTCCCTCTTAGGGTTTTCTTTTAATAAATGAAATAAATGAACAGCAGCCTCTGCAGAGCTGGGGGGTGCTGAGGGGGGGGCTGGTGGGGGTGGTGGTGTTCTTTTTTTATTTTTTCTGGAATTTTCTGTGCTTCCAGTCAATGGGAATGGCAGCTCCTTCATGAAGCAGATGGTGTTTGGTGTGGTGACAGCCATGGACCTCCTGACCTTTGTCAGCAGGAATGACAAGAAGAAGCAGAGCAGCCCGGCTGCCTCCCCTCCTCCAGCAGGTCCAGGTGTGCCCCTGTGCCCAAATCACCTGGGCAAGGGAGCCTCTGGCCCAACCCAGCCAATAGTTTCTCAAAATGCCTAGGTGAAAATCGTGATGTATTGTATTTGTCTGCCAAATGCCACCCACAGCATCACTAAAGAGGAGATAATTAAAGAAATTGTGTTTAATAGCCATGCATGGTCACATGGAGCTTCCCAGGGCTGGGCAGGGAATGTGGTAAGGTGAGCATGGGAAGGGGCTGGGTGTCACTGCCCAGATTTCAGCAGGAGGAGCTTTGGTGTGTTTGCCAGCTGCAGGTACCTGTGCACTGCCCGTGCTGCAGCTGCTGAGAGTCATCCTGATCCCTCTGGGCCATTCCTGCCACAAGAGCAGCAGGGCTGGGGACAAGTCACGTCCCTGCTGCACCCTCCTGCCCCTCTGTGCCCACCCCAGGCACCCCCAGGAGCCATTCCTCCTCATCCCTGGGCAAGTTTGGCTCCAAGAAAGCAGCAGGAGAGGCCTGACAAGGAGGGAGGAATGGGTGGGACACAGAGCCCCAGAATGTGAAATGCCAGCAGGAAGGGTGGGAAGGAAAAGCCAAGGGCTGTGATGAGCAGAGGGGATGAGGTGCTGGGCTGGGGGTGAATTGTCACCCCTGTGGGGGCAGCTGGGCTTTGGAAAGCACCTTCCTCACCTCTGGGGGAGTTGGTGGCACTGGTGCCTCATGCACTCTCCCAGGTGAGGGGACAGTGAAGGAACCCAAACAAGAAGCAAAGACTCATTCACAGAACAGTAACTGGGAGAGGGGCTATGGCTTCATCCCTGAATATCCATCCTGAGAAATCCTTATCAAGAGAGGGGAAGCCAAGGTTTGGTTCTCATTTTGCTGTCAGGCCAGTGTGTTCTGGGGACTGATAATGAAGGTCAGAAGAGCCATTTGCCACATGGCTACGAAAAAAAAGAAAGCAAATGTCAAAAGTGGACTGTGGGACCAAACTCAAGTGCCATTGAAATCCAGTTTGGGGGACTTGCTCTCAAAAGACACAGAGAGGTTTACAATCTTTCTATTAAGTTTCAGGAGCTGCTCCAAGATGGCAACAACCAATTCCAATTTCAGCTTGCTGCTAAGTGGCTACTCCATATTCTCAATCTAATCTTGTTTGTACGAGACTTATTAAGTTATAGATTGCTGAAGTATTTACATTTAGGAAAAGTGTCTGTGCTGCCTGAGTGCCTGTGTTGTTTCCTGAGTGACATGAGCTATTATCAGATTTTCTGAGAGTTTCTGCTTGAGCAATAACCATATTTGTCCAGAAAAACAAAAACTGATTAGCTCAACCCTCATAGTATCATATTTATTTTAGCAATTCTCTTGCAAAGTGAAGCATGTTAGTCCATGCATGTATTCCAAACTCACATGAAGCTCAGATTTGAGTCTAAATCTGGGCCAGCCTGACTGTTATGGATTAACCCAAAGCCCAGTGCTTCCATCAGCAGCTGCAGGGCTGCAGGGCTGCAGGGCTGCAGGGCAGTGGCTGCCAGCTGCAGACAGGCTCCAGGACAGGCAGGTGCACTCCAGCAAAGGTGAAGAAACTGCTGAGTATTAACCTTGAATATTTACAACTTCTTCTGGATGTTAACCATGAGTGTGGGAGCTAATAAAGCTGGGTGTGAGCTCCAGATATTCAGGATTGCTCCATCTGGGCTGGAGCCAGGCTCACCAAGGTGCTCCTGGTGCCTCCTTCCCCTGTCCCTGGGCCTGCTCTTTGCAGGCACATCCAGCAGTGGCACTGCCCTGCCCTGGGATGTTGGTGCTGTGTCTCCTGATGTTTGCCAGGCTGTGTCCCTGAGGATGTCCCACAGGGCATGGCCCCACCACCACCCCAGAGTGCAGGGTTAGGAATGACAGGAACTGGCTGGTGCCATCCTGCCCACCTGTCTCTGGTGTGGAAAAGGCCTCAGGAAGCAAGGGAGGAGTTTTCATTTGACTTGACTGCAGAAATCCCTGCAGGACCTACAAGCACGTGTCCATACACAGCATTGGTGGCAGGAGCAGCGTGTCCAAGTGTCCCTTCCACCACCCTCTGTCCCTTCTCCACATATCCCTGGGCCTCTCCCCTGACAGTGATGACCCCCTCTGGATAAATGGTTCTTTGAGCTCCTTTTCCTTCCCTTGCCACTGGGACCCTGTCAATATTTTATGTCTCCACTGAGAGGCAGCTGCCCAGCTTGGCACAGCTCAGTGCTCTGAGCTCTGTGGGGTTTGGGGGTTCTGGACCAGAGGGATGGGGGTGTCCAGGTTTCAGGAGCCATGAGAGGGAAGCAGGAGGTGGATGAAGGCCAGGCAGCATCCCAGCCCACTGTCCTGAGTGCAGTGTCCATCTCCAGTGCTCCCTCTGCAGCTCCAGCCCGTGCTCTTCTCCCAACCCCTCCTGCTCCAAAGGGTGAGCGGGTGTGTGCTCCCAAAACCCTCAGTGCTGCCCGGCCCCATCTGCCCCAAGATGCCTCTGCCCTTCACCCCCCTGTTCTGCAAGGCTGGGGGACACATTTCCAATGACTACATCAGGGCAAGACATTTGCACACCAGGGACCAAATGGCTCAGGGAGGGAGAAGCTCGGGCTGCCCATGCTGCTCAGGGCATGTGAAACTCGTGCACCCCTTTTCTGCTGAGATCCATGGCCTTGGCTCCCTGCAGCTTAATCCAGAGGAAAACAAACCCCAAGCGCTTTAAAGGGTGCATGTCAAGCGTGTGGCAGGGGAGGGTGCCCTGTCCTGGGGAGGTGTGTGCAGACAGGGATTGTGCTCTGAGAAGGTCCATGCCCACACCGGCTCCTGCATTTTGGGGTGCATCACCCCGGAGCTGGCTGCATTTCAGCTGTGCTGCCTTGCTAGAGCTTTTAACTCGTTTTGCTCTCCCTGTGGACCCTGGAATCCTTGTCCCCAGCAGTCTGTGGAGCACAGAGGGCTGCTGATGCTTCAGAAACCCTGGTGGAGTTTGCACAGGGGGACGTGGGGAGCCAGGACAGACCTGCAGGCGCTGGATCAGCCTGAGCTCAGACTGAACCAACACCAGGAGCAAGATAAGCATCTTGCTGGCCCTGCCCAGCCCCTTGGAGGCTTCCCCTCCTCCCCTTTCCCCAGCCAGGGTTTCCCGGTGGAGCCACATAAATAGAGGAGCCGGGCGGGCTGTGGGGCAAGAGGCTCCCAAGGGCTTGCACTGCATCCCAGCCCTGCCCGGCCACCCTGCAGGTAACCCGGGGACCACGGGCACTGGGAACGGGGCAGGGCCCTCAAGAGTAAGGGGGAAGATGAATATTTCCCTAGGATACAGCAGGATGCTGCTCAGGGACAGACCCATGGTTTTGCTGGAAAAAGCTCTGTTGAAGATGCCCAATTTCACGGCTGGGTGGGGTCAGATGTTTTGGCAGTGGATGGGACTGATGAGGTTGGGGTGTGAGGAGCCTTTGATTTGATGTTTGGTGGTGGTGTCCTGTTCTGTCTGTGTGGGGTGGCTGAAGCTGGGCAGCTCTTGGCTTGGAGATCCTTCCCAGCAGCAGCTTTTCAATGTCTGGGTTCTGTGCCAGCCCTCTAGGAATGACAAACAACCACTAGATTAAAACGTGTCAATGAAAGGAAGGGGCAGAACAGTAAACTCCAGCAAAGATAAAGCAGGCCTAAGCAACTAACAAATACTTGCTTTAAAACCAGAATTTTTTTTTTTTTCCTTTTCAAATTGATAATGGACAGAGTCCATGCTTTCAAGTTTTTTCTTTATGGTTATGCAATTTGCAAATGTTTTTGTTCAAAGAGACGTTAAGAAATAACTGTGAGTAGCTGCATGCCTGCAAGAGTAGGAAATTGGGGCTATCAAAGGGTGATGATATAAATGTAATCAAAGGTGGCACTGGGGCAATGGGAGGAGAGACCAGACCTGCAAGGACCCAGAGCAGGAAGGAAGAAGGTGTATTTAATACACCAAGACATAAGGGCACTCAGACAGAGGGAAGGCATCCAAAAATGCACTTAGAGGAAACACTGGGTCTTGAAAAGCTGAAAAAAAAAAAAGAGTCCTCAGCCTTTAAACAGGAGAAGGATTCAGCATGGGCTGCCAGGTGCTGTGCATCCAAGGTGTGAGTGGAGGAGGAGGAGGGAGCAGGCACAGAGAGGGAATTGCATGTCGGGACTGACTCTCTGAAAACAGGCTGGCCAAAGAAATGGAGAAGGCAAAGAGCAGAGTCCCACAGGGTGCCCAACACATCTCCCTTAAGAAAAATGTTTTTTCCAGTTGAAACAAAGATGGAGTGACACCCTTGGCTTCCTTGGAAGGAGTGAGGTGGCTGGAACAGGCAGGCAGTGAGTGGCACAGTAGGACAGGCTGGGAGCTGACACCAGACCTGGTGCCTGGAGCAGCCCCAGGACAAAACACCAAAGCAGACAGGGCTTCTCTGAGCCCTCCTTCTGTCCAGGCCTGAATGCCTTCTAGGAACAATTAATTAGTCACTTAAATGTAAATTATTAGCATCAACATGAGGGTGAACAAGCCCCAGTCGCCAGTCAGGGCTCGGTGAGTGCTGCAGGGTGGGCTTTGCTCACCCGTGCCCATGGTGCAGCTGGGAGGATGCAGGACGGGATTTTGGGGGTGAGAGATTCTGTTTTAGAGCAAACCCCCCTGGTGCCAGGCAGCTGTGGGTGATCCAAACTCCACCCATGGAGATGGGGCTGTATATTTATTTTATATGCTCCTATTTCCCCTTTTCCCCCCAGAACCATGTCTCTCACTGCCGCCTTTCTCCTGTCGCTCGCCTGCCTCCTTCTCTGCAGCGCAGCCCCAAAACCCACCTGTGACCCCAGCACCTGCCCCCCGTGCCCCGAGCGGGGCCCAGAGGGGACAGCCACCCCCGCTGCTGCTGGCTGCTGTCCCCCGTGTCCCCTGCCGTGTCCCTGCCCTCCCTACCTGCACAGCGACTGCGAGATGCAAGGCTTCTCCAGCGGCCACGTCCCCGCCGGCCGCTCCTTCTACATCGACTTCGCCCGCCGGCTGTGCACCTGCCAGCCCTCCGGGGACATCGCCTGTGTCCCGCTGTGTCCCCGCCCGGACCCCGCCTGCCGTGCCCTGGGCAGCCCGCTGGCCGATGGATGTCCCCGCTGTGTCTGCTATGACCAGGACGAGATGCCCGTGCTCGCCGGCTCCGTCACTGCCCGCGGATCCCAAATCTGTACCTGCCCTGCCCAGGGCGGGCAGCTGCAGTGCAGGGATGCTGCGAGTGAGGAGTGAGGCTCTGGGCCCTGCTGGGGATGCTCTGCGGCAGCAGAATGTCCCTGTGCTCTGGGGAATCCTGGCTGGGAGGCTCCAAGTGTCCCTGAGGACTTGGGGGTGGTTATGGAGAGGAGGAGATGTGATGCCTCTTCTCTTCTCTTCTCTTCTCTTCTCTTCTCTTCTCTTCTCTTCTCTTCTCTTCTCTTCTCTTCTCTTCTCTTCTCTTCTCTTCTCTTCTCTTCTCTTCTCTTCTCTTCTCTTCTCTTCTCTTCTCTTCTCTTCTCTTCTCTTCTCTTCTCTTCTCTTCTCTTCTCTTCTCTCCCAGGGCAAAGTGTCTGTAGAGGGTGAGCTTGCTTGGTTGTGAGGTTTGCTCCACAGGGCTTAAGCTGACTGCTGCTGCTGTGTAACTGGAGCAAACACAGCTATTTATTTATTTGGAAGATGATTCTGCTTTTGTATGTGTTTGTGTTTATATAGGCTGTTTATATTAAACTCGCTGGATAAACTTCCTCCCAGGAGCCAGGCTTTTTCTTCCTGTAATTCCACCAGGTTCCAAGGAGTGGGACCCAGATCAGAAAGCTGGCTGGCACCTCTCTCCAATCCTTTCATCGGGTGGGTTAGCACAGGTCTGTGTTCTCTGGAGGCAAACCCCTCTCCTCTCTCCATCCTGCTCACATGAGGATGGTGGAAGTCAAGGCTCAGTCCTTCACACCCACCCTGATCTTACCCAGGGCTGACCCCACTGCCAGTCCCAATTCAGCAGGAGTGCCCCAAAATGTGTCTCAGTGACTGTGTCCTCTGGATACAGGAGAACTGCATCTTCTGAATGCTTTGACACACATAAATACACACACATATATAAATATATCTATATATAAAACCCACAGCTTCATCAGGCTGTGTTATGAACACATGGTAATTGCTCAAGGATGAAATAAAATCAGTGTTACCAATGAACTTTTGAAGACTTTACTGATAAGGACACATACACTTTCCTCTTGTGTTAGATAGTGGTACCTGAGCCACACAAGGCTCTCTCCAGCCACCTTGGCTCCAGGTACACCTGGACACATTGGATGTGTCCCCTGCATTATTTTAATTTTCTTCTCTTTCCTGCTCTGATGCTGTTTGACTGCATCCAAAACCCAACAAACAAACAAACAAACAAACAAACAAACGAAAGCTGTGAGCAGGTGGGATTCAGATGGAGGGTCAGGAAAAGGTTGGAGGAAGCAGGTGAATTTGCCTTTTGGGATGCAGCATGGGTCTCCATCAACTGGAGAAGGGACCTTAAGGATCATCCAATTCCAGTTCCCATGGGAAGGGACACCTTCCACTGTCCCAGGTTCCTCAGAGATCCATCCAGCCTGGCCTTGGGCACTTCCAGGGACCCAGGGACAGCCACAGTTTCTCTGGGCACCCTGTGCCAGTGACTCACCACACTCACAGGGAAGAATTTCTTCCATATATTTAACCTAAATTTCCCCTTTTTCAGTTTGAAGCCATTCCTCCTTGTGCTGTCACCCCAGACCCTTGGAAATTGTCTCTCTCCATTGTAGGTCCCTTCAGGTACTGGAAGGCCACAATGAGGTCACCCCAAAGCCTTCTCTGGGCTGAACAATCCCAATTCTCTCAGCCGTTCCTCACAGGACAGCTGCTCCATGTTTCTGTGTCAGGGAAGGGGGTTTGACCTGCCAGCACTTCACCCTCTTCTCTTCTCTTCTCTTCTCTTCTCTTCTCTTCTCTTCTCTTCTCTTCTCTTCTCTTCTCTTCTCTTCTCTTCTCTTCTCTTCTCTTCTCTTCTCTTCTCTTCTCTTCTCTTCTCAGTGTAAAAGTCTTAGTTTTTAGTAAGGTTAAAGCTCACTGTTCACCTTCCAGACAGATACCAGATGTGTCCACCAGCAGCACAAGAAACTCTTCCCATTGCAGGTCTCTAATTTTTTGCTGTCCAGGTATTTACAAAAATTGCTGAAGGAATCCACATCCTGTGTGCCCTCGCAAGGTGAGGGTGTTTGAGCCTATGGGGTTGGCTCTCTTTTGTGTCTGAATTTAAGGAGATCAGGATGAGTTTGCAGGTGCAGTGATGGGTTTTGCAAGCACAGGGATTATTCAGAGGGAGTCATGAGGGATTTGGAAAGGCTCCTCACTGCCTGGGGAGGGTAGTGGGCTGCTGAGGTTGTTTATCCTTTGTCAGGCATCTTATCTGTCTCACTGCTCCCTGCTTTATGTGACTGATAACCTTGGAGCAGGGGGGAATGACCGACAGATGGGCAGCCCCTGCATAATATTGGGTTTGTCTTCTCTACCCAGTGTCAGCAGGGGAACAATGAGAGAGTTATTGTTCAAATATCTCTGCAAAAAGGTCCCTGTCGGCTCCTTTGCAAGCTGCTCCTGGGAGGTGGTGCAGAGTTTCTTTGCTCTGCCCCCACCTCTGATGTGAAGATACCTTCTGTCTCCAGGATCTCTGCCTGCATTTCATCACACTGAAAGCAGGAGCTGCATTGTTTTACTTTTATCATGAACAGAGAGAAAATGACAAACTCACAGTGATCAGTTGTCAGAATTTATTAACTTTAATTTAATGTCCTGGGGTTTGGCATGCTTTGTTTGAATGTGTGTTGTCCTGGATTCTCCAGTATTAATCACCTATGTGCTTGTCTGCAATTTGAACACAGTATTGCTGGTATTATTTGTATTTTTCCAGGTAAGATTTTCCCCATTCTGGGCAGGGGTGTAGTTTTGTGGCTACTCCTTCACATGGTCGCTGTCACTTTGAATATGAATATGAATATTTCTCTAGAGCAAAGCAGCACACAAACTCCTGTGCATCCCTAAATGAAACCAAACCTGAAATTTGCAGCTCCTAAAAATAACTCATTTTGCATGTAGACCAAGCAGGTTTTGAGGGGTTGCTTGTAAAAGATAATTACTGATGTTTAGTTGTGGAAGGGACAGGGCCTTTCTTCACTGTGTTAATCATAAAATGATTGATTTAAACAGAACCATGCTTTAGCCCTCAGCCCTTTTACTGAGCCCTCTCAGTTCCTGTCTCATGAGGCTGTAAAACATTAAAATATTGATGAATGAAAGCCCATCAGGAGGCTTCCTTTGGGCACAACTGTGTCAAGAAGTTGAAGTGCTTGCCCAAGTCCTTTTACCTTTTCCAACAGCCTGCCAGGAGTGAATTCCTCAGGTGTGGTTCCCCAAACAGCTTCAGCACCCCAGACTACAATTGCAGAGCCCAGGTGTGGGGGGCTGGCTGGCTGCCAGTTGTTTTTATCCTGGTTATTATGCTCTTAAATGATCAGAAATCTTGATCCATGGCTGGTTCTGCACTGGTGATTTCTGATCAGGATGAGAACAGAATTTAATTAGAACGTACTCACTCAGTGTTGGTAATGAATTGTCTACATCCCCCTAGGAATAGTTTTTCTTTGAAACTCGGGGTAAGGGAGAGAGGTAACATTTAACACATCTGAATATGTTCATACTAGGAAATTTTAAGCTGCCATGACATGCCAAAGGTGCAATGCATTTATTAACCAGCGAATGGCACAAGGATGGGAGCTGCACACACAAGTATTTGGGGTTTTATGATTTAATAGAGAGTGCTCTGGGCTGGGGACAAAGTGGGGATCAGTGAAATGTTTGGCTCCATGATCTTGGAGGTCTTTTCAGCTTCATTGGTTCTGTGATTCTGTTCTATGATTTGGCGTCAACATTGTGCATCTACACTAAAAACAGCTTTTTAAAAAAATTATTCTGATTCTGCATCCATAGCAGCACCCACAACTCAGTTCTCCAAGGCTGTTGGGCTTTTTCCAGCAGCTGGCTTTGAATCCTGGAGTGATTTGCAGAGTCATTATTCATGGCTATTCACAGTTCAGAAGTTCAAGAGACACAAAAAATCCAGGGTATGTAATCAAGGATTAATTGTTGCCAGTTTCCAAAGAAAGAAAGAAAAAAAAAGGATAAGAATACAAAACCAGTTGTTTGAAAGCAGAATGGAGGATCTTAGAGGAAAATTATTGTCTCTGTAGCTGCTGGAAGTGTCCTTGTGTGTACAATTGAGTCAGGAACCTTGTTTCCAGCCAGCATCTGAAAAGCTGGGACAGCAGCATAGGCATTACCTAACAAATGCCAACCTAGTTCCTCAAAATCTTTGGAATTTTGCCATTCTCAGTTTCATTTGATGATGATGCTCAAAATTTTCAAGAGCTTTCAGGTCTCGATCCAGTTACAGTACTGAGTTAAGAAACTTAATCAGAATCAGCTGTGCAAAATAGTCCTTTTGTGTATTAAAATAAAAAAAGCAACAGAAATATTCTCTCTCCTTCCTGGCCTTAATTAGGATCCTGCCCATGGAACCATATATACTGCTAAATATCTTAGAAAAATCAGTACCTGCACAGTAATTGAATTTATAAATATTGCAATGGCACGTATCAGTAAATCCCCTTGTCTTTTCTGTGTGCCAGCCCCTGCTGAGAGCAAGGAGTCTAAATCTTAAAGACCAAACCGGGCCATGAGCTGAGCTGTGCAGAAACACGAGGAAACAGAATTTGATTGTTAAGAAATTAAGGGAAGTGTCCATAGTTTGTAGCTCATAGTGAGAGGTTGCAGGAGGAGGGACACACACACCTCTCGAGATGAAAGTGGCATAGAAGTCAATCACTGGTTTCTTAATTACAGAACCATTAAGGTTGAAAAATCCTCTGAGGCTGAGTCCTGCAGGAGCCAGAACTGGACACAGCCCTCGAGGTGTGGCCTCAGCAGTGCCCAGCACAGAGGCACAATCACTGCCTAGTGTGATCTGTGTATTTCTTCATGACTACTAAGAATCTAACTTGAAAAGTTCTTGGATCTTAGCAAAAAATTATCTAAATTAATTTTTATTACCGCAGCCACGTTTAGTCTATGCATCAGTTCGTGTTTAGGATTCAGGATCAACTTAATGAAAAATGAGCAAGGAATAATTTTCAGGAGTAGGTCCAAGGGCCTCAGCTCCTGCTTTGTGCCAGTGGTGACACCAAAGTCCAGCAGAGAAGGCAAATACCCACAGATTTTCCCTGATTGCTTCACAGGCCCTAGATCACACCTCAGTTGCATCATGAAGAAAGACCAAAGTTCACCTGCAAAGGTCACATTGCTGTCAGATTTTAGGAGGATATCTAAAAGTGGTTTTTAATTTTGTGTTTTAAATACCCAACAGATGTAATCCCACTTACACACTCTGAACTTGCATGCATTTATATATGGATAAATAAATACCTAATATGTGTCACAGCCATATTGTTGGGTTGTTTTTGCAGAATCCTCATTTCACACTGTGTGTAGTTTATTTTCCCTTGTTTTAGCTTTGAGGATATTGCTCTGGTTTTTATGAAGAGTTATTTAGGAACAGCCCAAAGTTGCAGACTAAAGGACATTGCAAACTGATGTTCCACAAAAGCAAACCAGCTCACCAGTTATTTACAACTAAACTTCTGATTCCTGTAATGGCTTCTTGAAGAGGGGATTTATCTCTCAGGGAAATTGGAAACCATTCAACTAAAAATATTCAATATGGGACCTAATTTAGTTGATATAAACATAATCACCAATGGTTTGGGTTGGAATGAAACTTAAAGATCATCCAATTCCAGCATAAACCATGGGCAGGGACACATTCCACTATCCCAGGCTGCTCCAGCCCCAATGTCCAACCTGGCCTTGGACAATTCCAGGGATCCAGGGGCAGCCACAGCTGCTCTGGGCACCTTGTGCCAGGGCCTTGCTACACTCACAGGGAACAATTTTTTCTAGTATCTAATCTAATCTTATCCTACTCTCTCTCAGTCTAAAGCCATTCCCCATTGTACTTACAGGTACAGGGATTGTTTTTGTTTGGTTGTTTATTCATTTGAGATTAAGGAAAAAGTTGTTCCCTGGCAGCAGTGGAGTTAAAATTATTTCCAGTTATATCACTGGGAGTTACTTGCACTACTCTCAGACACTCTTCTAATGCCAGACAAGGAAATGATAAATACTCCTTTGTCTAGAACACAAACTACTCGGCTCTCCCCAGATTAACCCTCTAACCACAAAATACGATCCAAAATCTGCCCTCCTCCCTTCTGGGGGCACACGTGGGTGTCACCATGCCAGATGCTGGGGAAAGCACAGCAGAAATAAATACTGCTCCAGCAGGAATAAATAATGCTCCAGTACTCAGCAGAAGTGAATCCAACAGTACCCATGTCTGATTGAATCTCTGCTGAGCAGGACTGGCACATTGGATATGAAATGAGTTTGAGATTCTTGCTTGAGAAGAATCTTGTAATAAAGGAGCTGCTCATTCCCTGAAGATTTTTGATTTGGTAATTTTAGAAATGTATTACAATCCGGCTAAACAAATTAGCACATGAGATTTGCAGGGAGGAAGTGTTTTTAAATAAGTCACTACCATATATGCTTGGAACCATTACTTGAAGTTTGATGTCCATGCCATTTTAATTAATAATTTCAAAACAACAACAAAAAACCCCCACCCAATGTCACAAACATTATGGACTATTTTCCTGCTAGTTCTTTCTTTCATCAAAGCTGCCTCTGCATTACAGAAGTGTAATAAAAATCCCCACACTGTTAAGAACTAGTAAACATTTTTCTTCATTTGCATAAACAAGAAACCCCAAACAAATACAAGGGCCAAGGACTTTCCCTGGCCAAGAACTGGTTAAATAGTTTGAAACTATGCTCAAGATTTCCTGAAAACGTATTTGTCTTTCAGCCAAACAATACTGTTAAAGCAATGTAAATGCTTTGCTTCCAAAATGTGCTTTTTCTGTTCACAGAGAGCAGCAGTGTAAAAACAAATCATCCATGAAGCAAATTCTCATTTTTAATTTCATCCCTTGATAGATCAGTTGCTTGAAAATCCCTTAACAACCAAGGAAAGAAAAGTTGCAGGGTTCACATTTTAAAGATTGTCGATTTTACCGACTCAGAGCTGCTAGTCCATGGGCAGGTTATGGACAGCTTCTGTCCTACCTGAAACACTGCATTTTATTTACACCTACTTGGAATCTTTATGGGTGTCTACAAGGTTGGAAAGGCATTTCCCTGCCTTCTCACACCTTGCTTTTCTCTGGCAAAACCAACTGTGAGCACTCAGCAGGTCCTAAAGAACTGAGTCACAGAAAAGGAACAGATTTTGTATTTCCAGGTGACAGGAATGAACAAATTACCTGATGTGGGCGATCACCAAAAAACACATCAGTGCCAATTTCACTGCACTTCGTGCTGGACCATCAGCTTACTGCAGGATTTGAAAATTAAACAACACAGAAGGAGTTTAGCATGCCAAGGCCAGGAGAGGAGGGGGGAAGGAATCCACGCTGAGTTTGGCAAAATGAAGCTGCTTTTGTCCTCAGCTCCTCTGCAGAGTGAAGAGCAAAGTGCACCCAGCTGCTGTGGGATGGTTTGCACACCACAGTTAAACGTGCATGTTCACGGATATGCTGTTTTCAGGAGGTGGTGAGAGTTTGAATTTATTATTAGGAAACCAAAACATTTCACTTAATTGTTTAACATGCGAGATTTTCATGAGGGAACGAAGGTTAGTTACATTTCCAACAGGATTTCAAAACTACATTTTGCCTATTCAACTCTAAGCCAAATGTAAGGCTGAAAGGTTGAAGAGACTAATCAAAGGAACAGAAGTCAGAAAGACAATAACAATACAGTACCTAAAAATGGGTAATTCACACATTTTTGACATTTGTGTCTTGCATAGACAAATACTTATTCATTTTTTTTTCTCCCAAAACGACTCAACTTCAGAAAATAAAATGTTAAATCAACTTTAATTACAATTAAATGCATGTGTTCCAATTTTTCAAAACACCAGGATGTTCTGGATTTTTTTTTAAGTGCAACAATCATCCCTTGGAAAGGCTTTTGTTTTATCCCACGGGCTGCCAAGTTCCTGAAGTCAGGAAAGTGGACTTGTGATTCTTCCAGAAACAAATCCATGTTGTATTTGAGGTGGAAGGGACCCACAAGGAGTGAATGGCCCAGGAGGGGCTCAGAGCTGTGCCCTGGGTGTCAGCTCTGACCAGCTGAGCCCATCTCAGGCCAGGAGCTGGGCTTTGAGCCACCTGTGCTCCTGTTCCCCTCCAACATCCACAAACCTAAAGCTGCTTGGGAAGCACAGGAACTGGCATCTGCAATTCCTCACTGCAGGCCTGGCTCCTGGCTGCGTTTTTAACATAAAAAAAAAAAATTTGTTGCACCCCAGGTCGCCATGAAATCCTGCCCTGCCAAGCCCTTCACCCATACCCAGGTTTCCACTGGAAGAAGACCCAGGTGTGCAGGCAAGGTAGAGCTGGAGGCGTCTCCAAGAGATTCTGACAGAGATCAGGTACCAGAAAAAGGCAAATGCAGCCTGACATGGATCCACGTGGAGCTTCCCCGGGGTCAGCAGGACTCCACTGTGAGAAAATATCCACATGGAGAAAACCTTCTGCAGAGCCAGAGTTGATTCTGAGTATTTTCCAACGTGATTATTTCTTTGTAACAGTCATTCCGAAACGTATCCTGATTGTTTTGGAATTGATTTACTGAACTGTAATGCTTCCAAAGTTAAAAAAAAAAAAAAACACAACAGAAAATTGCCTTGCCTGTTCCAGGAATATTGAAAAAATTGGACTGAGAACTCTGTTTTGGATTAGATTGAAAAAAAAAAAAGTTTCAATAATCGTATTTGCAGAAGAATCACATTGATTCAAAAACCAAATTAGTTCTATTGCATACAAATATGACTTTAATTGGGAGCAGGGAGGGAGGGAACTATACACAGACTTGAAGTTAGGTCCCCTATAAATACTTTTTAACTAATGTAAACATGTACCTTTCCTGAATGGTGATGCATTGCTGAAACCAGCAATCTTTCCTACACAGGAAAAAAAAGGACTCCACTTGTTTTTTCTTCTTTAAATCATAAAAGAACAAGCACTTCCCTGCAGTTCAGACACACTACAGAATTCTCACTGAACTGAAAGAAAAGGTTTGAGTATCATATGTGAAACAATACTTTTACATTGGTGAAGCCTTTTCAGTTTTAGGAATTCATGTTCCTATATTTTTTTTTTATTTCTAATCTGACAGTGACTATTCCATATTCCCCTTTCACAGTAAATTCTGTCAGCTTCAGACTCCAGGAATTGATAAAGTAGCTGAAGACAAGGTCATGTTTTGGAAGAGTAGAAATGCTGCATGTAAGGTGGGGGGAATAATAATTAAAAAAAAAAAAATGCTAACTAGAAAATGGCTTCTTTCTGAAAAATAAAACTTTCAGAAGTTAGCAAACCCTGAGGTTTTGAGGCCTGGTTGTTTCCAATAAAAACCCCAAACAAACCAACAAATATAACCTGCAATTGAATGGAGATGGTGGGGGTGATGAAGCACTCTTGGAGTTAAAAACAAGTAAAAACAAAACCACAGAATCTGAGCTCCAGTAATCTAAGCTATCTCTTGTAAGGGCAGTGGGCTGAATGCTTCCAAGGGAGCAGGATTTGTACATGGTTTGTCTTTTTAAGTGTTTTGGGGTCAAACTGGATTTGACAACAGCCTTTGAGATAGCCATGCTGTGTCAGAGCCTTCCTAATTACATCTTTCATTATTCTTTTACTGTGCTGTTTAACAAACATGGCACATCAGTGGCAAAGCAGAGAAGTCAGAAGAAAACAAATTCTTTAGAAATCACCAGTCAAGTGGAGCAGATCATTACAGCACTTGAACTAAGGAAGATGCTCAGCCAGGACTCAGTGACAGACAGAGCTGAAACACCTCTTGTGTTGGGTAAAAACCATTTAAAAAACGCCAAAACCCCCAGTCACTGAAAACTTGTGTTATTCTCCATGTATGTATGGCAATGGCTGGTATTTCTTCCTGAAGTTTTTCTTCCTACCAACTCAACCTTGCCTTGGAAGACAATCTGCCATGAGCAGCTTCCAACCCCTTAAACATGTCCAGCATTAAATTCCTTCATCCTCCTGAAATCAAAGGCACCTCAGCATGTGCCTGAGTGTTTTGAGAAGCAGAAATTAAGTATTCAATCAAATACTTGCATCTGCCCAAGGGCTTTGTTCAAATACAGTGTCTGAAGATTCTAAAGGCTACCACCTTTCTCCCTATCATGTTAGAAACACCCCCAGATTTGGAATAAATCAGAAGGAAGTTCTGGCTTTGAACACTGTGACAAATGGACAGGGACAAAAGAGGGTGTTGATCATACCATGAGGTTCTTGAGTCTCTTATTTGTACTCAACAACGGGAAATACAAAGTTCCATGTAAAAGCAAGTGTTCATGGATAGACAATCACAGACTTCAAATTTTGGGAAAATAAAAGAAATGAACTGTTACCACAAAAAAAAAAAAAAATCCCAAAAACAAAGCCAAACCAAAACCCAGCTGTTTTCATCACCAGCTCTTCGTTATTTAAATGACACACAAGGATTTCCTACTCTAACAAAGCCTGCTGTATATTCTGGTAGTAAACTTCAGATCTGAAGAAATTTTATATAAATCCATGTTATATTTTTCTTCTTGTATTCGGGGAAAATATTTCAAATGCAACAAAATAGCAGAATTCATGACTGTATAGTAGGCAACTTTTCATTTTTTTAGATTTAGTTGTACAAACTATAAACTGTTAAATTTCTCTAATAATTGGAAAAGTTGTGGGTATTTGAACTTACTTACCTGAATACTCATTTAGCAAATATTTTCAGATACAAGTCTAGATACAGAGTTATGCAATTTGAATATTAGTTTACACATAATATAAATCAATGTTTGACAATATCAAAATCCCATCAAACAGTGGGCCCTTCTTATGCTATTATCAAATATAGTATATCACTGTGGGATAGCTGAGAATCATAGAATGCTACTGTAGGCTTGTTTATTAAATTGGGTCAATTTTCAGACCTTCCAAATAGGAATACTAAACATTTATTTTTCCCCTCTGGAAATTATTTTTTTTTCCTCCTGCTTAATACAGTTGTCATCCCAATTTCTAGTGAATTTATAAAAATATTTTTTTTTATCCAATAACCCCAGCAAGGTAAAAATAGGAGTTTTTATAGCAAATGATAAACAGGCTCATGGACTATGAGAGAAACTAAACTTATTTAAATTGCCATACATTCTCTACTGAATCACACATCAACAGTTTCTTTTTTATGTGTGTTGCTGTCCACCTCAGACTAGCAGTTTTTAAGGTGCAGAAGCATCTTTCAAATATATGCATCTAACTCAATAATCAAGTTTCACACACTAGTGTCACATGCTTTAAATTTACATCACCTGCCCATCAAAAGCTGTGTTAAATAACAGCACTAATTGAAACTGCATAATTCATCAGAAACTGCAGCACTTCCAATTCAGAGAACAAAGGGGTGCTTACGTGGTTCTTTATATTACTAGATATAATTTTCTGAAATAAGGAAAGGAAAAGAAACAAACAAACAAAAAAAAAAAAACAAAACACATTTGAAAGAAGTTGCTGCACCTGCAAAAACACTCTTTAAGCTTACTATGAAATACAAAAAAGTGCACCCTTCTATATCTACATATAAAACATATTAGAAATAAAACTTGTGTAAAATGTTTGCTGTGCAAACTATAAAAAGTCAGTCAGTCAGTCCGTTCTTTTTTCCTAAGTGTTTTTCTCCAGGCTCTCTGGTTTCCTACTGCAGAGAGTCGCTGTTATCCAAGACCAGCCCACTGATGTTTGCTGTTGAGAGGTCTCCCCCATCATCTTCACCGCTGTCCACGGACTCATCCTCGCTCTGCCCTGCCATCATCACCTGCTGCACAGCCAGGGTGGCACCATCAGAGGACAAGGACTGCAGACTGTCCACATTCATGTTCACTGGAGCTGTGATGGTCACGACAGCACCTGCAGAAGCACAGTCACAGCACTTCAGCACCTTGCTTTCCTTCTGCTTATACATAACAGAGCTGGTTTCTAATCAGCAGTTAGGAAACTACATTAAAATAGAAGATATATAGGTTGTCATATACTTAAATATCAGGAAATGCCAGAATTAGGTTGGTCAGGAATCTTAAGCTTTGTGTTGTGAATCTTAAATGTCTTATGGACACCAACTACAGCAGTTCTCCAATCAAGTCATCACAAGGCCATTTCTGCAAAGTATTCCAGCTTAATTCATTGCAGAAAAAGAGGAGTGTTAAGATTCAAGGTAACTTCAATGGATAAAGCTGCTGTCAGAGCCAGCAGAGGCTGAGGGAAAATTTCTCACAAACTGGAAAGAATAAAGCACCAGGCAGCAGGACAGAAAGGATGATCCTGGCATTAAAGCAGTTACTTGTCTTTCTTAAATTAAATCTTTTTGTTTGATCTGACACTGAGGAAGTTACTTCAGTCAAAGTCTGTGGAGGCTCTGTGACATTTTTCTGCCTCTCATTGTTCAGCTTGAAGCCCATGAGGCAGATGTGGAATTGCAGCTGCTCAGCCATGAAGCTGAAGCTGCAGCCCAGTGCTGCTTATCCAACAGGACACTCCTGCCATGCACACAGAGAGAACTCAGTACATCTCAGTTTTACAGCTTTTATTCTGTCATTTCATAACTTTTGAAACAAAAGCAAGTTTATCAACATGAATTCCAATATAATACCCTTGCTCAATCCACAGAAAACTGTTAAAGAGAGGAAAAGTGACACATTTCTGTTATGCTTTTCCAGATTAAAACCATGTTTATACTGAAATATCCAGAAGTTTCCCTCCCACCACAGGCATCAAACCCTCCATTTCCCTGTCAGAGAGGAATTAACTTTGTTATCCATGTTCAGGCAGCTCTCCTCACCATCTGACATCGTGAGCTCGTTTGATTGCTGCTGAGCAACTCCTGAGGCAATGGAGTCAGGCCAGAACCTCTGGACTGGTCGGTTCTGGGCTGTTTTCTTCTTTGTTTTTGGAGTTTCAGAACAACTGGAATCCAGCATTGGCTGAAGAATTCGCCTTCTAGCATTGATAAACCTAAACACAATCGAGGGCAAGGTGAAGTTAGGACCAATTGGCTGTAAATTCTGTCTCTCACAAAGTATGCAGCAGGAAAAAAAAAGAAGCAATATAAAATCTATCAGCTGGGCTTCACATTTTTTTAAAGTGTAGAACCACTCCTAGAACACCAGCATCCTTCAATTTTGGCAAACTAGCTAAGAAAGCACTTTTATCACTTTGCAGCTAACAGCATTTTTCCCCACCTCAGAAGGAAAAATTCTCCAGACAGCACAACAGATGTACACTTCAGGATCTTATTAAAAACTAAGCACCAGAAAACCTGCTGACAGCCCAGCTCAGAAAGCTGACACTCCTCTCATTAGGGTTCACCTAAAATCTAGCCCCTGCCTAACCTGCTTTGTTTGGTCTGGTTTCATTTACTCCCTTAAGCTTCTGCATTACTTATTTTACAGGCTCCCTGGCCTTCCAAGGGCTGGCTCCTGATGCAGGAGATGACAGCAAACACATTTCACAGATCTGTCCTGGCTCCTTTTAGTTCTCTGATTTTCACTTGCTTACTTTAGCATGCTAATTGCTGCCCTTCCCCTTTCTGCTAGTGAACAGGAAAAATATTTAAACTGAATCAACTTCAACATTGAGCTATGGCAGGGAGTTGTGACTGAAGCCATCATCCCTAAATATCACAAAATACATCCAGGTCCCAAGTTTACCTGCAATGGGAGGAAATCAGGTGCAGCTGGCAGGTTCCTAAGTTGTAATACAATGCTCTGCAAAGACAGCAGTCAGATCCCAGTGCACAGAGCTCCATGGCCACATGTCACACAGGCATAGTCACCCTGTTCCACTTTTGGAACCAGTGTTCTGTCACTATCTTGACTATTTCCCCCCCTGGACCCCTCCACAGCCTCCCAGCCAGTGTCATCTTTGAAATCTGAGACAGAACCCTGTGGGACTTTGCTGCAGCAATTTTAGGAACCGGTGCCACAAGGCGAGTAGGACACGTGTCACCACCTTCCCTCCTCTCTTCTGCAGGGCAGGTGTCTGATCTGACACCTCCAGGAAAGATCAGACATGACAAAACATGCTGAACCATGAACTGGTGTAGCTGAGGAACTGCCTCTCCATTCAGCCATCACTGCTCAGGAGAGCATCCTTTGGTACAAGAACAGAATCTGTTAGCAGTAACTTCTTAAACATCTGCAGCCACCAGGCCACTAAATGCCTTTAGACTTCAATTTCTTTACTTGCAGAAGAGCTATAAGAGTACTTCCATCTCTCTCAGCACTGGAACAGAACACAATTCCTTAATAATGCAATGTTTTCTGGAGTCCTTATATAATTTAAATGGCATGAGTATTATTACACCTTATAAAAATAATGTGCTTGTGTGCCAGTGCATAACTCTTGTATTTCTATACATGTTTTGTAACATATGTAGAACATTTAGGTTGAACTCCAGATGTCCAAGTTATCGTCCTCACTATTTCTGAGCTGTAAGCACTTGGAGACAAGGACAGATATTAAGTTAAGGGCTTTGCTCTTACCAATTGTTAACCTGGAGTAGTGTCAGATTTGTTTGTGCTGCAATCTGCTTCTTCTCATCCTCTGTTGGATATGGATGCTACAGAGGCCAGAAAAGCAAACAAAAAAGGCATAAGCCTGTTTTTCATCTCCTCATCAAAACTAAGAACTCCTTTATTACATCTGATTAAAGAGGGTGGATTAAGGCCATCTGACTCATTAAAACACAAACCTTAGAAACGTCACAAACTTTTATAGACAAAAATAATTCAACAAAGAGTGCTTTACTACACAAAAACTGATTTTATCCTTGAGAGTGTCTGTGGCACCATGAAGCTGCTGCTGTGTAATTTAGAAGAAAAAGCTTCTCATGGCTGACAGTCTTTATTAAAGAGCATGATCCCTGGGCAGCACAGCATGTGAGCAGCTCTGATTAGTTCTGCTGGCCAGGGCAGTGTCATATGAGAGAACTGAGGAGCTCTCATATTTATTTATATATTTATATATATTTATTTATATATTTATTTTTATAAATCAGAGAACTCAGGAGCACTCTGGAGTTAAATAAAGCTGCTCTAAGCAGATGAGGATGGGGCATGTAACACAAGAAGTGCACACGCAGCTTCCCTGGATCAGTTCTCTGTGCAAAACAGTTGTAAAAGGCAAAATATCAATCAACTCAGCATTGTAATAGCTTGAGAGCCATTTATCCTTTCAAAGTATTCATGCAAAGGGAAGACAACTGAAAGCACAAGGAGACAGTGACATGCTTGGTACACATGAGAAGGATTGGAAAGGAGATAAAGACAGAAAATTTGAAATTTTTCTCAGTCAAAAACACCCCTAAATCACTGCAAAATATAGGTGGAATTATTTTTCGTTCTGTCATGAACCAGGGTGTAGAGAGCATCAAGCTCTCAACACAAAAAAATGAAGAAAGGCTCCTTGTAACAATACTTATTGAGACCATGCAGTACAAATGTATTATTTATTAATATATTAATAAAAGTCAACCAGCATTAGACTGTGGAACTACTCCAAATGACTCCAGAGAAAACTGAACTGAGATTCCATAACTGAGAACAGAATAAATTCACCTTGTTTATGAATAAAAATTGTAAGAGACCACATGAAAGAGCTACACAAAAAAAATGACCATGCTCAGTCCTTACCCCTATGTGCTGAAAAAGCCAAGATCTCATCACATTTGTAGCGTGCTTGGGAAGAACTCCTCTCTTATTTTTTGATGAGCCATCATCTTGATGCAAGATGCCTAGATCTTGGTTTAATTGCAACTGGAGCTGCACATGTAATTTTAGGAGAAATAAGGCAGTTAACATAGTAATGGCAGTTCTGTATCAATGAATGAACAACTCATTTATAGAAGGAATGAAAAGAAATTAGGCTTGAATATCCTGAATATACTCACTGTGTGCAAACATAAACAACTATGGAAGCTGTAAAATATTACTGATTTAAGACTTAAATGAAGGATAAAGTAAAATTAATTCTTAGGCTGCAGTTGCAAACGAAGATGCTAAAGGTCCTGCTAAATAAATGCATTAAATTCTCGAAGAGCATTAAGATCTATACAGCAGAACCTATAATTCATTTTACAACATTCATACTACTTCCTAAATATTCATATTTCTTTCTCTTGGTTTTTTCACTTCCTATGGATTCATCAAATCATTTTCACATTGTTTATCTGAACATTTGGGAATACATTCTTAAATGCTTATGCAGAAATAGAAAGAAACAGTACATCAATTGCATATAAGATTCTATTTCAGACAATTGTAACTAAAATAATTCTAAATCAGGTTTTCCAGACAAATTGGAGCAATTTCTTAAGCCAATCAATATGCAGGAAATGAGTTTTAAACAAGGTTTAGGCTATCAAATTACTACAAATACATATTTGGAGCACATTTTGATTTCCAAAGTAATGTCTTACATTCTAAATAACCTGCTAGCATATAGAGGCTTTATAATGAACTTTCAATAGCTTTTTTACAGTGTTTTTCCCTACCTCCACAGCATTCTGAAACACTGAAAAAGAAGACATTGAAGAAGGATTTTCCATTAGTGACCTTTGCATAGGTGGGTTTGGAGACTCCTACTAAAATCAAGAGTAGTCACAGATGTATACAGAAGGTCAAGTCCTTTTTTATTTATAGGCTAGAAGCATTCTTTTCCTCTCGGTATTTTTTTTTTCCATAAAAGCTAAAAAACCCCCAATTCTTCAAAATCCCCTCAGGAGAGTAATTTTACACATTTCTTTCTGAGAGGTGTGTGAGGACAGAGCTGTCAGTGTTCTAGGGGAGAACATGGCTGAGTACAGACATGCTCCTGCCAATTCAAAGAACACTCTGTGCACACTTTTTTGGTTGGAAGGCCAGAATAAGGGGGAAAAGAAGCCAGTGAGTCAGTGATTGTCAACAGATTTTATGCTGTGGAGATGGGAGCTCCTCATTCACATTTCTAATTAAATCCAGATTCCAGGAAGATTTGGCTTACCACTTTCAGAGAAAGCTAGCAAGGTTTTGTATTTTTTTTTACCAGAAGATGGTCTAGTTTTCATGTCTCTTTTTCTTTAGTTGTTTCTTTGAACTCTTCAGATCCAGCTCTTAAGAGTCTCCCACAAAAGAGTGCTGGCCCTTATATTTTAGGGTGTAAGGTGACAAAATTGAGGATCTCCCAGAGTCTCAACTAAATATTTTGAAGGTTTTATAGAAAAATGCTTCTCAAAATAGATAAACTCTGAAATACATACGGTTTCACAGTACTAGTGGTTGCCATTGTGATAAAAAGTCAAATTTTTCACATTAGCAGTGTGGATCCTTAATGCAATACATTACATTTATACAGCCATGAACATAGTTCAATGATTAGAAAAGTTATAATAACTGAAAAAGTATTCATTTAATTCAGAGGGGTTTTTGGTTTGCATTGGTGGTTTTGTTGGGGATTTTTTTTTGCTCATTTGGTTTAGGGGTGGAGTTTTTTAAATTTTAGTTTGGGGTTTGTTTTTTTTTTAAATTTCATGTACCTGTACTGTTCTGGCATCAGTAAAGGCAGACAATTAACAGGTAGGAACTCTGATGAGCTGCTGTGGCACGGGGGACTTTATGACATATTATACAACCTGTAACTCCCACAGCAGTGGCTGCACCCATTTATAATTAATTACTCTGTGTGTACACAGAGCTCATTCTGCCAGTGTGTTAAATCAAAACTCCTAAATCCACTGAGATGCATTTCCACCCAGAACACCATCCTGTGGAGCTTATGACACAAACCTGAGAGTTCTGGATGCGAATAGTGCCAGGTGACAGTGCCTGTGTCACCACTTGTCCTTGGGGAGTGACCACAGTGACTGGCTGATACACTGTCCCCCCTGGAAGCAAAACAGAAACACAGATTATGGGCAAGAAAAAGCCCTTCAAGTATTATTCTCTTTAAACACATCAGCACTGCACACCATACAAGACTTTTGATAATATATCAATTACTCTTTTCTAGTCAGCATGCAAGATGTGCTCTTTGCTGCACTAAAATTTTCATCCATTCACAAAAAGCTATACAAAATTTGATTATATTTCCCTGTATTTTAAGCATTCTAAATCTATTTTCAAAGGAAAATGTCATGATTATCAGGCTATAAAACAGTTCTTCACATTGTTTTAAATGAGCTAAGTCTTCAACCAACAAAGGTCACAACACCAAAATCACACCTATGTGCTTAGGGCAGGCAGCTGGGTTTGATTTAAAACCTTGCTGAAAAGCAAGACTAAACATTTCATCTCAAATGTAATTTCCATATAACAAGGACATCAAGGATTTCACAGACTTGTAAGTGTGGCCCCAAACTCCAAGGAGCATGAAGTAGCCAACAAGTGCAATGGTTCAGCTAACGCATGGTTTTGTCAAAGAGTTCTTCTTTTTAAAGGACGAAAAAAAAAGTAAAGCACCAGTCTATGGAAATGTCTTTTAACAAACATAGTGCTGCACTTTAAGATCTCTTAATATTATATATGTAACTGCCACTCCCATAGACATACTTGGAAACCATATAAATTACACAAACATTCATAAACCAGTAAAGCACTTGACTGTACTACAACAACTTTTCAGGTACTCAAGCACATTTTCTAAAGTGTTTGTGTAGTTTTTGTAACAACCATAAAGCAATCAAGATGAAGAGCAAGGTGCCAGTTGTTTTTAGTGTGTCATACCTGCTACTGTTGCCATAGTTACATTTCCCTGCTGCAATGCTGATGCTGGCACCATGATCCCTTGGGGACTGAGTGTGCCTGCAATGGCACTTGGAATTTGCTAGAAAAACAAAACAATTAGTTGCTTACATTTTTTTAACTTTTTTTTTTTTCAATGTAAGGCGATCAAGCACGCTCGTATATTTTTGTAATTTGTATTAGGTATTTTTGGCTCTAAAATACATTTGGAGCTTAATCACAGGATTACCTTCAAAGAGAAAGATACTTCATTAGGGGTTCATCATTACCTACATTAACTTCCTCATTATCACCAACCATTACCTTTGAAAACCCTCATGAAAGCAACTGCTAGAAAAGATGTAAAACAATTTTGAGAAATTTTAGTTCTAGGTATATAAAGAATAAGAAACAGTTTCCAAAGCTAAGAGGGGAAAAAGGACAAATGAAATGACCCTTGATGCTCTTATTACAAGCATCAAAGCTTTAGATTTTTAATTATTACCTTCATTCTTTCAATTTGAACATAATGTATTAAATATTCAGTATGTTTTATTCTGCTCAAGATAGCTTTTACTCAACCCTGAACGTGCAAACTCTTACACATTTCCTTACTATGTATGAATAATCTCTTTTGATAGCAAATGCAAAATGGATCCCTCATGTCTCTACAGAAAACTAGAAGAGATGTACAGAAAAAAACTTTTAAAAGCTGGTTTTGCCTGATTTTAGAATCTCCTTTCCACAATTCCAGACATCAAACCTATACAAGGAGTCAAAAAAGTGAAGTTTAAAAGTAATTGGGGCTTTTTTTAATACAGAGCATCAGACAGATGAATAATTCAGAGAAGGGCAATGCCCTAAGACTCAGGATCAAGTGGGTACTGGGGTGGCAGGGCTTACTCTGCAACATCTGACAGCAAAAACATCAACCATAATCTATTATTAACCTATTAACTGTAGTCCATTTAATACAGAAAATGCAATATTGCAACTTTAATCCATCAGATATTGTCCATTTATTTCAGAATACAGAGATTGTGTATAAAATGTATCAGCCATCTCAATATTTTAATGAAGGAGGAAAACTAAGGAGGCCTTAACAAGCAAAATTTTTCTTCTTTGTTTATTCTGTTTCCTATCCTCCTTCCAACCAAATAGCAAATCCAGGCTATTTGGAATATCTCCACTTGCTAAACTGAGAGAAAATCATAAAAGGAAGGCAGACAATAAAAAACTGACTTTGTGCTCTGGCACATTTCAACAAATTTGTCCATTAGACAGTGGCACCAAAAAACCCCCAAAAAGCTCTTTCTACTCTTAATAACTGATTTGAGAGAATACAGGAAACTGCAGAAACTCTGTTTGCAAACTGATGGCAACAGAAGTGTAGCTGTAACTTCCAAAGGAAATCTAAGCAAAAACCCACTGAACAATATTTGAAACACACCTGAGATTGCACAGGTGAATAAGGACTTCCAGGCTCCCCACTTAATAGAGTTTCACTATTCATTTTTGTCTTCAGGCAGGCAATGTAACGACTGCAGAAATCCTTGCAGAGTTCATTAACCTTTTCTAGCTCCAGCAGATGGATACGCAGAACTTGGATTGCTTTTACCATCTGAGAGAGAGAATTGGAAAAAAAAATCAGAAACAAAATAACTCTTGGTGAAAAAAAAAAATTAATGTAAGATTTAAGCAAACATCATTTTCTAGCAACAAAGATCACCCAATTAAAGCAGAGGCACTAATTGCTAAGTGCTGGAATGTGAAAGGAACACAAGTAAACTGCCACACAGGGGAAATAAAATGAGACAACAAAATGATCTTTGTCACATGTGCCACTCCAGGAAGACAGAGCAGTTCAGGTGTCACAGGGCACAGGATGAGCCCATGTGGTCTCTAACCCCCTGGTACAACTCTGGTCACAGACCACACAGGACTGGAGGTGATGGAAAGCAATCCCATCCACACAAATGATGTGGAAAGCAGGGCTGGGACAGGCTTGGCCAGTAGCAGCTCCCTGGAGCTCTATAAATCAGAAACACCAGGTTCAGCTCCATGTTACACCCTGACACAAGGAAACCAGAGGGTACAGAGGAGTTGGAGATACAGTGAGAAAGAAGATACTCCTGTGATTATGCATAAATTTGTCCCACAGACTGCTAGGGAAGATGAAGGCTTTTATTTTTCAATAAAATTAGAATAAAGAGGTCCCAAATTTAATCACGCTGTTCAACAAAGCTTAAAGTAATCAAACAGTTCTTCAGTGCTACAGCTTTTAAGTTCCTCTGTGATTGTATGTCAAAGATGAACAACTCTCAGGTGAAATTCTGTAAGAACTTTCAGGTGAGGAGACTGATTCTGAAATACAAAACATTAAATACAGAGCACTAAACAAATTAAAAAAAAAATCCACGTTTAAGCTAAAATCCAGGTACAGGAGATACATATGTGAGGAGAATACTTGTCATGCTCACTGTGAGGAAAACACTGTAAGCCTGGATAACCAATGGTATTACATACTGCATAAAAATAGCTTTGGTGATTGTAAGGGTCATGGCAGAAGATCAGAAGCTAAAACCAAATCCAGATGGTCTAAAAGGAAATCCAGGACATTCAAATATGTACACAACACACCAGCAAAGTAATTATTTTTTATACAACATGCCACCTCCAATGTTTCTGTGCTGTGCTGGATCTCTGAGACAAATATCCTGCAGTTTTATGAAACTGAACAGTTGTAATTTTGAAGCACAGTGCAGAGCTTGACTTTGCAATTATTTGGAAAAAATCTGTCTTATACGACAAGTTATTTACCGGGGCAGAGCACTGAATCCAGTGAACAGAAATGATACCCTCCAAACTAATTATCTGTCACTTCCAATTCAAGGAGACAACTGGGAGCTGAAGATGCCTTTGCTCAAAGGAGAGCAAGGCAGGAAAACTTTTGGGTGTGCTCCCATGTCCATCATGACATTTTAGATTTCATTGAGACAGATCTTTTCCCTGTTTTTTCAGCAAAAAGTTCTAGGACACTCACTTGGCGTAGACAACTGTGTGTTCAAATAAATAAGACGAAAAAAGTTAAGAAATTACATGATTTTTTAAAAATTACTTCACAGGGATAAAAAGAAAAAAATACATATTTCATTACGTAATTCATATGTAAAAAAAATTACAAAAAAAATCAAACTTACATGTTTCAAAAAACAGCTGCAGAAAAATCTGAGCTGTAGATTTGGGGGAGTTGATCCAAACCAGTATCTGGTAACTCTTTCAGCCAATGACACTGAAAGCCTTTGAAACACGAAGTGCAGTGACCCAGCACTGAGACACAAACCAGTGATTTTCTAACCCAGCCCAGGTTGCTGTTTAAACTGTGCTTAAGCACCTTTAAACACAACAAAGTTAAAGCACTTAAACTAAATTTTAACACAAAACAAAGGTCATCTGTGTTTCAAGAAATTCTGTTTCAGAGACAAAAAAGCTTAAAATATAAAATTCTTCATGTGTGACTGATCAGCAAATTGTACATCATATTAGTGAGTGCTTTAAACATTCAGCTAAAACTGAGGTAACAAAATACGCTTTTGGATACATAATATTTGACCATATTAGAGATTAGTTTATTTTTACTCAGTCAAAACAGTTGGGTTTTTTTAAACGTTAGCCAAATTTGTACTATTTATCAACATGTGCTCAGAGGAAAAATGAAAGTCCTTTCTTCAGCTTAGACTTAGTTTAAAATTGATGGTTGATACTTGAGGTGAAAATTGAATTAAAGTCAAAATTAACCACAAACCCAGACTCAGTAACACTACCCAGGTTTCTGCAGAGCCCCTCTCCATCACACTGCTCGTTGCAGGAAGCTGTGCTGCTGTGGATAGGAGGAAAACAAAACTTTGCAAATATGCCATGCCTGTCACCAGGACTTATTAATTCATTTACAGCTACATTAATTGTGGCCATATGGCTCCTGCTCTCTTGCAGCACAGGTGGACCAAACTTAATGCCAGCAAAAGTTCACTTTTTCCTTAAAACTACAGGAACCAAGAACTCCAGATAAAATAACTTAAGTTGGACAAAGGTAATACAAAGAAGTGTTTTCAGACAGGTCACAGCAGTTGTAATATTTCATTTATTCAGTGCTGGTGCATAGAATATGCCACAGAACAATGACATTTTATAACTGATTCAGTCTTTTCAGCTGTAGCAATAGCACTGGAGTATCTCTTCAGAGAAATGCATGAAAATGCAGTAACTATGAGATTTGTATATATTCACAGAATCCTAGAATGGTTTGGGATGGAAGGGACCTTAAAAATCATCCTGTTCTAACCCCTGCCATGGGTAGAGACACCTTCCTTATTGTTGAAATTGTTTTAAGTGAAGATAATGGTAAACTATGAAGCAGAGGAAGAAAAGTTATTGAAAAAACTCCCAGTTCTTACTATCCAGAGCCTATTCATGTATAAATATGTCTCCAAATTTAAGAAATTTTATCTTTACATTCACAGCTCACCTACCTCCCTGACCCAAATCCTCCTGCAATTTAGTTTTCCAGTGGAAGAACACAAACTCTGGAAGAAAAGCTATTTTATTCTCATTTGTTTTGATTTGATAACCTCACTCCTCTATTTTGAGTCCTCAGCTATGAAACATAGTTAGAAAAGGTGTAAGTAGAGGTTTATGGGACAGTTCTGCAAATTAAAACAGCAAAAGCACTATTCAGAAAGGCTTGGCCAGTCAATATTCAAATGACATCAGGTGGCTTCACCACTACAGCTCGGGTTCCTGACACAACTAGAATGCAAGAGAATTGAAAAGAGGGTACTGAACCAAAAATCCTTACCCCAAATAAACAAAAAACTCAGGGAGTCTTCAAAAAAGGCAGTGTCCTGTTCAAATACAAAAGGGAGAGTATATTTAACACTCCTTGTTTTGTATTGTGTCTGGACTTGCCAAAGCCATTAGTAACCTGCTCTGACCTCACAGCTGACCCTACTCTGTGCAGGAAGTTGGACTACAAACCTCTTGAGTTTGTAGTCCAGCCCACACCATCCTTTGGTCCTATGAATGCCAGGAAATTTAAAAATGCACCCATGTGTGGGTAGAGTTTACTCTGAACAGAAGCAACACGAGAGGCAGGAACCACCCTGAGGCAACGTGGGATTTCTGCAGGGTTAGCAGTGAGCAACAAAAAAGGTGTAAAGCAATGAATGTCTTAAAAGATGAAATAATCTGTGAAAAGTCTAAAAAAACTCTCTGCAAGCACCCATGCTGAACAACTTCTTAGACACAGAGGAGTCTGTCTGTGGATGTCCTATGCACAAAAGGAGACTTTTTGCACAAACGGAGAACAAAGAGCAGTTGGTGCCTTGGTTCATTCCAGGATCTATTTTATCTGTAAAAAGGAGGTAGGGATACCAAAGTGTAAGGGGAAAAAAGTGTGGAGCTCCAAGAGATGATACTCCCAAGTCATATGGATAAGCTGAGCACACTTGCAGAAAGCAGCAACAGAGACCATCAAAATCTGATTATTGACACCAACCCACACCTTCTGACACTGATGCTTGGTAAAAGGACTAAGAGAGATCCAAACAACATTCCAAGAAGATATGGTGGAAGTTACAACTCTAGGAAAGCACATTTCCAGTCTACACATTCCATTTCCAGTCTACATTTCCACGTCCTTCCCACAGGATTTGAAAACAGGAGATTTGCAGGACAGAACCACAGAGTCATCCCAGAGCACGTGGCCCAGGATTGCACCCAGACTTGGGAAAGACATTGCAGAAGTAAAAAAGGCCTGGTAACAATTCTCCTGATTGACTATGACCCTTTGCCCTGCTGATTCAACATCACCAGCTGATGTTGTTGGAGAGTTTAACTGGGAAGAACAGCATCCCTAGAACAGAATCCTTCCATCTAGATAGTAACAAGGGTTTGAAATCTGGTTTACAGGCAATTTAGTGAGTATCCTTAAAATTAAGTTTCAGGTGGATGCTACCTATATTTCTTGATGCTGAAATCCTTTTTAATACCAAAGCAGGAAGCCACCAATTAATTTAGAATGGGAATTATAATACCAAAGTAACAAGATAATCTAGACCATAGCTTAGTAAGAGCTACTCAAATTGGAACAAGCATCCACTGCTCTTAATGAACTTCCTTTCTGGTCAAACTGATCTAATGCCTGAGCTACCCAGATTAACATTCTGTGGTCCTCTGGATGAACTCCAAACTCCTCTGTTGGAGCATTCAAGGCACTTCAAGTGAGTGCACAATGTGGAAAGTTGCCAGGACTGTAAGTGACCCTACAATCACTATCTGTGACCCTTCATAATTTCTGTTATCTACTTAATTAGCCCACAGACAGCATGGAGCATGGAATTATATTCTGCTGCTTTGGAGCTGTCAGTTGAAGGTCTGCCACAGAAACTGCAGTCCTGAATTCTACATCTCAAAGAGGTAAAAGGTAAAAAAAAAGAAACAGCTGACCAATTTTCTTACTGTAACAGGCCTGTGACTCTCAGGTAGGACTTGAATTCGGCTCTTTAGTGTTGTGATGCTCAGTTCATCTCAGTTTAGCTCTGGCTCTGAGTTGATCCTACTGAGCAAACATTTACACCTTATTTGTTTGACTCTGCTCCACCCTTCTAGCCCAGTCTAATTATCAGTCTTAATAGCTTCTCCTTTCAGATGAATGGTTGAATTAACATTGGAGTTAAAAAGGGAAGGACAGCATGAGCAGAAGATGGAACAAAGGCGCACAATGGTGTTTCTTGCTTCTAAAGACAGACTTTTTATTTTTATCTCTATTAAAAAAATATATATGACACGAGGCAGAAAAAACTGCCTGTCTGCAGCCTTCTCTGTGCTAAGCACCAATATTTCAAGCTGAAAAGAGGCTGAAAGCCATGCTAGCCAGTTCACAACTTGACAGAAACTTGTGCTCACTGCTCCATACCAAATGAAGAGCCTGTCAGGAGGTCAGCTGTTCAGAGCTCCCAGCCTCCAGGACAGGCAGAGGACAAGCTGCACTCAGGTTTCATTTGGTATCCAGTAACAGAAAGTCACAGCTAACAATACGACCACAGGACAGGAGTTCAATGCCAAGGATTTTTGATTTTGCAACGTGGTTCCAGTTTAAGCCACTACTGACCTCAGCAGCCATGGAATCCAGGACATAAAAAAATAATTCCTTACCCACCTCAAGCACAATCAGCCAGATTTGTGCAGCCCATCAGCAAAGGGGAACACCACATAAACCAAGAGACTTTGTCACTGGAACCACAAACTAAAACTGTAAACAGGTCAATGACAGGAAGGACTATTGGAACATACCAGACCCGACTACAACCAAAGCAAGCTGGATCTGAGAGAGTGTTTATGTATGACCAACAGCACAGGGAACAGGCCAAGGCAAGCAGGATCTTTGGAGGCTCACAGAAACCACAGAATAGCTGAGGTTGGAAGGGATCCCTGGAGGTTGTTTAATCCAACCCCCTGCTCAAAGCAAGGTCAGGTAGGGCAGGTTCCTTGGGGTCATGTCCAGCTGAGTTAGAGTTTTTCCAAGGATGGACACTCCTCAACTCCCTGCAGTATTCAATCACCCTCAGAGTAAAAAGGTTTAATGGAACCTCCCGTGTCTCAGTTCATGTCCATTTCCTCTTGCCCATTTTACCGAGCACCACTGAGAAGAGTCAGTCTGTCCTTTTCCCTTATTAGGACTTGGCATTTCCCTTTGCTGAATTCCATGAGATTCCCATTTTTCTGCTTCTCCAAAAGCAATGGAGAACCTCTGAATGGTGGCAGAGCCATGAGTGGATCAGGATCAGCCCCTCCTCCCAGTTTTTAACACCTGCAAACCTGCTGGGGGTTCAGTCTGCCCCATCACCCCAGTCACTATTGGAGATGTTGAACAGCTCTGCTTTCACCATCAGTCCCTGGAGAACAGCCCTCAAGTGGACTTCATGCTGCTGACCAGAATCCCTTCAGCCCAGGGTTCACCCATTTTTCAGTCCACCTCACTGCTCCTTTATCTCATCAGTTTGTCTATGAGAACATTGTAAGAGACATCAAAAGTCAAGGTAAACCACAACCACTGCTCTTTTCTCATCCACTGAGCCATACAGCCACTGCATTCCAACGATTAGATTTCAGATGTGCTTCTGAAAAGAAATTGGGATTAAAGAGATACAGGAAAACAGTGTTTTTGTGTTGGATTCAGAGAGCCACAAATGAAGAATGTAACCTGAGGCTTAACAAGTCAGCAGACCTGCTTCGTGCAGAACACAACTAACTCTCATTTTTGAGTAAAATATTGATGGCAGCTCTATTCAAAATAGGGAAATCATAGCTTCATCACAGGAATGACTTTCAGAAAGCCTAAAGGAGTCAATGACATGAAAGAAAAAATGGTGTATATTAAAGACTAAGATCATCTTATAACAGCCCTTCTCTCACATTAACGAGATGAAGCGTGATTTAAATAAAATTGGAAAAAAATTACGTCCATGACATGTTTTTGATAACATCTGACACTCTAAAATTAATTTTCAGAGTCAATCTGGCTATGGAAAGGATTTGCTTCTGTTTGTCTCTAATACACTCATATCAGATGAGAACAGGAAACAAATGTGAAGAGCCCAATGTAAATTTAGAGATAAAAGGGAAAGGGGGGTCAGAAGGAATTTTTAAATATATTTTTAATCATTAACATAAAGAAGAATCTCTCACAGGCAGAAAAATGTGAAGAGAAACTATAAGGACCAGTTGAGATCAGAAATTAGGAAGAAGCTGCAAATGTGATGATTGTTTCAGAAATGAAAGAAACAGCTAATACTTACCAAATTATCAGTTTCTGGATCTTCACAGAAAAAAGGTTTTCCTTCTTTCTCCTGCTTCCTTACAAAGTTTTCAATATCTACATCAAAACTGGCAGAAGTTGTGCCTTCTGAGCCTTGTGTAGATTGTTCACATTTTTCAAATAATAGTGCTAACAAGGGAAATAGTGGGTGCCTAGAAAAAAAAAGTTTAAATACATGAATAAGTAAGTTAAGACATCCAGCTCAGAAAAGCTCACAGTCACTCATGTGAGTGTGACAAGTTCTGGAAGAGACTGCATGTAACACCACTGGCTAGAGAAAAATAAGATAAAAGTTTGTTTTCATTTTGATTTACCACACTCCAGAGGCAAATGCAATAGTAAAATATGTATATATTTAATTAAAGAAAACAATCACAAGCAAAAAAGCTCAGACTGTTTAATGCACTGTAATTGAGTGGCACTGAGACAGATTAATACAGTGCACTAGAAATGAGATTTAGGATTTACAAAGAGGATGAATGCAGATTTAAATGAAGCCTGATAAAATTGATTTATTCTTCAATGTGGGCCATACTTAGACACCACGAAATAACTTTAAAAAATTGAGAAGAGTATTCAGGCTTAGAGGCCTCCTGTGAAATCATGCTCTGAGAGAAGATTTTGTTAGCTCAAGTCTGTAAATGAATGGATACATCTTTCTGCTTCAGGTTGAGGGGTTTTTTGTATTTTGTTTGGCTTTTTCCTGTTTTGGTGGTTTTTTTTTTTTTTTTTTTTTTTTTTTTTTTTTTTTTTTGTTTGTTTTTTTTTTTTTATTTGTTTTTTTTTCTTGTTTGTTTTTTTTAACCTGAAAACCAGTAATGTGTGTCTTTATAAAGTACTTGAAATAAAAGGACATTTAACCCCATGAAAACTGAGCAAACTGCTTAGCACAGCACTTCACTGAAAAAATCTCAAATTAGTGTGCTCATACATCAATATTTAATCTATTTTGAGCTAATTACTGGGGAATAGATTGTTAACCCTAAAGAAAACGGAGTAAAGATTGACCTAATTACAATAAAAGTAAAAGCTCTTATTAAAGATAAACACTACAATATGACAAATAGTGACCACAGTTTAAAGTCTAAGGTAGCTTTCTAGATTTGGCAGCTTTAAAATTGCTGAAATTGAAAAATCTCACCAGCTCAGGAGGTTTTTCCTTGGCTGATGACTGACAGTGAAGCCTATTTGGTCTCATTCTTTCCCTTAAAAACCATGGAGACAGCCAAGAGATCACCTGATTTGAAGCTCCTCATTATTTATTTATTAAAAAACCCCAAATCCTCTACCCTATCCTTCCCCCTTCCAAAGACAGAACACGAGTCCATCACTACCTGTAAATGGCCTGCTTGTCTGCATCCATTGGAGTCTGAGATTCTACAGGGGCAGGACTCACCCCTTCGGCATCAGTTTCAGAGCAGTTGGGATCTTGTTCAGTTTTTAACTCTGTTACCACTTGCATCTGTAGAAGAGAAGAGTAAATCTGTAGCCCTGACGTAAAATAAGGATGCTGTGTTCTAAGGGAAGAGCAGTGCAAAGGGCTCCTCTATTGCCAGGAGGTTGGTGTGACTTGGCAGTGACACAAGAAGTTGTACAAGCAACAAAACCCCTCTTTTAATCCCTGACACTTTTTGATGGATAAAGGTCACTTCCAAGTTTTAGCATTTGCCTTTAAAATGGGAATGACATATTAGTAAATTGTTGAAGCGTTTTGTCTCTGAAATGGCTGTTTTTGGAATAGCCTACGGTGCATTGCTCCAAGAAGTTCATGGGAATGTGCATAAAAATCCTTTAGTATTAAATCAATAAAGAAAAGTTTATTCTCCATGTTTTCTTTCTTATTTTTTACTGTGCATTGTATAAGGGTACTGAAGGAAAAGGATCTTCTAGGTTTTCTTGTGCCTTAAAATGCACATTTGCGTAAGAAGATCTGAAATATTCTGTGTCCCTCCAGTTCTTCAATTATAGGAGCATAACCTCCCATGACCTTTAGCACTCCATTTTAACATATTGTAAGAACCAAGTATTTTAGGGCTATCAAACTACAGGAGAACAGCAGTAACTCCTTCTGCACATCCATTTAATATACATTTATACCATGGAGAAGTGACACGGAGCCACAGCTTCACCTGAGCACCTCCTAAATTGCCTTAGGAGGCTGGGCACACCTGTGGGGTGCTTTGAAGGTGTTCCAAGTGTTTTTTTTCCACCACCTCCAGCTAAATATCTTTTGGACTGAAAGGTCTTCCAGGAACCTGTACTGTGAAAGTCACAGTTTCCACCCCTCAGCCCAAACTCTTTGGTTTTCTCCCATTTGAGCATCTGCACAAGGACATGAAACCACTGCAGTCTTTTCTCTTAATTCTCTTTTATCTCGGGTAGAAGACAGACAGTGCTCTAGGTATCTCCTAGCTGCAGAGACAAAGGCCTTCAGAAACTATTAGAGAACCTGACTTTAACAGAATTTAATTTATTTCCATGTAACAGCAGCAGAGAAATTTGTAGTATTCTTAACAGTCTGGGAGAACCAAAAGGTTTGTGCTTTATTACCTTTTGGGGCCAAGCCATCTCCTAGAAAAATCAGAAACGCAGAAAATTCAGCATCTCCCACCCAACAGAGCAGCCTGCCTTGCAGAGAGCTCCCTCAGCAAGCAGAGATGATTTTCAAGCCAGAATGCTTAAAAAAAAAAAAACCAAAGATGTAACTAATGGACTAATTTCTTGGCTAATGACAGGAAGGAGGAGCAAATTAAAAAGGGATGACTCAGACAAGTGATTATAAATGTTGGCCATACATCTGCAGGGTTTGAAAGGAGGGAGTGTGTTCAGTGAGGGTTCTATCTCCCTAGGAGGAAGAAACAGCTCACTTAAAACTGCAAGTTTTTTTTCTGTGGGCCATTTGCAAACTAGAAAAACAGCAAGCAGCTGAATTACCTGTCTACCTTGGACACTGAGAGCTTGAATTACACACAAATACGATAAAAATGCTCTCTCCCAATCTGTTATTTAGAAAAAAACCCCATATTTTAGTTTCACTGCCATAGGATGGTATGTATTTGCTGGGGGAATAAAGTCAAATATGTGAAGTAGGTGAGAGGAGAGAGAGAAATTAGAATTGAAATTAAAAAACCAAACACTAAAAATCAAAAATCTGACTGCCTTCAGATGAACATTTTCAGGAGATGTGGAAAGTTGCTGTTTTTTTCCCCATTGTTGCCATCTGCTGACAGAAGTACTTTTGCTTAGGGCTGACACAGAGTAAGAGAAAAATGGATCTTCAGAGTAGAGGCCACCTCACAACTTGCCTCCAGTTACCAGCATTTTAATTCAGCAATTTAAAGTGTAAAACTACACAGCCTGTTGTACAAAAAAAGAAACATCATGACCAAATACATATGGCTGTGTTTCATTATTCCAGCTTAAACAATGCCAAAGCAGGCACTAAGGATAAAGTCACTAGTGTTTTTTTCCCCTCTTCCTAATTATATTTAGTTCCTAGAGAAAGGAAAACACACCTACCTGTTGTCCATCTTGATAGTTGTCTATACTTAATGTCTGTGTTGCCATCATGGTTATTAAGACATTAATCGTGTCAAATCATCATAAGTGTGAACAAATATTCTTTAAAGAAAAAAAAAAAGTCAGTTAAAAAGTGGCCACTTAGAATCCATTTCTAGAGGGGGAAGAAAAAATAAAGGTAGAAATTCAGATTTATGCACACTTCTCAGAGAGTTTATTGACAACAACAGCCACGTCCAAATTCAAACAAGAAATAAATTCAGTTTGGAAATAGAACAGGTTTTATCAGCAAAAAGTTTATTGTATCTTTTTATATTTTAAAGTAAAATTTTTAATAAGAGGCTGAGGTTTATTGCACTCACAAGATTCACGTGAACTTTAGCATTCATTTCTGCACTACTTAACTGACATTCTAAGGTAATAGATGAAATCTAGAAAGGGGCAGGTTTGTGTTTCTATGTTTTGAAAAGGCTCCCAACCCACTGAGCATCACTGTTAATTGAAATAATAATAGTTAAAATGGTGAATCAAATGCAAAATGTTAAGGAATATCCTGTTCACATTTGGGTGGGAATCCCAGATACTAAAGTAGGGTCTGAAACTACTTCCAGAGACCAAGCCTCAAATCACTTCTGACATCAGGAATTTGCCTGATCCAAGTCATTTAAGATTCAACAAAGAAGGGAACAACATTTAACAATTTTTAAGCAAGTAGGCCCACGTGATTATAAAGTTTCAAAAGGGACCTAGGAATTGAGAAGTCTCAATTTCAGACACGTTTGAAACTTTGGGAAATACTAATTACAATAGGATTTAAACACAACTAAATGCATCATGTTATTCTCTCTAGGCATTAGCCGGAGCTTGGTGCCCAGATGAGTTAAATATTTTTAAGTTAAGACATACCATAATTAAAAAATAATAAATTAGCAAACCACCACCACCAGATACAGGGTACCCAACTAATTATCAGTTCACATTTCATTTTCTTGTCAGATTTGCAGCCATTACAACTGAAATCATGTAACTCATTAAGCCATTACCAGTAACTATTAACACAGAAGTCAATTTTCCTTGACACATAGAAGTCCTAATATTTAGCTAATATTCAAAAAATCCATATTAAAAAAGAAGTCAGAGCTCACATCTTGAAAATCATTACATCCAGCTAATAATTCCAGGTTTTCTGCTCTTTTTCACTTATATCAGTATTGAAGAACTAAGCTTTAAAATTTTCACCAGTTGAAGATCTGAAACAGAATTTTTTTTGCAATGTGTTCAATCACTACACATTTTGCAACTATTTTTAAGTCCTTTTCTTATTGCATACTACTACTGCATATGACCATTTTTAAGAGCAATTTTTACATTTCTGGATATTTTCCCCTACAGACTATAACAGTCTCAAGTGAGTGTTTCATTTTGCAGACACAGGACAAATTTCAAGGTTCCTTTCTTTGACAACAGTTTCAGGCACAGAGACAAACCAAACTCCTCAGGAGAAACCTCAAGCCTTACTTTGCATCAAATTCATTCAATGTAATTCCTAAGTGTGAGTGCAATTCTTAAAATCTTTTTTTAAACAGCTCAAAGACCAGAGAAGTCCACCAAGATGATGTAAGCATGGCTTCCTCTACAAACTAGGTTACACCTGTTTTTACAGAATATCAGTATTCTTTCTTTGAAACTCCAAAAACATTACTGATTTCTCCACCAAAATTAAAAATACAAGAACAACCTAAGTGCACTTACTGATAGAAGTACCTCAGATTTAATTTTTTTTTACAGTTATAAGTCATTTAGTGTTAAAAGTTAAGTTAGCATCTGCCACAAATAAGTGAAATACCTCTCAAAATACTTTAAGAGAACACATTCTAAAGCATCAGCCCTGTAAGCATTTGCCTGATGTTTAAACATTTATTTTCTTTCATAAATGGCAGCTGACAGCCAGTGCAAGTGCCTGTCTGTATTGATAGAGTGAACAGGCATATAGAAAATGCTGCTTTTCTTCCTTCTCAAAAGACATACATTTAATTTATGACTGTGACATCCAAAGCATGGACCAGACTACCCTCAAAACAAAAGCAGAACAGTTGAAAAGATAAACAAAGAAAGAGCAAACACTATTTAATTATTATTTTAAATCTAATCCCACAGAAAACTCTGCTAAAGAAATTGTTTGACTGTGAGAGAAAGTTGAAATTCTTAGGCAAAAATGAGAAAATAAAAGTAAAACAGTTATAGAAGAGGAAGAAAGTCTTAAGAGTTCACAGGGACATAAGATCATATTTGTGGCACGAAGAAAAACCTGCAGAGGGAGGCCACAAAGATAACACATGTAAACTGGTAAAGACAGTAGGACATGGCAAGAATTTTTGGAGAACACGACAAGCTGGACTAACCCCTCCTTCCAGCTTTCCATAATGAAGAGATGTTCCACATCTGGAAGGCCCTCAGGCCACACAAGAGAAGAAAGGAGGTGCACAGCTTTGAGCTAGATTATTTCATCTAGACGGACTTTTGCCATATATTCTCCCAGGGGAATGACTGGAAAGAATTCTATATGGGTATATCCTTTATTTCCCACAAGAGCTTCCCCTCTGACTTATAATTACAGTAGAAAAAGATTAAGCTATTAGGCAAGATAGGAACTGATGAGATTTAGTGAAGACAACCACTGCAAATCAAGAAGAACAAATTGAGCTAATCACACGCTTAAATTGAGGCAATTAACTGAGGAATTACTTCTGTTCACTAAAAAGAAACATTTCCTCATTGCTCAGTAGAGGCAAGAAACAAACTACACTAAACTTTAGGAAAAGTGACTGAGGAGGAATGAACAGATTTGGCTTTTCTAACCTGGCTGGGGATGCAGCACCCAGGGCTCGTTAGCAGGCAGAGCCTCAGCAGATGCTGCTATCGCTCCCAGATGTTTATCACTGCCACAGACAATTACTTCCACAGCTCCTCCACACGTGGATGGTTTCTGATCCTTTTTACATCCAGGCTGGTTCAGGCCTCTCCCTGCTAAAGGTGGCTGTGATGGAAAGCAGCTGACTTGGTCTGGAGTGCACTCGGACAGCCCCTGCTCTTGGCTGACCTACTGGTGTGGTAATTTCTGGCTCATGTGTGTCGATTCTCAGCTCACAGCAGGACCATCTCCAAGCAGCACACTCTACCTCAGGACACAGAGTATTTGGGTATCTGAGGTGAACACAAGAATATATGACTTCTGGACATCTCAGCTTTCAAAATGCCAATTATTCTCTGTGAAAGAAATCGAGAGCAGAGGGAAAACTGTGTGTTTGTGTTACATTCAAAGACTTACAAATAACAAAAATAACCGGAGGGTGAGTCTGCCAGTCTGCTTCACATGGAACAGAAGTAACTCTCATTCTATTTATTTTGAAAGCAAAGCGTGTGGAAAACCCAAGGAAAAACTTAAGGTCATGTAACTGGAAGCTCATGCACGACCTGCAGTCAGAAACTCCACTGATACCTGGGGCAAAAGGGAATTCATAAAATATCATGGTCTACAAAGCAAAAGGGAAAAGAAAGAGAAGCCTTTTATAAAATGAGGTATGAAAGGAAAATGTAAAGCAGAAAGGAAGCTAAATGAAGCAGGGTAATCATAATTAGAAATGTGGAGACTTTGTGCGAGCTGAGCATGTAAGAGAGGAGATTAAATGTGAGCTGAAATATACACACAAAGTGATCACTTCACATTCATCACTCCACTCCTCCCTTGTTCCACTTACTCCTTTATAATTAAGGGCACAGGGACCACCCAGTAACTTTAACAGAAGGTGCAAGTGAGCTGCTGGAGATCAGTGGTATCATTTTTAACATACACAAGCTACAACAGATGTTTGTAAGAGATATAAATAGTTATGCTTCAGGCTACATGCTAACCACCAACCCTCTCAGGGTTGTGAAGGAACTACCTAACAGACTTGTTAACAAGTAATCATTCCTTCTAATTTTCCCTCAAACATGTTTCTTTGAAGTCCTTCAGAGAGAAATGCATGACTGGCAGATTTGGCATGGCTCTTTGTTCATTCTTGTTTAACTTTAGTCCTGGCACTCACTGTGTAACGTTAGATACTTACATCCACACACCAAGTTAAAAAGAAACAAAAATCAGTTCCCTTTGACACATGAAAAGCAACTAGAACTGGCTTCCTTTTCAACACAATACAGGATGATATTTATTTCCAGGGCACACTCTTTTCTAAAGATAAAATATTGGCCGTGAGAAAGCTGCTCACCCCTTTCCTTCAGTGAGTTGAAGACATTATCTTGTTCCAGCAGAGATCCCACCGATGTTCAACGTGGAAGACAAAAACCTAAAAACAAACAGAGAAATAGTCAGAAGAAAACACCATAGAACACACATTCTGAGACTCAACATGATTTTTTAAAAAATTGTTTTATTATGTGGTTCCCTCATCAAGTTTTAATGAACAGACAGGAATTTCTTTGCACGTTTTGCAAATTTTGTATTGTTAATAATCTCTAATCATACCCATTATCCCACGCTTGAACTTCTTATCCCATTATTTGATCTTTCTCTCATCTTATTCCATTCATTCTTTACATTCACCTTTGTCTCTGCTGACACCTCTAACAGAAGGCTCCATTTGGATAATAACTCCCTCACTGTTCAACCTTCATATTTTACTCCTTAGCTTGGTGTCTGTCTGCCAAGACTAGACATGACACATCCCAAAAATAAAACCATGAAATGCAAATAGGAATAACTCACCACTGTTGTGAAAATTAAGCATGAAATCAAGAAAGGTGAGAGAATTTTCCCCCCATTTAAATCTCCTTCATAATAATTTGACTACAATCCGTGGTAAAATCAAAGCATGATGCTAGAAATGAGCCATTGTTAGGATCCTGCGTTCTGTGAAGACAGGTTCTGCTATAGGATTATTCGTCAATTTTAAAAAGCTTTCCAAAAATTACCACTTAAAATTACCTTAATGACATTTAATAGCACCCATTTGATACACTGAAGGTACTTTTAAAAAGTAGCAAGGATTGTGAAAGCAAAGTAGCAAAGACTGTGAAAACATACTTAGAAAACACAACTGCTGAAAAGCATTAAAGAACCATCTCAGGGGAAGTTCCAGACACTAAGGTTGCATAAAGGCCACCAGAAATTAAATTATGGCTAAAACACAGCTGAGATCTTGAATCTGATTATCTCTATTTCTCACATAGACAAAATTCACAATAAGAACCAGAGAGAAAGTAAGTCCAACAGTTTTGAAAGCAAGATGAAATTGGTCTTTGAACTGATTTTTAAACTTATTAAAATCTATGTATGTGCTGTTTTCCAAGAAGTGATGGTTTTCAGACAAGTTCACAGAAAAACAAAATATGAAGGGCCACTCAATCTAGATGCCACCTCTGGTTCATGAAACCTGGTTCTAAACAGAGCAGGGAAGGTATCTGAGGAGTTGTAAGGCAATTTAAATTTCAGACATTGGTTAGAGACTGAACACTGAGCAAGAAGGAGTTTCAGTCCAAAGTGATACACCTGGTCTTGTAGGTTCAAGGAACAGATGGCACATTAGAAGTTCTTACCACTTCTCCTTAAACTGTCAAATATCTGTGTCTTCAGAAAATGGGCTCCTCTCATTTCTGCAGCTTCTTAATTCTGAGAACAGTGTAACCCTCTTTTCTCCCTTCTTCACACACCATGCATTTTGGTATTCATTCTCACTTCCATTTTCTGGGCTACCTTCAAATAAACGACTTCTCACTATTTATGGCATCTTCAGAACAGACGTCACTGACAGATAAACTAGGATTGATAAATAGATAAATTATCCATTCCTTATCTCTGGTCAGACAGAAGGAGAACTACTGCAAAACGGAAAATCCCAGAAATAACTGCAGCCAAGAACTGATGGGGCCACTGCTGCCAGATCTGGTTGGTCAAATATTCAATGTATGAAGAAGTAGCCCTTGCCTGCAAAGCCTTCAGCTCAAACTATGGAAATAGCAAATTTCTAGAGAGCTTATGAGATATGAGGGCAGGAACAAAGAGGTGCTAAAGAAATGCAGGCTTGGGTGAAAGATGCTGCAGAGGGAAGGATGTGGCTGAGAAGGAGCCAGAGGATATTGCATTGATTTTGCCCTCTTCAAAGAGACACTGGACAACATTTAATACTTCTGTCTACCCTAAAACATATCAGACAAGAGAGATCTGAGCTTGCAGATGATGATGTCTTCTTGCACACTTCAGTGGGGGCAAGAAGAGGGAGCAGATGCACCTGTTACAAGGTGGAAACAACACCAAGGCACTGTGGAGTCATAACCTGGACTTGCTATTGCCAATTTTTCTTTTCCTTTTATTCCTCTGGCAGACAAGCTTTAAAGTAATGCCATCAATAACAACAATAAAAATTGTAATATGTAATAAAAATACCTAACTGTGAAACCAAAACAAAGGGCAACTTGCTTTGTCTCTCAGAAAGTGAATCACCACTGAGGTTTTAACTACAAAGTAAAATAGGAACTTGTTCATTCAAGCACTGAAGAAGCCTCGTTTGAGTCATCCTCTCATTCTGCATTTCAGATTGCAGGAAGCAAAAGCCTACAAATATGAGCAGACATTAAGATCCATGTATTTTTATAGATTCAAATAATGATAATAGTAATTGCTTCAAATAATGAAGCAGTAAGCAGAGCACACATGCCAACATCCAGGATTCATTCCACCTTTGCTGCAGTCCATCTCCATCTCCACTGACCTGCCCACGCAGAGTCATTCACAGAAATTAAGACAAACAAATCAATATGAAGTTGATGCAGATAAGTTTATTAAAACTGTGCTCAGTGAGAATGTTCTCCTCATTCAGCACCAAGGTGGCTTTCATTTCCTCTGTCTCATGTACTTAAAAAGTACAGCCATTATTTAGAATATTATGCTTTTAAGAAAGACAGTGCTCCTGTTAGGAACATAACACCAGCCTCAGGGATTTCCATCACACAGATACAGCCACTCAGTTACTCTACAACAGCTATGCTGTCAATTGCCCTGGGAGTCAAGCCCTAAAAAGCCACAAAACCAATTTCTGGCTGCAGTAAAATGAGATTTATTTTGTGTCACTTTGTTCCCTTTATTGTTTGGTGGTGCAATAGAGTTATTTATATGTTAATCTTGATGAATATGAGATGACATTAAAAAAATGAATGCAAATTATACTTTAAGAAACTGAAAATTAAAAATAAATTAAAATTCACAACGAAAGTTGAATTTCTGCAGAAATACAGACTGCACTCCAAGCCACCATCAACCTTTCTTTACATGTAGGATTTTGAACATACATACTATGTAATAGTGACTTTATTCAGCAAGAGCTCTCCAACAGTGTATCTACTGCTTTGTTGTCCCATTAATCTTTCACAGCATCCTCTTTTTATATTCCTCCATCTCAGATCTTAACAATCCATACAAAGTATTCATACCACAGGCCACCTCCCAAGCACCACCACACATTGTCACACAGCATGACCAACAACAAACCATCTCATTGAAAGATTTGTGTTCCTTTAGCAACTCACTCTTTGTTTAAACTCTGCTTTCGGCACATTTAATTCTATAAATTCTCCTATTTGCAAGTACCAAATTAAAAAAAAAAAAAAAAAGAATAAAAAACGTGGCACTTTATAAGCTAAAATTGCATATGCAGTTAACTGATAAAATGAATATTAAGGATGCATAGATCATAGGAATTCTTCTAAGCACAACAAGAGAAATAAAACTGAGGGAATCTGGGTCTTGTGAAGAACTCCAGCTCCTAATTCTGCACACATCCTTGGTGTGTACACCAGCATATTTCTAGGGAAAGGTGCATAATCATGGACACATTCCTGATTCCACGTCGTCATCAATTTACCACAGTCCTTCTTAACAAGGATGAGAAAGGTGAGGAATTCTACCCAATCCAGCCATAAAAGGATGTATGCCAGGTATCCTGCCTCCAGGTAGCTCTTGGAATTCCAGAAGGAAATCCTCAGGTTGTTCTCCTACCTTCTGCAAAATAGAATCTTCATTCTTCTGACTACAGAAAGATCTTCAAATTCAAGGAACTTCCTGCAGCATCTCATTTCTCCTACCCAATTCACACTGTAATTGGACCCTGCTTTATTAGCCCCATAAAGTAATAGTAAGGAATTTAGGGGACTAAACAGCAATTTTGGCAAGAGAAAAACAAAACTTGGGGGAAAGGAAACCTCCCTCTTTAATTGTTCCAAGACTCTTGAGGGATTAGGGTATTAGGGAACAAAAATATTTCCCATCACTCCCTCATCCACCACAGTAGAAATGAAGATTGCTTTTTTTCCTGTATTCTTAATATGACACACAGAAGGACTTTATAGGTCCAGCATGAGAATCCTCACAACATATTTACTGTTACAGGACAGAGAAGGATTTTTTTGCCCTCAGTTTTTACCCAATGTGCTTTCAGAACATGTTGGACCCAAAAATCAGGAAGATGGTGTCACATCTGCCTTGCTGCTCTCGTGGCAAGAGGGTGGCATTGGAACACTCCTTACATCCCACAGGATGTTTATCAGCACTTCCACAGCTGGAACTGATCCTGTACAACTTACTGATATTTAATTACTTTTTCAAACTCAATTTCGTTAAAAAAAAATAAATAAAATCAGTAAACAGAAAAAAGCGACAATTCCACCACCCTCCCCATTTCCCTGGCATTCCCCACATGGATAAGCAGGGATGTTTATGTCCTAAACACAAACCCATCCCCCTGCCACTGAAGCCCTTGGAATATCCACACAAGCACATCCCAAATTTCTTACTTTTGGAGAACCACTCATGGAACCATCTCCTTCCAGGCAAATTAAACCAAAGCAACAGGAAATCCTATTTTAATCATGATTTGCATCAGCACCCAATAAACTATGATTGAAATGAATCTTGTTTTGTGTTTATACTTTGTGGTTTCATAAAGAAGACACAGAATAACCACCAGTCTCTCTGCCTTTATTGCTATTGAATATTTTACAATGTGAGCAGTTTGTGTAAGCATATGTTATGTTTTCCAACATTTTTATTATAAAACCATAAAAGTTTCCAATTATTCTAAGAAGGCATGAGTTCCTGATGCTATTGAAGTACAGTTGAAAGGTGAATGGGAATTTTATTTAAATAATAAATGCATTTAAGACGGACTTTGGATGTTGAATGGGTAAGAAAATGCCCTCTCCACATTTCTGGCATTTAAACAATTCATTAAGATCAAGATGTTCCCTTATCAATTATTTCATTTTTATATATTTTATGATTTCTGGAATAACAACCCCATTAATGAATCAAGCATTAACTTGGACTAGCCAAAAAAACCTGAAAGTGACACAAAATCCTGGTCCTGCAACCCTCTGTGAAATCCAATTCTAATACATCACTAACTTTCCCAAAATCTTCCCTGTTTTGACTCTAAAATTTGGTCAAACCTGAACAATTAACTATGTTTTGCTACTAAGTTTAGGTCTTAAAATCAACTTAAGTAATTGTTATTTTCTTTTTTAAATAAGGATTAAATAAAAACTCTTCCTTTCCTGCTCCATTCTTGCTCCCCACCTCTCCCAAACACAAGTCTCCATCCTTCCAGGAGTTATGACTGCTGCCTAAATGTTCTGAGGTAAAGAAAGACTATTTAGGATTAAACTTACCCATCACCTACTGCTGTGGGCTGCATCATGCTGAACTACTTGGTCCAGGTGATGACTGCACAGGCAGGTGACATGCAAGGACCAACAGACAGGAAGACACTCGTGTTACACAGAATATTCAGGTAACTTAGATAATAAATATTTGCCCAGAACCATATAAACCAGGTTTTTCAAGAGGTTAAGATCTGTTGAAGTTTCTCAAGGAACAGCCATATGCTCCACGTGAATGCTTATGCTCCTTTCCCCTCTGCAACACTAAAATCCACAACTCAGCTGCTGATATGCTCCTAAATAAGAAGAATCCTGCCTCTCTTATAAATTAACATATTTATTTTCTCTTAAGTCATTCTCAAGATGCTGAGTAATTTTAAAGTTGGCAGAATAACCCTGCTCAAACATATTCATCATGGCAAATTTCAGTAGGATTAAGAATTAGGCTACTGAAATCAACACCTCAAAATAATAATAATAATAATAAAAAAGACAACCAGGTAATCTCCCTTTCGGTATTGCTACTATCATAGCCTAGATCACATAAAAATGGGCTAGAAAACATAAATTAAGTGATCACAGACTGACTCATTAATTCTGTAGATACAAAAACACACAATACAGCACACACATTTTCATTCCCCTGTTCTCTAGGCATGTTAAGCACATGTAAAGATCCAATTTCTGTTCCCTAATTGCCTCTGTTTCCTTGGAATATAAAAGGCTTGGACCTTATTTTTCAGCAAGTATGATAATATCCTTTTCCCTTTGTTTGCTGTGTAACTCATAAAAAGCCAAGCAGGATGTGAAGTACAGCCACACTTCCTAGCTTCTTCTGCCCTCAAGAAAAAACACTGACAATTTCCAAACCTCACCAATAAAACAAAAGTTGGAATTTGGAGGTTTAAAAGAAATGGATCCCCCTTTCAGTATTCCAGAAGTAAGCTGCCATATTCTACTTTTTTGCCTGAATTTCCCATCAGCTGCAGAAGAGAGAGCTGCAGATCCCTGGGCACAGCAGGGCAAGGGACAGTCTGTGATCATCACACTCAGCTCCCATTTTCAAAAATCACCTTCTGACTCTGTGTACTTAAACAGCCCTCAGGTTTAACAGCAAATACCTCTTTTGTACACCTAAGTATTAAAAAATGAGAACACCACGGCCTGGAGCAGCTGCCACATCAAACTCCAAACAATGTGATCCTGTGATGGATGAGAACCAACCATGGGAGAACAATTTCTGAGTTTTGTTTCCCTCTCAGTGCCATACATGATGTGGTATCCCCTTGCTGCTGGCAGGGGAACCAAGTCACTGCCAAGTTACCAACTTCATAAAAAGGTGCCACGGCTCCACAACAACAAAACTGGCATTTCCAGATCCGTGGTGCCATTATTTTATTTTCTATCCCACCCCCAGTTCTAGCCAATGAACCCCGTGTTCCACAGCTCTGGCATGAATTCACCTCAGTGCACAAAGTGAAGAACCTGCTACAAGTGTGAATATTTCAGTGTTCAATTCCCTTGGGGAGACATAAAATGGTCTGGGTAAGAGATTTTGGCAACATCTGGCATCAAATAAGCAAATTAAAGAACTCCATCAGCAGCTTTTCCTCCTTGCTCTTGGAATCCTCTTGCTCAGAAAAGCAGTAAGTTGTTTTATATTTTGTACAGCACTGAGCTGTGGCAAAACAAACCCCTCTGAGACTTCTCATTTTTAAACCTACAGACTCTTTGAACAGGTGAGAAGTGAAGTAACCAGCTGCTGCTGCTGCAAGGGAAGTAACATTTGCAACATTTTTAATTTCGCACAAAAAATTGCATTTGGTCTTACTTAGACCAAAATAAAAATATTAATCTGCTTTACTGTAAGCTTTCACATATGTGCCAGTTTTGCAGAGGCAACATTTGGCTCCCAGACCATGACATAATATTCTGAAATACAATTTGGACTGCTTCATTCAGGACATTAACATGGCCATTAGAACAGGCAGTTCCACTGCCACAGTGGTGGTTCTGTGATTATTCACCCTCGGCCACTAACACACGGCTTAATTTCACCAAAGAGTTACTGTTTTCCAGGAAATTGAATTGCTCCTGCACACTCCCAAACTTGGTAACAATCAGAATTATTAGGGCTTTATTAGAGCACTGCATTTACAGCACAGAAAAATACAGCTGGAAAGCAAAATTCTGAAGAAGAAATAACAGCTTCCAGAAGACTAACCATTTTAAAGAAATTAAATTTGTATTTCATTCATTCTAAACTCCTTTCAGTCCTATCATGGAAGACTGCAAGGACTCAGTTTTAAAATACTATTTTTATTTAACCCAAATATTACAAAATGTATTAAAAGTAGAACTCAAACTGTAAGTACTTAATACCAGCTTGACTTTTTACACGCCAAAGTGAAATTTCCAAATACAAAATCAAATCCCCACCAACCCTAAAAAATTTCAGCCTAGCAAAACACATAAGCACAAATTAAAAAAAAAAAAAAAAAAGCATGGCCCAAAGCCACTGGGGAGATCCATGAGAAATTATCTGAGCCTCCAAAATCCCAGTGCAGCACAACAGCCCCTGCTTTACTCTGTGACTTCCCATATTCATCCTGTGACTGAAGCACACTGAGCTCTGCCTTTCACCACTGAACTGGAGTATGAAAACAGCAAAACCTACAATGAAGTTTTCCTGTGGACACTTTAATTATGAGATGACAAAAAAATATGTCAAGTGGTGACAGTCAAGAGTAAAAATGTACTGTACAGTTCATAAAACAAACTGAAAATAGAACATACATGAGAAAAGTAACTCAAATTATTTTGAATAGATTATGTGAAATGTTTGGGGGATTCGAAAACTTGAATGTAATGGTTCTATATGTGATTACACAGAGACTTGGAAAAGGATAAATCGGCAATTTTACTTAATAAAAAATGCACTCAAAATGCATTTGTTGTTGCTTGATACTGTAGCAATGCCAGAGCCTGGAAATACACGGAAGGATGGGTTTCTGATACAATCACAACTTGTTTCCTGGTTCAGTATAATCCATAAAATTCACACATGCAGCTAACAGGGACTGACCAGGACTCCATCCAGCTGCAGAAGCCATCTCGCTTCAACCACACATACAAATCCAGCTGAAGGGACATAACCCCATAGCACAGGCAGCCCATAAACAGATTAAATCCCATACAGGACAGGGAACAACCTGGGAGTGCATTCACAGTATGGAAAACAGCAATATATGTGGATATCCTAAGCCATAGTTATTACAATTCTCATTAAACAATCTACACTAGTAAAATTTTGTGCAAGAGCACACTTGAGAATAAAATAGGGACCAGAAGTGCGTACTTTTTGTAAAAACTGAGAAAGGATTTTTTTAGTTTAAAAAAAAATAAAAATTGAGATATTTAGCATACTTTGAGAGTGACCTACAGCTTCTTGCTCTCCTCCACAGGATCTTGGCCCAAGCGTTTTCCAACATCCAGAACATAATGCTCATGTTCCCTGTTCCTGGGATCTGTTTAATGGAATGCACACAACCTATTCCAAAGAGGAGCAAGGACAAAAAAAATGCATCTTGCCTGGGCAGCTTTCAAGTGCAAGAATAAAATTTAAAAAAGAATTGGGAAAAAATAAAAAGCCAACAAAACCGTAATTCATTCAATTTTAAGGGTTTAATACCAGATAATAGCGTCTCGTATTAGGAAGAAATTATTTACTGTGAGACTGCTGAGGTACTGGAACAAGGTGCCCAGAGAAGCTGTGGCTGTCCCTGGATCCCTGGCAGAGTCCAAGGCCAGGCTGGATGAGGCTGGGAGCAGCCTGGGATAGTGGAAGGTGTCCCTACGCGTGGCAGGGGGTTGGAACAAGAAGATCTTTGAAGTTCCTTCCAACCTAAACCATTCTGTGAATCTCCCTCCCTAAACCACACCAGTCATTTACTCAGACAAAACTGCAAAAAAGGACTAAAAAACTTCAGCAGCAGATTAAAAAAAATAAGCAAATACTGTGACCTGCCTCTAAAATTACACTACATATCACCATTTAAGACTAAAGAAAATATTTAGTAAATTGTATTTTTAAAAATAGCAGTAAGTTATACAGAGAATTATCACATGAACGTGTTAACTACTTATATTGCTATACTATTAATTGACGAACTCCGGCGTGGTGGGAGCGAGGGAAAGCCATGGACTGCTCCATGAGACCTGGGACATGTGGCTCACTGAGGCAACACTCGGGGATAAAACCAGCGCTTGATTTATTATTGTTTACACACATCCCCAGCAGGGCCTCTGGGCAGTGTCAAGTCTCAGCTCCTAATTGCGGCCGCGTAAAAACACCCGGCAACCCCGGGCCTGGCTGTGGGGAAGGTGTCTGCTCACAACCCAGCCGGGAGACCACGGGGTCACACCGAAAAAGAGACGGCAACGAGGGAAAATCCCAAAGCGGCCCAGCGCGCACTGCCCCGGCCGGGCTCCGCTTGCTGTGACCGCGGGGGGAGCATCCCCCAAAGCGGGGCAGCGGCCGGGGGGCATCTCCGCATCCCCTCCCCGCTGTGCCCCCGGGGCAGGGCAGGTGTGGAGGGGCAGAGGCACGGCAGGAGGGACCGCAGGACAGCGCGGTGCAGCTGCCGCGGCGGGGCGAGCCCGCGGTCCGGCCCCGGGCCCCGCGGTGGCGGAGCCTGGAGCCCCCCGGGGCGCCCCCCGATTTCCCCCCCCCCCGCCTCCGAGGAGCGGCCAGCACGGCGCTGCCCCTTTAAGCACCGCGTCGCCTCCTCTCCTCTCCCTCCCTCCTTCCCCCCCCCATCCCATCGCCCCCATCTCCTTCCTCCTCCTCTTCTTCTTCCTCCTCCTCCGCGCGGACCCGCGCGCGCTCCCGCGTCCCCTCCCCGCGCGCGCCCCCGCCGGGACACAACGGGCGCACGGCGGCCGTTCCAGAACCTTCCTCGCCTCGCTCCCCCCCCCCCCCCCACCCCTCCCCGCTTTTCCCCTCCTTCTCCTCCTTCCCCTCCCCGCGCCCGCCACCGCCCCTTAAACCCCCCGGTCCGTGCGAGCGGCGGCGGAGCGCGGGTGCCCCTTTCTCCCCTGGCCGCCGCCGCCCCGCTCGCCCCTTCCCCAGCCGCTCTCCCGCTTCCCCGGTGCGGCCGTGCCCGGGCGGCGGGCGCGCCGTGATGGACGGCGGGGCTGGAGCGGGGTTTGAGTGACAGCGCTTACCTCGGGTGCCAATCTTCGTCACACTGACAAGCGGCTGCAGCAATCGGGACCCGCACCGCCGCCGCGCGCGTCACCGCGCGCCGCCGCGCCCGGCCAATCGCCGCCCGCGCCGCCCCCGACGCCACGGCGCGCCTCATCAATATTCATCGCTCGGGGGCGGGGCTTTAGCGCACCGCCCCTCCGCATTGGGGCCGCCCGTCTCTGCCTCATGAATATGGATAAGAGGGGCGGGGAAAGCCGGGAGGGTGAGGCCACGCCCCTCGCCGTGTGTGAGGCGGCGGGGTGAAACCACTGCTGGGGGTGGGGGGAGGAGGGAGGTACCAAATGGCTCCGCCATGAGGGGAGAGGCGGAGGCCGCTATGGCGGGTTCGTGCCGCGGTCCCTTCGGCAGCGCTTGATGCTCGCTCTGGGATCGCCTCTAGGGCGCTGCTCCCCGGGCTTGGGGGAGTCCTTTGCCTCGGTTGTTGGAGCTGCGAGTCTCCGCGCCTTGTGGGGTGGCCTCGGGAGCTGCCTGGGGCGGGCGGGGGTTGCTCCGGCGAGCCCCGAGTGCGGGAGCCGCGCTGGAGGCTCCTCACAGGCTGTGCCAGGAACTTCTGCTCCAGCCTGTGTGGGGTGAAAGTGCCCGGCTGATCCTTGTGACGCTTCCAGCCCCAAACCTGCGCCCCCTGCTCTCCTCAAAGCCCCAAACTGCTGGATCTGAGTGGGGGCAGACCTCTGTCCCTCAGGATGGTGCCCATGGATCAGGGGCTGCTCAGGTTCCTGCCCCTGGATCAGGATCCTGCCCGTGGATCCGGGGCTGCTCAGAATGGTGCCCATGGATCAGGATCCTGCCCAGGGATCAGGGGCTGCTCAGGATCCTGCCATGTCCTGAAATAAAGATGCTGACCACACATGGTTCTTTTGTACTGAAACTCCACTTGGGAGGAACTAGTGCTGTCACAGCTTCTTCCCCTATGAGTTACCACTGTTAACTATTCCCCCTTTTCCCAAACCATTCCTATATAAGGGGCAGGAAAGTGTCAGGAATGTGCTTTCTGACGGGTGCCTTGTGGCTTGTCCGTTTTGCTGTTGGGATATTTAAAAAGTGTCTCTGCTGTGCAAAAGGGCTGGAATGCCTTTGAGTCATGCATGTCACAGGTGATCGATCTGCCGTCTCCACCTTGTTCCTCATTCTCGAGGCTTTTGAAAGATCATCCCCACAACCCCTCCCTGGCTTTGAGAGCAAAGGTTTGTAAGGGGAGGAAGAAGGTGACACATAAAAAGCAAATCTCATTTTAGGAAGCTCAGTTTAAACCCAAAGCAGCTTTACTTTCAGGTCTTGTAGTCCCTCTGCAAAGCTGCCACTGGGAATCTACTTCATCATCCTGAAGCCAATAAACTGGGAATACCCTACATTTTTTCATGGTCCATGTCTCTCTTCCTGGTTTAACAGCAGCAATCAGCTTTTTTTCTTTTGGTTTTATATAACACTTTCCTGGGCCAGGCCACTTTTTAAAGATCTGGCTAATAGTCTGGCAATAGAATCAGCTCCTTAAATGCTCCTGCAAGCCAGGTGTGCCCCCAGTCCTGTGCGTCACTGCTGTGTCCAGACCCTGCTCAGCCAACACAGTTGCTTTAGGAATCTTGTCACCCTGTGCACACTGCCACCATTTGTCCACTGACAAAACAGTTGCTCCGTCCCCTCCAGACCGCCTGGAGCCTTCATAGGAGTTCCTTTTCCAGCCATTTTTCCTGCACAGTCACAACCACATGGACATAGGGCTTGTGAGCAGAGAGGGAACTTCTACACCAAGCAGAGAGGGTGGAACTGAGCTGTGATAATCCAGAGCGCTCAGAAGGGTAAATCATGGCTCAGTGTTAATGGGAATGATTTATTTAAATAAGATGAGGGGGAAAAAACCCTAACACCTCTTAGTTTGTCTCATTCACAAGAGCTTCTTTCCCTGTTTCCGCTCCTGTGCTGTGCAATACCTCTCATACAGTTCCTGTGGCCAGGTTGGCTGCTTCTCTCACAAGTTTCAGCTCTCATTATCCCTGACACATTCATTAGTGACACATTCACTAAACAGTGCTTAAAATTAACTGCTTCCCATGTCCAGACCTGCCTCTTCTTCAAATTTGATTCTCCCTGCAACCCCTTTGTTCTCCTTCTGCCTCGCCTGCACTTCTTTGGATAGGAGTTCACTGATTTCTTCTGAGAACGAACAGATTAAATTAAAACTAATTTAGTTTCTGTTTAATCTCTCCTCCCGGTGATCTTCAAAGCCTTTCTTGATGCCTTTCCCAAGTTGAATTTTCTTTTCTCATCCTGCTTCCCTTTGCTTTTCCTTCCCTTCCTGGCTGCCACTTTCTATTCCTGAGCCCCCCCCCCCCCCCCCTCCATGCACAACAGGTGTAGAAATTCCTCACCTGCTGTTTCGCCCTCACCCCAGTAATCCCATATTTTGGTTGCCTTTGTAGTTAAAGTTACTCCATCCATTACTCTCCTCAGCCTCTTGCTCTTTTTGTGATTTCAGTAGATGTTTTAACTCCCTCGATCTTAAAGCTTGTGATCTGAATGAGGAAAGCCTGGTTTCCCACACGTCTGTGCCTCGTGGTTTGTTAACTTTAGGGTGTAAGGTTCAAGTTTTAACTGAAATCTCTTCCAAAGTTGTGATTTATTTAAGATTTCTCTTTAGTCAGTGCATGCTGTTGCCCAAAAGTTCCCACTGCAGATTTTCCATGATTTGAGGAGAACATGATACATCCTCCCTACTCAAAAACTTATTTTCATCAAAGTCACAGGAACTAAATTATTCTGTCAGCTTTAATCCTGGAGTAAGTCAGTAAATTCAAACATTATTAAACAACATGGATGCACTGTCAGATATACCTCTACCTCCATGACATGACCACATAAACCTCATTCCCACAAGAAAGTAACCTGAAAATCATTCTCGATCAAACTCGTGACTTCCAGCTCACTCTCTGCTTTTCGATTTGTCTTCAGCCATCTCTGATACAGCTTCTGCAGGCTTAATTTTTAAAACTTAAGCTTAATTTTTAAAATATCACAGCTGGAATGGCTCCAGGAGATGAGGACTTAAGAGAAGCCCTAAAAATTACAGGAGAAGCCAGCAACTTGGAAAACAGGAGGAGCAGGGGAAAAGAATGAAGAAGTAACTGAGATGAGTGATTCAAAGGCAAACAACAAAAAATCCCAACAAAACGAAACAGAAAGAGAAAGGACAGATGGCTTTACTTTCTGTTTTTGGTTGTCCAAACAAAGTATTGTCCCTCATCAGTTCTGCAAAAGGACAAGGATCCAATCCATAGGATGGAAGACAGCACTCCTGAGGAAATTCTCCATACTACAAATCTTACAAGGATTATTACACAGCTGATGAGGTTTTATGCTCTGAGCTCCCATTGGTATGGGTGCATTCACTTCAATGCAGTGGTGAGAGGGCTGCTTTTCTTTCTAAAAAGCAAAACCCACATGCCAGGGTGAATGAAATATCACTTTAATACTTTGTAATAGCAAATTACAAATACATAAAAATGGGGTTTGGCAATATTCAGGCAAATAACAGAACACTCAGATCCTCTCACTTCTGTTACCTTATTCACATGTGCATATTAAATAAAATTATTAAGTATAGCTCATTATTTAAAGCATGCCCAGATAGATTTGTGGGGTCAGGACCTTACCTGACTACTCAGAACAGTCTCCAGTATATAAGAGCACTCCTCACAGCCAGCACAAATAATTGCACACACTGAACTGTTGAGGTCCTGCCTCATCAAATGAGACAAGCACTTTCCCAAATCTCTTCTCTGAAATCCACTTTCAGTATCAATTTAGGCACAGTAGGATTGTGTAAGTGTATTGGGGGACAAAAGTCTATCCTACATACAGCTGCTAGAGGAATTAAGCCTACTCTGACATCCTTCAGCAATTACCACATTATGAATATTACAGCTGTGTGCAAAACATAACATTCACCTGCATTTAACCTGTTCAGATCACTTCTCATGCCTCTCGACTGTGTATGTGGCAACTCTTTCATAATTCAGCTTTCAAAGGCAACATTTTCATAGAGGTGAAGGGATGGGCTTCCATGCAGGTGGCAGTAATCTGTAGTTATAACTTGTGGAATAAGGCCTGTAATTGCAGTGATAAGACTGGAATAATCTAAAGAGAACAGGTTTTCCCCCAGATTTCCATAAAAACCAGGTGAGTTTTTAAGTGCTGATCTCCTGATAATGGGAGGCCTCTGCAGAAAACCAGTTTCTCCTTTCGTCACTCGGAGGGAATAAAAAGGATGTAGTAAGATATGTCAACAACTTAGATGTCCTCTGGCTGTTTGGAGAGCATCCCCAAGAACAGCCTTGGTGTGCCCTGTTTGCAGGCACAGCACATTCACATCTGCAGCCACAACTTTCCATAGCATAGGAGGAGCCTGGAAAGAACGTGTGATTTACTTTATAGTGGATACAGCTTTTTAAGATTTAAAAGCCGAAATTAATGAGTTAACTCAGTCTAAATAAACGTGAAGCTTAGCTTGAACTAGATCATGGAGACCTGGGTGACTCGGCTGGGAACACTCCCTCTGGAGAAATTAGGAGCTCGTGTCCCACAGCAGGACTTGGGCTCAGACCAAGAACTGGCACTGCAGTGCAGCACTACTGCAAGGAGTTCCTGTGCAGGGACCAAGCATGTCATCCTTTGAATCAGCTGTTACTGGCTTATGTTTTTCCACCCTCTCTGTTCAGTAGAAAAACCAACCTACTTAAAGCCTCCTTAAACAAAAGGAAAAGTTAGAAATTTCTTATTCAGTATTTCTCCTCATGTTAAATTGAATTGGAGTTTTCCAGAGCTGTACATTAGCTGAATCACTGGCTGCACACTACTCACTCCATCTGTTTATATGGTTGAGTCACTGCATTACCAATATTTTAACACGCTACTTGGAAAGAATTTTGGGCGATCTGGAGGACAACCCCCCAGAGCTCTGTAAGATAATGTTCCCTTCTCTGTGTTCTGTAGCACCATACTCCACTCATTGCTCCCTTTCTGCTACCAGGAAGATGTTAATTGGAACAAATGGCTATTTTAGGAATAAAAGCTGAAGATCGAGCTGTGATGTAGAAATCCACTGTCACCTCCCTGTCTTGCCCTAGGAACTGTGCAAGGAGTTCCATGGTGCTGGAACAAACATCTTTCACAACCCAGCATATCTTTTTTCCCACTTGAGATACTTCAAACAGGTTATTTTCTGAGGGCAAACTGTCTGGTTTTAATGATGTAGAAAACTGAGGGTATTTTACTGTTCAAAGTTTCTTCAAAAATGTGCTATATGTAAAAAGAAATGTTTATTTACTTCTGTGCAGAAGGTCAGGAGGGTGGAAGGGGGCAAAAAACAGGGTTGAAAAACAGAGTCAGAAGGACAGAGATGGAATTGCTGATACACATTTTATTTTATGAAAAACATAAAAAGATAATATTTTGTGTGAATGTCACCATGGAGGACTATGAATGCATTCCTGTTACTCTGGGAGTTGAGAAGCAGAAAGTGAAACCAACTGAAATAAAATAAAACCAGCGAGACTAGTTTTACTTTTCAGACCAGGGGTTAGATCCAACTCTCGCAGAAGTCGGTGGAACAATTCCCACTGGCTTGAGCAGGATTTGGATCCAGCAGAGTGAAATGCAGAAAAAATAACCAGGAAGCACTAATGAAAGGTTCTCAAACACTGGTCTACAGAACACTTTCTTCAGTCCATAGAGACGTGACTTCCCTCTCCATTAGTCATTGACTTCCAGCTGCTTTTATGGGTTTCTGCATTTTGGAGCCCTGAAGGACTGGGAGGTGTTGGTAACCAGGAATGAGGATGGCTGGCCAGCAGAGCTGGTTCTTTTGGAGATGGAAGAGGAAAGAATTCAATTGCTGAGCAAATTGGGAAGGAATAAAGAAGGGACTATCTGAAGGAGCAGAAGGCTACTAAGCTGAGAGGATTAAGTGGCCTTCAGTGAGGATTAGGTGCTTTGCTGCCTAATACAACTGTCTAGCCAGGCACCTGAGCTCCCAGCACAAAGCAGAAGCAAAGCTGAGCTCCACACAGACGTCTGCACAGAGCTAAAAGCAAATAGGAAATGCCAAGGGCAGAAGCCTTCCACTAACATTCCCCTTCTTGTCTTTGCCAAGGTGGGATTTGTGGAAACTACCACACACCTCCACCCCAGGGGTGAAGGTAGCCAAGCCCATCTCTGATGGTCCACACTGCAGCATCTCCTGCAGGCCCACATCCACACTGACATCCCAGAGCTGGCACACATTCCTACCAGCACATCTGGCTGAAGTCCAGATCTTTGGAGCAGCCAGGCCTCTGCACCAGGCTCTGCATCATCTGATGGGTTGTGTTTGGGGCAGCATTCCCATTAATGCTTTCAGGCTCTTCCTCAACATGAAGGGCTGCTGTCATCTGAGTACAAGGACAGCGCATGCATTTAGGTTGGAAAAGACCTCCAAGATCATCAAGTTCCACCTTTAAGGATCTCCATCTTGTCAGCCAGACCAAAGCACTGAGTGCCACATCCAGATGTTTCTTGAACACCTCCCTGGGTAGCACCTTGCAATGCTTGGCAGCCCTTTCCATGAAGAAATTCTTCTCTGAATCAGAAATTGCAATCAGACCATCATATTCAATGGCCACTGGCAGACTTCGCCTCCATTAATTCCTTTATTCCCATTTTTTAACAGATTGCAATTCTATAATGTCCTTTTGCTTGCCAGTAAGTCTCCTGGAGTCAGATTACCCAAGTCAGCCTTTCGTCACAAGAAAGAGGAGATACAAGAGACTTTCTAGGCAGTTTTTCTAAGATTTACTGATAAGAAAGCATTCTAGGAAAGAAAAGCTGTGTCAACACCTTGCAGAGCAGTAAGGTACAGAGATCCCCATGCTGGCTCTGCATGAAATAGCTTTGGATCTGGAAGCAACAGAAGAAATACCAACCTCACGCTGTGCCTGGGTTAGCTGGTGGGCTGTGAGGCAAATTGGCTTGAGACTGAATGCTCTGTGCTAGCAAGGCAGTGCTGCTTCTGGGATCCAGGCTTGTATCCCTGCCAAGCTCTGCTTCTTCCTCTGAGGAAGACTGGCCCATTCAGCCCGGGGCTGAGGATGGGCAGCACAGAGATGCTTTATGCATGGCATTCTCCCAAAGCTCTGCAATGCCTGCAGCTACACACCCACCTCCCCCATGGACCACCAAGCTGGGCAGTGACTTTTCAGCCCTTTTCAGTTTGCAACATCCTGTTTATTTCCCAGAGCAGGTGCAGATTCCCAGGGAGAGACTTGAGCCCCCTCCCACAGAAGGGGTGCATGAAACCCCACAGCCCATACCATTACTGTAGAGCCTCCTGGGACAGGGGCTGTGCCCATCCAGCACTGAGATTCTTCCTCATCACACACAATATTTATTCATTGATCAGCACAGAAAACAATGGAGCAGTGCTCTGTAGGGGGAGGTTTAAGTTGGATATCAGGAAAAGGCTTTTCACCCAGAGAGTGGTTGGGCACAGGAACAGACTCCTCTGGGCAGTGATCAAGCTCCAAGCCTGACAGAGCTCAAGAAGCCTGTTAGCAACTCATTTCCTTTTACTCATGTAAGGAATAAGTCACATCAGTAAGATTTTTCTTTTTTAAATCTAGTAAGAGAAGTTCATGTAGACTGCATCTCTTTTCTAATAATATGTATTTTTTCAAAGTAACAAAGAATCCTAGAATTGTGTGGGTTGGTAGGGACCTCAAAGATCTCTGGTTTCACTCCTCTGCTGTGGACAGGGACACCTTCCACTATCCCAGATTGCTCAGAGCTCCATCGAATCTGGTCTTGAACACTTCCAGAGATGGGGCAGACACAGCTTCCCTGGGCAACTTGTGCCAGGGCCTCACCATCCTCAGAGGGAAGATTTTCTTCCTAATATCCAGTCTAAACCAACTCTCTTCAGTTTGAAGCCATTCCCCCTTGTCCTGTCACTCCAGGTCCTTGTAAGAAATCCCTCTCCATCTCTCTTGTAGGCTCCCTTCAGGTATTGGAAAGCCACAATTAGGTCACCCAGCGTATTCTGACAGCTTTACTGTCATAAATACAGCATTGATCATGGGCAGAGAGAACACACTGGAATCAGCAGAGACCCTTCCAAAAGGTGCCAGAAACAATACTGCTTCTGGCTTTGTGGGTTCATGGAGCAGGACCAGCACTGCAGTCCATTTCATGACTAAACACTGCTCTCTATAAGTAGTTGAAGTGAAAGAAAAGGCAGCAATGAAATCCACTCTTCATTGAGAGGTGACTCTTGCTCTGCTCCCTCCCCATTTCAGGGATTTACAGTTCAGCTGCCTCCAGGGTTTGCTTCCCTCAGTTCTACTTTCTGACAACTATCACCAAACCCAGTCAAAATTGCGCTTTTGTTTTGCACTGCCTTCTCCAAATCTCTTCTAAAAATGGTCATGCTTTTGCTTTTCCAGTCACTCAGTAATCAAAAAGCTGTTTCAAACCCAGCGTGTTTGTCTCAGTACAACATCCCACGTATAAAATGTGTGCCTACTTTGCATGTCAGTCTTCATTATTTTCTTTACAGATACAGGAAAACAATCATGAGACACTTAGAGGATTTTTTTTTCCCTCAGTGCTTTTTCAAGATGCTGGCATTCCTTTGGCTGCCAAGGAAGATATTCCCTGACTCCACAGTCTCCACAGGCAGCAAGCAGCCGAGCTCCCTGCTGCACAGTTTGTGCAACAGACTGCGTTTGCACAGTGAAATTCAGTCCTGTCTGCTTTTAGGGAAATTCTTTCTTTTTCAAAACTTGGGGTAAAAAGTCTTACATTATCAAAGGTTTGGTGTTCTGTGGTTTTTCCTCCCAATTAGTGTAACACAAGCTGCATGTAGCCAGAAACTGTGGTGACTGTAAATTCCAGCTGCTTCCCTGGTCAGTGCAGTGGTAGGACACTACCGAGGCAGTTAAACATGGAAAAATGAAAGCTTTCAGAACCTCCATTTTCCTGTCATACCTAGAGTCAGCCTTGCCCCTTTCTCATCCTCCAGTTCCATTTTGTATCACCACCTCCACTGCTGACAGTCCTTTTTTCAATGGGAATATCACAGCTGCAGCCACTGCCAGAATCTCTTGGCAAAGAGCTGCTCTCTGAGTCAGAGCCTAATGCCATTACAAGGTCTGCAACAGCTGCAGCAGTCAGACATCTGCAAGTCATTTGAACATTTTATGATGAATAAAAACTATCCATTACATAGACCTATACATTATATATTAACCCTAATACTTATTCAGTTACACTAACAATAACCTTTTCCCTCTGCATGCTGTAAACTTCTTTGGCTGCAGCACATGGTAACAGAGATACTCAGAGCTCCAGTCTGGTGGAGCAGTCCCTGTGTACATATTACCTAACTTTTCTCCTATTTAACCATGAAATGATGGAAAGAAAGAAAGAAAGTGAATGCAAAGCAGTAAAAACTCATACCATGCATAAGGAAACCATTTTTGTATAATTACATGAGACTGCATACAAACAGAGAGGATGCAGAAGAATAATGAGAACATGGACTCAAAATGTATAGTGAAGAGATCTGATTATGATATGCACAGTTCTCAGACCCATCCAGATGTCTCCAGCCAGCAACCTGATCCTCAACACTGCAGCCAAGCCATTTGAAATCTAAAAAATCAGAATACCAAAGACAGGGGAGCAAGGCTTACGGAAAAAGAAACTGGAGTTGCAAGTAGTTAAAATCCTTTAAAATAATAATGACAATAAAGAAACATAAATGTGGTTTCATGAAGGAAATATATCCATGGCCACAAATTATGAAGTCAGCCCTCCAGGACATTGCATTCCTCATGCAACCTGCTGAGCCCGCTCCACATAAAGAGGTATAAAATGCACTCACCGGCTGGGTGACTTCAGGAATGGAGCCCCATATGTGATTCCCTACCACTGAGTCCTCTACATATGTACATTTTACAGCACTAAATGCAAACTGGGCAAGACATACCTGTGCCTGAGTTTCACCATAAGAGTTTTAAAGAGACAAGGTGAAAGTCCGGCATGACAGAAATGACCATAAATTCTCCATGAAGTTCATCCAGAGCCTAGCAATCCATATGCATGTCAATATGATTTCATGTTTGTTCATTTGTATCATTTGCAAACTCTTTGGATTCTCACAAATACACCCCTTCTGCTTCCCATTCACTTTTACTCTGTATTTCATGTGGCAGTTTGGTGCCCATCATAACACTAGGATTGCTTTGGAAGCAGAATGTCAATTAACTTCCACTTTCACACCAAGTTAAATGTGTGGATTAATAAACTGGAGAACAGTGTAGGTTTAAGTAAGAATTAGCCATTAGAATTGCCTTACAGTTAGAAAAGTGACTTTTAGGAAATGTTTTCTTGACTTGATCTGCTTCCTCTGTGCAGTCAGAGGCCAAACTGTTTATTTTACTGCCAATCCATCTTTATTGCTTGTGTTGGCTTTAATGTTTCCATTCAGACAATCCACACATTAAATATGAGAAAGGCCTAATATCCTAAAATCCTAATAAGTTCACAAACCATTCATTTAAAAGGGGATTCAAAGGGAGCCCAGCAAAATTCATTTTTTTAAGGGTCAGAAAAGCATTACATTTCAAGGATGAAAATCCGCTTTACCTCTGACAGATGGGACACTTTACTCGACGTGACCAAATCCCCACCATCAATTTGTGGAGCACCTACCTCCTACAAAATTTTTTTTAAAAAGGGGGAAAAAAAGGGCAAATCCTGGCTCTGGTGATGGCAAAGACAACTTACCCAGCGCGACGTGACGCAATGATGCCTTTCTAAGTCAGCAGCCAGCCAGCTGTCTCCCTGCTGCTGCTCCTGCTTTTCCCATGCTCTGGAGCAGCCAGGCCACTTGCACAGCCGCTGTCAAGTCAAAGGGCAAGAGCAAAGCTTAGAATAAACACGTTGTTTTCACCCGCTCGCTTGAAGTGCTGCCAAATCTCTTAACATTAGCGCACATAAATCGGCGAGGATCACGGAGCCTGAGGCCCGAGCAGCAGCTGGAATCCTGTAGCTGTTACCTGGAATCCTAAGGTCCGAATAAACAGCTTCCCCATTCCTCGAGGCTACATGGAAAATCTCAAAAAACACAATCATAAAAGTGCAGCCAACACCAAGGAAAGAGCCCGCAATTATTTCTTTCTTCGCTTCTCTTTTTTTATAGTCATCTCGAATTTGCAGCAATGGAAGCAGAGGGGGGAGGAATGGGGTGTCCTTTTGGAGATCTCTAAAGATGCTGGTTTTCCATGACTGTGCAGAAGAAAGCAGCCATTGATTCTAGAGATAAATACTGAAGTTATTCAGAGGGGAGATATGAAGATAAGCAGCTCTGGGCCCAGCAGTAAAACCCCAACAGCAGGAGCTGAGTAGCTGCAGGAAGGGCAGACTGGTCGATTTTTCTCAGTCCAATGGTGACCTTCAAGAGGCAGGAGTGGGGCAGAGTAGTGAAGTTCCTTCCCTGAACTCCAAAATCTAACAGCTTTGAAATGGTTCTTCAGCAAGGACTTGAGAGAAAAAGCTCCTTCTCCACATCCAGCTGCCAAGAGAAAAGAAGTTGAAAAACACCGATTTCTTATGGCTAACGGGAGGGTGATATAAAAGATGGAGTCCATTGACTGGTGTCCAGAGACAACAACCTGGTATGAATTCCAGCACCATTCCACTTCCCAGCAGCTGGATTTCTCACCAGGGTGGATTGCTGGTTTTGGACACCTCCCCATTTTTTCCTGTCTGTTAACAGTCTTCCCCTAGTAAGTATTTGGAACAGTTGTAAAGCTTTTTTTGTATCTCAACGGCCTTGCCATTGCCTGAATGCAGTTTCAAAATCTCTGGCATTTTCTGCCCAGCCTATCTGAAGTGTATTTTTGTCACACTGTTAATAAGCACTGCATCTCCTGGGAGAACCTCAGCTAGCTCAGAGCTCTTAAAGTATGTGTGCCCCAAGACAGAAGTTGTAAGGAAAAAAAAACTTTCCCATTTTTTACTCATTTTTATTCTGAGTTGCTCGCTAAATACATGTGATGTACAAAGAGAAAGTTGGGACCACTAACTCCTCATCTATAAAGTAAGGATGAGAACCTAAGGAATTATGCAACTTGCCAGGCAGCCAGAGGTCTCACAAATGATCCAGTCCAATGCCTGACTCATAAGGACCATCCTTGCACTCAGTTCCTGCATTTTCCTCCTGTATTCTCAGTTTCTTTCCAGCTCCCCTCACATTTCTCCCAGTCCTCAAACTATAGGATGCCGCTCACTTTTAGGAATACCCAGGAGAGTTTGGGAAACATCAGAATGGCCTTGTCTGGCATGATTTTAAGCTAAATAAAAAAGCATGGAAGATGCCTTTTGGAAAAGGAGCACCTGGAAATGAGCAATGGAAGCATGGAGGGGTGGTGCTCTCATGTCCCTTAACAAGCTTCCAGGGAAGAGTAAATCTTGCTCCCTTTTTTGAGGCACGACACGAGCATTTGTGTAGCACAAGGTGTGTTGGCTTGCACATTCCCTCTCCCCTGCCAGAGAGATGCTGTCACACATTTTAGAAACCAAATGCACCACCATGGCCAAATGGAATAGCAAGAGTACCTCACTATCATGGACAAACATGAGAGAGAAACAGAAAATGAAGCAAAATCTCAACCAACAAAAGAAAAAAAGGCAAGCGTAAATAAATCTACATTAGCTCATTTTTTACATTGCTGCTTTAGGAAGTGTCTGTTTGGGAAAGGGCACTGCCATTTGAACCACATTTGAACCACATTTCAGACTGGAGTAACAAAACCCCACTAAGAATTGTAGGTGTTGATTTTAATAAAGACATGTGGCATGGGCTCTGTGAAGTGATATAAGTTAATGTGATGCTACAGATTCAAAGAAACATGTTCCTCTCAATCTATTTTGCAGTTAAAGGTTTGTAAAGAGGGCAGGAGAGACCAAAATAAATTTTGAGAGTTGACCCACTGACTCCACACACTGAGCCCAAGTGTTTGGGATATTTCATTATAAATACATGTACTTAAACTTATGTCTCTAATATGCATTAATACATTCTACTCCAAAACTGCCACATATTCAAGATTTCCAGAGGTGGGTATGAATTTCCAAGTATAATTGAATGTGTGTAGGTAAAAACAAAAAACAAAAGACGAGCTGAAAAATATTTGTCGATTGTATTAGGAGTGATCCTGAACTGAACACTGAGGATAATATCTAAGCATTGAAACCATAGAATTATAGAAAAAAATATTTACAATTCCATTAAAAAGAGCCACATGAGAGGAGAAGGACAATCTGAAAACTTGGTGGGATATTTTGTTTAATACCCCAAGAGTTTAATTAATGTTACTCAGAGTTGAGAGGTCCTCTGGTTATGGAGTCAATCACTGGGGTGATAGAGAAGTAACCTGGTCTGAAGGGCACAATGAAGGGGATTCCTACCTTTAATCACCTCCTTGGAGGGTGCAGAAAGGACAAAGCCAGGCTTGTCAGAAATGTGGAGTAAGGATCAGCATCAGGAAACAAAAAATTCCAATTAGACAACAGGTAAAGGGGTTTTGTTTGTCTTTTATATCACAAGGATGTCCAAATGCTGGAGAAGGTGACCAGAGAGCCTGTAGGATCTCCATCCTTGGGTATATTCAGGACTCAACTGGACAAGGTCCAGAAAACCTGATCTAATTGCAGCTGCTGCAGAGCAGAGGAGTGACCATCTCAGGACTGCCACCCTCAGTTTGCACAATTCTGATGTTATGATGCTACACAGGATACTGGGAGTGTGTGTTCTGCTCACTCACTGCACTTCAGCCACTGACTGGACCCACTAGGAATTCAAACTGTTTGGAACAGACAAGCAATGGCATCTCTTGTGGTGAGAGAAAAGACCTGGGGCAGGTTTTTAGGTCTTAGTGGATGTGTTCTGATTGTTGAACACTGGGCATGGACTGTGGAAGATCTGTCAGAGCACTCAGTGAAAAGTCTCACTTCCCAGTTTGAAAGAAAACTTGAAGAGATCCTTACAGATTTCAGTTCTTATCGTGACTGGAAGCCACAGGAAGCCCCAGAAGGACCAAAAAAGTCCTGAACTTGTAATACCTAAAGCTGTAATACCACAGGCTGTGTTTGCAGTACCACCTCTGGACCTTGGATTAGTGGGTTTCCAATGGCTGTTTAGAACCTTCTGGGTTCCAAATTACTTTGAAAGATCTAAGTGTGAGAAAATTAGGAAAAGCAATTTTGTTAGCAGTTTGCTATACTTAAAAAAAAAAAAAGAACAAAACCATAAAGTTTAAAAACCATTCCCTTTGATAAAGAAAGTGGTTGCTTCATCTTTTCAATGAGAGGGAATTGAATTCCACTTTCCAGATCTTCTTGTACTCCCCTAGTAATGCAATTTACATTGAAAACCCCACTTCTGAAGCCTGTGCTGGGCATGAACAGCTGGTTTTCACAGTAACTAAGCTGAGACTTAATTTCTTTCACATTTGAAGTTTTCCAGGAATTATGTTAGTATCCTGGATTATACATTCTTCCAAACAAGATCCCTGACTTATCTGACAAGTGCCTAGCACAGCAAGACAAAGTTATCAACGTTACAGAATTTGAGCATATTGTGTCATATCCTGCTTGAAATTGAAATGTTAGCATATGACTCTAGCACAGCGACATCTGATAATAGCCAAGGACAAAAACATGAAACCTTTTTCATTGAAGCCTAGGAAAACATAACAGTGGGAAAAAAGTCTTGGTGGCTTCCTTGCATTATCTGCCCTTCTCAGAGCAGACTGGTTCAGTGAGCAGGGCAAACCTAAGACATGCACCACAAGAGTTACGAGGTTATTTGACTTCCAGCTTCATTTTGGAGGTGCAGAAAGATCATCAGAAGACACCAAGGCAAGATTACATGGATAGAAAAGGCACCTACCATTAATTTTTGCTGTGATCATGAAACAAGGGCAGCAAAATGCCCGTCCCAGAACCAGAGTAGAATCTCCTCAGTTAGAAATGTTAGCTGAGCAGAGGGTGGGAGATGACTGAAAGCAAGATACATTTCTACCTCAACCCACTCCTCCTGGGCTGATTCAGTCCGTTTAGAACATCAACCCTCCTGAGAAATGAAAAGGGCAGGAGGTGAGCAAGCCTGACTCCCAGCAGCCAACAGTGACAGCTACCGTGGGCAGGCTGAGTAAATACACATTTCACTTTTACTGCAGTCTGACAATTTGAAGCCTCCTCCTGCAGCCACAGAGCAGCTCAGAGCACAGTTCAGCACCAGTGCAGCTCTGAGCTCTGGGGCACAGGTTACTACGTGGAGTCTCAGGCAGTAACAAATCACAGCAGCGTTACTGGGCCCTCCCGTGGGCCCTTCACAAAGGGAGACTCCGATTCTTTCAAGTTTTTAATGTTAGCAGCAAATTTCTCTCCCTTTTACAAGTACAGGGTACATGGGACCATTGGTGTCTCCAAGTGACTTTCTGCTCTTTATTCATCAGCACGTGGATTTATACATTAACAGATTTCTAAATTTCAGTTGGAGTCACAAACATGCTCTTTTATTTTTTACAGGATAATAAAATTGCTTGCCAGGGGTTTCTGACTTAAAATTTTACACAGCAAATTGATGTAGGCCTCTTGATCCTTCTTACCACAATTTTGCCAAGTTACAGTATAAAATATCTGCTCTACTAATTGCACCCAGGGATTCACATCCAATATCCAGATAGACTCCTAAAGCTGACTCTGTTTTCCCTTTGATCTTGCCCGGTCTGTCGCTTGAAAGAATACAGACAGGTGATGGAAAATGCTGGAGTTATTGCAAGAACTGCTTAAAGGCCAATTAACTCCAAAAAAGCCCAAAATGAACAAGAAGCCAAAATGGAACTAAACCCACAACAGCTGGCGGCCATCAAGGCATTTTCCCAGAAGGCAGAAGACTGTTACTAATAGGATGGAAATACAAAATTTACTGAGACCAACTGTAACTGCTGATAACGTGTATTGAGAAGTGCCTCATGGCTCACATTTTCTGCAGAGCAAGGCTGAGGTTGGACAGCAATTTTAACTTTTAGTGTGGGGAAAAAAAAGAAGTGGGAAATTAAACATACTCTGAACAATTAGTAGCAGGAGCTGTTTTTACCCTTATGGTATTTTCATCACATTAAAAAATATTCATTCAAGTGTTTCTATCCATAGAAATTGGTTTTTTTCCTCAAAGTTTAATCAACACAGTAAAAGTCTATTAGGAACTGCCCACTGAGATTCTCTTACATTTTAAATTATTTCATTTACTGCAGAACCTGAATGCTGGAGTCCCCAACAGATGATTAAATAAAGTTGTATGTTCTGTTCTCCCTTTACAAGAGCAGAGGTTTTGAGATGTTTCAATCACATTACAAAAACTTGCATTCCTCCACTAACACAAAACATTCACTCTTGCCACAGGAGACAAATACTTCTTGTGCTGCCCCCACCCAATAATTTTAACTCCCAAATCCAGAGTAAACATTACCTCTTCAGAGCTGGGAACATGATTGTGTGCAAGGAGCACAGCCCACTGCAGTGCAAATTAAACATGACACATGCTCCACAGGCAGTTGAATCCCACGGGATTCTTTGACATGGTCCTGTAAGAATGGTCAGTATCCAAATTTGGAGACACTGAAAAGTCAGGACTTTTTTACACTATCACCAAATAATATATATGGAGAGGTAGAAAAGATATTTTTATTCAGTGATGATTCATTTGCAGTTCACTCATAAAATTCAAGAAGAGAGGGACGCCAAGAACCAGGAAGAACTGTTCGAAAGCCCAGGTTATTATGCCTTTATTATTTATTATCTGATTTCAACTATACAGATGAATCAACGGTGCTAAATAGAACAATTGATCATCCTGCCTGGGTGTTTGTTTTAAGTGTGGTTATTTCAGTGCCTTGGTGATGGTCTTCCAGAGGATGGCTGAGGCTGCCTGTACTTTGCAAGGACAGCAACATAATCATGAAAGGTGAAGGTGTGATATTCGTGGTGCTGCAGGTTCTTGTAGGTGGAATTATCAAACTCCTCTGGAGCAGGTGTTTTCTCTGTGAAAACAAACAGGAACTGGTGACTATGAGGATGCCATACCAGAGGACAATGTTTTTAAACACTGAGACAGCTTTCATAAACTGTCAGATCCCTCAACCAGTCAACATTTGAAAGAAAAAAAAAGTCATCAACTTTAACAAAAGGAGAAGTTCACTAAGTCCAGCTGGTGCCTTGTCTGGCCCTAAAGCAGCACATTACTGTGCACTGGGAACAGGACTCAGCACAGCACAGGTTTTAAACCCAAACCACCACCTAATGGTGGAGGTGGACAGGGCAGAACATTCCATTTCTCTCTGGAAGACATATGTCTGCATTTCCTGGCTTTCTCATAGTTGCCTTGGTTTTCATTCCAGCCAGAACAGTAGGTGACATTCTTAGCAAACCAGGAGGGGCAAAGGAGCAGTACAAATCATGCATCATCCTGTCAGACCACATGATACAGCTCTTACAGCTACTTTACAGATTGAATTTTTGCCATGGGGAGAAGCAATGGAATTAGCAAGAGCTCCACCATTTACTTTCAAATGTGGTTATACCAAAGAGTAATCTATCAAGAACTTCTGATGTAAATTCCTTTTCTTGTAAATATAATCTTCTAACCTTTGTATTAACTCTCCTTCAAAAAAGAATAATCCAATAAAGTTATTTAGAACTCCTTACTTCCTGTTAAAGCCAACATTAATTCGTATGCTTTTAGAATATTATGCAAATCTAGGCAATATAATTTACATAAAAGGTTCCTGTTACTGGCTGATTTTACAACCAAGCAAATTGCAAGAATTAAAACTTTACTCCTGGTATAAATTTATTCTTGTATACACAGAGTTTTAACAACAGAAGAAGACATACAGTATAGTGAAAAGCTTTGTTATATAAATTTGTATGTGCTGGTTCAGTTTAGATTGTATTAAGCCCTTATTTTAACAAGTCCATCTACAATAAAAACAAAATAACTTGAACACCAGGATTTCCCTTTACTTATGACTCAATTACTGCAATGTGAAGCTATCAGATTAAGAGAAATATCCATAGTATTTAGCAAGGCTTGCTTATAAAACTCAAGGTAAGTCATGGTTCAGCAAAACATGACAGGAAATATCCCTGTGCCTACTGCTCAGCTCCTCCTGACACAGCTCATAGGAGATGACACTCCAGAGAGAAAACCCAGATGATGCTTTTTGCTGCAAAGAGCCTTAAGAGCAGGCAAGGGCAGGCAAGAGTTTTCTCAACCTGCAAGAGCCAGTTGTTCCAAATTTGGAGAGAGATGTGCAGGAAGGAAAACAGATTGAGCCTCATTCTTCCTGCCCAAATACACTGCACTTGGCATCTCGAAGGAAAAAATTATTCCGGAGTTCATCCTCCCACCCTTCATCCTTCATCTCTGCTTTGTCTCTTACAGAGCCAGCACTTCACGGGATGTTCTTCTGAAATGAATCCCAGGCCCATTTCTGAGTTACCAGCTACAACTTTGCTCCTCACTCAGCAGTCCAAGTCTGCAGTTTTTGCTGACTGCTTTACAAAGGGATGACATCCAGGTTTGCATTGAGAAAAATTCTTTTTACATCTTTTGTGTGGCTGCTGCAGAATTTGCAGACCAAAGGGCACAGGGGCAGGGCAGAAGTAGGAATTACAGGTGGTACAGTCAGCTGTGAACGTTAAACAAGAAAAAGTAAGGCTGTTCTCAAAGAAGGAAGAGAGAACAAGACATCTGGAGACACCAGAAAAAAATAATGTTTGAGCACCTAGAACTCTACTGTGGATGAATGGTGAGAAAAGAATCATCTGTAGATAAAAACAAAGCCCTTCCCAAATTCTGTTATTTTTAAAAGAAAGCTTATGCTGTTGACTGCAAGAGGGAACAAGCAAATCAAAAGTAAAACTTGCAAACAGTGCTGCATTTTGGTTTTTAAATTTCAGAATTATTTAGGTTGGAAAAGACCTCCAAGATCAAGTCCAACCTTTGGCTGATCACCACCTTGTCGGCTGGACCTCAGCACAGAGTGCCAATTCCAGTCATTTCAGTTACCATCAAGGAAGAAGATAAGGAAACAGATAAAATTATGAGCCAACTAACCCCTCAAACAGAAGGCAGGCCTTTTACTCAGCACCATCTCCTAGAAGCTGACATACAAATGCAATTATTTTCTCTTAAACCTGGTCAGGCACTTCAGAGTGACAGAATGGCTGAGGTTGAAGACACCTCTGTAGGTCAGCTGGTCCAACCCCAAATGCTGAGGCAGGGTCAGCTACAGCAGGAGGCCCAGGGCCCTGTCCAGACAGCTTCTGAGTGTCTCCAAGGATGGAGACCCCACCAGCTCTCTGTGCAACCTGCATAGTGCTCCATCACTCACAGTATAAAGATGTTCAGGCAAAACCCTGTGTTTCAGTTTGTACCCACTGTTTCTTGTCCCATCACTGGGTACCACTGAAAAGCCTTACCTCTGTCTTCTTTGCACTCTCCTTCTGTTATTTCCACACACTAATGATGTTCTGTTTGAACCTTCTCTTTTCTGGGCTGGACAGTCCCAGCTCTCTCAGCCTTTTTTCACAGGACACATACCCCAGTCCCTCCATCATTTCAGTGGCACTTTGCTGGTGTCTGTCCAGCAGCCCCACATTTCCCTTGCACTGGAGAGCCCCAAACTGAACGCTGCAGCCCTGGTGCACCTCACCAGGGGAGGAGCTGCAGCTCCCTCAGCCTGCTCCTCCCAGGCTACCCTTGGTGGCTGGTGCAACTAACCCCTTACAGTGGCCTTTGCTGCAAGGGCACGTTGCTGGCTCATCAGTCTGCTGTTCCCTTGGCCCTCGGGGCCTTTCCTGAAGGATGATACCCAAGCAACCTTACAATTAATGCTGCTTGTACTTCCAAGCAGGCAAATTCCTTAATTCAAAGCAGCAATGAGAAGAGGGATCTCAAGAATGGCAGATTTATACTGCCTAAGACGAAAGGCAGAATCTCGACAGATCAGGACAGAGGGACATCTGCTACTGAGATACACAAAATGAGATCAGCAGGACCATCAATTAGCAGGATAGCAATAACTAAGAAGGGTAGGTCAGACAGGGAAGCACAGCTGAGGAGATGATTACATGATGCACAGTGGTCTTCCCTGAAAACACACCACTGTCTCCTTCCCAGCTCTCTACAAAACTGACTCACTACTTCCACACGAGTTGCTTGCAACCTTCCAGTCTCAGAATCAACAACACCTGTTTCTGGCATTGCACTATGATTTCTCACAGTCTTCTGAAATCTGAAACATTGACAGATTGAAAGAAAACCCATCAAAACAAACCCCCAAAAAACCCAAAATAAAACTAGAAAGATGGCAGGATTTAAGCAACAATGAGATGGCATCAAACCTGACTCATGAGAATGGCAGCTACCAAATCCTTCCAAGAAAAGAGAAGAATGAAAACAAGTGTTGTCATATAAAACACATGGTTTCCACAGTGGAAACAATCTTGTTTCCATTTTATAAGTAACTGTTTTATGAAATTATAAATACAGAGAAATGAAACCACTTCCTTTCACAGCATAGCTGGAGACTGAGTATTACTGACAGCTTATAATAATTAGCAATGAACAACAATTTATCTTCCAGAAAGTCACTGCCACTCTGCCAGCTTCAGTACAAAGATCAGAGATGATGTGGAAACCCTTTAAAAAGTCCAACCCTAGCCCAGATGAATCAATACAGTTCAAACAATTTAAAGCTGTACCCTCTACTGTGCTGCTTTCTCCAGCCTGGACTCCTGCTTCCTGTGTGATCTCCTCCTCTGCTGTGGTGCCCATCACCAACACTGTGCTTCCAGAAGTCTCTTCCACTTTAGGAGCAGTTACTTCTTTTGTTTCCTGTGCCTCCTTCACCTTTTCCTTCTCTCCTCTGGATATCAGATTTTGCTTGTTGCCTTCCTGAGTCACTGCTGAGGCTTTCAGCTGAATAGCTGCTACCTGGGTTCCAATGGACTTCTCCACAGGATCAGATTTATGATTAACATCGGTCAGGTCTAGACTTTTCACCACACGTGGTTCTAAGACCAACTTCTGCTCTTTTGGAATGGCTTTTGCTTTGGGGTCTCTTGCTTTGGATTTTGATGTTTCCTGGCTGACTGATGTTTTAGAAAATTTGACCTGCTTTACAGGAGCCAAGTTAATTTCTGGTTTACGTGGCAGCTTCTTAATTCCATATTCTTTGAGGGATTTCTCGGACAATTTCTCTTTTGCCAGCACTGATGCCTTTACTGCTATGTTCTCAGAAAGGATGGGATATCGTCTGGGAAACTCCACTTTAGTTTTAATGGCAACTTCTGAATCACTAACATTTTCATCCTCGGAATCTGAGCTAGAATCTGACTCTGAGCTGGACGAAGTCTGTTCCTCAGCTAACTCTTTCCTCAGGCCTCCTCCTCTTGCAGGTGTGGTGAGGTTTTCCTCCTCACGGGAGGAAGCAACTCCTCGCTGAGGAAATGCAACCTCAGTTTTTCTTGACATGGACATCCTCGTGCCTTCAGCAGGTTTTGCATCTTCCTTGAGGTTGGTACTAGATATGCTCTCACCTTTGTCTACAGACAGCAGGAGAGAGCTAGAAGACAACATTTTACGAAATTCAACTGGTGCCTTCATGGCAAGCAGCTTGGTGCTTCCCTGTCGTGCCACTACATCTAGGAAACGGCATAAAGAGGATTATCATCATTGTATCTCACATGGCTGTTACTGATCTTAGTCATACAGTTTTAACTTTCAGAGATAATCTGGTACAAAAATAAACTGAAAGTAATTATAATGCTAAGTACAGGCATTGCAAAGCAGAAAGCTTTTAGACTTTTTAAGTTAAAGAAACTGGAGTTCTAGTAGCACAACACAGTTTTTGCTGCTGCAATGCCAAAATTCAGGAGATGAGCCCTTATGTTCCTCGCTTTGCCAGACTCCTCCAAGAGCTGGTTTTCCCTGTGCTTCAACTCTGCATCACTGGAGAAGGTTTGCAGACACCTCCCTATCTCAGGTGAGCACTAGGATGGCTTGTTAGCCAAGCTCTTCAAATGCTGCTGCAGAGAAAACACTTGTTTGTGAACAAGCCAGCGTAGCAGAGACACAGTAAAGAGACACAGCCACAGCTGCTTGCAAGAGTCATCTGGGAAGTAGGAGGGAGGGATGACTCCCAAAAGGCAAAGCAGCAGAGTAAGAGATACCTGAGGCCATCCATGAAAGTATTACTTGTTCATTGCCCACCTGAGCTGCCAGCTGAGGTGTGCCCCCACAGTTCAACACTATTTCCCCAAGACCTCATTTCTCCCAGTCTTTACTTCCTATTTCTGGTTTGAGACCTCTTTGTTAAAAAGGTCTAAAAAGATCTCCTGATGCTTCATGTTTGTTTCTGTCTGTTTCTTCTCCCTTGTGGATACCTGCATTAAGCTAAACTCTCCAGCCCAAGCGTTGAAGGAGAAGGCAGCAATTTTCAAGTCCTTTCAAAGAATATGTAATACCCCTTGGATCCTTATTATCATCCTCAAGAGGCTGAGCAACAGCAAATACTGTTGTAGTCACAGAAAACAGGAGAAGATTCACCATGGCTGAAATTTGCTATAGCAAAGCCAACTCCACTACAAGTTGCACTACTTCTAACTTGCAGCAAAATTCAACAGATTTCCAGCCCGTTGTGCAGATTTTTCTGCAGAGTTTGGAAATCCAGATCTACTTTATATGCCCATACACTAGATACAGTTTTCCCCTCACTGATATTTTATAGTAACACCTTTTATGATTCAAGGAGTTATTACCATTAGTTCTGAACAGAAGCAAGTTTTTAGCAATGTCTAAATGAAAACATCACAGAAGAGACAAGCACATGAAAACAAAAGCAAAGTATTTAAGAAAGAAACACAGAGTTTTTATCATAACAAAATACAATGAATAAAAGGTATCAAGTTTACAGGTAGTATTTTGAATAATTACAAGCACATACTTCTCTCTGCCAGATGGAAGGTGCAGGATGGGAAGGAAGGGCAGGGGGAGGCAGGAGGATGGGCAGCCACCTTTGGAAGAGGTCTGATTCCCTGCACAGACTGACCCAGCCAAACAGCAGCCTGGAGAAACTAACACGTGAGGAAGCATCACTCAGGATGGAAGAGCTCTTCAGAGAGGTGTAGAAGAGGTTAAACTAACACAAGAATGGCCAAAGAGAGGACAGACAAGGGAAAGCTGAGCAAAACCTGAAGAAGTATTAATGTTAAAGCATTCTAAGAAATCAAGAAGGCAAGGAAAATTCAACTTGACCATTTGTTACTGGAATAATACTTTAAACAGTTAAGTCTGGATAAGTGAAAAAGACAGACTTTATGATTAAAAGCTGAAACATCTAACACAACTGATACACTTTCATTAGGGTATTTAAAACTTTTCACCAGCTAATCTGTACCTGCATCATTTGGTAAAAAGAACAACACATCCAAACCAGTCACAGAAATATAATTCCCAGATGTGTTCTTCCCAATGCTTGGAACATCAGCATCATTCCCAGCATGTTAAAGCCTGTTCACACTCAGAGAGGTGACAGGCAGAAATTAAAGGTCTATTTCCCATCATTGCCTCTGTATGTAAATACGACAATTTTGTCAAAGCAAGGAAAATTTGCACATCCTGTTCCAGCCAGAATCTGGCAAAGGCAGCTGCATCCTATACATCTTAACTAACCTGGAGTGTTTGCAGGGGAAGCAGCTGGCTGGGAGAGCTGGCCAGAGAGGGCTCCTGACACAAATCAGAGCTGCAGGACAGTGGATCCAGAAACTGATACTAAAGTGATCTCAAATACACTTAATGCAAAAAAGTAAATCATAATAAAAAGCAAGCTGCTGTTCAAACAATCTGTGCAGTGAAGGCTTTCTTAATGGAACAGCCAGGCTCCTATTTGCTTTGGCATTTAAGAAGGTGGCAGAAGTCTGCCTTCGAGTACTCTTTCAGTGATCTTTTCAACAGCAGTCAACAAGTCTGATCACTCCTACATATGGTTCCATGGAGCTTTCCTGTTTCAGCACCTGGATCTCTAATTTGGGACAGGAAACCTCACTGAACCAGTGAGCCTCCACTTATACAAACAAAGCATCAGTCTTTGAAATTTATGTTCTTGTTTTGACTTTGATCAGGGACAAAAAGGGTTCAAATACTCCTCAATGTGGGATGCAGGGCAGCATCCAAATCAAGGTTCAGGCTTGCAAATCTATGGGGCAAGAAGCATTATAATCAAATTTAACACAGCAGGGCCATGGCAGTTTCTTAAACTGCTGCCTGGAGCTGCTATTTGGGATATTTGGATCTTGGAAGTCCTTCTCTAAGTCCTTCTATTTTTTAACCCTGATAACATAAACATTTCAAAGCACAAGGGCAGACATCTAAAGTTAAAAACTAGATTTTGCACCTCATTAAAAACACTTCCAGGGATGGGGCATCCAAGTTTCTCTGGCCAGCCTGTGCCAGGGCCTCATCATCCTCACAGTAAAGAATTTTTTCCTGGTAACTAATCTAACCCTACTCTGTCAGTTTGAAGCCACTTGAACACATTGAATAGTCTGACACTGCCCCATCCACCCTGGCCTTGAATATTATGGTGAAGGGAAATAGGAAAGAAGTGACAAGGTCATAAAAATATAACTATATATGTGTATATATAGGTAAACAGGAAAGAAGTGACAAGCTCATAAAGCTATATACGTGTATATACAGATATACATAGTTTACAAATATATTCCACACAGCCAAACCTTTACTTTTTACTTTTATTACTATACAGTAGATTTTATCAGAAACCCTCGTTTACATGGCGGTGACCTTTCAGTCCTTGTTTTTCCCAGCTTATGCAGCGCCTCTTCCGAGGCGTGACCATTCCCCAGCTCTCCTCACCCGTTCCTTTTATTGATACCCCGATACCCTCACAACCAAACCACCCTCTTACTCTTGGGCGGCGCCGTCCCGGTGCCCACCGGCTTCGTGCAGAGCCCCCGGGCCTCCAGCTGCAACACCTGCACGGCACAACATAACAAGAGTCAACAGAGCGGGAGGAAACCCCGACAGCTGGGGGGGTGTGAGGGCAGGAAATCGCCCCGAGGAGCCCCTTTACCTCGCGGCTCACCGCCCTCCCGCCGCCCCTCAGCGCCGCGGCCGCCGCCATCTTGCCCGGAGCCCTCACGGCGTCCCCGCGGCCTCCCGGTGGGCGGGGCCGGCGTGGGGTGACGTCACACGGGGCGCGGTGACGCCATCCCGCACGTGGCGGCGCGGGCGCATGGCGGGCGGCGATGGCGGCGGGCGCAGCCCCGGGTCCCGGCCGGCGCTGGCGCTGAGCGGGGCCACGGCGGTGGCGAGCGGCGGGGGGCGGCTGCTGGCGGCGCGGCCCGGGCACAGCGGGTCAGTGCGGGGCCGGGGCGGGGCGGGGCGCGGACGGGCCTGGCGGGTCGGAGCGGCGGAGGCCGCCCGTGGCCCCTGAGGGGGCTCGCAGGGGCCCGTGTGTGGTGAGGGGAGGTGGTGAGGCAGTGCAGGAGCCGCTGGTTCGGGCTTTTCCGGGCCCCTCGTCAGCGTTTTCTGTTACAGAAACGTCACTTTTAAACTTTGGAGCCTTGGCGGTTTTCTTTCACGGTTGTGCTCCCCTAATTAGACTATATATAGTGTAGAGATTTTATATATATATTTATGTATATATATACACCTATGTATGTACACACACACATATATACGTACATGTTTTTTATACATATACATAGCATGTATATACCCACCACTATATGTGTACATAATTTATAGAAAGCATATATATATAACATATACGTATATATGTTATGTATATGTATATATATACATAACATATATATAACACATGTATTATATGTATATGTATAACATTATATGTAAAGCTATAAATGCATAGAACGTATATAGCATTATTTTATATGTATGCACACATATGTAATAATGGTCTATTTTATGTCTGTAAGGAAAGTGCATATAAATAGCTCCAAGGTGGGTGCCAAGAGGATGATGCCAGACTCTTTTCAACTCCTGTTGGCCAGTGCCAGAATGAGGATCAACGCCATAACATAAAACACAAGAAGTTGCACCTCAACACAATGAAGGATTTCTTCCCATTGAGGCTGGCAGAGCTCTGGAGCAGCTGCCCAGGGAGGACACAAAGTTCCCTCTCTGGAGACATTCCAGACCCACCTGGATGTGTTCTGTGTCACTGCTCTGGGTGGCCCTGCCTGGGCAGGGGGTTGGACTGGGTGACCTCCAGAGATCCCTCCAACCTGGGTGATTCTGAGATTCTGTGTGATATCTGAAGGGAGGTGTCAGGAGATGGGCCAGGCTCTGCTCAGAGGTGCCCAGCAATGGGACGAGAGGCAAGGGGCAGAAACTGATGCCCAAGAAGTTCCACCTGAGCATGAGGAAGAACTTTTTTATTGTGCTGTGACTGAGCACTGGATCAGATTGTCCAGAGAGGGTGTGGAGTCTCCCCCACTGGAGGTATTCCAGAACCATCTGGACAATCCTGTGCCATGTGCTCTGGAATAACCCTGCTTGAGAAGGGAGGTTGGACCAGAAGACCTGCGGTGGTCCTGTCCAACCTGACCCATCCTGTGATTCTGTGACTGGGTAAATGCTACTGACACATGTGCTGAGACTGACAGAAGTAAGGTTTATGCAAATACAGGGTTACTTCACCAGCAGAGGAAGATTTCTTTTTTGACATGTGCATACTGTCCAGAATGATAAATTTCTGCTGCCTTTATAACACTTTGGGAGCCCACTCGGGCAGACGTGGTTCCTCAAGATGGGGGGCAGTTGTGCAAATAACTTTGAAGTAAGAGCATCTTACAAAAGAGCTGCCATTCTTCTCAGTTAAGCTCCTGATAGTTCTAGTGCCAGTAATTTTAGGTTTGTTTTTCCCTTGCAGTGATGAGAGTCTCTTCGTGTACGATTGCAGCAGTGCAGAGAAACAGCCCTTAGGAGAGAAAGGGTGAGAAAATCTGTTCTTTTCCTAGAGGGGACATCTCCTGAGTTTGTGTGGCAGTGAAGGCAGTAAAAGAAGGTAACAGGGTAACTCCTTGAGCAGGTGATGGGTTGGTTTTGCTAATCCTGATGGATATATATGGATCTATTCTTTTTTTTTTTTCCTGCCCAGAGTTTCATTCCACTGTGCACCTTTTTCTCTTTTTTTTTTTTTTTTCCCCCAGAGAAACAGCAGTGACAAAATCAATATTTTTCTTTTGTCCATCAAGACATTTTTGGAAAAGTCGTGCATTTTTTGTTAGGCATCTAAGACCAAAAAACCCACAAAGCACTTACATAAGTTCTACTCTCTAGGTCATGAGAGTTCAAAACACACACAAAAAAGTATTTTTCTTAGCTTAGATTCAACCACTGGACATTGTTTTACTTGTAGCCAAACAGGAAACATTTTACTGTTTTCCTCATAATTAATATCAAGATATGCCAGCACAAACTTATGTTTTCTAAACAGGTTTTGATACAGGGTTAGACCTTCTATCAGTTTCTTGTCTTGGCTTATTTCTTTGCATTAATGTCCATGCTGGCTCAACATTTTATGCAGAAATAAAAGCATTTAAGGTTTTACTTTATTCCTCACGCTCCTGGTGGTTTGGGAACAATCTCCTCAGGGAATTCAGTAGCTATCAGGTTTTGAACCGTTGGTCCCCTTCTCTCTATTAGGCAGGATGGAAAAGGGACAGATAAAGGAAGTGATGACATCCTGGCTTTTGCCTTCTCCCCATCAGGAGATTATTTTGCCCTGACAGATGACAACAAGCGCCTGATTCTGTTCCGTACCAAGCCTTCCTGGGAATGTGTTAGTGTCAGGTAAGGAAGCAGGATGGTGCATTCTGTTATGGAGTTATGGCTGATGGATTTAGAGTTCTAAAATGGGAGTATTTGGGATGTTGATGTTTGTTATTACTTGGCTTCCTTTTTGATTTTATTTTTTTAAAATTGCCTCGCTCACATTTAATGTTTTTGGGAATTCAGTGTATTTGTCAAGCATTGATATGTAGTCTTCCCCTCACCAAGAATGGGAGTGCAGATGTCCAAGGAAGGATAATTTCTTTCCTTATTCCAAACCCAGTGTTTTCTATCTTTAAGAGCTAAAACTTTACCCACTCTTGCTACAGTGGGGTTGGGCCTGTAAGAGTGATGCCAAGCAGTTCAGTGAGTGCATTCTCTATTCCTTCTGATTTTGAGGAGTTTTGGGGAGTTTGTGAACTTTCTAAAAAGTTGTGATCTTTTCAAAAAGCACATCTTCAGAGATGCTGCAGCTCCTTTTCTTCAGTACATTCCTCTTGAGGAAATAGCCTGTAGCTGTCCACCAGAGGTCCTCCAGTTCCACGTTTTCTGCTGCTGCTTGTGACAATTCTCTATGGAAAACCAGGACTGTGAAGGTCTTCCTGAGAAAGTTCCTGAGCATATGACATCTCTGCTTCTGTTGATCTCTAACAAATATGAGACCGTAGTTGCAAAAAAAAATCAAGTCTCTGTAGCTTGGCTCTGTGTGTAGGATACAGGATGGACCCTTGGGGTTAAACAGTGTTGTAGTGAAGAAGTGGTCATGGCTTGAAGCTGTGCCAGGGGACATTTAGGTTGGATATTAGGAAAAGGTTTTTCATCCTAGGTGATTGAGCACTGGAACAGCTCCCCAGGGAAGTGGTCACAGCACCAAGGGTTTGGACAACACTCTCAGGGACAGGGTGGGATTGTTGGGCTGTCCTTTGCAGGGCCAGGAGTTGGACTCCATGATCCTTGCAACTCAGGATGTTCTATGACAAGACCAGCAGTGCCCAATTCTGTTCATTCTGTGTCCTGTCTCCCCTGCTGCCCTGCCTTGTGTGTCTTGCCTGTAACATGCCACTGGATAACTGTTAGGTATTTTAGTTTCTGCTGAAAGTTTAACTAGGACCACAGCTGGATTTTTTTGGGAATGTCATTACCTCGTATTGGGAAACTGGGAATACAGGCAAAAGGCTCTCTGCATGGATAACAATGCCAATGTTTGAGCTGTGTGGCTTGTGCTGGTGTTTTGTGGCAAGGTGTATAAAAGTCTCACACACTGCTGGCCTTTATAGTCAGTTTGTGTCAGACAAAGGGGGATTTTTGAATCTTTGTGCTCAGGATCACAGGTGGTACAATGAGCTTGGAGTAAGACTTTCTGGTTGACAATGTAACCCTTTTTGGAACTGTGTTGCCTGTTGTGTTGTTGTGGTATTCCTTTAAACAGCCAGTAAAAAGTCTGGTAATTTTTTTTTCCTACCTGAATCATAGTGGATTGTCCTCTTGCTTCCACATGGCCACTGAATTTCAGAGTAGCTGAATATCAATATCCATTTCCTATGATCCTTGGTGCCCACAGTCCTGTGCTGACACACAGGATGTATTTTCTGGCATCTGTGGTCCTTATGTTTATCTGAGTAGTTTTAAGAAACCTGCTAGACTAGCAGCTGGAATTGTGAGATGATGGAAGATGATGAGGGGAACTCAGGGTTCAGGTTCAGAGCTTTGTCTGGACAGGGAGCACAGAGCCTGTGGCTCTGTGACTTGGGCTATGAAGAGAAGAGTTCCAAGGCTCTCCATGAAGGGCTTCCCTTTACAGTACAGAGTGGCACTGGAGGAGTAGTTCCTACACAGTTTTTACAAGTGTTGCTGCGAAGGACTCCTAATAGGACAAATCCTACCTTGTCTTTTCCATGTCTTTAACTCCTGTTTTTATGATGTAGAGTGCAAGGAAGTCTACCAGCCTTCATTAGAGTCCTGGCATGCTGCCTGGATGAGGTGCTCAGTTGAGGAAATACCAAAGCAAAATGCAGTCATGCAGCTTTTAATGGTCTCCTGATCCTCTCCCCACCCCAGGTGTTTGCTATTACATAATTCACTCATTTACTAGACTCAGAAGTGCTATTTCAGCCCCATAATGTTACTCCCATCACTGCCATTTTAGTAATGTTGCATCTGAGAACTTTTTGCCCAGCCTCTTGGTCTGTTTAACTTCCAGACTTGCTGAAGCTGCCATCCAGAGCTGTTCAAGCTGTGCCATTTGTCTTTCAGGTTTGTGAACAGGAGATGCACATCCCTGGTTATCACAGCTGCAGAGGATAAGATTTTTATTGCAGATAAATCTGGTGATGTCTATTCTTACTCAATAACAGAACCTCAAGCAGATGGAAAACTTGAGCTGGGTCATGTCTCTCTGCTATTGGATGTGGTAAGTGTCTGTCTCTGTGTATTTACAAACCTGCATTCCTGCTTGTGCTTGGGTCTCGTTGCTCTTGTCCCAGATTTGTGGTTTGCTTTTTTTTTTTTTTTTTTTAATTATATAAATGAAATGTGGTCCAGATTTCTCCTACTGAGTTTGTGTTGGCAGAGTTTGGTAAGGCAACATAAAGTTTATAAGTGTTGAAAAAGTCTTCATGTTGCAGACACAGAAGTCTTGGTGACAGAGTGTCTGTGTGATTTCATCCACTCTGCCATGTCAGCTGAGCCCTTGAATGTGATAAGTTTCTTCTTAAGATGCAAGGGGTCTTACAGCTGTATTGTTGAGGCTCAGTGGCTTTCACTGGACCTGGAAGTCAGTGTTGCTTGTCTTAGTGAGTGAGAAAGTTACAGTCACAAAGATCAACACTTCCATTGTTGGTGGAAAAGAGTGTCTTAGTGTTTGTACCTGTCTTTTGGGGTGAGGAGATCATTTTTTTTCTTAGTTAAGAAGAATTTCAAGCTTTGAATTTCTGGGCACTAAAGCTGTCCCTTTCCCAACAGGCCCTGAGTCCTGATGACCAGTATATCCTGACTGCAGACAGAGATGAGAAGATCAGAGTCAGCTTGACAAAGGCTCCCTACAGTATTGTATCCTACTGCATGGGACACAGAGAGTGAGTGACTTCTGTGCCAGAGCCATTCTGTGCAGCCATTCCCTGCACAGCCACCTTCATCCCCTCTCAGTGGGTGAAATCTTCTCCTCAAATCACATTAAACAACAGCTTGGTCATGGTAGAATCATGGAATGGCCTGGGTGGAAAGAAACCTTTAAAAATCATCCAGTCCAACCCCCCTGCCATGAGCAGGGACAAATTCAGCATGATCAGGTTACTCAGAGCTCTGTCCAAGCTGGCCTTGAATGATTCCAGGGATTGGGCTCTACCAACTCTCTACACAACGTGTATTTCACCAACCTCCTTTTAAAAAAATTTCTTCCTTATATCTAGCCTGAGTCTACAGTGAGTTCTAAGCCATTATCCCTTCTCCTATTGGAAGAGGTCCGTCTAAAAAAGTCTGTCCCCATCTCTTTTATAAGACCCCTTTAGGTACTGGAAGGCTGCAGTAAGGTCTGCCCAGAGCCTTCTCTTCTCCAGGCTGAACAACCCCCAATTCTCTCAGCCTTTCCTCACAGCAGAGGTGCTCCTGCCCTCTGATTGTTTTTGTGGCCTCCTCTGGACCTGCTCCAACAGGTCCTTCTGTCCTTTTTGTCCCCAGGACTCCAGAGCTGGACACAACCTCCTCTGGGGCCTCACCAGAGCAGAGGAGAGGAGCAGAATCATCTCCCTCCATATGCTGGTCACAAGTGGCTCCAGAAATTGGTAGCTCAGGATGGAGCCTATCTTAAGTCTTAGGAAGAGAAGTCTTAGGAACTGTCTTTCGAGGTTTGAACGTGTTAATTAAATTTATGTCATCTCAATGCAGAACTCAGACTTGTAGGTTCTATGGTAATACAAAAGAACCTGGCTGTGTCACCAGGATGGATAGAGCATGGAGACTGCACTATGAAATACATTTAAGGAAGGGAGCCTACAAGGAAGATGGAGAGAGTCTCTAAGAGCTTGGAGTGACAGGACAAGGGGGAATGGCTTTGAACTGACAGAGAGTAGGTTTAGATTAGATATTAGGAAAAAGCTCTTTACTGTGAGGGTGGTGAGGCACTGGCACAGGTTACCCAGGGAAGTCGTGGATGCCCCATCCCTGGAAGTCTTCATTAGTGGTTGCAGAGTGAAAAGCGGTGCAAATTACTTGAAATATACTCAAAAATTCAATACTTAAATTTCAAATTAATAAAAAAGGGTTACATAAAGCAATAATTGCCTCATTTCACAGTTTTGGATTTTCTTCTTGCAGTGGGGCTCATGGTGATTCTTGCTGGATCTCTTGTGCCTACTTTGTCCTGGAAGTTTGTATTGCAGTGACCAAATCTCTTCCCTTTACTTTGTTACTCTATAGCTTTAAAGCTGTGCCTGTCTTCCAAGGCATGACTGTCCCATTCAGGTAGTGTCCTGCTCAGGTCACTGTATTTGAGATTGGTGAGCTCTGAGATAATAATGATCCCCAGAAGTTCAGGTCCTCATTGCTCACCAAAGACAAAGCAGGATCACCAGCTTCTGGGAAACAGAAATTCTGGCTCAGTGTAGGCACTGGTAAATTGCCACATTCAATTGTGTAAAGATTGCTTTTAAATGATCTCCCAACTGTGGCTGGAGAGATGTGGCACTCTGGAGGCTGAGCCATCACCATTGTGTTTTAAAGGATCTGTTGATGTTTTTAATGTGCGTCATGACCTGAGAAAGGGGACTGTGCTACCTGAGGAAATCTGTCTCTGTTGGCATTTTTTGATCTAAATGACAATGTTCTCAGCTGGGAGGAAGTCAGTAGAATTCCCTGAGTGCAAATGGGGAAATGCAGTTCTTTATTAAGTAGAAAGTCAGTAATTTGTGTAGTGCATATTTACTAAGTACCTCTTCCTCCTAATTATCTTAATGTGAAAATCTGTTTGTTTATTGTAAAGTTCTCTTCAAAACTTCTGTTTTCTCTTACTATGTGTGTTTAAAGACCAGAGTGTCACGCAAGAGAGTTCAACTTCTGACTGCTTTTTTTTAGGTTTGTAAGCAAAATACTTGTAATACCCAACTGTCCTGACCTGCTGTTGTCAGCTTCTGGGGTAAGTATTGCAATTTCTCCAGAAAAATGTGGGGGTTTTTTTTGTATGTTTGTGTTTTATTCTTATTATTTATGCTTGTGTTTTGGCCAAATTCCTTGGAATATTTGAAATAATCTCTCATGGTTTATGGCATGGCCTCCCTCATCCTTCTGCCCCCTTTTTCTTGGTTCTGTTTAGTGTTCAGCCAGTCTGTTGCTGGATCACATAAGAACCTTTTACTGTGGTTATAGTAAAAGGCATCTTTGGGATGGTGAAATTATCCTTAACTCTTGCTCTGACAGACATTGTCTGCTTGGATGAGAACTGTAGAAATTAATGTTCCCTCCCTTCTCTCCCCATCCCTTTTCCTGAACTGATGGATGCTGCTGCCATACCACACCTGTACAGAGATGGAGTTGGCCTAAAAGAAGGGAAACAATATTCTTTGTTCCCCAGACTACCAAAACTGCACAAGAAACAAATAATGTTTCCTGGCATTTAGTTTCAGCTGCTATTCTTGTCTCCCTAAGGCTCTTGTCCCTCTAATTATTGGAACAGCTCTAATGCTAGTGCTGCACATGGCTGTATTTTGCTCTTAGCAAATGCTCTTGGCTTTGTTTTTCCAGAGAGGTGTTTAGTCTCTCTTCAGGAGGTTGCTAAATCAAATGAGAATTTGGTTGATAACAGGAGCATGGGGCAGAGAAGGGCAGCCTGAAAGAATTGCCATTAAAATGCTGAGCACATACATGACTGTGCTGTTGGAGACAGGCTTGAAATGCCCTCCTCCAGCTACCCAATTTCCACTTCAAAGGGAGAATTAAAATTAGCATGATTGAATAATTTAGAATGCAGGGGGAAATTATGTTAATTAAAATGCTTTATCTGCAATTTGAGGTCTTAACTAAGTGACTATTTAGCAGTTTCTGTGGGGAGCTCTTCAGGGAAACAGGGTTTAGCTGAAGGCCAGGAGTGCCTTTTCTTTGCCTGAGTGCTGGTAGTAATAGCCTTGTGTCCATTTCTATCTGTCCAGGACTCCACTCTGAGACTCTGGGAATATAAAAGTGGAGAAGAAGTGCACTGCTGTCAGCTGAGTACCATCTGTGGGTCTCAGGCAACCAAACCAGACCAGGTGTGTCCATGTGTGCCAGTGCTTTTGCTGTGCTCCTGATCCTTGGGACTGCCAAACGTGTTGGTTGCATTTTGTTAGAAGTGCTTCCCTTCTGTCATTGGGTTTAGAACTTAAAAACCTGTTACAATAGTTGGGATTTTGGGAATACAGTCTCTGAAAGCCATTCCTGTGTTTTGTGTGAATTTCTAAAATGTGCCATGCAGTGACCAAAAGAAGCTGCTTCTAATTCTTCCCAAATTTAAGTTCTGCACAGTGGACAAAGCCTTCGCTAGAAATTTTTTTTTTCCAAAACCACAGTTGTTGTAGTCTTCTAGGCAGAAAACATCCTGTGACATTGGGAAGATTTAAATATTCACCCATTTCTAAAAAATGCTTAGGATGTTAAGTGTTAAAGTAGCAATTTTCCTGAGCAAAAAGAAGCATTGTAATATTTTTAACCAGTGACCTGCAGTAGTGCCCTGTGGAGTCAAAACGTTGGCTTATTATTTTAGCTTCTCTTGCAGCTGGACAGTGTCCAAAATTTAAGTGTGAGTCCTACCTGAAAACTGAACACTCCAAGAGCTCTCCTGAGCTTCCAGCCTGTACATCAGCAGTCTCACACACACAAGTTTGGGGTGCTGCTGTGATTTGAGATGCTCACCTGATGTGAGCAGTTGTTCTGGTAGTGCTTGAAATCTAGTTTTGTTTAATTTTTTTTTTTTTTTTTTGTCATTTAACGTGGCATAAGACCAATTAGCAGTGAAATAGCACTGTCCTTGTCCCTGCTGTGTGCATGGAATTAAACCACCTACTCATCTGCTGGGTTATTTTGGTTCACCTCACCACCCATCCTGCTGCATGTGATTTTTCATGTTGATCTCTAAAAACACTTTCCTTGCAGATCACAGCTGCCTCCCAGTTGTCAGGTGACTGGGAAGCCAGGCATGGGTCTTGAGGAAAATCCACTATGGAATCCATATCCAGGCAGAAATTGAATTGAAAACTTCTACTTTCCCTCCTTTGTGTTGTGGTTTTGGTAGTGGAAGTGTGTTGTGCTTCACCTCCCCACAGCTGGGGAGCCACTTTCATCACAGCTTTCCATTTAGATACTGGAAATCTTGGACTTGAGAGTCTTCTTGAAAACACACCTGAGCTACACACCCCACACACATTCACGAGATCTCTGCCACATTTCAGCTTGATACCAGTGCTTGGAATTTTTGAAAAAGCTGTTCTTGGGCTTTTTGACAAGTGAAAAAGGTACAAGATGGGGTGACAAGCCCATCTAACTGGTATCCACTGATACTGTGGGTGCAGCAGGATTTGAGCATTTGTTTTAGAGGGAATCATGAGTTTATTTTAAAACAGTTTGCCTTCTAGATTTATAGGATCATTGAAGACAAGTAAGCAAGTAACTGAACTGGGAAATTCTGTAATTAATATTAAAAATGCTATTTGTTGCTTAGACTGGCTTAGCATTGTTAAGATGGCTTGTGTGTAAAGTAGCAGTGCTTGATCTTACACTGAATCCTAATTCACTGATTACAAACAAGCTAATCAAAAAAGTAGTGTTAAACTGTATAATAAAGCTTGAATGTAGCATTGGCTAAACTAAAAAATGTCAACAAAATTGGTGCTGCAGGTAGGACTGATCTAAGAAAACCTCATGGTGGCCTGTGACTTGAATCTGTGAAATCCTGGATACTGGATAGGTGTTCTGCACTGAAAAGGAGACTTTTGTTCTGCTGGCATCATAGTGCTAGAAATGCCAGAGGTGACATCTGGTGACAGTGTTTAGTCATGCTGTGCATCCAGGTATGTCACAGATCAGCTCCACACCCAGAGTGACATTTGTGGTCTGAATTTAAGGACACAATCTCTTGAGTCAGCACTTTACAGTCTGTAACAAGCACAGGACTCTGCAGCCAGGGATCAGATGGGGATATAAGTGCTTTTTCTTTCTTTCTTTCTTTTTTTTTTTTTTGGTATTGTTAGATTTCAGTTTTTACCATTGATAGCCAGCATGAATGCACTGGAGCTTTAAAACAGCTTGAAGCTCAATGAGGATGGAATCATCAATAATGGTGGGCCATGTGAGCACAAAAATGTGGGCTTATTTTGCTTGGCAGATGATGAATATGTGTCTGTTTGGGGAATGTAGGAGTGTTTTGAGCAGTGTAGCATTGGTTTCAGCTGATGGCTTACAGATCCTCAGTTCATTTTCCCACTAGAATGGGAGTAATTTTCTTAATTCCATAGTGCTGTATAAATATTTTCCTGCTTTAGAGCTTTCACCTCATCTGATCCTCTTGACAGCAGAAGCTTGTTTAAAGTCCAGAACATGAATTGCACAACTCTACCCCAGTGCACTAGTACATTAATTTTTTATAGGGTCACCTCTTCTCAAAGATGACATCAAAAGTTAATTTTAAGGTGTTGGCAGGCTGATAACAGTGTCTTATAAACACTGACTTGAGTTCAGAGAGTATCAGGTGAACATCTGTTTGTCACAGACTGTTCTTGTAGCCCTTCCTTAACTGATTTCATAGCCTTGTCCTTCCTTGACCACGATACTGTTGTGGGTCTTGCATTCATTTTGCTGATTTTTTAACTTACCCACACATGGAAAGAACTTGGAAAGAAGATGCATTTTCTTGTCTCTTTCCAGCTGTGAATAAAACTTGGTTTAAATCAAAACAACCTCCTCCTCCCTCCTCCAGTGGGGTTGGGAGAGAGCTGCTGCCTAATTTAAGTTCACAAGAACCCTTTGTCTCTCTAACAAAGCACTTGGCTGTGTAGGTGGGCACTTCCCTGCATGTTTGTCAGGCAACAGGCAGAGAGGCAGAGCTTTGTTATTAGAAATAAATAGCACAGGTTTCAGCTTTTTTATATATATATATGTATATATATATATACACAAATATGTATATATCTTGGCTTGTTCCTTTAAGTGTCTGAAGAACCCACTCATGGCTTACAGTAAACAGGAGCTGTCAGTTCTACTCCAAAGCTGTGGTATAAGTGGCTCCATCCTGCAGAAGCAGCATTTAGCCACGTTAGCTACAGAAGAACCTTTATGGTCCAGCCCACTCATCCTACCTGGTACTTGGAACCATCTTTTATGTCTGTGTGAATCAGGAGTTCTGGGTCCCAGTGCTAAATATGGACTAATAACTTCATATTTCTGCAGAGTAACAGGAGTTCAGTCCCATCTGTCCCCAGGAGCTCTGAACCATATCAGTCCTTTTGATAATGTTTTTAATTAAGTCCTCCTCTTCTGTCCAAACAGGTGGTTGAGATAAGTGAAAAGTGCATGCTGTTCTTGCTTCCCCCTGTGAAATTGTATCACACAATTTTTCTCATGTGCTAGAGAAAAAAAAATGGTTCTCAACTCTGTTACACCATGAATTAATTTTCTTTCCCACAGTTGGTTTATCTCTTAGTGGTTGCATCATGTGCTGTTGACAAAATAGTTAGCTTCTGGTGCTAAACTTGCTGACTTGAATTTTTGGAAGCTGTACAACTTGTTTTGCTTTCCTGCATGGATTGCAAAACTGTGAAAACAAGCACCCTGACAATGCCTATACATCAGCTGGTAGCTGCAAGGGTAAAATCCCTTGGTAACTCCCAAATTTATCCTGACTTAGTGAACCAGAGGTTCTGTCCAGTCAATGGTGTTGTGCTAGGGGAAGAAGTGGAGGTTAAAAAAACAAGAAGACTTGAGGATGCATCAGAATTCTGCCAGCAGAGTGTCAAAAAGATGTATTTTCCCTGCCCTGAAGGAAATAACTCTCTGTTTCTCTACTTGGAAGGTTTTAGTCATCAGCAGTGTTGGTGTTGTCACTGCTTATAAAACACACTTGAGAACCAGCCTTTTGCTGTTGCAGTTTTGCTGTTCACATTATATAATAGATACTTTTGAAAAAGCACCCCAGGACATAATTTTGTACTTTCTCTTCTCAAGTTCTTCCCACTCCAGGAGCCTCAAATCAGTTGTTTTATATTTCAAGTAGAATGGTTTGTGTGGCAAAGGTGCCTCTTCTCTCACAGATGAAACTGTGTAACTTCTAAACTAGGAGTGTGATGTGGGGTTTTTTGTTGTTGTGTTGGTTTTGTTGGGTTTTTTTTTAATGAGGAAAATGGCCCCAGGCAGTCTTTCCTTGTTGTTCAGAATACATTTTCTGTGGAGCAGGATGGCTTCACCCAGGCTCACGTTGAAACAGAGGCAGCACAGCAGGGATATTAGGGATATTAGCTATGCATCACTATCTTCATTTTTTAACAAACAGAACAGCAGCTAATAGCTTGTGTTTGTAATATCTGAACTGCTGGAGTGATACTCTGCCTGAGCAGGCTTAATGTCAGTGTTTTTGCCACTGGCATTGCAGGAGAGAATGTCTGAAGGTAGTGTATTTTCCTTCATCTGTTGGTTTATCTGCTAAGAGTAGTTCACTCAAGCCTTTACATTTGATCTCTGGACAGTGTGGCAGGGAGAAGTGTAGAAAACTTCATAAAACAGCAAGCACTGATACAAAAATAACCTTGACTGCAGTTAGAAGGTAATTAAGTTGCTTAATCTGCTGTAAATTAAGACATCTGCTAAATTTTAAGGGCTCATAGTGAAATGGAATGTGAATTTTCTGCCCATAAATGGTCTTAAGTTACAAGGATTTTTTTTTTTCCTTTTGCTAATAGAAATACACCGTGTCAAGAATAACCTACTGCTGTCAAGGTGGTTATTTTGCCATTCTGTGTGACAGGTAAGAATAGATACAATAATGCCTAAAACCATCAAAGTTGCTGCAAAGTCACGAGCAGCTTTCCCTGCTGACTGTTATGACTTTCCCTGAGCCTGAATTTCTTGGTACTGTGGATCTCCAGATGTCCAGGAATGCCTGTGGCCTCCCAGGGAGCCTCTGTGTCCTGTATTTGCTCTGAGTGCAGAGGAGATTGCAAGGGTTACCTGGCTCAGTTAATTTTTGTAGAGTTTGTGATGCCTTTCCCTCAGTGGAGGAAGCACAAGGCTGGGATGTACAAGAGCTGTTTTGTTTTGGCTGGTGCTCAGCTGTATATTCCTTCAAGTGCAGCCCTGTAGGCCATTGTATCACAATGCAACATTCCTCATAAAAGTCCTTAGCAATCCTTATGAAATTCCCTTTACTACCCTTTCTTCTAAAGAGGAGGCAGCACTGACTGCTTTTTCTTTCACATAACACTTGAAAAGCTGTTTGGCACTTTGGGTATTTACAGCTTCTGACTCAGATCATGTAAGCAAACAGCATTTGAAGTGCTCATTCTAACCACTTGGCTTTGGCTCTGTTTGGAATTAGAGTGGGTGTCTGCAGTTTGCTGTACAAGTGATGGCTGTAGGTGGATTTGCTAATAATGGTAATTAAGTTTTTCCTCTCAAAAGTATTCCCACAGTCTACATCTTTCAGCTTGATGCCACTGCCCAACAGCTGGTTTACAAACAGCAGATCTCTCTGAAACACAAAAGCTGGGATATTGCATTTGAGGAAACAGGAGACCTGTGGATTTTTCAGGAAGACAAGGAAGCTCCTCTTCTTCTGTACAGAGCATGTGATGGACAGTGGAAGGTACTTTTTTTAATGCTGAAAATCCTGGGTTTGATGATGTCTTGAGGCCACAACAGAAGTGGAGTTTGCTGTTCCATGAAAGCTAAAAAGGCACCTTTCCCTCTGTCTTGAGATGGAGTAAAAGCCTTAGATACACATCTCATTCTTCTCACCTCTGTATGATGCAAAGGTGTCAAGAACTTGTTATGAGCACCAGTGTGTGTTCTCAGCTAAAGCTGCCATCTGGCACAGCAGGATCAGTGTTTGTCAGCACTCAGTACTTTAAACCATTGCCTGAGCCTTCTGTGGGCTACTTGATTTAAAAAAAAAAAACAAACAAAAAACCCACAAACCAACAAAATCCCTTTGGATTTGCTCAGGAATGCTTTCCACACAGCTTTCCTTGTGCCTGCCTCTGAGGCATCCTTTGCAGGACAAGGCATTATGGGAACAGTAAAGGGAATTACTTGATTTTCAGCGAGAACAGGGAATCAAATTTGGGGTATGTGCTATCAAGTTCTCTTTTATTGCCTATTAAACAACTGGAAACTCATTCGTTATCCTTGTAAGTCCCCAGCTAATTACGGTCTGGTTGTGAAGTGGTTTTAAATGGAACTTCTGGGTGTGTTCTTTGATGCTAACATGTTCCCCGAGATATTTCTTTTCCTCGCAGATTAGCAAGTGGGAATCGATCTCTTTGTTCAAATGGCAAAGCTTTCCTAGCAGAACTTGAGACCTCAGGCCAGGTTTCAATAACAGTCCTAGAAAAGAGGAGCCTGGAAGAGATCATGGAGGTTTTACACTTGCTGTTTCACTACACTCTTCTGAGGGCTGTTGAATTTCTCAGCATGCTGTGAAACATAAAATTATCTTAATCCCAAAATAACATGCAGCCTTCCTTCTTTTTCCAGGCTGTAACTGATGATAAAAGATTACAGAAGATGTCAAAATACATTCAAGACAACTGGACAGTGTTTGAAGGTGAGAAATTTGGCCTAAAGGTTTGGGGAATGCAGATTTTACAGCTGAAGCGTAAGATGTAGATTGGAGCATAAGATTGGAGTTCAGGTGAGTTCAGCTGGCTGTTGAACTCACTCAGTCTTTTTCTCAGTGTCATCACTCTTGTCTGGTGTGGAAGTCAGTGCGGATAATGAAGTGTGTTCAGGGCTCTGTTATCACAGAACCATGTAGGTATTGAGAGCTGAATTGCAGCCTTGCAACTTTTCCACAGACACCTTATCACGGAGAGGCATCCAGACAGGCTCTGGCAGAGCTGCTGGAGTCTGTCTTACTGCTGTGGTATCAAATACTGGTGTTTGTTGTCTTGTCTCCTGCCTGGGTGTGAGACTTTATGACAGGTATAGTGGAGATAGTCAGGATGGAACAGCTGTGGGAGGAGCAGCTCTGCTGTAAAGATGGGCTGTTGGGTCCACCTTGGCAGGGGAGATGATGTGGTGCCTGCTGTGACTGGAAGGTGTGACCCTGCAGATGACATTGCTTAGTGTCAGAGCTGGCTCATTATGTTCTTGCTTCCTGCCCCACTCCCAATCTCTGTCAAAAAAATAATGCCTAGTTTTCTTATTCAGAAGCACCCTATTTCCAGGATTTTTTATATTATAAAAATACACACAGCTGAAATTGTAGCAGTGGTTGTGGCTGCAGGGTAGAGAAAGGCTGTAGCATGTGCTAAAATCTCAAGTATGTATTGAAACTTCATTCATAGAAATTTCTGTCCTGTACTTTGCTGGGAGACTGGAATCTTCCTTAAAAATGTGTTACAGTTCCCACCAGTCTTATGGTCTGTTCATGGTGGCTATATATAAAGATGGAAGAGCTGCACAAATGCTCAGTCTGGTGTAAAGTCTCCTTAATATCTGGTACTGGATGGTTTAGCATGTACTGTCATTAAGTTGGTCATTAAATTGTAATTAAGGTGGTGCAGTCTTTGCAAGTCCAGTGCTCCTTTGGAAGGGAGATGTTTGCATGGAGATGTTGCAGACTTGATATTTACAGCCAGGCAGATAATTAGGAGGATGAGGTGCGAGTGAAAATGAGCACAGAGAAGTAAAGAGAGCAGGCAGGGGGAGAGGTTCTGGGCATAATTTGCCCGTGGAACAAACAAGTGTGAAATGCAGTCACCAGCTCATCTGCAGCTGGGAAAGGAGCACGGCTCACATGACAGGGTTCATTATCGTTAATTAGTAGGGGAGGCTCACTTGATGAGCACTTATTCCAGTGAATAATTAGTGCTTCAAAGGTAGTTACATCTTCTGAAACAAGTGATTGTTACATTGTTTGAATCCAGTCCTAATCCCAGCGTATTGTCCTTTTATAAACTTTCTCACCTGTATGAGTTTTGTGTAGGATTTAAGATGCAATGGTCGATCTGGAAGTATCACAGAATCCTAGGATGGTTTGGGTTGAAAGTAACCTTAAAGACAACCTAATTCCAACTCCCTGCTGTGATCAGGGACACCTTCCACTAGTCCAGGTTTGTCAGAGCCTCATCCGGCCTGGCCTTGAGCACTTCCAGTGATGGGGCATCCACAGCTTCTCTGGCAACCTGTTCAAAGTGCCTCACCATCCTCACAGGGGAGAATTTCTTCCTAGTATTGAATCTAAACCCACTCTCAGTTTGAGGCCATTCCCCCTTGTACACATTAAACAGTTTGACACTCTGCTGTAACTGATCCCAGAAAAGGATTTAGTGCAGACTGATCAAGTGGAGAGCAGCATGGCTTTTCAAACTGGCAGCATGCAATTTCTCCCAGGGCCAAAGGCCAATAAAGCCTGTGCGAGTGCAACACCCCTGAATGTGAAAGCTTGTGCTTTCCTGGGTACCACAAAGGGAAACTTGATTTGTTTGTCTACTAAGGAACAGGGGGACACTGTATGTGGGTTTCTGTGGAGTAGCATACTTAACTTCAGGACCTAACCTTAGCAGGTATTGGATTTCTCTTCATTTGTCCTTTAAAGATTGTGAATTTTGCTTAGTGAGAAAAGGTGAGAACTGGAGATAACTGGCTTTGTCAATGCCATTCCAACTATTTTTTAGAAATATGGACCAAGCCAGCTGGTCTCATTGTATGTTCTCTACAGAAACAATCTGATTAGGGATTTTTGGATAGCAGTTAGTTCCCTGCTAAACTCATCTAAACCTACAGTTTTAGTGATGCTGTGAGGAATATTACCCTGAATTCACAGGTGTAACAAAGCCATTGGAGCAAATGCTTAGGAATCTATGTGCTATAGAACACACTTGAACACACTATTTGAAGTCTACTCCTTTGTCTTTCTTTTCAGTTAATACTCTAGGAGAAAAGCCAGGTAAGCACAGTGAGGTGGCAACTCCCTTTGTAGTGCTTGGGTCTCAGGGAACAACTTCAGCAGTTCAAAATCAGAAGCCCTGAAGTTTGTAAGTGTCCAGTGTGTGAGGAGAGCTGTGTCCTCTCTTTGCTTCACTGTGAGGGTCTTGACACTGAATGAATTTTTTAGCCTAAAAATGGAAGCTGTGCCTGGCTGGTGGATGCTGAACAGGTGCTTGCCAACACAAATCAGGCTTACACTGTGTAAATGTTGATATTTAATCACAGAGTAGTTTGGGTTGGAAGGGACATTAAAGATGATCTCATTCCACCCCTGCCATGGGCAGGGACACCTTCCACTATCTCAGGTTGCTCCAAGCCCCGTCTGACCTGGCCTTGGACACTTCCAGGGATTCAGGGACAGCCACAGCTTCTCTGGGCAACCTGTGCCAGGTCTTCCCACCCTCACAGTCAATAATTTCTTCCCAATATTTAATCTAAATCTGCCCACCTTCAGCTTAAAGCCATCTCCCCTTGTCCTGTCCCTACATGCCTTTGTGAAAAACCTTCTCCAGCTCTCCTGAAGGCCCTTGAGGTGTTGGAAGGCTGATACAGTGGATAGGACCACAGGAAGTGAACTGGAATGCCACTATCTAAAATTACAGTCCAGGAAGTAATCAATGAGACCACTGAGGGAATTAACACCTGTGTTCTTGCTTTGCCCAACTACAGGTTTTGTTGGTGCAGAGAGCTACTACAGCCACCTCTACAAGGCCTCCTTTGATAACATGGATGAGTACCTGCAGAGGAAGGAGGAGAGGTTAAAGCAGCAGAAGAAGAAAAGGCAGGATCTGCAGCATGGTTCCAGTGGGCAGGCAAAAAAAAAGAAGACTGAAGAGTCATCCCTATGACTGCTGTGAGCTTGTGACCTTTGCCTTGAGGAGTGGAAGTGATCCACCTGTGGACTGTTTTTACATAAAAAGTGAATTATGCAAAAGGACTGTTTTAAAATTTTATTCAGGTCTTCAGGCAGGCTGATCTGACAATATCCTGTTTGCACCAAATAATACATTTACAAAATACTTAAACTTTCTGGCAGAATACAGTGTTAGTGGCTCAGTCCTGGGAATCTCTGATGCATGTTATATGAGTATTGGAGATGGCATTTTTCTTGAAACAGGATTTTCTTTTTGCCTACTGTGTTCAGGCTTTTTCAGGTGGAGACATGTTGATTAAAGTGGATGCAACTTTGTTTTTATTACTTTTGGTTTGAATTGTTTTGGGGTTTTTTTTTAACTCTTTTTAAAAATCTGTTGGTTAATGTAACTAACTTAGTGTACCTGGTATGGGAAAGGGAGTGTAGAAAAAATTCTTGCTGGGTATGAGAGGTTTTAGCTGAGACTTTTCCTTCTCTGTTTTTATCCTTTAACTTGGGTTCATATGGTTGGGATTTTGCCTAGCTTCTAATCCATTACTTCATACTTGTGGAACATCTCTGCAGGAAGAAGTGCAAAAGTTAATTTTGTATGCTGCAAAGTAAAAGCAAAACGTGTCAGTCAACGTCGTGTTATTGGAAGCTCCTTCCATGGCAGTGTGATCCTACTGGTGTCTGTGAAAATCATTCCAGAGGCCTGGGAGCAAAATTTGGAGTGCATCCTGCTTTTTTCATCGAGAGTTTTTCCATACTGTAATTATCCAAGAGATACATCTTCTTGAGAAGTTATCACCAAGAGCCTTATGGGGCCACTTGTTGCTTCATCGGGGGCAGAAGAAGTGTTCATCTGCCAGATGGTATCATGTTCATGTGGAATATAATGTCCTTCACAAAACCAGGTGTGGAAATCTGTACAGTCCATTAAAAGTACTCAGAATTAACCTGTGCACTGTGAGTGGTTCTCTCTGGAGTGTCTGGACACGTAGAATTTTTGCATTCAAATGCAGATGTGTGGCCCAGCTGCTTGGTTTGCTGATAGCTTCTCTCTTTCTCCCATGGAAGATGCTGAATGTCAATAATAGAGCTCAGTAACAAGTAGTGACAAATTTCTTGGTAGTTCACCTGAATCCCCTGCTGATGGGGAGCCGAGATGAGAAAACCCTGTAGTTTCAGTCTTCTGAAGGAAGGTGTGGGTTGAAAACCTGGACTGCACCTGGAACAGCCAGTACAGTGGTACAAGCCTGGTGATGAGTATTTTTCTTGGTATCTTGTATATTTTCCTGTTTTTTCTTGACCATCTGAAGTGCTTTGATATTGGGTAGGAGTGGTGGCTTGGACACTGAGGCACCTGTGGTGTGATGGTGGCTTTTAAAACTTCAGAGTTGTGTTCTTTTAATCGAAGAGAGGCTCTAGGGAAAGCAGTTGGGGAAGCACTTAAGGAAGCTCAGCCTCAGAGTGTAGCTCTTATTTAGGAGTGGAGTTTCTGGTGTGCAGATTCTGTAAAATACCACAAGAAACAGGCTTGTATTCACACTGTGAAACAGACAGGACAGGAGGAAAAGTTCTCACTAGATCTTTTGCTAGCTATGAAAAAGAAATGATCCCATGATCAAGCTTGCAGACACCATGCAAATTCCAGCATTTTTGAACAAATTTGAATCTGCAGCTGGAGCCTGTATTGGGTCACTTCCAATCCATTTTCTCACTGGAGGAAAATCTGAGGACACAGGTAACTGCCTTCAGTGGTTGGTTGCAGATCCTTTATGTCAATGTTGTTAAACTTCTGAAGGATCAGATTGCCATGGCAATTCCTATTCCTGAGGGATACTTTTTCCTCAGCACAGGATAGACCTTGACAGTGATCTCCACTGGCTGCAGGCACTCCTGTGATCCTCACCCTGCTGCTCTCCTGGAAGAAACCCAAATTTTCTTCCAACACTTGAACTCATGACAGATTGCAGTGTGTGGGAGTGACATGAGATGTGATATCTGGCAGATGGCTCAGGCCTTTTTGTTCTTCTTCCTGCAAGTTCTCCTTTCCTTTCCTATTCCATTTCATGTTTCCTTTTCTGCACACAGCAGTTCCTGAGCTTCAGTTGAGAAGTTGTGTGCCTGTGCATTGCTTTGATGGGCTCTGTGCAAAGTGATCAGAGAAGGGAAGCTGTGCTGGAAGGTCTAAATCCTTCCTTTAGATGTTTTCCAGTCTGCCTTGTCTAACTGCAGAACACACAGAAGTCATTAAAAGGGAGTGGATACCACTGCTGCAGAGAGGGAGACAACACTCCTCTCCCTGGTATTTGAACTATTTATTTCTAGTGGTTGAACCTGATGTCACTTGCTTGTGTTTATTTTCTGAACTTGAACCAAGGCCTGTCTGTGTGCCTGGCAAAAGGGGGTGGGTCAGTGAGGGTGTAGTTTTATAGCAGGACTGGAAACCCTCAAACCATTCCAAGAATATTTGTAGGCCACATAAGTTCACCCCACACTGCACTGGAGCTTTTTGTGGCGATTGTGCAACTCCCCAGCTTCTCTCCAGAGCACTGACAATCTGAGGAGCTTTTGAAAATGCAGGTAGGGGAAAAGGTGTTTTTTCCCCTCTATTTCAAACCAAAACATATCCTTGCTCCTCCCTTTGCTGAGATTTCACCAAAACCCCCTTCAACAGCACATAGTTGAACAGAGTGACCTTTTATCGTCATAGCAGGAAGGAACCCTAATCAAATGCAGCCCAGAACTATGCTTTGGACCAGTCCTTACATTTTTAAGAAAACTTTGAAAACAAGCTTGTTCTATAAACAAAAATGTCTGTAAACAAAGATGTTCCTTTCTTTAAAAAAAAACTTCAAAAACTCCAATACAATGTAGTTGCTTTATCTGCAGGCTAATAAAAAGTTGCTGCCAATTTAAGTGCACTCCAAAATCTGCTTCAGCTTTCTTTGCTGAACTATTTTGCATGGAGTGCTTTGATCTGAGGAGGAGACACCCTGTGGGTTTAACTCTCACTGGTTGTCCCTGCTGCCATCAGTCCTGGTGACCTGGTGTGAAGGGAGAGCAGGGAGTGCAGTGAGGGAAAGCACAATGTGGTTTGTCAATAGTTGTGGATGCAGAAGCTGGAAAGAGAATTAAATGTTGATTTTAGATGTATTTGAACAGGTTATCCCCCACTCCTGCACACCAATACTTCTTTCAATATTCTATTTTCCCTCTCCTTTTCTATTAATAGAGGTAATGGATGTGTTGGCACAGAAAGATGGGCCCATGGACGTGGCCTGAACATCCAGAGGAGTGGCTGCCCCTCATTTCCTAACCAGCACTTACAGCCTTGACTTTGAGCAGCTTTTGGAAAATTTATTAGTCAGTGCCCATTGGCAATGGGAGTTGGATGCTGTTGGTTGCTTAATTCAACATTGAACTCAAACACCTCTTTATAGTTGGGTGGAGATATTAACTCCAGAGAATCAGCATGAAGTAATAGAGGTAGAAGCAAATTGAACTCAGCCATGGAGACTCCTCTGCTTCTGTCAACAGCAGGGCTCCAGCTCTCCGTGGAAAAGCTTTGTACAGTTACTCACCTGTCAGTGATTTATCAGATTTACACCTGCAGGCAGGATGTAATACTCCTGCATGTTGCTCATAGGGATAATAAGATTTTCACAGTCTTATCTGGCATGGAAATTCTGATTTTGGACTGTCAGACCTAATCATATGTATATATGTGTATATTTATATGTGTGTATATATTTACATACAGACAGAAATATATACATATATACACATATCTATAAATAAATATGTAAAATATATATATGGACAAATTATATTTATATATATATATTTAAAAAAATAATAAAAAAAAATAAGCCCCCACCAAACAAAATTCCCCATTCATGGACCCAAACTTCTTCCTAACACAAAATAAGGAGATCCTCACCATGTGTTGGATCTTGCTGTTATATCAACCTTTGGCTTAAGCTTTATTTGTACATGGGAAAGGAATTATACTGCACACTGCACATGGCTCTCACTTCCTCAACCTCTGTGGGAGAAAGAGACAACCTCAGTCCTGTGAAATGTCCAGGAAGCAGCACAGGTTGGCACTCTTGAGTTTTCCATGCCTTATGTTAAAGAAAATAAAGTATAAACAAGTAGCTGTGCTGTTAATCCTTTGGGATTGCCTGGAGGGAGGCAGTTACAAAACACAATATTCAACATGCAAACACAATTAAAGCATCCATTCCTGGCATTCCATCTGTGCAGGTTTTCAGGCTTGCAGCTTGATTCACTGCCTTTACAGCTGTGCTGCAACCCACCAGCGTTTTGTGCTTTTAACTAAGAGCTGTGTTACTGTATTTTCCCATCAGCATCTTGTCAAGATGGCAGCATCCCATATAAATTCTGGTAAGTTTTTTGCAGTGCTGGATGTCTTGGATGTCTCCATTGACATTTCCCCTTTATCACTGCAATATTTCATATAGCAATGCTTCCTTTGCTTTTGTAATATTTCAAAGCTCAAGAAAGGCAGAATGTGACACACCAGCTATATCAAATTAAAAGCAATATTACTTTGATTTTTTTTCCTGTGTCCTGGCCTTTGGAAGAATTAATATTATTATCTAAGTGCTATAAACTCTATCTACTATATGTGCTATACTAATATCTACTGCTATATTTAGCTTTACCTGAAGTAATAAGACTCATCATTGCCTCTAAAGCCAACAGTATTCAGCAAATAAGCCAGCAATTTGAAAGTGAAAGCTTCTTATCTTCAAGGAAATAATGATAGTAGTAATTAGTCACTGTCTCTAAGATTTGCATGTACTGCATTTCTGGAATACTTCACTGGGAAATTCTGTTTGGTAAACAAGGCAGAACTGTTCTGTGTCAGGCAACGTCTAGTAAGAGCAATATGAATCAGCTGGTACTTGTCAGCTTCTCTGAAATCTGTGAGAGTCTCTGTAGGGAGACAAGCACCTTTAACCTGCTTGTTTTAATACAAAGCCACGCAGACTTTTGTCATTACATCATAAAACTGAATTTTAAGCCTTTTTCTATCTCTTGCCACCGGCTTCATCAAAAGCCAAAAAGCTCTCCAAAACCCCAAAGTGACCAAACCCCCATGGCAAATTAGAACAAAGGAGCCCAGCGATCCCTCTGCTCAGTGTAAAGCCACCTCAGTAAGATTTCAGGTTTTTGGTCAAAAGTAGTCATTATCAAATCAAGCTCTGTCCCTTCTCTCCTCTCCATGGTGCAGTCAGGAGGAAGTTTCAGCACAGGTACAATCTGCAATAGAAAGAAAAAAGAGGAAAATCCTCCTGTTTCACCTTTGCAGCTGCAGAGAGCCCTGACCACTCAGGGTGAGCACTCAGTCAGGTGTAGCAGCTCTGGATGTGTCAGGCACCAACAGGGAAAAGCTGCTGCTTTTCATTTTTCAATTTTAATTTCCTGTAAAGAAGCAGTGAGTATATTCAGGAAGGCAGTGGAAATGAGCTGACTAAATCAAAAAGCAAGAGGTTCTTTTCACCCTGTCAGCTTTTTGTTGTGCTTGCTGGGAAACTCTGCAGTGTTGTTGAGGTAGCAAAAGGGAAATCCATGTATGAATTCGTGAACGTGGTAACTGCACCACTTAATCAGAGGCCTATCTTCTTTTTCTTCTGTTTTCACTCAGAGTCAGGATTAAAAACATGAAGGAGATGGATTTCTCATGTTTGGACTTGGTTGTTTATTAAATCTTATCTAAAGTACAGAGAGTTCTGCAACACTTCAGCTACCAGCTAAATGAAAAATGGAAGTGAATCCAGCTAGTTTCAAGGTCTTTTAAAGCTAAACAGTCCAACAGAGAATTAACACCTATATTATTTACACTTTTGACCCAATAACCAAACTCCTGTGACCCTCAGTGCAGCACTGACTGTCCAGCCAGAAACTACTGCCTGAAACCATGAAGAAGAAGACAGAAAGAAACAACACCCCAAACCCTCCATCTCGTCCTATACCTATTACTATAGTCTATAAACCCCAAATTCAAAACCCTTCACCTTACACACCTCTATTCCAACTACACACCCGTGATTTTAACTCCATCACTCAAATTTGGAAGCCTATTCCAAGGCCTCAGTCAAAAGCAGTGTTCTCCTGGGGGTCAGTGTCGGAAAACACAGAAAGCTCAAAACTCCCAGGTTTGTGGGCTCCAACACGAATTCATCACAGCTTCTGTGGTTCTGAGCAGGTTCCCAGGACACTTCCTGCCCTGTGGCCTCACATGTGGCTTTTCTGGCACCACAGAGGCAATGCTCCTTGCCTGCCCTTCCCTGGAACCTGGATTGTCCCTCAGAGGTTGAGCGATGCTGTCTGTGCCCTCTGTTCGTGCTGCACCCCTTTTTGGGGAGACAAGGCACGGCAAGAGCTGCTCTCTTCACTGGCTGGGTGTGGAAAGGAGGCTCCAGTGCCTGCTGAGGGATGTGTGAGCTATCAGAACCCTACAGCCAGCTCTGCCCAATTCCCCTCCCTGCATCACCCCACCTGTGCTCTGACACCGTGCTCCTGCCTCAGCCTGGCTTCTGACACCTTGTGTCACAGTGACAGGAGTGACAAGTGCCAGGCTCTCCCCGCAGGTGTCACTGGCATGACTGCACCAAATGGTTCAGTGATGAGAAACAGAGCAGCTGCTCTCCTGACAGGGCTCTCCAGGAGCTACAGCTCTCCCTCCTCTTTCCCACACTCGTCCTTCATCACTCCCCGAGAGATGCCACCTCTTTTTTCCACAGGCATAGGCAGGTCCATGGACCCTGTGTGCATGGATAGAGGGGGGGAATTCCTCCTGTGAGGGTGCTGAGGCACTGGAACATGTTGCCTAGACAGGATGTGGATGCCTCAGTCCTGGAAGTGTCCAAAGCCAGGCTGGACAGGGCTTGGAGCAATCTGGTCTAGTGGAAGGTGTCCCTGCTCGTGGCAGGGAATTGGGAAGAAATATCTTTAAGGTCCCTTCCAACCCAAACCATTTGGGATTCTTTTCTTAATATAGATCCCATCAAAGATCAAGAGATGAAGAAAGGGTCAGGAAATGGCACTACCTGGTAAGCAAAGATCTCTGCAAGAGTGGCTGCCTTTATTCCTGCCTGGGGGATGTTAGGGATGAGCAGGTATTTCATCACTTGGACATTCAGTCCTTCCTGCAGCCCTGGGGAATGGGCTGGCAGTGAGAGCTCCCTACCCACTGACCTTGCTGATCAGCTTCCCTTGGTGACAGCAGGTGTGTGGAGTGAGCCTGGCCAGGACAAACACACGGAGTCAGGAGAGCTGGCAGGCTGGGGGAGCTGCCTGTGCCTGGGGACACATGCTGGAGGAAGTGTGGCTCTGTCTCCAGCTCACTGCAGCCAGAGTTTCACAGGACTTTTTAAAAGGGCATGTAGTGACAGGGCCATGGAAAATGGGTTTAAAGTGGAAGTGGGAGGGGTTAGATTGGTTTTTAGGAATAAATTCTTTATTATGAGGCACTGTGAGGTGGTGAGCTCCTGCACAGGTTGTCCAGAGAAGCTGTGGTTGCCCCATCCCTGGAAGTGTTCAAAGCCAGGTTGGATGAGGCTCTGAGCAACCTGGGATAGTGGAAGGTGTCCCTGCCCATGGCAGGGATTTTCAAAATGAGTTTTAAGATCCTTTCCAACTCAAACTGTTCTGTGATTCTGTGATGTTTTCGTGCCCCAGGGGGAGAGGAGGTGTCACTGAGGCTGGGAGCTGGACCCACCCTGGCCAGCTCTAAGCCAGGGAGGACATTTGCAGAAGCAGATGCCAGAGAAGCCAACCTGCCCTCAGGCTTTGCTGGCAGAGCTGGGGGGACACCTGGCTTGCAGCACTCAGCTTCCAGAACCTGCACAGCCATGCCCACATATTGTGCATTATCTTCTTTTTTCTTCTCTGCCAGAGTTGGAATTAAAAGCTTGAGAGACAGAATTTCGTGTTTGGACTCAGATGTTTATTAATTCTTATCTATGTTACCGTGAGTGCCACAGCACTTCCAGCTAACAAGCTAAAAATGGTGATGTATCTCTCTCTCTACAAAGTCTTTTAAACCTAAACTGTCCAATTAAGAATGGACACCTAAATTATTTTTACTTTTGACCCAATAACCTAACACCCATGACCTGCAATGCAGAATTTTCTATCCAATTACAAAAGTACCACCTAGACCATGAAGAAGAAAGAAACCTCTGCCCCAAAACCTCCATCTTGCTTTATACCTATTACTATATTCTAAAACCCCAAATTCTAAATTTTCCACAATGTGATATTACACACTTCTATTCAAACTACACACCCATGATGCCAGTTCTATAATTAAACAAAAATTAAATTCTATTCTATTCTATTCTATTCTATTCTATTCTATTCTATTCTATTCTATTCTATTCTATTCTATTCTATTCTATTCTATTCTATTCTATTCTATTCTATTCTATTCATTCAATAGAACTTCTCCACGGCCTCAGGTCAAATGCGGAGTTCTCCTGGGGGGTCAGTGGCTGTCAGCACAGAAAGTCTAAAATTCTCAGTGACCAGGGTTCCAACACCCACCTCACTCTGGGCAGAGAAAGTTCTTGTCCACCTGCCACACATCACACACAGCCAGCCCTGTCTGCTCTGGCTGAGCCAGGCCCTTCAAAGCTTCCAAACAAAGGGAATTTAGCCTGGTGAGCACCAGCTGCTCATTTTTAGCCTTGACAGGAGGAAAGGCAGCTCCTCTTGGAGAAGACAGGGCTGCAGCAGCCCTGAGGCGGGCACTGCTTTACCCAGCCCTTACTCACCTGGCAGGGGGTGAGGTGAGTGTCACCTGTGATGGCATTCTGCCCTGCTGCCCAGGCAGCTCTGGGCACTGATTTCCAGAGAAATCACATGTGCTGAGTCAGGTACACTCCATGTAAAGGAAAAGCCATTCCTGGGAGGGCAGAGGCTGCCTGGTCTTGCCCCAGTGTTCTTTGCTTTGTGCCCATGAGTTCAATGGACTCTTTGCACTCAGCTGGGCTGAGCACGGTGTTCCCAGCTCAGCTCATCCACTCACAATAAAATGGCCAATTCATGAGGAAATCATGTCTAAATTACCCTGGTTTAACTCATCAGAGGAGCTGAACTTGTAAGGGAACACAGAGATCTAGGGCAGGAAGGGAAAGTCTTCCTGGAGCCGAAGTTTCAGCCAAGCTCCTCTGGGAAGTGAACAGATCTCCTGTGCAGAGTTTCCAAGCAGGATTCTGTCTGTCTGTGGAGTCCCTACACACCCCGCCATGGGAAAAAGTGCAAACGGCTTTGCACTGGCAACTTTTATTTCTGGAGGGATGTAATTAGTGTTTAAATGATTGGATTCTGCATGGCAGTGACTTTCCTGACTTCTCTCTCAGATGATCTTGGTGACCAGAGGTGGCACCTCTCACACAGAGGTTCAGAGCAGGACCTGCAGGAGGAATGAGGTGGGAGGAGGAGTTTGCTGTCCCTGCAGAACCTTCAGCACCAGCACTAACATCACCTTCTGACTTACCCTAGGGCATGCAGTGCATCACTGGGATTCATTCATGTCCCATTATGTGGTCAGCTCCTTGAAGCAGAAACTTAATTTAACACTTGCAGACTGCCCAGCAGCTTGGGGCTACCGTGGTATGAAGCCTTCTTCCAGAGAAAGAAACACCCAGGATTAGAAGTGGAAAGAAAATTAATGGTATCTACTCCAACTTCTCCTAGGAAAAGGAGACACCCATTCCAATCTGATCCTGACAGATATCTGTCTCCTGGTGGAATGTGGCTGTCCCTGGAGAAAGATGGATGAATTTTAAACTGAGGAGCTCCCAGAGCAATGTGACAGTTCTATGTACCCATGTGGGTAAGCACTGTGGAAGTGTTATTAGAGCTAGACTGAAGAAGCAGTGTTTAGAGTTGAGAGATTTAGTCTAAGATTTGAGGTCAAAGTTGCAACTTGAGCCAAACACATTTCACATCAGACACCCTCTCTAGGATCTGTGATTATTGTAAAATTGTCAGCTGGTAAATCTTAGCTTGATATAGAGGAAGAAAATACTGGAAAAGCTTCCTGGTAAACTCAGTGTTGACAGGGTAAGCTCTGGCTCCATTTCAGCTCTTGTGGTTTTAGGGGCTTGTTTGTCTTTCTGGTGGCTGCGCCTGGGACCACTCAGGGCTGGATGGCTGATGTACATTTCTTATGCATTCATATTCCTGGCAGAGGTGTTTGAAGTGATCAGCAGCTTTTGATAGTTGCAAAATTTACTGCCAGCACCATGTAATCACTGGCTATTATATTCTCCACCCCGCTAACTCCTTGAGGATAAAAAAATAATCTAAAAATTTTGTGTAATTTTCTTCTTTGATCCTCCCTTGGCAATTCTTTAGAACAGTGGTTGTGCAGCTGGGGAGAGACTGATGTGGGTGTCATGTGAAGGATTTAAATGTGTTTTGTGAAGGGATAATGAAACAGCCCTCAAAGATAGGGAGTCCTTTCAAATGATTAGTCTCCTTCACCTGGTTAAAGACAGCCATCATTAATATTCTTCTGGGACTTTGTGAACAGTATGTACCAGCATGAAAAGAAATATCAGGCTCTTATACATGTCCTTATTATTATGCTGCCTTACATTTAGATGGGCTAAAAAGAGGCTCTTAATGGACTGGAGTAGCTAATACTATAATGCTGAAAAAATGAGATACTGGGGGAGATAAAAGGTTTCAGCTTTGGGCAGTGTGGGCCATGGCTGGAGCTGATGCCAGCTGCTGAACCTGTATTTGGGCAGAAGGAGGTAAAATCATGCCTGATGTAAGCACTGCAGCCATCACGTGGCAGGAATACTCCTGTTAGGCCCCTTGCATCCATCAATCCCCAACTGGAGTTTTGTCTATTGAGCCTGGCCTGCAAATTTGTGTGCAAATAGATCTGCCAAGCCTACTTTGTTAAACGTTTTATTGCAAGGTGAGAGATACACCAGCAGCATGGACACATTTACCTGGTGTCCAGGTGACCTTGTTCTGACACTTGGCAGCAGTGCCTGGCACTTTGCTCCCAGCTAAAGCCAGCCCAGCCCTCAGTTTTATTCTTCACACCCAGGTGCAGGTAAGGGGTGCCAGTGTCCTGTGTCCCTGTGGCTCAGCAAGGCCAGCTGCTGCCTCTGCTGCCCTGGGGGCTGCGCCTTGGATGGAGCCCCTGCAGCAGGGGGGACCCCAGCGCCCTTCCTGAGCCTCAAACAGAACCCCGGGATGGTTTGGGTTTAGATCATCTTGTTCCATCCCCTGCCATGGGCAGGGACACCTTCCTAGACCTGCCCCATCCATCCTGACCATGGATGCTTCCAGGGATGGGGCAGCCACAGCTTCTCTGGGCCTCTCTTCACTCTCACATAAAGAACTTCTTCCTAATATCTAATCCAAACTTATTCTCTTCTAGTTTGAAGCCACTTCCCCTTGAAATTCACTTTTCAACATGTCACTCTTTAAAGGGACTGGCCTTGCTGGGAGTGCAGATTGGAGCATGAGCTCCCCTTCCTGCAGGTCAGAATTCTGCTGTGCACCGAGGGAAATGGCAAAAGGACTTGGCTGCAGATGCTCCTCTAATGCCTGCAGTGATTCCTCCTCCTCCTCTGGGCATGGCAGGAAGGAAAGGGGAGCCCCAGAGCACAGAGCATCCCTGGCTGTGCTGCCAGGAATAGCTGGGATAGGGGAGCAAGGGCAGCCTGTGCCACACACCCAGAGCTAATCCAGGCACTTTCACCTGCCCTGGTGTGTTTGCACAGATAATGTGCAGACATTATTTTCCAGGCAGCTCGTAGGAGGCACCAGCCTGCAACTTCAGGAAGACTGCCCTGTGTAAGTGCACATTCAGAAGACATTCTGATATGAATCAAGGTGGTGAAATGAACCTTTTGCTGAGCTCTGTAGAAGACAGGGCTCAAAAATAAAACTCAAAAACCTCAGGCAAACCCCATCTGGCAAACAGGCTTTGATTTTTGACCCCACTGCGTGGAGTAATAAATCCACCCATGAAGCACAGCATAGGACTCAGCTCTTTTTTGAAAGGATGTCCCAGGAGTTGTTATTCATTTTACAGTCTGCAAACACCATTCTCACTCTGCAAACTCTGAGTTCCTCCTGCAAGTCACGCCATTGAACTCCTCTCCATGTACAATGTGTCTTCCAGAGTGAATATTGTCTCCCAGTTAAATATTAACGACTGGGATGAGAAAAGACCTTTGTCCTAGAGATAAATTCCGAGGTGTTACAAGGTTGTTGCACTGGAAATAATGGACTTCATCTCAGCATTGAAATAGTAAACACTCTGAGTTAGCCTGCATAGTTCATGCTTGAAAGAAAGAGTTGTACCATACTAATTGGTACAAGCTTTTAATACTAATGAGCTTGTAATCTTTTCAGTTTAATTTTAGGTATTTTCATGCAAAGGATGCCTGGATCTGTAGAACACCTACGTGCAGCCATGTGAATGTCTGTAATTCAGTGCAGTTCAAAGCTGTGGGAGCTGCTGAGTGCTCACAATTTTCTCCTCAGTAGAAATAGCCAGATAAACACATAAATAAAAATGTAGACTTAGAAATACACTTTTTCCCCTGCCTTTTGCAGGCAGTTGCCAGTGGATGAAGCTGGATAACCTGTCCTAGCTCAGTGCTTTATGAAGGTGCAGACATCAGGCAGCACCTGATGCTTCTGCATGGATGGAAAAGGCAACCTGCAGCACAGGTCAAGGAGTAAATCACCATGCAGGGTGGAGAAATGGCACAGCTGGTAGGATAAAATGAAAGACTGTAAATAAAGGGGAGATTCCTGCAGTTTTTGCCTACTACAAGCCAGGATGATTTCCTGGCTCAACAACCCTGAAATGGGCGATGTGTCCTCTGCAAGAGAAGGAGCTGGGAAGAGTCACTGCTCCTGGAGATCTGCCCTTGGCAACACACAGCAGAGGAGGAGGAGGAGGAGGAAGATCAAAGTCTTGAGTGAGGGGAAGAAAAAACCGACAGTCTGGAAGAAATGAAATCATCCTTTATGACACACACGTTACCTCGGTGAACTTTCAGGAGTACATGGCGTTTTAGACCTGTGACCCAATAACCTTTAGGAAAACATTTCCTCAACTCTTCCCCACGGTAAAAAATGCAGCCAGACCTGGAGGACCAGTGGGTCCAGTTGCCCTGGAGAGTGGTGGGAGGGCAGCTGCCCCTGGGGGAGCACCAAATTCCCAGTGTGAGCATGGCTTGGTGGGTGTTTAACCAGCTCCCTGTGCCTTACCCACATTCCACAGGGCCCAAGGGCAGCAGGGATCCCAGCCACAACCATGAGTGTCCACGGCTGTTTCAAAGCCTGGCAAGGAAAAGTGGTGGGAAACACTTCTAACAGGCACACTAGGGGGTTGGGTTTTAATATAACTCTGCTTGAAATGAATAATTTTAATTTTTTTAAGGGAAATAATAGCTCAAACACGTAAGCACTGCTCTGAATGCTCATTTCGTTTAGCTGAGGCTTGCTCAGTAAAGAAAATGAAATTTTGAACTTTCAAGTTTGTACTGGTTTTTGGGATTTTGGGGTTTTTTGGTGGGAAATGTACTCATCAAAAGGGAAATCTTTCCATTTTCCTAGAGAGATGGTTAGTGCTCCAAGCCTGTTGGTGCTTAAGATGTGTTTTGTCAATGCCCTGAACAACAAGCTGTAATTTTGGCCAGCCCTGAAGTGGTAGCACGAGCACCAGGGACAAAATTGGCTTCCAAGGTTTACCCAGGGCAGCTGCTGACTGGGCATTCCAGGAGGCATGGGCACACAAATCTGAGAAGGATTTATATGTTTTTGTGTTGATTTTCTCATGCCATTTTCCAGCTTGGAGTGTGTCCCAGCTGTCCTGAGCCCAGAACACCATCAGTGGGCTGAGAAAAAGCTTTTTTTTTTTTTTCTGTATAAAATGACAGAGCTGCTCCAAGCCCCTGTCAGTTTGGAGCTTTAGGGCAGAGGATCTGCCAGCCAGGCTGTAGCTGTGCCTCCACACAGTTTGGAAAACAGAGATTTTTTTTTTCCTCAGAGACTTTATAACAAACGTTGGCTCTGACAACACCAGTTTGCACTTTCCAAACCTTCCTGGTTCTAAGTTTGTCTTGCAACAGAGCCAAGAGTGGTGTTACAAAAAATGTCTACAGATAGCTGCTTTATGTGTGTGCTGGTGCCTGAGCACACCTGTGATTCCTGGTTACATGCCAAAATAGCCAGAAAGCTTTTTTTGTGTGTGTGAGCTTGACTTCTCACTAACCAAGTGCCAGAAATGTCTGACCTGTTGGTTACAGCTCCTTCATTTATGAGGACATCTAAAAAGTGCGTTTGGCCAGAAGTTTTTTATTTTCTGATAATAGGAACTGTTGGGTTTTGCATCCAGAAAATCACAAGGTGCTTTATAAATGTGAGTCTCCCTGTTTGAAAGGAGAGGGAAGCCCTGGCTTGGTCACCTGCTCTAGAAGGGATTTGAAGCCAGTGGCAGATTAACAAGTTTTTTTATTACGATTTACTGTTTTTTTGTGTTATCACAGCATTCACACACAGACCTCCAATGTACCATTTTTTTCAGAGTCCAAACAACATCTCTGCCTAGGCAGTGCCCTGGAGAGCTGAGAGAAAGGAGAGATCGCCTGCTGCTCTGCCACCTTGCCTAGAAAAGGAGCATCCAAGCTCTTTAATTTTAAACACACTTCAGAGAGTTCTTGCTGCATTTTTCTGGTACTGAACAATTCTGTTGACAAGGCTGCTGTGTGGAAAGAGGTGGAGAATACAGAAGGGTGCCTCAGGAGGCTCCAGAACAACCTCTGGGACAGTAATTTTTTTTTTTTGAGTGGGGAGTCAGAGCAGCAGCTGGATGGCTCCCATGAGGCTCCTTTCATATAAACTCTTCCTGTGGGCTGGGGTCGAGTGTTCCTCATCCCTGACAGGCACATTCCTTTGTTTTATAGCCACAGCTAAGTCAAGGAGATGGGAAACAGGCAAATACAGGGAGATTTTGCATTAATGGGGTAGATTATTTGCCCACTTTGTTCTCTCACAGAAACTTGCACAGTATGACAGGAGAATAAAAGCAATTTATGTTCTCTTAATCCCACAGACCAGGCACGAAGGTGAGACTTGTTCTTCAGGTGTTTTGAGAGAGAAGTTTGCAGCAAGAACCTGGTGTTTAAAATGGGAAAATTGAACAGTGCATGACAGTGCTTCTCCTGACAGGCTCAAAGCCCCACATGGAGCAGATGCTGTTGTTATTGCTGCTCAGAGGCAGCTCTGAGATGAACAATTTCCATGTACAGATACTCCTGTGGCATTGCATGACTCCTGCATTAACAGACACTAAATTTCCCTTGTAAATTGGCTGCTGTGGGGGTACTCACATTTTTTAAAAGCTATTTCCTTCCCAAGACCCAATTTGATCTGATTATCGAACTATATTAAAAAACAGAGTAATGGGCTGTGGGATCTCACAGCTTTAAAAAAAAAGAAAAAAAAAAAAGGAAGTAAAATCTCAGAGCTCATCATTGGTTTCCCAGGATAAATGGTGTGGAATTGTTATAATCCATTTCATGTTCAGCTTCTTTGATCACAGGTCCAGGATAGCAAAGCAAGGCTGGGATGCACCTGACACTGTCATGATGCTGAAAGCTGCCACAGGTCATAGAAAGTTCTCTGTAAGACACCTACTGTAAACAGAAACAACACTGAGACACAACACTTATTCATTGGAACAGGGGGAGAAGAGATTAAATCACACTCTGTGGGAGACATCTGTCTCCCTGCCTCAAAAAACTTCATTGTCATGCTAAGTCTGGATTTAAAATGTCACCTTGAAAATGTGTGACATTTTAATGGGATGATTGCCAAGATTCTCAAATCTTTTAATTAGCATATGAATCACAATGTTAAATATTGTGGGAAAAAGCATAAGAAACTAGAATTATGAGAGAATGCCTTGCATTTCCCTTGGTTAAACATATCTTGGGAGGACCGTCTCATAAAAATCTAATATTACAATGACAAATGAGATTTAAAAAAAAATACTGTGGTATTCCCATTTATACCATCAGCTGGTTGTGATTGCATGGAGGTTTTTTAAAATTTATTTTACAGCTGCCTGTGAAAGCAGCCTGGGTGTTGCCTGTTCTTTCAATAACCCTCACAGCACATTACTGCATCACCACAGCCACTACTACTGCAGCCCTGAGGATGAGTTGCATTCCCTTTTTCCACATTTCTGATGCAGCTCCAAAAAAATCCAGCAGGATTTCATCAATGTCTTTTGTTCATCTGTCTCCAGTAAACAGTTTTTTTGGTTGCTCCTAAAAATGGTGGAGGCCAAAACAAACCATCAGTTCCCAAAATTCCTTCAGTTAGAGAAAGCCAAGGAGCCTGCACTGTGCAAGAAGCTCCTTTGTGCCAGGCAAGGCTGGTGGGAGTTAATTACATGGATAAATACTTGGTAGATTAGGGTTTGTGGTTAGAGAAAATCCTTCCAGTTGAAAGGAAACTTCCTATAAGGATCTCTTAAGAAGTTTTAGTGGGAGGAGGGTGCAGTGAAGTTTGTACAGCAGGTTTTTCCATCTAATGTGAGCAGCACAGTGCAGGAGCTGGCAAGGCTAAAGCAATTGTTCATGGCTCCTGCACAGCTCATCTGCCCTGGGAGCTGATTTGTGACGGAAATCCGCTTGAACAGAGACAGTAAATTCGATTTACTTGTGCAAAAGTGGTGAAGGATTCCATAGTGGAACAATCCAGGTCCAACAATCCAACGTACTTTGGATCATAAGATTTAGTAAAGAAAAAGGGCAGAAACCACATAATTCAGATTCGACCTTCAAGCATCAGAAGTTTGAGGTTAATCAAAACTAGGGTGTAGTTCATCCATTCATGAAGATGTCTGCGTGAGTTGGAGCTGCCCCTGTGCTTGGATCTTTCCATTTCCCTTGGGATCTGCTCAAATCCAGGGATCAGAGTTTGCAACAGAAAGCCCAAAACCACACACAAAAAGCTGTTTAAAGGAGGAGGCACCAGCAGACAGAACTAGCTGTGAGTCTGTCCTGGCTCTCTAGAAACTTCCAGGTAGGAACAGAATAGAGGGATGGAAGTTTTGAGGTAATTTGGATCTCCCTGAGAGATTGGAGAGTAACTGAAATAATAGTTTTGTGTGCTAATGAAAGAGACCAAACACAGGAAACGACACTGGGGGAGAAACGAGAGTTAAACTCAGGATTAATGTGCAGAAACAACAGGAGAATGAACCTGAATTTCCCGAGCAGGAGGCAGGATTTGCTGGGCCATGGGGGGAAAGGTTGGTCCCCTCCTGCTCATCTCTCTGACAAACCAGCTCTGGGCTTTGCAGGGCTGGGGAGCCAAGGGGAGCCTGGGCAATGTCCATGCATGGAACCCCTGGTCCCAGCTGCCACACCATGATAGGGAGGACAACCTTTCCCAGCTGGGAGAAACCAGGTGAGCAGCTTGGCTGTGGCCTGTGGGGGGATTTATGGGGGATAAATCTCGTGGGGGATTTATTCCAGCCTTCCCTTTGGTGAGGTGGTGCACAGGAATCAATCCCAGCTGTTCACACAGCTGCAACACCTGGGCACAGCTTGGCTCCCAACCATCACAAAACCATCAATGATTTGAACTCTTCATGATGTGCTACAGGGATAATTCTAAGGCTTCTCCTCTAAGGAAAACCATCCCTCCCCTCTCCTGCACAGCCCCTTCCCTTGTATTTATTATGGGAGCATTGGTCTTTAGGGAGCATGGACAGCTCTCATGTGATCACATACACAAAATGAAACAGTAACACCCATTTCTGTAGAAGAATATATTATTTAGCAGATCAGTTTAAAAGTAAAAAAAAAAAAAAATCTGTACATCTTTGAAGGTGTCTCTTGTTGGGTTTTTTTTGCATCAACAAGGATAAAAATGTGTTTGCACCATGGTTTTCTCAGCTTTGTGCTCCCTTCTTTGCTCGTGCTGAAGGATCCCATGGTGTCTAGCTGTACCAAGCCACAAAGCGACCCTGCAAACCCACTAAGGTTTCTTCTGATTTCTTCTACTGTAGGAAAAAAAAAAAAAAAGAAAATTGCATCCACTATGCTGGGCTTCTGAATGTACTGTGAACACTATAAAATTCAGAGAATAATGAGGAGAAATGTGTCATTAGGGCCTGCCAGGCAAACAAAAATGTATGCCAGGACCCTTGTCAGTGTATAAGCATCTGGTGAGCTATGCTGTAATTAGCATACTGCTGTACACATACAGGGAGCATCTCGACTAAAACAGCTCCTGGTGCCACTGGATCATTTCCCAGAAAAGGCTCCTTGGCTAAACTCTGATTTGTCTCTACAGACTGTGGTCACCAAAAAGGCAGATCTGCTGCAGCCTGTGCAGTGTCCACAGGGAGAGTCCTGCTGGGAGGCTCTTGTGGGAATGCTGGAGCCTGGGGAGTCCTGCAGGAGGCTGTGGTGAGAATTCAGGATTCTGGAGAGCCCTGCAGGAGGCTGTGGTGAGAATTCAGGATTCTGGAGAGTCCTGCAGGAGGCTGTGGTGAGAATTCAGGATTTTGAGGAGTGCTGCAGGAGGCTCTTGTGGTGAGAATTCAGGATTCTGAGGAGTGCTGCAGGAGGCTCTTGTGGTGAGAATTCAGGATTTTGAGGAGCGCTGCAGGAGGCTGTGGTGAGAATTCAGGATTCTGGAGAGTCCTGCAGGAGGCTGTGGTGAGAATTCAGGAGCCTGGGGAGTCCTGCAGGAGGCTGTGGTGAGAATTCAGGATTCTGGAGAGCCCTGCAGGAGGCTGTGGTGAGAATTCAGGATTCTGGAGAGCCCTGCAGGAGGCTGTGGTGAGAATTCAGGATTCTGGAGAGTCCTGCAGGAGGCTGTGGTGAGAATTCAGGATTCTGGAGAGCCCTGCAGGAGGCTGTGGTGAGAATTCAGGATTCTGGAGAGTCCTGCAGGAGGCTGTGGTGAGAATTCAGGATTTTGAGGAGTCCTGCAGGAGGCTGTGGAGGGGATGCCAGAGTCTGGGGAGCCCGTGGTGCCCGACACAGCTCCTCTGAGAGGAGGCTGCAGGCTGTGGATCCATCCCTGCCACCTCTCCCTGTATGGTCCCACTGGGATTTTGACGTAGCCACCACCTCTGCCTGGCAAATACAGCATTTCTCAAACCAGAGCAGCCCCAGGGCTCGTGGTTTTTTGTTCAAAGGCTGTTTCTTCTCACTTTTCAGTACTGCTGGACGTCAAACCTTCACTTTTCTGTTTCTGCAGCTGGAATGAGGAGAAAAGCAGGATTAATCCCCCCTGACTCACTCACAGTGCTGATTCCAGCGCTGCTGTGAGTCCCACGCTCAGCTCTCCACAAGGCATGTGCAACATTTCCTGGGAAATAATAGGCAGCAGCTTGCAATATCACAGGCATTGTTTCATCCAAAGAGCTCTGGATGAATGTCCTGGGCAAACAGAGCTCAGTCTTTCTCATCAGCTATTGTACTAGGCTCTCAGATTATTAATTAAGTCCTCTTGTTTCAGGATATTTCTGAATTCAAGCAGCTCCTATTTTTTAAGACCTCTTGTGCCCATACACTGTAATTAAAGCTCCATCAGTTTGTATAAAAATGCTGCATTGACAGCTTTTGTAAACCAGAAGCAAAATCTCAGCTCAACTTGAAAGATGAATAGGACTCAGAAAGTCTGGCAATCGTATTTGAGTTCTTTTGCCCTCGTTTGAGAAATGTTCCTGTCTAAATGGAAAAATGCCTGAAAGACTTTGTTCTCCTTTAAAATTTAGTGTCCTCAGAGCCTGTGCTCTTTGATCAACAAGCCTCAGTACTCGAGCTGCTGAGGGGCTTTTCCTCCACAGCACTTGGGAGGAGATGGGAGCTGCAGCAAAGCTCCTGTCCCACCCATGGATGAACAAGTGAAGGAACGTTCATTACCCACACATTAAACAATATCAGCACAATTGGTGCTCCAGGGCACTTCCCAACTTATTTTAATGATGGAGTGGCTGAGAGTACCCTGCCTACATGATGAATTTTTTCATGTCAGAAAACTCCCTGCTCTGTGATGCCGTTTGGGCAGGTTTTGTCACGGATCTCGGCAGGGAAAAGAGGCACTGGAAGAGGTGTGCAAGGAAGGAGTGCAGGGCCATTGTCACAGGCTGGACCAGCACTCTGACTGCTGCCCTGGGCACTGGTCTCTGCCCTGCCAGGCTCCTGAGGCAATACAGACATGCTGAGAGACAGCAAATGCAGTTACCTGGAATTCCCACCTCCCCTGAGCCTTACAAAATGAGAGATGCTCTGTACATTAAAGTCCCTAATGGGCAATAAAAGGGTTTCACTGGTTGTCTATTGAATCCTCCTGGGTGTTCTGCATGACAGTGTTATTCTTCATAAAATGCCAAGCACATCCTTGATGACACAGAGGTGACTGGAAATTCCTTCTCAGAAAATAAACTCATGCACTGGTGCTGCATAGCCTTGAACTGCCCAACCAACCCCAGAACATTTTGCTGCAGTGTAACCCAGGCAAATTCCTTCCCAAGGGAGGGCTGATCCCTCCAGGGAGAGGTGTTTGGCTTTGTGCTCCCTTCAGGGGAGTAATCCCTGGGGTCTGTGCCTCGCAAGCAGCTCCTTTCCCCTGTCCATACCTGTGTGGACTCTGCAAGGACATGTCTTTACTGCTTGTGGCACACACCTCTCTCCAGGTGTAATGAATGCGTTTCTCAGGATAAGAATTATGCCACAAGCATTCCCACTGTTTCAGAATTAAGCTGCTGCTTAACTACACTATTTGGCTTATTCAATTATAAGGAGATAATTGGAGTTTACCTCTTTCATGGCATCATCTATCTGTTTTAGCCCCTCGTAGTGGTCCCTGGATTCCCACAGAGGCTGGAGCATCACCTCCTCCACTTCTGGGAACAGCTAGGTGGAAACAAGAGAAAGAATATCAGCATTTCCCTTTGCATTCCTTAACTTGCTGCATTATTTAACTGTACATGCTGAAAACGGGGTGGCGGGAGGGGTGTGGGAGGCACATCCCCATTTCCCTGGGTAACTGAACACCTGGAGGGGCAAACACTGCAGCTCTGCTCTCCCCCTCCTTGCTGTCTGGCCCTGGGTGACTTTACCTTCGTCACAGTTTCGAACATGGGGATGAGGACGAACTTGAGGAACCCGATCTGTGCCGTGGGCTTGGTCACTTTGTCGCGGTCCATGAACGGCGCCACCGGCAGCCCCTCGGATTTTTCTCGGTCGCTCTGGAACAAACCCGGAGGTAACAAATATTAATCCTGTCCAGGAGGCTGTGAGAGGAGTGATGCACCCAGCAGATCAGTATCCCTCAGATACAGATCACAGAGGTGTCTGAAGATAGCACGGAATAGTGATGTGCTTCCCTCGGGCCAATGTCTCTGCTTTATGCAGAGCAACATCTGAATAAAGAGAATTCTGTTCAGTTATTTCTGCTCAGCACCAGCATCAAAGTGTTCAGCTCCAGGCTTACAGGGTGGCTGACTTCCTTTGCAAACCCGCTGGACTTGTGAGGCAAAATATTTCAGAGCATTCAGAAAGCTGCTGATGACTCTTGCTGCTCTCAAAGAGAAGGAATAGTTCTGTGATTTCTCCATTGTTCTCTGGGGAGTAATTATTTTCAAGTATTCAGACAGAAATTATATCTCCTTCTTTACTAATGATTAAAAGAAAAAAATCAATTGCATCCACTTGCTTACTGAGCAGTTTCTTTTGCTGGCATCCTTCTCTGACTTTCTGTAATAGAAGGTTTCCATGGAATCACAGAATGGTTTGGGTTGGAAAGGACCTTAAAGATCACCCAGTTCCGACCCCCTGCCATGGGCAGGAAAACTTCCGCTAAACCAGGTAGCTCAGAGCTAGAACCTGTCTGGGCTGTCAGACAATGAAGTGTGTGAGATCTGGAAATAGCAGAAAATTGTGAAATTGTGCAATTGCATTTCTCTCTCACTCTTACCTGCATAAAATACTCCTCCAGTAAGCAATCTACCCAGGGCTCTGCTACTTCCATCGGGCGGACTTCGTTGGAGATGTCACAGCATTTTATCAGTACCATCTTCAGCTGAAAGAGGATAACACTTCAATGCTGCAGTCCTAAAGCCAGCCCCTTTCCCCCCATCCACAACCTCACAGTGCAGTGGGAGGCAATGCTTTCAACCAGAAAGGACAATTTCAGGATTAAACCAGAGGTCTTAAATGATCTGGATCCTTTTTCCCCTCTCTCAGTTGCTCTGTGTAAATCATTTATCCTTTCTCTGCTTTGGTTTCCCCCTCTGCAGCACTGGGATGTGACACAGTGGGATGTGCACTTATCTGCTGCATGAAGAGATTCAGTCACAAGTGATCACTGAGCTTTTTGTGGAGCTCTCAGAGGCAGCTGGGAAAAGATTTCCCTGGAAATCAAAGACAACCGCTCTGGGAAATAAAGGAGACTAGAGGTTTTACTCTTACGGAATTTTTTTTGCCCCACAGCAAAGGACTATAAGAATTTGTGGTTTAATAGAGTAAAATTTTTTTATTCTCCCGATGGGACTTCAGGATTTCTAAAGCTGGAATAATCTATTTAATAAAGAGCACTTCCAAATTCTAATTATTTTTTGGTGGGGCAGAGAATATAGGAAGGATTCTTTTTTGATAATATATATTAAATCTTGCTTTTTAAACAAACAAATGTTAATCTACAAGCTTTCATTCCATGCACAGAAAAATAACAATCCAGGAAACCTCCTTACACAGGTCATGTGTTCTTCATTTGTGTAATCAAAGTTTTCCATTTTTTCCTTGAAAGAGTCCAGTATTTCTGCATGTCTCGCCATGTCTGTAGCCAGGATTAATGTAATTATCCCCTAGCAAAGAAAACATGTTCACATATTAACTTGACATTCCTTACAAAGTCTGCTATGGTGAAGCCAAGTAGGGTCTGTGTTGCACACAAAATGCCTGAGATGCACTGAATTTCTCATGCTGCAAGGGGAAGTTTCTGACTTGGAACCGCCAAGGAAACTGGAAGCAGGTTATGAAGAGTTCATGGTGCATGAGGATCACGGTTTTATGTGATATTCCAGAGACACTGAGGTTTTTCCTTTCTGACTGACTAATTGCAGAAAAGTAAACTGTACAACAGGATGTTAAAAGCCACACTCTGGCTGCCAAGATCCACTTTCATTTCCTTGGAAGGCACCCTGGGTTTTGCTGCTGACTCTTAGTGGCCCTGAGACAGAAATCATGATGTGGGTGCCAGCTGAGCCCATCCTCTTTGGATTAAGGGCTTTGAAACACTTGGACACGGACAAGGAGCTCTGTATCCTCCTTCTGTGCAGAGTTTATGATGGGAAAACGTGTGGCTAATTTAAAGCTGTGTGTTTTCACACAGAAGAGTCCATTCTGTGCCAGTTTCCCACATATTGCCAGAATCAGAAACTCTGACCAGCTCTTATACTGCTTCTTCACTCAGTGTGTAAGGAAGGAGAAATGGAGAAATGAAGACTGAATTTTGGCCCTTAGAGCACTAATGGGAATTGTAACACTGTTCAGTGCCTCATGGATTACTGTGATGATTCCCAGTGCACCAGAGCCTCTTCCAACAATACAAGAGCTCTGCTGTTGCAAATCTTTTCCCCTTTTGAAGCCCCTCTTAAAATTAATACAGCGTTCCCTTAAAGCATAAACTTCTGCTGTGGGAGCTTAATCCTTCCCCAGCCAGAGCTAATTGGCTCCTCCAACAATATAAACATCTACCCCCAAAATGTCATAGGCTTTAATTGTCAGGATGCACTCAGTTATTCCTCAGCAATGCATTCCAGGGAGCGCTGCTGTGGAAATTTTCCAAGAATTCCTCTCGGATCCCAAGGAGGGGCTTTTCCAGCCCTGCCCTCCAGGGAGAACGAGCCACTCTCAGCATGGAGCAGGGAATTCCGTGCGCGACGGAAACCCCGGGAACGGCAGCGCGCAGGAGCAGCGTCCCTACCTGTCTTATCTGTTTGAACTGCTCCTGGTCCACGTTGGAGAAGATGTTGAACTCTGGCTGGGAGATGATCTGGAAGGCCACGGCACAGTGGTGGTTCTCCAGCGGGGAGATGTCGTTGTAGCGCACGGCCAGCTCCGTCCGCGCGTTGATCTGGTAGCTGGGGGACGGGAAAGGAGTCACCAAAAACTCCTGCAGGCACCCTCCAGCTGCTCCAAACCACGCTGCTTCCTCTTGCTTGCATTCTTTTCAATGTTTTTTCACTTAGCTGCAACTTTGGGGTTTGTTTGGTTGTTGGTATTAAATCAGATTTTCAGAGAAAGTTGATATTACTTTAATATCATCTCAGGTGCTGATTCCCCTCAGTGGATGGACATTCACCCAAAAGGGTTTTTTGCCTTCTTTAAATTTTGCCACATCTCTAGTTTAAGATGGTGTAGAGCAAAATCAGAAGGAAGTGTTTGGGTTTAATTCAACCCCCACTAATGGCAAATGCAAGGATTCTCACTGATCCCAGTCAGAGCTGCCTCATTTAATGAATGCTTACAAATAAATCAGATATTCTCTCTTTCACACAAAAAGTGTCTGTGGGTCAACGGCAATAAATTCCTCATATGAAATTGACAGAGTAAAGTACTCTTCATTATTCATAATTATGAAATAAAGTGTAAGCTAAACCCCCCTTTGCATTTTAGTGTAATTATTCCATTATAATAATTTATGGCTCTGTTACCAGCTGCAAAGTATTTCACCTTTTTTTCTCAGGTGCTGGGGGGGGAAAAGTGTTTGAATAGAAATCTGAAAAAAAAAACATTTTCCTTACAGAAGCAAGGACAGCTGGCAAACCCCAACCCAGACCTGAGCTCTGCTTTGGCCCACATGTGACTGACCAGCAGGGCCTTGGGAAAAGGTCTGGATGTGAGAAGGAAAACCACAAAATGCCAACCAGTGTTACCTTCCCAATAAATTTTAAGGGAGGAGGAAGCAAGAGAACTGACTCACGTATTGTTATAGCCTGGATGGTCCAAGTCATGGCACACTGCTGCCGTCATGAGAATCAAAATGTCAATCTGGGAAAATTTCTCCTGCAAAATACAAAACATGAATGTGGTATTATGATTTCTACTTCCTCTATCCCTGTAAATTAAAATAAATAAAGAAACCAGACATATTTACTTTTTAGAGAAATGCAAATCTGAGCAAAATGAAGCAGTTTTCCTTAGATGAATTTACTTCAGTCAAGAAAGAGAAATCTGCCTTCCCTTCCAGTAAAAATGACTCAGATTTGCCTTTGTTGCATTAAATAACAGCAGCTCAGAGGAGGCAATTTCCTTGAAACTTGCTCTTACTGCAGAGATCATCTAAAAGCACTGAGACATTAGCACAGTCTCCTACAAGTCATTTAAATACCCTGGTTAGTTAAAGGGAGGACTGGAAGATGGTTCTGTTGCCATTGCATTCTGCATTAAATAAAGTTAGGAAAAGAGCAAGAAAAATTAAATCTTGTGTTCCCACAGCTTTTGAATAGCATGGACTTACATTAAAGCAAATTTTTCTTCATACTGCTACTGGCAAGAAAACAGACTTAGGCCAGTAACTGATATGTGTAACTACGGAGAAAAAAATGGGGTTTTTTAAGTGAAAAAATCAGTTTTGTAAAGAAATGAAACAAATATATGAGTGCAGGTTATCCAGACAGTGAAATTAATTGATGCCTATAGTTTTGGACAAAATAAAGGTCAAATGTGTGTCCTGCATATAATACATGCCAGGTTACAGGACAAGCACAGGTAAAAGCACACATTTGGGAACATTTTGTGCCCCAAACAAAGAACATAGCCACAGCACATAATTCAGTAGGGGTTTGGCTGTCATTCCTAAATGCCTCACTCCATCAGAGTATGGACTGTGGACATCCAGGAGGTGAAGTGACCTTCCCAGCAGCCTCAGAAAGCTGTGCAGGGGTTTGGGGTCAGGAATGGGGTGGCAGAGTGGGCAGCCAGAGGTGGAAATGCAACACTTCTCCTTATGTGTGTGTGCCCGGGGACTGAGCAAGTGCAGCCTCCTCCAGGGCCACCACTTGCCAGCTGGCTGGTGGCCCATTTTGCAAGAGAAGTGGCTCAGGATGGTTTGAGGATGGCAGTGGAGTGGTGCCATGGAGGGGGTGGTACCTGGAGGCTGCAGAGTGAGATCATGCTGTACATCATCTGGGTCACGCAGAAGCAGTGCCGGAAATTGTGGAAGGGGTTGTTTCTGTAATTGTCGTGAATACACAGCTGCAGAGAGAGGCAATGAAGCTGTCAGAGGTGGCACAGATCTTTACCAAGCACTGGATATCTTTAAAGGAGTCCTATGGGGCCAAGGATTAGTCTCTGCTAGGACAGAGTGACAGCACAGGGCTTCTGACACTTTCTGCCTTCCTGGGTGAGATTTGTGTGTTCCAAGAATTCATCAGCAGGTAGCTCACAGAAAATCCCCTCTCATGCCAGCCAGCAATGGGCAAACATCCAGCACAGCTGCATCTCAGTCCTTAAGAGAGGACTCTCTGATCTCATCCTGAATTTGTATTTCAAACCTTGCAGTGGCTAAATGGGGAACAGTAAAAATGGGGAAAAGTAAACAGAGCCCACCCCTGTTCCCCTCTCCTGCTGAATAAAAACTGCAGCTCTGATACCTTGAGGGCTGAAATGTGGCTGTCATTCCATTTGCCAATGCTCAGAGGTGGCACTTTGGGACGTGTTGTTTGGCAAAGGGAAGATGTGAATGCACACCAGGCTGGAGCACACCTGGGTGGGTTTTCTACACCAGTCACCCAGGGGGAGATCGAGCTGTTATGGGCTCACAGGGGCCATTGTTGTGTGGTTTAACTTTGTACAGATCCTGGCTTGGATGCCCTCATTCCACAGGCGGGATAAAACCTGTCTGTCCCTGTGTCCTGGCTAGTGCCAGCCAGGCTGGCTGAGGGAGGCTGGCACAGCTGGGCTGACACATGCCATGGTCATTATTCCAATGCTCCTCTGGTCTCCTGTCCCTCACAAAGCAGTCAAGAGTCAGCAGCACTGCTGGACCCTTCTACTGAACCCTCCTCCAGAGCCTGAATTAATGACATGGACAGAATTCCTGTCCACTTCCCCAGCTAAAATCAGGAATTTACTTCAGGAGTCCTCACAGCCCATCAGGATCAAACACTTTAACTCATCACCTGACTTCTAGGAAACCTCAAAGCTCTGGATGAGGTCAAGAGAAGTGTGGTATTTCAATGCTTATTCAATACATCTGGGTTTCATTGCAAAAGCTGCACAGATTATTCTGCAGCAAGGATTTTAGAAACACATTTCATTATTTTAAATGACTTAGGAATGGCACGATATGGTTGTCAGCCAGGCTCACAGGTGGTGAGCATCTCACAGCCTACACACGGCACTGGACAAAACTGCATGGATGCAATGTATACATCCAGCACTGGAGCCCAGAGCATCCCAGGAGACTCCTGACTCAGAGCACTGAAGGGATGGAGTCACTGTGTTGCATTAATCACTCTCTCCTCCTCTTTCCAGAAGACTTCTGTAGCCAGTGGATGTGGGAGCAAGAAAGCCAGGATAAGCACGAGGTGGTTTTTTCTCTCCTAATTGAGTTCAAAGTGATGCTCATACTGTACACGGGGAAGTATCCCACTTTGGACCAGAGCACTTAAGGCATTTAAAAATCACATTTCTTTCTGCAAGAAACAGGATAGGAAAGATAGGAAAACTCACCCTGTGTTACCTTTGTAGAAAATACACAACAAACTCCCCTTTTGTTGCTCAGAGTAAGGCTGTCTGAAATGCTAGTGGTGACAAATTGCTTGGAGAGACAAGGCAGGGGAAGCTGCCTGCAGCAGTGTGTGTGGGTGGGCTGTTGCTGTGTGTTGACATATCACCTTGCTTCCCATGTTTTGGGGCTGTGAAACAGGAGGGGGAGATCTTCTGGTTTATCTACTCTGTGTTACCCTTGTTTGTGTTGGGTTTCATCCCACCCCTTATCCAAGGTCAACACCACCCCGCTTTTCATCTGCCTTCTTTGGAGAGAGAGATTTACCAGCTTTTGATCGTTTTTGGTGTCTCCTTTGATGCAGTCATATTATTTTTCTAAAAAGGCTTCACCAGCGCTGGGAATAAATTCCAGGTGAGCCTCCTGCCTCCTGTGGTGACATTTTATCCTTTATTCCAGGCTCTGCTCAGCCTTGTGCCTCGTTGTGTCCCTCCTCCATCAGGACACCAAGCAGTGACAGCCCCTTGTGCCTCCTGCCATTGCTGTACTGTAAATAACACGTGATGGACCCAGTCTTTTCTTTGTCTTTTCCAGCTACCTCCTGATTTTGTGAAATTTTTTAGGACTCTACATCCATCTAAAACAGTGCCCTCTACTCTCTGCAAGCTCCTCAGGGAATTAGAAGAGATTTATGAGATTTATGAGTCTTTAGTACAGGAATCCTGTGAAACATCTGTATGATGAATCCACACCGTGATGTTTTTAATTATTGTCTCTATCAATTTGTGAGACACAGAGATAAGTTTTTACCAGTTATAATTCCTCAGGTATCCCTGGATACTTTCTAAACAATGATTAAAATATTTACTGTTCTACAGTTCTTTAGGAACATGACAGTTTTTTTCTAAGAAAGCCAATATATTCTTAGCTTTTTAGCAAACACTTTCTTATGCTCTCCCTTGGACCTGAAAACTCACTGCTTTTTAAATATTCCAGTGTTTCTTCCTTAGACTTCTCACTTTTGGTATGATCTCATCTTTCTCACATTTTGCATCTCTGCAACATTCTCACATCAAAGACTGAAGCAAAGAAAGTTACCTTCTCAGCATTTCCTTTTCCTTCCTGACTTGCTCTTTTCTCTGCTCCCTGTGATTTAGTACATTGAATGATTATTGCACATATTGGCACTTTTTAGCTATATCTAAAGGCACTTGTCTTGCCTCCATTTACAGTAGGTATCAAGAGCATTCAGCAGAAATGAACTGCTTTCAGTAATAGAAACCTCAGCAAATGAATGCAAAACCGTTTAAAAAGAGTCATTTGTGACCACAAGAATGCAAATATTTTCTGAAGTACTCAAATTTTAAGAATTTATATAGACTGACTGCTTTCATTGGGATTACTCATGTGAGCCATGTTAATTCCATGACTAAATGCCTTGTTTATTGATGCTTGAATGTGAAAAATTGCAAACACCAGTAACTTGAAATACTCACCAACCACCTCTTCAACGTGATAGGATTGATGTTGAAGTCTTTTACCAGCCCAAGGTCGTGGTACATGTGCTCCAAACAGCTCAGCATCTGCAGCCAGGAACAGGCAGGTTATTGTTGGCTCTGTAAATATCCCTTGAGGACACCCTGTGAAGTGAATTTCCCCCTTGCAAGCATCAAATAATTGCAGAGGCCTCTTTAGATGAAAGAAAGATGTTCAAAGATTGCATGATTAAAGGCAGTGCAAGAGGGGAGACAGAGAAGGTCTGAAAGGTGTTTTGAAGCAGACACGCTGCTGTTGACTTCACAGGTTTTGTGCAGGGCTTTGAATATCACCAGCACTCTTCAGTAATTGTGATTCCTGTGTATCACAGCAATTCCTGCTCACAAAAAAAATAGTATTGCCATTTTTCTAGTTCAGCTGGGATGTGTCCTGTCACTCAGTGAAACCAGTGGGAGCTTTTCCCTGGATGTACAGGAATGGATCAGGCTCTAGCTGAATAGAAAATGACAGCAGAAAATAAGAGATCCCTAAAGAAACATTTATTTCAGGCATTTGTCAATACCTTCTTTCTTTATGACTTCTTGTGAGCTCCTAACTCCGCTACCTTAGCTCATATTTCTTGTTTAAAAGATTTCCCACTATAACCCTACAAAATTGCAGCAGTTTTGTGATTATCCCCTCATGGAGACTGTAACTATGGATCCCAATAGCTGAGATGCTAGGACAGGCAGCTCTTTTGAGACAACACCTGCTCTGCAGTAGCAAGGAGGATGCAGGTAATTTAGCACCACCTTTCATCCCAGTTTAATCATCTGGGCATGAAAGAACTGAAACCAAAAGATATTGATAACCTCAAGTGTTTGGGTGCTTAACAGCTTCCACCAGTCAGAAATGAACAGATTTCCTGGAGTTCAGGAGTTTATGTGTGTATGCATTCCCATTCCTGAAGGGCAAATCTGCAGGGGATGGAATGTGGCCATTGTGTTAAAAATGCAGTTCTTAGACTCTAAAGTGATCCAGGGGTTTCAGCATGATGAGTATAATGTCACAAATACAGCCCTGGAGGCATTTCTAGTTAATTTTCTGCTATTTAGGCTCTTAGAAACTCACCAGTAAAAATTATTTAATCTAATGAAACTTTATCCAGAGAATAAATCTAAGTCATGGAGTAACAGCAGGGCTGATTTTGAGTAATCCAAACAGGAAGAAACATTCCTGTAGGACCTGAGGGACAATGCCATGAGCTGAATTCTGCTCAGATCACACAGACAGCATTTTGCTGGAAATCCCTTCGTCCTGGTAGAATACATGCTTTGCAATCACACCAAGAATCACACAGAACAACTAGGCTGGAAGAGACTTCCAAGATATCAAGTTCAACCCATGCCCTCACACCTCAACTAGACCATGGCACCCAGTGCCACATCCAGTCGTTTTTTGAACACATCCAGGGATGGTGACTCCACCACCTGCCCAGGCAAAGCATTCCAATACTGTATTATTCTTTCAGTGATAAACTTCTTCCCAATAGTTCCATGAAAGACTTTCCAAGACAGTGAACTTTATCCAGAAGTGCTGAATTACCCTTAGAAATGCAGCTGTTGCCAAGAGAGCTTTGGGTGAGTGAGGAGACAGCTCTCAATCCCAAAACCCCTGCCCCTGAACACAGGAGAATCTCAGTTTTCTTGGTCAGCAGCTAAAGCTTGAATATGTGACTCTTGTAAGGCTTGAAAAGTGAGAGGGCATTTGAGAAGGAGGAGCCAGGCTTGCTGCAAAGCAGTGTTTACTGAGATGCAGCACAGCACATTATTCATTTGCTTACAGATGACCGAGGTTTATGACCTGCCTGTCCCACACTGAGCACGTGGGCAAACACTCAGAGCTAAACAAGCACTGACAGAACTGAAATATTCTCTGTAAACATAAAGCAGAGCTAAGAGGGCGAGATAAACCCATATGGTGCTTGGCTCGCCACAGCTTGTGTGCAATCTCATTTCTGAGCAGGCTCCTCGTTGCAGGGCAAGTTTAATCTCCACACCCTCCTGTTTGCCTTGTTCATGCCACCACATAATGTTTCCTAGCCCTCTGAATGAGTTTCTGTGCTAAAGTGCTGTCCCCCAGTCCACAGGAAACCGTGGATAATGGATTTTGTCTCTCCTCATTCTTTCTTAATAGTCAGAACAGCAATAACCCAGCAGTGTTATGGTGCACCTGTCAGACTGTAATTCCCTCTTGCTGCAAAGACCTGACAGGCATTTATGGCCATGGTACAGAGAAAAGGGGCAGGAGAGGGAGCAGTGGCTGCAGAGCACCTCTGACCACACCAGGGAAGCTCTGCCAGCCTCAGGGAATGGGAGATGGACCTAAAGCCACCAGAGAGCCCTTCTGCTGTTCTTCCAGACATAGGAAATATCCTGAAGGGAATGTGCTCTTCCTGTGGATGTGCTATGGGCTGTTTTTCCTTGATATACTGAGCCAGAATTACTCTGCATGCACAGCCTCTGAGAAGGCAATGAGGGTGATTGCTGCTGGGGATGTGCCAGAACTACCCAAGCCTTCCTCTGGGAAAAAAACCAGCACCAAACTCCTGGTTTAGTCCTGTCCTCCATTGTATTTTTATCCAGTGAGATTTGCTTGTATTTGCTAAATCTGGTTTTACATTATATTATAAACTGTCCACTTTTAACATCCTCCTTCAGACTCCTGCAGGTTTACACATAGACCTTCCAGAACCTTCTGCAGTACAAGTGATGAACGATGGATAACACTAATAGCAGTAAGAACAGGAAGAAAATGAAGCAATAAGGAGATACTAATTGGCTGTGAATGCAGCCTTGCAACCTCTTGAGAACAAACTGCAGAAAAAACTCTCAGCTGAAGGGGTGTGAATCAATGCCTGCACCTCTGCCTGCTGCTTTATTGATTTGAGTGGAGTTATTGATGATGTGCTTAAGCACACACTTCACTGGGAATTGATTTGTTCAGATAAAGTGGTATGAGAGAGCTCATGTGGCAGTAATGACAGTGCATCAGTTGAGGGACTTTAGTAGGAAGAGATTAAAGAGCAAATAAAGAGGAGCCAGGATATGACAAGCAGCATAATCTACCTGGCACCTGCTAGGAACAAGCACTGCATTTCTGGTGTGCTATGGAAATAAAAAAAACAGAGAGAGTAAGGGGCAGAAAAGGGGGAAACCCTGCAGACTGTCTCAAAGGGTTCTTCTGGCCTTGCTGGCTCTCAGGAAGTGCCAACCCAGCCAACGTGGCATCCTCACCTCGTTGGGCTCCCACAGCCAGACATCAAAGGTTGGTTTCCGTAGAGCCTCGATGGTCTCCTGGGACAGCATGTACTGCAGACAGAAAGGCAGGAGGTGTAAACAAGGGTGTCCCTGCCATGGGAATGCTCTTGGCATCTCCCTGGGGCTCCCAGGCTTCCATTCATGAGGGGTTTAGCCACATTTCCCAAGGAGAGAGCAGATGATCTCTCCCTCTGGCCACCCAACCCTCCTCACCCTTCCCACCAGCTGCTCGTTGGGGCAGATCCTTGTGGAGCAGAACTTGGGAGAAAAGGGAGAGTGGAGGTGTTAAGGAGAGGGTCATGGCTAAATCCAGCACAGGGAATCAAAGGCACAGGGCACAGACCATCCCCTGGCTGCACTGGTTCTGCTGCCTGCAGAGCATCAAAGCTGCCAGTTAGGGAGGGGTGGTGTGAAGTGTCTCTGCTTACAGTGCTAAATTGGCTGGTGGGGATGATATGTTTATTTTCAGATGATTTATGCTCTCATTTCTAGTGTTTTTTCAAGAGTGCCCACAGTTTCAAATTGGTTGTCAGTCTGCAAGATTCAAGTGATTTTTTATCATTACGCTCAGAAGCCTTAAACAAAATCAAGCCCATTCACCAGTTATGGTTGTATACAAAATGAAAAGAAAAGGAATGTGCAGGGTTAAAAGACATGGATGGGGGTACCAGGACTCTAGAGATTCATCTTTTCACGATCCTATTTATCAGTGGGTTTGGGACTCAAAAACCTCGTGGCTTTAATTGGCCCATTTACCATGGCTGTCTCTAGTTTGGGTTTACTCTCCTGAGCAGGTGAATGACAATTTCTGAGCCATCAAGTTGTTTGATACTTAATCCAAGGAGGAATAACAGAGAAGATTAATTTTTCCTCTTCAGAGGGCAAGGACTTTTGCATTTGCACACACAATGCACACTTAGTGTGACTTTCTGCAAGAAAACTGCAAATTAGCAGCACAGATTTAGTGTTGCAGTGACAGCTTCTTTCAGCCTCCCTGACACTGGACAAATCCAGCATCTGACAATTGAAAACAAATTTTGCAAATCTCCAAAATCCAAAACTCCTATGAGTTTTCTTCTAGGAATAATGCAGAAATACAAACTACCAGTCTACTCTGCAGTGGGTCAGTGCAACTCCTCATAGCCTTTATTCTTGATTCAAGATCCTAATGCAGCAGTCCATCAAAGTTTAATCTGACATGTATACTTATCAAGGGAAAAAAAAAACTGGCTTCGAACTGATGTGCTCTGTAAAATCATGTGTTAGTGTCAGGAGCACAAGCCTCCTGGGCAGAAGTTAATTAAAAGAAGTCCCACAGTCTCTGCTTCAGTGGCAGAGCAGAACAAAGAGCAGAATTTACTGCTCTGCTGGGCTCTGAAGACAAGTGTGCACAGAGCCACCTCCAAATCATGCACCTGCATCACACAGGAGCGTGAGGATTCAGGGTGCCTGAGCCAGCTTTGGTGCTCAGGAGATGCTCAGCTCAGGTTCAAGGAGATGCCCATGGTTAAACCATGATTTACAAATGTATGAGCTGGTGATTTGTCAAGGCCTGAGCTGGGCACTGGGCAGGCATAACCTGGCCACATTTAATAATTCTTGTGGGCAAAGACTGCTGGTTCTGGGACCAAAGATCCTTCATGGTTTCAGCCTCATTCATCACTGTGGATTTGTACTTGTATTTGCCCAGGAGACATTTTTCTTCCAGCATTACTGTTTTCTCTAGCAAATACACTAACTCATTTTCTCAGGGACAATGAATCATTTTGGAGAGAATCCAATGTCGCATTTTCTCTTTGTTTCCCTAGGTGAAGCATGCCCATAAATTACATTTTAAATTAAAAAATAATCTATTAGGAGAAAACAGGCAGCAGCACTACTTTCAACCAGAACACAGCATTACAGGGTGTTTTTGATTGTTGCTATGAGCATGGAGAATAAACAAATATAACTAGACAAAAGAGTGTTAAATGTTGATGAATGCACCATGTTCATTAACATTTCAAACACTAATGAGCTTTCAAGTATTAGAGACTACTGAGAATTAAACTTTAAGTCACCGTGGGCAACTGATGGCTTTTTCCATTGGCTCACAGGAGTTTTGGATCAGACCTTGGGTTTAGAATTACTAGGAGTGAATGGCTAAGGAGTCAGGCATTGTAAAGCAGCACCTGTCAGGATGGCAGCCATGCAGTGGGAATGTGGGAAGAGCAAGGATTGTGTGGTACCTTTGGGTAGGAGGGTACATCCCGCCGGGGAGCTGGCCTCTTGTTTTCATCCAAAAAGCTGTACTTGCAGGGACAGTTAGTCCTGAAATGAAATATTCATCTGTTAACATTGAGGGAACAGAAGCACAGTGCCTCAAAAAGTGCCAGAAGTGCTCTGGTGTCCCAGTAGCCACCTCTCAGAGAACCATCCCACTCCACAGCCTCTCCCTTTCTAATGCAGTGTTGTTCAAATGTTTTGAAAGCGTGATCCTCCTTAGGATTTTCTGCCCTTGTACAACACCCCTGTTGCCTTTTCTCGGTCTATTTGCATCCAAGAGAGAAGCATCTGAGTTCAGGCGTGTATCCATGGATACCCAATCACTTCTCCTTAAACCAAGTAACTTCAGTGAGCAGCTCGCTGTCCATGGCATCCTTCTCCAGGGCCACCAGGGACCACGCTGGCCATGGGCACGGGCACACCTGTGCTGATTTACTGCTGAAGGCACCCACTGAGCCCTGCTGCAGCCCATAAGAACTTCCACTTTAATGGTGTGAGCTCCTTGCCAGCTGCCTTTCACATGGGACAACAGCAGAGAGGCACAGCCTTGGCAAACAGCTCTGCTTGGCTCCCTGATCCTGGAGAAAGGCAGCCACTGCCAGCAATTACAGGTAATTAACACTTGCCTGGTTATTAACACTGCCAGTTATCTATTCTTCTTTCCTCTGCAGATGGAAAAGCCAAGCTGATGCTTTTCCATCTGAACAGAGGCTCAGGGGGTACCTTATCACTCTCTGCAATTTCCTGATGAGGGTGCAGCCAGGTGGTGGTCGGGTTCTTCTCCCAAATGGCCTCAAACTGTGCCTGGAATGGACAGGCTGGACATGAGGGAGAATTCCTTCACTGGAAAGGTGGTCAAGCATTGGCAGGGGCTGCCCAGGGAGGTTTGGAGTCCCCATCCCTGGAGGAGTCCAAGGAAGGTCTGGATGTGGCACTCAGTGCTCTGGGCTGGGGACAAGATGGGGATCAGCTGGGACTGATGGCCTTGCAGGGCTTTTCCCAGGTAGCTGTCCACATGGACTTCATTAACTCTCATGTGAGGCTGATCTTCTTGCATTTTGCATTTATAGAGTCATGGAATGGTTTGGGTTGGAAGGAACCTTAAAAATCATCCAGCTCCACCCAACCTGCCATGGGCAGGGATGCTGCTCACTAGGTCAGGACCCCTTCCAATCTGGCCTTGAGCACTTCTAGGGATTTATCCCTGGAGTCCTAAAATTTGGATTGTCCTCTCTCAATTTTCGAGGCCCCTGCCAAAGGAAGCAAAAAGAAACTTCTCAAAAGAAGCCAAGCAAAGCATTCCTTTAACTTGGTTTGTGCATTTTTGATTATTGTATTTTGCATTGTATCTCTTTTGAGTGATTCTCTTCTCTGTTGGGAATTAGTCCAGGTCTCTTTTCTCCTCTTAACTTTGATGCCTGCTGTCATTTCTGGTGGCACTGTCTGAATCCTGTGAAAGTTATGTCATTTTACAGCTCATGGTGGCCAGCTGACTTCAACCAGCTGCTTTTTCCTGCCCTGTTTAAGGAGATTCTCAGTTGATGAAAAGCTGTCTTAATCGTTTCTAAAGCTGTTTCCTCAGAACTCCACTGTGTGGGGTATAAGTAGGATAAAAATAGTGAGATTGGGGCATTCCTTGCCCTAATTGGAGCTGACTGCCAGGGTTAGCTGAGGGTCAGCCAGCTATCTCTAATTCCTAGCTGTAGTAGGATATTGAAGCCTTCATTCCAGCACACTGGGGAACACACCAGAGCCAGGATGCATCAGACCTTCACAAATGTAAAACTGTATCTGCAAATGATCGTGATTTTAAACGACACCATAATGCTATTAGCATCTGCCAGTGGTGAGTGCAAAAAGCAGACAAGGAAAAAAAAAAAAAAAGCAATTTGAGGAGGATGCAAATGGAGCTGCTTTGCTCTTCTGAACAGAGAGATGCACAATTCACTGTGCTTTTATAAACCTGGCTGCTCAGCCTTACTCTCTCATTTAGTAATGGAACAGCAAATATAAGGATAGGTAAACATCCATACAGCTGTGTACACTGTGATCTTATTGAAGGAATACAGGCACTCACACATATTTATGTACATTAATTGAATTTAGATGAGATCCCTAATTGCAACCACAATGCATTATCTAGCAAATGACACTGCACAAGGGATGACAGGTCTAAATGAGAGCAAACACATTTCCACTTCCCTGGGATGCCTGTTCCAGCACATATCTCGTGCCAACGGGAGAGGCTTTGCTCAACCACCCTGGAGTGAAGCATCCCTAGGCTGGGGTCACCACAGGCTGGTGACCTGCTGGTGGCTTGGGAATAGGGAATCACAGCTCCTTCCTCAGCAGCTCCTGATGGGAGCCACCGAGGAGCATCCTCTCCTCAGCCTTGTATCCACATCCAGCTGCTGCTTTGGGTCCTGAACCCACAGCGTGCAGATAATCATGGGCAGAATTCTGGGCAAGCAGGAGGAGCTTTCGAGCAGCTGGGAGGAGGGAGGTGCAGCTCAAGGTAACCAAGAGGGGCTGTGACAGAGCCATATGGACACAGTGATGCTGAGCAGAGCCAGTCCTGCTGCAGCGAGAGCAGCTGTGAGTGTGAGCTCAGAGCAAGCCAGGCTGGGTGTCTGTGCCCAGCTGAGCCCACTCCCATCTTCAGCACAGCTTTCCAGCCTCGCACCCTTGCTGCTCCCTGGCTTTTGGAGCTTGTCACATCCCAGCACGGGCCCTCGGTGAGGGTGACACCCCAGCTGGAGCTGGCTGCACTGAGCAGATGGAACACCCCCCATTCCAGCTTTTCTTGTTAACAGGTTGTTGTTTAGACCACAAAATATAGATTGGAAGGTGACAGGATCTGGGAATTAGTCATGGCTGCTGGGACAGTCTCGTACTTCCTGATGTGGTGTGGTGGCAACTGAGCGAACACGAACTTGCTGTAATTTCTTTTTTTGGACCTAATTCCTTGTCCACCTGTGCATCAGTGCTCAGCTCTGCCAGCTCCCTGCCATAGCTGAAGGAAAGACACATGGGCACACACGTTTCTCACATCACACCCAGCACAAATCAGCACACATGCTCTTGCATTTGCTGCCAGCCAGGGCTTGGATTTTTCTAATGAGATTTCTCCACACACCCCAACAAGAAATGATGCAAGTCACAGGGCAAACTGCATTCCACCCTGCTGGGATAAATGTGAGGCACACATCTGAGGTTAATAATGTTACTCTGCATTTATGCTAATATGACAGCTGAATTTGGCCTTGGACTTCATGGGAATGAATTATCATTGTGCCTCCTGACATATCTGGATGGCAACATTTATAAAATCGAGTGATTATAAAGCCTGAACCTTTTAGCTCATCTCCCATTGCCCTCAGTAGGAAACAGTTTTGATTAAAGGTCAGACAATTTGACCCTGAGACTGCCAAGACAACATAGTTACATTTGCTGAGAAAAATGCCCTTCCCATTTTGAGCAGCATGGTATATTCCTCTCCAGCAACCTTCCCAGAAGTATTCCCAAGCTCACAGTGATGATTTGTTTGTCCTAGTGGAGCACTTCAGTGACACAGGGGGCATTTTCCAGCTGAGACCACGCACCGTACCAAATGCAATTTTTTCTGCTGGTGTTTTAATTACAGCAAAACTGAGCTTCAACATCACAATGAGCCCTTGCATTTGAAAGTAAATTCCCAATTTCTCATTGAATTTGAAACGGATGATTTATAATAGCATGAGATCATAATTAGAGGAGCTGCTACATATTTATTTGGTAATTTCCCAGAATATATTAGAGCTGATTTGGGTGCTAACTGGTTCCCAGCCAAAGGCTGCACTGTGCAGAAGTTCTTTTCCCATTCTCTCTCTCTCTCTCTCTCTCTCTCTCCCAGTAAATCTGGATGAAGATTTCCCATTCTGTATGGTGACAAATAACTCCCAAGACCTTTTTCTCTATTCCCATGGCCCAAACTAATTTAACTGGTGAATAGCTATAAATCTCCAAGTGGTAAATTAAAGCCACTGTCCTTGATGATTATTGGTTTCCTTGCTCTTTTACTTCTAAGCCCAGGAGATAATTCTGTGGAAATGTTGCATGAGGGTTTGAAACCAGGCACTTGCTGCTGTGGTTAGGTCCCAGGCAGAACTTACCTGCTGTTCCTTGCTGCCATTTCCTCCCTCATCTTTTTAATGTCACGCTTGCATTTCTCAATCTCCACCACTTTCAGGCCTTCCACTGCCAACAGAGGGAAACAACAGGGGTGTCACCGTGGCAAAAAGTCGCAGGATCTCGTTCCACAATGGTGCAGAATTTCAGAGAGCTCTGCCTGCGGGGTTATCCATGAGCCAGCCAGCTCTCACAGGCTGCTCGGCTCTCCCCCGTGCAGGTGCTGCCAAAAATCCTGGAAACCCACAGGAATTCTCTGCTGCCGATGCAGATAACAGAGCTTTAATTCACTGAATGGCTGTAACATCTCAGCTTTTTCCACAGCAGCAGGCAGCTCCTCTGCTGCCTTCGCTTCTCTGCTGTAGAGCACGAGTCAGAGGAAATCCTGAGCAGAAAAAAAAACCCCACTCCCGTGATGGGATGATAAGCACAGCTATGAAAACACGTCCCGGTAGGATTAGAATTCCCATTAAGATAAAAGGGTTTAATTCGGAAGTTCATGCAGAGCATTAAGAAGCTCTGAGAGGCATTGCTGGATACAGAAAAACCAAAGTGAGAATGCAGGAGGGAGAGCAAAATATTGAAAATTCGGCTCTAATGATAGATTTCTTTTTTTTAAACTATTGAAATCCTGTCACTTCTTTTTGCCAATCAATTCTGTAATCAAAGGTTATTTCTACATGCAGCACAGAAAATCCTATATTTCCCTTCTGCATGTAATTGTCAGAGCCACGAGGCAAAAAGTTTGATTGCCTTTTTATGCAGTGGGGCATTTCATTCCCTGTGGCTGAGGGAGCCCAACGCAGTGAGAGTGTGAGAATAATTCTCCCTTTTCTTTCCCCCTGGTTGAACTGTCAGCGTGATCAAGGACACAGAACCATTTATTACGCCCATGTCATTCACATGCAATCATTTCACAGCTCATTTGTTTACTCAACTTGTTGTTTGCATGGATGAGCCATGGCTGGGGAACTCGAGAGACTGCAGTCAGAAAAGCAGCATTCAGCAACTTTCTTAGAAAATCACAGTCTGGATCACACTTATCTGGAGGGCAGCATGTAAGTGATAAAACCCTGCCTTGAAGGGCACAGCTCTGGAGATAAGCAGAGACCTCAGGTTTGTTTTCCTTTATGAGAGTAACAACAAAGATTGCAGCTGGGAGTGGAAAAGGGAAATAAATGTGTATGAACTAAGCCCAGAATGTCACATATTAGGAAAGGGAAAGGGGTTGGTTTACGCTTGCTTACAGGGATGCCCTCCTCTT